>NC_090442.1:201090395-201715395 GCF_031143425.1 Pleurodeles waltl | reverse complement strand
AGGAAGGTTCAATAAAACCACCACCCGTGGATAACCACGAGTGGATACCCAGGTAGATGGAGTACCTAATACCAGGGAGTCCGGGTGCATAGGTGTGAAGTGACGTTGGAAACCTTAATTGGGAGTCAATGGGGGCCTTGGTTGCCCAGCTGCTGTCGCAACCCGTGGGCTATGTCGCTGGAACTCAAGTGCAGATTCTGGACAAGAAGAATCTGAAAAAGAAGGGGACAGAGTCTAGACCACTCAGAGATGTCCACGCGGTGCAGGTAGGCAATGCCCACCCTTCTTGGTAGGAAGTTCCTCTAGGACAGTGATGGAAGTAGCACAGCTGCGGAGTCCAGGTGACGCAGGAGATCCTTGAAGTCAGCCACGAGCTGTCCCACGTGGATCGCCGGATTGCAGAGCAGTCAGTGGTCAGCAGAACTATCAACAAGCCTTGGCAAAAGCAGGAAGAAGCTGCAGGGAAGTTTGCTTGATTTTGGGGACCAGCAAGGCTCAAACGTCTCGACCCTTGGAGGGAAGTCAGGATTGGCCCACAGCAAGCAGGAGAGGCAGTAGGAGTTGTTTGAGCCCCCACTGGCAGCAGGCGCAGGGAGGCCTCAGCAGCACAACAAGAAGGAGTCCCGCACCACAGGAGTTGCAGGGAGGTCGCAGTTCTTGGAGTTGCAAAGTGCTGGAAGCTGGGGCTTCTAGGAGCTCAAAGGTCTTTGGGAATAAGAGTCAACAAGCTTTGGTAACAGCAATGGTCACGGTGCACAGGGGTTCCGTCCCAGTGGCTACAGCAAGGGCCCACCATCTCCCTAGTTGGACAGAAGACCAGTCAGACCTAGAGAGGGCCATAGAACCACTACCTCTGTAGCAGAGCCTTTGGGTGTCCGTGGCATAGCAGGATCTACCAGCTGGTTGTTGTCATTGAGGTGCCTGCAGATGCAGGGGAGTGACTTCTTCACTCTTAAGGAGATTCCTTCTTGCTTTCTGATGCAGAGTCCTTGTGACCCTGGAGGATGCACAGCCACGGATGCAGCAGAATTCTTGCAGCAGCTAGAGAAACAATGTTGCAGTGGGAGCCCTCCCACTGGATACAGTCTTGTTTCAGTTCCTAACGCAGACCAGCAGTCGTTCCGCAGGCCAGGTTGCAGAAATGTCTTGCAGAGAGCTCCTTGCAAAGTCTTGCTCGACAAATCTAGGGTCCCAACCTCAGGGGAGCCCTTAAGAAACCCAGAAAGGGGTATGGACATTGTCTGCGGTGACCCACCTATTAGAGGGGGTCAAGGACATCACCTAGCTCGTCTAACCAGTCAGATGCTCCCAGAGGCATCGACCCATTTTCTTTCCAAGATGGCAGAATCAAGCGACCACCTAGCAGAGCTCTGTGCATCTCCCTAGGGGAGGAGCTGGACAGGGGGTGGTCACTCCCCTGCCCTTTGTGCAGTTTCATACCAGAGCGGAAACCAAGGGTTCCTGTACTAGTGCAAACCGGTTTATGCAAGCATGGCACCACATGGGCCCTTCAAAGCAGTCTAGTAGCACTCAGAGCCCACCCCAGCCCAGCCCAGAGACACCCATTTTAAAGGGAGAGCTAGTCACACCACTCCCCTACAGGAAATCCTTTGTTCTGCCTTCCCCTGCTTGAGTAAGCCTCATCAGCAGGAAGGCAGAACAGTGCCTAGGGTCGGCAGCAGCGCTGGATGGCGTGCAGAACCTGCAAGGCTGTAAAGATATATATGGGGGATATTCTAAGGAACCCCCACAGTACATGGTATCATGCAACTAACACTGGAATTGGTGTAGTTGCATGATTCCACCATGTTTGATACCAAGCATGCCTAGGTTTGGAGAAGTCCTTAAGTAGTTGGACATTGTGTGCTGAACATTATTCACTACATAACTTAAGATGGCTTCCCAGCACTTACAAAGCCCAGAGAATGGAGTTTGGGGATTGTGCAGGGGTACCCCCTACACTTAGAACCATGCACCTTGGGCTGAAGGGCCTACTTCAGGGGTGACTTACAGGGTCCAAGTGCAGTGACTACAATATAAGGCAAGCCTTATGTAGGAAGCTGGCTCTGTATATACTATACCGAAGTGAGGTATAGTGTGCACAGAGCCCATAGGTTCCATAGAGGCTTAACGAAGGCTAAAGTAGATAAAACTAATGCTCTCTTTTGTGGTAGTGTGGTTGAGCAGTTAGAATTATCAGAGGGTAGAGCAAAGCATGTGATGTACACACACAGTCAAGAAATGAGGCACACACTCAATGACTAACTCCAGGCCAATTGTTTTCACTTAGCAAAAATATATTTTGTTACTTTATTACTAGAACCAGAGGGTCTTTGTTGCAGGTAAGTACAGTTGTAAAGGGGTATCAATCATATGTATCAAATGTACTTTGATTTTTGCAGATAAAGCAGTTTACAAGTAAATAACACTTTTCAATTCTAAAAGTTGACACAGTGCAATTTTTCATAGGAGTCAATAGAGTCCTAGGGTTGGGGGGGGGGAAGGGTAGTGTTATCATAGTTGGCAGCTAAGTACACAACTTATGATTCCAGACTTTGGGGGTTAGAATGTCCACAGGTCAAAGTTTAAGTTGACCTCAAAAGTACACCACCTGCAACACAGGGCTAGCTGAGTGCAGAGGTCAAAGTTGGCGGCTGGTTTGCAATGGAAAGCTATGAGGACTAGGGGTGCTCGGTAGAAAGCATTTTGCAGGTAAGTACCTGCAGTTTCAGGACACAGGCCTGGGGGGTTTAGGTCAGCACTGGAGGGGGGGGGGGGGGGTCGCAGGTCTACACCAACCACACACCTTCAGCGGCACAGGGGCGGCAGACTGCAAACACAGAGCTGGGCGCCCAATGCTTTTCAATGGGGGAACCCCAGGGGGCACAAAAGATGCTGCAGGTGAGGTCTAGGGGGTCGGTTTCAGGAAACCAAAGGCTGGACAGGCAGGAGAGCCGTCTGCTGGACGTTGCCGCACAAACAGCCAGATTCCCCAGGGGGCTGCAGGTGCAGGGGTCTCTTTGGGCATCGGGAATCTTCGTCAGATTTGGTTGCGATCAGAGGGGACCTCCGGATTCAGCCTGCAGGCGTTGTTGTGTTAGCCAGGAGGGATCAACCCAGGGTGAGGTCAGAATCTCTGGGGACCTTCTCTGGACCATAGTGGGCAGGACTTGCGGATCCGGGTGGTTCTGGAGTCCTCTTTGGATCTTTCTTCTGGGCACGGCCGCTGTCCTCGGGAGTCCTTGGTCCTCTGCTGGTCAGGCCATCATCTGGGGGTTTCTAGATGTCACTGGTCCTGCAGGATGCGTGGCCTTCCTGGAGCAGGAGTCTTTGAAGCTGCAGACAGGCCAGTAGGGCTGGGGCTAAGTCAGTTGTCATCTGGAGTTGTCACTGGTATTCACTGCCGGGGTCTGCTTGGCAGCCCTTCTCTTTCATGAGGTTGCCAGGAATCTGGAAAGGTTCAAGAGTGCCCCTAAATACTAGATTTAGAGGTGTTACAGAGGTCAGAGGGCAGTAGCCAATGGCTACTGTCCCTGACGGTGGCTGCTCCCTTCCTGTGCCCAATCCTTTTGGAGGAGGGAGGCACGTTCCTATCCCTACTGGTCCCTCTCCTCCAAACCAAGATGGAGGATTCTGCAAAGAGGGGGTCACTTCAGCTCTGGACACCTTAGGGGTGGTCCTAGCTGCAGTGATCACTCCCTGTTTTACCTAATTTTGCGACCAAACCTGCAGCAAAAAGTGGGGCTTGGTCCAAGGGGGTGGTGGGGCATCTCTACTAGCTCCAGTGCCCTGGGGCACTGTATCTGGAGGCCTGAGCCAGAGAGGCTCACTTCCAAGTGTTACACCTCCTACAGGGGGGAGGTATGAAGTACCTCCACCCAGAGTAGGCTTTGTTCCTGACTCCAGAGAGCACAAAGGCTCTCACCCCATATGATCAGAAACTTGTCTGTTAGTGGCAGCCTGTCACAGACTGGTCAGTCCTGCAATAAACGGTTGGGTAAAATACAGTGGGCATCTCTCAAATGCCCTATGTGTGCATTGTACAATAAATCAAATACTGGCATCAGTGTGGGTTTGTTGTGCTGAGACGTTTGGTCCTAAACTTCCCAACCTTCAGTGAAGCCATCATGGAGCTGTGGAGTTCGTAATGATAAATTCCCAGCCCATGTACTTAATACGGCCACACTGCACTGATTGGGGCATGTTGCTCATTCAACTATGCCTTCACCTGTGGTATAGTGCTCCTGGCCTTAGGGCTATAAGCCCTGCTAGAGGGGTGACTTACCTATGCTACAGGCAGTGGTTTGTGGGCATAGCACCCTGTAAGGGGTGCCATGCCGACGTTACCTTTCTCTCCTCACTATCAGACACAATCTGCAACAGCAGGCGAGCGGTCCCTTAGGGTGACAATACATGCTGCAGCTCTTAGGGACCCTCCCTGGTCACAGAGCCCTTGGTACCACTGGTACCTTTAACTAAGCTGTGTGCCAGGGGTGTGTCAACTGTCGAAGCAATGGTACAGTTTAGGGAAAGAACATTGGTGTTGGGGGTCTGGTAAGCAGGATCCCAGCACACACTCAGTCATGTTAGCATCAATATCAGACTAAAAGTGTGTGTATGTGTGTTGGGGGAGGGGTAACCATGCCAAGAGGGACAATGTCCTACACCTTATATCTAAAGTTAAAGGTGCATGCATTATTTCACACAGACTGCTGCAATGGCAGGCCAGCAGACACAGTTTGCATGGGCTCTTATGGGTGGCATAATACATGCTGCAGCCCTTGGGAGACCCCTGGGGTACTAATGCCCCTGGTGCCTAAGTACGATTTACCAGGGACTTACAGGGGTACCCCAATATACCAATGGTGGGTGAAAGAATCACTTACCAAGTCAATTTTAGGGGAGAGAGCACTGACACTGGGGTCCTGGTTAGCAGGATCGCAGTGTACTACAGCCTAAACACACTGACTCCAGGGAAAAAGTGGGGGTAACTATGTCAGAAAGATCCTACTTTCCTACACTGGGGAACCAGACAATTTTACCTTGTTAGTTCACTGGACTCATGTGATTGTCTCGGTCATGCCTGACTCTCCAAGGAGCTTGAGGTAGGGCCCCAGCACTGCTTCTATCACAGAAGGTATTACACCCATAGTCAATGCCATTAGCTTAATCAGATGCAGTCCAGGAAAGGGTCCCAGTCAGAGCCCTGTGTTATTTCCACCACTGAGCTAGTTACACCTATTGCAAACACCCTTAATCTGATTAGCTGTAATATTTCAGCTTTAATAGCCAAGCTTGATGAGCCTTCCTGGCTTAATTATGTGAGAAATTTTAATGTGAGTTGTTTGCAGGAGACTTGGGCCACTTCTAATCGTTTTTAGGAAAGGTATAAAACATTTACCATCCAAGCAGCTGACACTAGGTCGGGCTGGGCTAAGAGCGACCTGGTCATCTTTGTGTCCTTGACTCTGCAAGGTTCTATTAGGGTTGTGGCCACAGGAGTCCTCACCCTACAAGCTATTTAATTTTCTTGTGGAGGCATTCCTAAAACTTTGCTGTTGAATTTATATAATGCTAAGCAATCCCCCTCCCCCCCCCCCCGCTGTGAAAAATGTGGCAATTGTGGAATCCTTTTTAAATTATCTTGAGGGAACTAAATGGGCCTCAACATGCCACAAAGATGCTTGACAACGGAGGTTCCTTTATATGGAACATATCTTTCAAGGTCATTTTTCAACATCAATTTTAAATGAGTATGATTTAACTTCCTTGTTTGAAAAACTGGCCCTTTCCGACTAGGCATGGGGTAACCCGACTTTCACAGTTAGAGGGTGTGCTTCATTTATTGATTTTGTTTTTGTTTCATCCCCTATTTATCCAATGATCACTGATGTCGGTATAGATTGCATTCATTTTAGCAGTCCGGTTCATATTACTTTTGGATGGGGCCTATCAAGGAGGGAGAAAGTCCGTAGTGTTGGTGAAGCTTGGGAACCCACAAGGCAAGGTAGGAGGTTTCGGTGGAATCAGGAAGTCGCCGAGTGTTTTAATCAGAATCTGTTAACTGGGAGTATGACCAAGCTTGTGTTCTGCCTAAATAGTGCCACCTGTCCAAAGGAGGTCTTAGATGCCTTCGCCTCTACTACCAGTTTCATTTTAGAGTCTCTTCCTCTTCAGACTGGTGTGAAGCCCTCCACAGGTCCCAGCTGGTTTGATAGAGGCTGCCCCTTGCTTCTTGAGACCTAAGAAAGGCTCTCAGGGCCAACCCCAGAGACCCGGCTTATATTTACATCTGCTGGAAATGCTATAAGATGGAGCTGAAGACACACAAGGGACGTTGCTTGGGCTAATCTGTTAGATTCTCAGTGTTTCAAGAACAGTGCAAGATAAGATATTGGGCTATCAACAACCAACCCGGTTTGAGCCCAGTGGATGCCCCTTATCTGTTGCATAATATTATGGCGGTGAACTAGGTCTCCTATTCTGAGGCGGTCTACAATGAGGTACCGGGATCTGGCTCCTCTGGGGACAAGCTGACATTGGAGGGGGTCATCAAAACTGTTTTTTCTCTTAATGAATGTAGAAAGCGCATTGCAGGACTGGCTAGAAATAAGGCTCTGTGGCTGGATGGGATTCAAGCTGACCTGTATTGGAATGACTCTGATTGATGGGCCCTGATCTGGACTCACAGGCTAAATGCAGCAGTCTAAGATGGGCCCCAGTTTCGAGGGTTAGTTCCATCATTGCCCCAATTTTTTAAAAAGGTGATAGGGACAACCCCCAATGCTACCGACCTATTGTTTTGATAGATTCTGTAGTCAAAGTTGCGGGTTGTGTCTTCCTTGACAAACTTATCCTGGGCAGAGGACCATAACATTATTTCAGATCTCAAGTTTGGGTTCAGGCCTGGTAGATCAAATATCGATCAGTGCCTGAACTTACACATGATACTGAGTAAATATACTGTTGCTTGCAAAGGATCCAGCCATCTTGCATTCATGGACCTCACCTTGGCCTTAGACCGTGTGAATATAGAGACGCTTTGGAGGTTCATTGTAAATATTGGGATCAACTGGGACATAGCCCTTTTTATAAGGAACCTTTACTCCCATACCTCAGCATCTGTTAGGTACACTAATGATTCGATCGGTATAGTGTTTGATTGACCAATACGAACATATAATGGGAACATAGTGTAGGAGGTTTCCACTTTTGAATTGAAGAGCACTAATTGACGTAGTGTGACTTTCTTGAGAGAACAAATATTGAACTATTGAGAGATTCGTGTCATTTGTGATCATTGTTCACAGCTGTGACAAGCCTTGAAAAAGTCGTGGGGTGATTGTCCCGGATGAAGCACGTGTTGGCCAGGCTGAATGTGGCGTTACAGAGAAATATCAAGTGCAATAAAGAGACTCACTACATCGATTGGACATATGAAAGACCTGTGTCTGATTTCTCAATAATATTTAACAACCATTGGCTGTTATTTTAGGGTTTTGGGTGGTTCCCTCTCAGAGCACCGTCTAACACATAGGAGTTAAGTTTATAATAGGTCTACATTTGTTACTATATGCACAAGATTGTGAGCGCCAAATTCCCATTAAACCACCTTCTCTCAATCACACTATACCATCCTTTTTTGGTATAAGGAAGTATAGAGGATATACTTCTTTCCCTTGTTGAGCTATAGGTACCACCTCTATTGCACCTTTAAGTAGAAGTGATTATAATTCTTGTTTTAATAGAATGAGATGCTGCTGAGTTAGTTTGTGTAAACGAGGTGGAATGGAAGTGAGTTCTAGACAGTAACCATGTTGGATAATTGACAGAACCCACTGATATGTAGTGATGTTGTGCCATTGTGGATAGAAACTTACCAGTCCTCCCCCAGATAGATTTGTGCTCTGTGGGGGTGGTGAGAAAGTCACTGTTTTTTTGATTGTGAGGAACCTCTGGATGTGGAGGGTTTTACCTCTTCCTCTACTGTTGGATCCCCTATAGGAGCCTCTAAATGATCCTCTAGTGTGGAATTGTGAGGAATGTTTTTGATGGGTGGTTGCTGTTTCCGTAGTTGATGGTTTGAAACTCCCTCTTAATTGTGGTTTACGAAAACTGCTCCTGGTGGGTGTGGTATACAAAGCCCCCAGGGCCTTAGCTGTTTCTGAATCTTTTTTAAGTTTGTCTATTACTGTGTCCACCTCAGGGCCAAATAAATGCTGCTTATCAAAGGGCATGTTTAAAACTGCCTGCTCTATCTCCGGTTTGAAACCTGAACATCTTAACCAGGCATGAATCCTGATAAGCACATTGGTGTTAACTGATCTAGCTGCTATATTAGCTGCATCCATAGCAGAGCTAATAGCATTGTTAGATATTGCTTGCCCTTCATTAACTATTTGCTGTCCCCTTTTTTGATGTTCTGGAGGAAGGTATTGTAACAGCTCTTCCATTTCGTCCCAGTGTGCCTGGTCATATCTAGCCAAAAGAGCTTGTGTATTGGCTATCCTCCAATGATTTGCAGCTTGTGAGGTCACCCTTTTCTCAGCTGCATCTATTTTCCTGCTTTGTTTAGCAGGAGGAAGGGTCTGAGGGTGCCAGTTTATATTTTTTGTCCACTCTAGGAGTGATAATCCTAGCTTTAACAGGCTCTTGAAAGATATCAGAAGCATGCCTGGGAGCATAAGAAGATATTTGTATTGCTCATGGGTTGAGGCCAATGGCTCAAACAGAAAATCCTGCTCTACGGGATCAGTGTGTATTTGGACATTATGGTAGGGTGCAGCTCTAGCCACTACTTGATTTTATGCTGTAGTGTCTTCTGATGGTGAGGGTCTGGCATGATATAACTGATGGTCATTTGGTAAAATGGGATCAGAGTCATGTATCCCATGGGTCTGTGTTCTGTGTGGTGAGATTGAGGATGTATGTGGTGATAATTGTGCCTCGTGTGGGTGAAGGTGGTGTGGAAGGAGGAACAGGAGAAGGTGGTGGTGAAAGCTGTTTCTGCTTTGAAGTCTCTACCTGTTGTCTTTGCTTGAAGACCTTCTTTGATGGTGGTACAACCTTTGAGGTATCTTTAAAAGTCAATTTCCTTTGAAAGGACATTGCCTCCCCTCCAATTATTCTTTGTGTGTCCTTAGCATCTTTCACCTCTAAAATGGGTTGAATGTCTTTGGATTCTTGGGTAGAATTAGTTTTTTTTACTACCCATGGCTTTCGACTCACAAATGTTATGTTTCGGTCGAACCGAAAATGTCCACCCGAAGATGTTGTAATCTTTTTCAGCTCCAAAGATGCTGCTGATCGTTTCAGCTCCGAAGATGTGCTCTTAGATTTTTAGCTCGACTTGGAGATTGGTGTAGGAGTCTGTTTGGCTGAAAACGAGCGCACCTTAGTCTGAAATCTCAGTGCTGAACCAGAAGATTGGTAATCTGGACTTTCTTTTCGAATCAGACCATGGCCCAAAGGCAGTGGAAGATCGACGACTAGTGCTGGAGTCTTTTCAGTAATTTGTGTGTGGTGTGATGGGGCAGTTATACTCACGTACTGCGTCGCAGGTACGTCGTGGCTGTCGTCTGAGTGTTCTTCGGAGTCTGAATCATGGATGGAAAAGACTGCCCCTTGTTGAACTTCTTTTTGGGCATGTTCTTCACCGAAAATGTTCAGTGTGTTTTCTGTGGACCTGGATGCCATTTCGAGACGACGAGCTCTACAGTCCCGAAGAGTCTTCTTAGATCAAAAAGATCTACAGGCGTCGCAATTGTCTTCTTTATGGTCTGGAGATAGTCACAGAGTGCTGATCGGTGTACGGAAATTTCACATGGCACAGAGGACAGAACCAAAACAGAGTTAGTTCAATCAGACTCACATGGAAGCAGGCCCTTAAGGGGCGTTGCCCTTGTAAGGGAGGAAAAAAAACGACCCCGACGGAATAAAACCAATAACGACGATATTACAGAAAGATTAGAATACATCTTGAATTTCCGAATCGAGATTCACCGGATCGAGATAAAACACGTCCGAACCCAAAGGTGGAAAGAAAACAATCTAGCAAAGGACTTGATGCCCATGCGCACTATCGCCGAAAGGAGGAGTCATTTGATCCTGTGATTCGTAAAAGCTTCTTCAAAGGAAAAAAACTTCTAACAATCCGAGCCCAAGACTAGATGGCGGACTATGCAAAGCATGAGTATTTGCAGCTACACATGCCATCAAATATATATATATTCATACACACACACAATTAGGGATGGCTAGGATTCCACTGTGGCGCTCAGTTCCTCATGCCTGTCTGTGAGTGTTACCAGTCCTGTAACATAAGAAAAGCACGAAGGCAGCATTGCAGGGAAGGTTCGAATATCTTTACTCCTTTAGTTCAGCAAAATACATCATCACCAAACAGCACAAGTAAAGTTTCAACATCACAGTCTTGATCACTTTTGAAAAAAAGTGATTTTGTTTTACTGTATTTAGTTTCCGTTTTCCATTTCACTAGAGTGAAAGTATTATGTTATCTGTAGTCTTTACAACATAATCATCATATTCCAACAACATTTGATTTCCAAGGAAACTATATGATCTGAATTCACAATCCTAGTCATACACAACAATCCCTAAATTGTCG
The DNA here is from genome assembly GCF_031143425.1 of Pleurodeles waltl. Lineage (NCBI taxonomy): Eukaryota > Metazoa > Chordata > Amphibia > Caudata > Salamandridae > Pleurodeles > Pleurodeles waltl. Next base: position 201,704,768 of record NC_090442.1, on the reverse strand, counting down.
CAAATAGTAAAATATGGAGGCACTTATCAATTTCTATCAGTTGCAATGTGACCATACACTCATGCTGTAATTAATAAATCCCCCCCCCTCTAGCGGGCATCAAGTATCTCTCTCAATACTATTCTCACATGGGCTGTGGACTATTCACTTTGTTCGCATGTAAACACTTTGAAGCAAAATAAAAATATAAAATGAAATCAGATCGAATATAAATATCAAACCAAAACGTCTAAACAATGATCTTATGTTAATACTTGGATTTAACTCCTTGGGTGCAGATGTATGCTTTTGTTTATAGATACTACAGTGACAAAGCAGCATGGCATAAAAAAATGTATGGAGATTCACACTGAATACAATGTTATCATTTTTTAGGGCGAGGATGGCATTACGACCCACTCCAGGCTTCTCTTAAGTCATGATCTCTCCTCAGACTCAAAAATGGTACAAAACACATTACACTCTGTGTATCTGAATATGAACAATGCACAGAATATGTGATGTTGATATAGTGATTAGGGCCAAAATACAATGTCTGTGTACTAATGTTTCAGACCCTCCCTTCCACGGTAGTGAGACCGCAGTTACATTAGCTACCCCTGGCCCTGTCTCACCGGCAGCAAAAGGCGGTACCTTGAGAGCAGCTCTTGGAAGCTGATGAGTATGCATGTTCCGCACAAAATGAAGGTGCACTCCACATGTGTGTTACCACCTCTTCAGACTTGATTGGAATCTCCTCATCACAAAACAAATTAGGCTCTAAGCTGCTTGAGGACTTCACACTTGCAGTATCCTGTAAAAGACAATTGAAGAAAGCAAATCTCATACATCTTGCACAACAATTGGATGCATCTTACTTTGTCAAATACGATATGCACTCAACAAGTCATGATTAGAAATCAGTTTTAGCTAAAGTCATATTTTAAGGACTGGAAAGGTGTGGCCAAGGATTACTCCCAGCATACCCCCTTCCAGTCTTCTCCTCACATGCTTCAGCTTTGATGTGGGGAAGGAGGATAAAGAAGAAAACACAGTATTGGGGAGAAAGGTGGTAGGAACAGCGTTACTGGCTGGCATGCCCAAATACCTCCCCTGCAACAAAGAAAATGTGAGCAGTAAAGTGTCTGACTGCTCACGACCTTTACACAATTAACAGCATATCTACAACCATTGTTACTTACTGTAGCTATTGCAGAGGCTCCCCCAAATCAGGAGAGCCTCGTGTATGACAAGGCCTGGTTTAGGGGTCGTGGCACAGAGGCACCATGGTCTTGGAGGTCAGCCAGAACGGACTGGCTTGCCGGGCGCAACTTCCAAAAGCACTAAAGTGCTTATGGGGTTGTGGCCAATGAAAAAGGTCGGCCCTGTCCCTTAAAAGGCAGCAAGTGGGCCTCTGTTTCCAGCTAGCCACTCAAGATGCCCCGCACAAGTCCTCTTCGCTCCCCACCCGCACGGCCTAATGTGTCTAGGATTTCTTTTCTGGTTGGATCTCCCAGCTGGCCTGTGGGGAAGGTGCCTATAAGGGGCTCCAGTGTCGGCAATGGCTGAAAACCCTTTTTTCTTTTCATATTTGGCGGCCCACCGGTTGCCGTTGACAGGGATTTCGTACGGACGCGGCTGATGCAGTAGCATAGGTGAGGTGGTGGTGGGGGAGAAGGGGTGTCCGGGCAGTGTGCACATGGATATATATTTGAGTCCGGGAGAGAGCAGCAACTTCCTTTGGGGGCAGTGTGATGTTTCTTGTATGGCGAGTGCTTTGTTTATGCTTCATTCTTCCTATTCACAAATGATCATTTTAACAGCAGATGTTGGTTCGACAGGGCAATGGGTGGTGCTACTTTATAACTATTGAAACTCTTTCCAGGCACCAGCGGATTTTGTGACTGAGGGAACCTCTGCAGAGGAGAACAGTTTCTCTCATATTGTGCATAGGCACACAGTACAGTTAGAGTATTCCCTTAGCATTTTCCTGAGCTGCGCATTAAATGCAAAGCGAACGAAGCTCTGTAACAATGGGCCATGATCTCAACCTGCTGGCTGCTCCTTACACACCTTTAGATTGGTTTCGGTTGTTGGACTGAAAGCAATAGAAGCTCAGCCAAACACTGGAAAACTTCCATTATTGTCTTGTTCGTATTTTTCTGGTTAAGGAATAATGATAAGCATGTTTTAGATCTTTTCATTGTCAATGTTTTGCCATCCTCATTTCAGCAGATACTGTGAGCTACACGATTGCAAAGTCGCGGGAAACTGTTCTCCACCTGATCCCATTCACTTTTACCCCTAAGATCTTTCAGATGTCGCATAGAGCATGTATTCAGTAGCGCAAAATCAGAGGGGAGTATGCAGCTTACCCTTAATGCGATGTCAAAATACCATCTTTGCAATATTCTAATGGCTTCAGAAAGTAGGCTTCCCTTATAGTGTCAGAAGATACATTTATAACTCTAACTGCAGGTTTTCCAGGGCAAGATGCCTGCAACCTCTGCCCACGTTGCTAGAAGTATAATTCTGCATTGTTTAAACCAGTGAAGTGTTGCTTGGCTACCAGTTAACATTGGTGAAACTGCTGATGTGGTAACCCCCTCCACCTTTTGCCTTGTCCCCAGTGCCAGATCTCTTTCCCAAAAACCGCACAGTTGTTTTTCCCCAATTGACAAACCTTTAACACCCACTGTAAGTCCCTAGTAAATGGTACCCTTGGGACCTATGGCCTGGGGTACTAAAGAGGGTCCAAAAGGGCTGCAGCATGAATTGTGCCAATCTAAAGGACCTCTCACCAAGTGCATGCAGGCTGCATATCTCAGTGCAGACAAAAGTGAAAACATGATATGGCACACGCCATGTCCCCTTAACGCATGTCACTCCTCTAACAGGCCGTCCAGCCCTAAAGGACGGATGCAATATATTACTTGTGAGAGCATAACAGCATGAGCGGATATGCCCTTGCTATGTCTCAGTCGATTCTCAGACAGTCTGTGAACAAAGAAGCCATTTTAATACATGTGCTGGATATAGAAGGCTGGCTCAGTTTATGGTGTACACCTATGGTGTGACATACTATAATGAGTCCAGGCAACCCTCAGTGATGGTGTTTTGGTGTCTAGATACCCAAAGCTCTTTAGGGGTAGCTGTGGCGAGCAGCTCAGGCTTATCAGGGAGGATTATAAAGCACTTGCAATACCACAATAGTCAGTCAGTGATGTTCACACAAGAAAGAACAAAACAGGTGTTAGAAAAATAAGTAATATTTATTATAACACACACTCTAGAACAAACGTTGGTAAATCTCCTAGCTGGAGATATGGTCTTACACAAATATACTCGGTGACAGGTAAGTAAGGGCATAAAATAACATGGGCTCTGGGGGGGGGAAACATATACTAAAAGAATGGGATGGAAAATTCACACCCAGCCGACACTACCACCCAAGGACCCTTAGGGTTGAGGAAGTACTAACACTGCAAAGGTAAGTAGGTAGGATTCCCCAGGCACCAGTGTGCAAAATAGAAGTGTCGGGTTAATGTCCATAGGCTAACGTGGGGAAGTCGCAGTTGGAGTTTTCACATTTTAGGGACCTTCCCAGAGGACCCCGGGGGAACCCGTTGGGACAAGGGAGGTTGGATAGTGTCCCCACCCGTGAATACTCAGAACAGTGCAGTACCTTCACCAGGAAACCAAGGTGCATAGGGGTGAAGTAGTGCCGGAACCTCCTGCTGAAGTCAATGGGGACCTCGATTGTACAGCTACTGTTGTGACCCATGGACCAGATGGGTGGAACCCAGGGATGGATTCCGGAGGAAGAGGACCTAAGGAGAGAGGGGATAGAGCCCAAGCCACCTATTGGTGCCTAGGCAATGTCCACCTTTCACGTTTCCTGAAAGACGGTGGTCAAAGAAGTGCAGCTGTGGAGTAAAGTGATGCAGGAGGATCCCAGGAGTTGTCCACGAGCTGTCCCACGCCAGTCATTGCAAAAGGAGTTAGTGGTCAGCAGGGCAACCAAAAAGCCTTGCAAATGCAAGAAGCACTGTGTCGAGTTTGCAGAAGTTTTGAGGACCAACAAGGTCCAGGTGACCCAACCTTGACAAGTAGGTCCGGGAAAGCCCTCAGCAGACAGGTGAGCCTGCAGGAATCGTTGAAGACCCCCACTACAACCCTCTGGCAGCAGGCAATGGGAGTCATATGAAGACCTCAGCAGCCCAGCAAAGTGATGCCCAGGTCGCAGAAAGGACAGCGTTCTTGGAGCTGGAGGATGCTGGAGGCTAGGGCTTCTTGGAGCTAGGAGATCTTCAGACTGAAGAGCCGACAAGCCTTGGCAACGAGAAGCAGACGCAGTGCACAGGGGGTTCCAGCCAGGCAGCTCCAGCGAGGAACCACAAACGTCCACGTTGCAAGGAAGATGGGCCAGACATCTGGACAGCCACAGAACCACCACCTGTGTTGCCATGCATTGGAGTCCGTGGGACAGCAGGATCCACAAGCCAGTTGTCCTCACTGAGGTGCCTGCGGATGCAAGGGGGGCCTCGATGGGGGATTCCTTCTTGCCTTCATGAGTACAGGCAGAATCCCAGTGACTCTGGAGGATGCATGACCACGGAGTTGCAGAAGTCTTTGCAGAAAGAAGAAACAGTTGCATCAGGAACCCTCCTACTGGTTACAAGATTGCTCTTGGTTCCTGAAGTACAGCAGCGGTTCCGGTGCCCAGGTTGCAGAATCGTCTTGCAGAGGATACGGTTCCTGAAGATGAATCTAGGGACCCATCCTCAGGGAAGCCCTTAAGTAGCCCTAAAAGGGGGTTGGACACTATCTGCAGTGACCCACCTATCAGAGGGGGTCAGAGACGCCACCTACCTCGACTAACCAGTCCGATGCTCCAAGGGGCCTCTGCATATCTTATTTTCAAGATGGCAGAATCAAGTGGCCACTTGGCAGAGCTCTATCACCTCTCCAGGGGAGGAGCTGGACAGGGGGTGGCCCCTTCCCCGTCCTTTGTCTGGTTTCGAACCCGAGTGGGAACCAGGGGTTCCTGCACTGGTACAAACCGGTTTATGCTAGGAAGGCACCAAATGTGCCCTTCAAAGCAGTCTGATGGAGTGGAAAGGCATCACCACCCCAGCCCAAAGACACCTATTTCTGAAGAAGAGGTGGCCACACCTCTGTACTACAGGAAATCCCTTGTTCTGCCTTCCCCACCTGAGTTGGCTGAGTAGCTGGAGGGCAGAAAAGTGTCTGGGGTCGGCAGCAGCACAGGCTGCCATGCAGACCCCACAAGGCTGTACAGGCAGACATGAGGAATCCGCTAGGGAACCCCTAGAGTACATGGCATCATCCAACTAGCACTGGAGTTAGTTTAGCTGCATGATTCCAACATGTTTGAAACTAAACATGCCTAGGTTCGGTGAAGCCGTTTTGTAGTTGGACTACTGGTGTAGACCAGTATCCACTACATACCTTAAAATGGCTTTCCCACAATTACAATCCTAGGGAATCGAGTCTGGGGTTTCTAGGGGCACCTCTGCTCATGCAGGGGTGCCCCCACACTTCGAACCATGCACCCTGCCCTTGGATTAAAGGGCAAACCTTGGAGGAGACTTACAGGGACCATGATATAAGGCAACTCTTCTATCTGAAGTGAAAGGTGCATGCACCATGTCAAGCAGACAGCAAAGGCAGGTCTGAAGTCACAGTCTGTTGGTATCAAACATAACCTATTGATGCCAGTGTTAGATTCACCAATACCTACACCCAGCGGGCATCTTAGAGGTGCCCCCTGAAAACCTATCCAGCTACTGGTGTGTTCCCTGACTAGTCCAAACCAGTGTAGTCACCCTAGACCGAGTTCTGGCCGCCCAGAACAAAGGCCTGCTCTGGACGGAGGTCATAACACCTCATCCAGATCAAGATGGACATTCCAGAGCTGGGAGATTCAAAGGCCTTACTGCCTTTGTAATGCGACCCAGGTCTCTCCAAATGACGGAGATGACCAACCCCCATTTCCTGACCCCACTTTTGGCAGCAGCACAGGCAGGAAAATTAGATAAATTAGGAGTGCTCACATCATGCCAGTCCCACCCCTAAGGTGCTTATAAACCACAGAGGGTAACCCAAAAACCCCAAAAGGCCGGGTGAAAAGTAATCATTGCATACAACAATGCCCCAAAGGGGAAGACCAAACAGTTATTTATACATCATTGAACAAAATAGGTGAAAATAGGAAAACTATTTATTCATATAAATATATATTCATTCATCTACATATACATCTAAAGACCATCTTTATATATTCATCCTATAGGAACACCCCATCTAATAAACAAAACACAGAAGGACAGGCAGTGTAGGAAAAAGTGCTTGTGTTAAATGACAGAAAGAGGAATAATAAATATTCAAATAGATCCTAAACCTATACAGAAAATATTGAAAACAGTTGGTTGGTTCTTTTTTTACTGCATTGAATCCATTCCAAATCCTCAAAAAGTCTAAATCTCTTCCTCAAGTCCTCCATAAATATCCTATGCAGAAACCAATCCGAACTATGACATATACCCCTGAGGTGGGGTAGCTGAAGTGGACAGCAAATTCCTCCATCTTGTTTGGGAAGGAATTAGGCCAATAGGGTTAGGGTTATGCCCACTTTCCAGCAGAAGTGGTGATAAGAAGGGTGTAGTCAACCTAAAGGTGGTCAGCCCATTGGCTATCACCTGGCACTCCCTGTAACGCCCAAGAATGAAAATGTCACTTACCCAGTGTACATCTGTTCGTGGCATCAGTCGCAGTAGATTCGCATGTTTTGCAATAGCTCGCCATCTGGTTTTGGGCCGGAGTGTTACAAGTTGTTTTTCTTCGAAGAAGTCTTTCGAGTCACGGGACCGAGTGACTCCTCCTTTTGTCTCCATTGCGCATGGGCGTCGACTCCATCTTCGATTGTTTTTCCCCACAGAGGGTGAGGTAGGAGTTGAATTGTAGTAATAGTGCCCATGCAATGGAGTGACTAAGTATGCACCTATTTAAGGTTGAGATGATACATATATAAATAATTGAAGGTAACTTCCAAACTGCTACAGGCTCCCGGGGAGGCGGGTGGGCACATGCGAATCTACTGCGACTGATGCCACGAACAGATGTACACTGGGTAAGTGACATTTTCAGTTCGATGGCATCTGTCGCTGTAGATACGCATGTTTTGCATAGACTAGTAAGCAGTTATCTCCCCAAAAGCGGTGGATCAGCCTGTAGGAGTGGAAGTAGTCTGAAATAATGTTCTTAATACGGCTTGACCTACTGTGGCTTGTTGTGCGGATAACACGTCTACACAGTAGTGCTTGGTGAATGTGTGAGGCGTAGACCATGTGGCTGCCTTACATATTTCTTGCATTGGGATGTTTCCTAGAAAGGCCATGGTAGCACCTTTCTTTCTGGTTGAGTGTGCCCTTGGTGTAATGGGCAGCTGTCGTTTAGCTTTAAGGTAGCAGATTTGGATGCATTTAACTATCCATCTGGCTATACCTTGTTTTGATATTGGGTTTCCTGCATGAGGTTTTTGAAATGCAATAAATAGTTGTTTAGTCTTTCTGATGTTTTTTGTTCTGTCAATGTAATACATCAATGCTCTCTTGACATCTAATGTATGTAGTGCCCTTTCAGCTACGGTATCTGTAAGGAAATGCCTCCTTGGCATGGTTGCCCCCTGACTTTTTGCCTTTGCTGATGCTATGTTTACAATTGAAAGTGTGCTGAGGCCTGCTAACTAGGCCCCAGCACCAGTGTTCTTTCCCTAACCTGTACTTTTGTATCCACAATTGGCAGACCCTGGCATCCAGATAAGTCCCTTGTAACTGGTACTTCTAGTACCAAGGGCCCTGATGCCAAGGAAGGTCTCTAAGGGCTGCAGCATGTCTTATGCCACCCTGGAGACCTCTCACTCAGCACAGACACACTGCTTGCCAGCTTGTGTGTGCTAGTGAGGACAAAACGAGTAAGTCGACATGGCACTCCCCTCAGGGTGCCATGCCAGCCTCTCACTGCCTATGCAGTATAGGTAAGACACCCCTCTAGCAGGCCTTACAGCCCTAAGGCAGGGTGCACTATACCATAGGTGAGGGTACCAGTGCATGAGCATGGTACCCCTACAGTGTCTAAACAAAACCTTAGACATTGTAAGTGCAGGGTAGCCATAAGAGTATATGGTCTGGGAGTCTGTCAAGCACGAACTCCACAGCACCATAATGGCTACACTGAAAACTGGGAAGTTTGGTATCAAACTTCTCAGCACAATAAATGCACACTGATGCCAGTGTACATTTTATTGTAAAATACACCACAGAGGGCACCTTAGAGGTGCCCCCTGAAACTTAACCGACTGTCTGTGTAGGCTGACTAGTTCCAGCAGCCTGCCACACCAGAGACATGTTGCTGGCCCCATGGGGAGAGTGCCTTTGTCACTCTGAGGCCAGTAACAAAGCCTGCACTGGGTGGAGATGCTAACACCTCCCCCAGGCAGGAGCTGTGACACCTGGCGGTGAGCCTCAAAGGCTCACCCCTTTGTCACAGCCCAGCAGGGCACTCCAGCTTAGTGGAGTTGCCCGCCCCCTCCGGCCACGGCCCCCACTTTTGGCGGCAAGGCTGGAGGGAACAAAGAAAGCAACAAGGAGGAGTCACTGGCCAGTCAGGACAGCCCCTAAGGTGTCCTGAGCTGAAGTGACTCTAACTTTTAGAAATCCTCCATCTTGCAGATGGAGGATTCCCCCAATAGGGTTAGGATTGTGACCCCCTCCCCTTGGGAGGAGGCACAAAGAGGGTGTACCCACCCTCAGGGCTAGTAGCCATTGGCTACTAACCCCCCAGACCTAAACACGCCCTTAAATTTAGTATTTAAGGGCTACCCTGAACCCTAGAAAATTAGATTCCTGCAACTACAAGAAGAAGGACTGCCCAGCTGAAAACCCCTGCAGCGGAAGACCAGAAGACGACAACTGCCTTGGCTCCAGAAACTCACCGGCCTGTCTCCTGCCTTCCAAAGATCCTGCTCCAGCGACGCCTTCCAAAGGGACCAGCGACCTCGACATCCTCTGAGGACTGCCCCTGCTTCGAAAAGACAAGAAACTCCCGAGGACAGCGGACCTGCTCCAAGAAAAGCTGCAACTTTGTTTCCAGCAGCTTTAAAGAACCCTGCAAGCTCCCCGCAAGAAGCGTGAGACTTGCAACACTGCACCCGGCGACCCCGACTCGGCTGGTGGCGATCCAACACCTCAGGAGGGACCCCAGGACTACTCTAAGACTGTGAGTACAAAAACCTGTCCCCCCTGAGCCCCCACAGCGCCGCCTGCAGAGGGAATCCCGAGGCTTCCCCTGACCGCGACTCTTTGAATCCTAAGTCCCGACACCTGGGAGAGACCCTGCACCCGCAGCCCCCAGGACCTGAAGGACCGGACTTTCGCTGGAGGAGTGACCCCCAGGAGTCCCTCTCCCTTGACCAAGTGGAGGTTTCCCCGAGGAACCCCCCCCTTGCCTGCCTGCAGCGCTGAAGAGATCCCTAGATCTCCCATTGACTTCCATTACAAACCCGACGCTTGTTTCTACACTGCACCCGGCCGCCCCCGCGCTGCTGAGGGTGAAATTTCTGTGTGGGCTTGTGTCCCCCCCGGTGCCCTACAAAACCCCCCTGGTCTGCCCTCCGAAGACGCGGGTACTTACCTGCAAGCAGACCGGAACCGGGGCACCCCCTTCTCTCCATTCTAGCCTATGCGTTTTGGGCACCACTTTGAACTCTGCACCTGACCGGCCCTGAGCTGCTGGTGTGGTGACTTTGGGGTTGCTCTGAACCCCCAACGGTGGGCTACCTTGGACCAAGAACTAAGCCCTGTAAGTGTCTTACTTACCTGGTTAACCTAACAAATACTTACCTCCCCTAGGAACTGTGAAAATTGCACTAAGTGTCCACTTTTAAAACAGCTATTTGTGAATAACTTGAAAAGTATACATGCAATTTTGATGATTTGAAGTTCCTAAAGTACTTACCTGCAATACCTTTCGAATGAGATATTACATGTAGAATTTGAACCTGTGGTTCTTAAAATAAACTAAGAAAATATATTTTTCTATATAAAAACCTATTGGCTGGATTTGTCTCTGAGTGTGTGTACCTCATTTATTGTCTATGTGTATGTACAACAAATGCTTAACACTACTCCTTGGATAAGCCTACTGCTCGACCACACTACCACAAAATAGAGCATTAGTATTATCTCTTTTTGCCACTATCTTACCTCTAAGGGGAACCCTTGGACTCTGTGCATGCTATTCCTTACTTTGAAATAGCACATACAGAGCCAACTTCCTACATTGGTGGCAGCGGTGGGATACAAGACTTTGCATTTGCTGGACTACTCAGCCAATACCTGATCACACGACAAATTCCAAAATTGTCATTAGAAATTCATTTTTGCAATTTGAAATTTTTCTAAATTCTTAAAAGTCCTGCTAGGGCCTTGTGTGTTAAGTCCCTGTTTAGCATTGTCTTTTTAGAGTTTAAAAGTTTGTTAAAAGTTTGAATTAGATTCTAGAAACAGTTTTAGATTCTTAAAAAAGTATTCCAACTCTTAGCAGAATAATGTCTGATACAGAGATGCAGGTGGTGGAACTCGACACCACACCTTACCTCCATCTTAAGATGAGGGAGCTAAGGTCTCTCTGTAATATCAAAAAAATAACCATTGGCTCCAGACCTACCAAAATTCAGCTCCAGGAGCTGTTGGCAGAGTTTGAAAAAGCCAACCGCTCTGATGATGACCTCACAGAGGAAGAAATTAGTGACTTGGAGGTCAATGTCCCTCCTCCAGTCCTAAATAGGGAGAACAGGACCCCTCAAGTCCTGTCTCCAACTGTGTTAGTCAGAAATAGTGAGTCCCTCACAGGAGGGTCCCACATTTCTGAAATCACTGAGGATGCTCTCAGTGAAGATGACCTCCTGTTAGCCAGGATGGCCAAAAGATTGGCTTTAGAGAGACAGCTCCTAGCCATAGAAAGGGAAAGACAAGAGATGGGCCTAGGACCCATCAATGGTGGCAGCAATATAAATAGGGTCAGAGATTCTCCTGACATGTTAAAAATCCCCAAAGGGATTGTGACAAAATATGAAGATGGTGATGACATCACCAAATGGTTCACAGCTTTTGAGAGGGCTTGTGTAACCAGAAAAGTGAACAGATCTCACTGGGGTGCTGTCCTTTGGGAAATGTTCACTGGAAAGTGTAGGGATAGACTCCTCACACTCTCTGGAAAAGATGCAGAATCTTATGACCTCATGAAGGGTACCCTGATTGAGGGCTTTGGATTCTCCACTGAGGAGTACAGGATTAGGTTCAGGGGGGCTCAAAAATCCTCGAGCCAGACCTGGGTTGACTTTGTTGACTACTCAGTGAAAACACTAGATGGTTGGATTCAAGGCAGTGGTGTAAGTAATTATGATGGGCTGTACAATTTATTTGTGAAAGAACACCTGTTAAGTAATTGTTTCAATGATAAACTGCATCAGCATCTGGTAGACCTAGGACCAATTTCTCCCCAAGAATTGGGAAAGAAGGCGGACCATTGGGTCAAGACAAGGGTGTCCAAGACTTCAACAGGGGGTGACCAAAAGAAAGGGGTCACAAAGACTCCCCAGGGGAAGGGTGATGAGACAACCAAAACTAAAAATAGTAAAGAGTCTTCTACAGGCCCCCAAAAACCTGCACAGGAGGGTGGGCCCAGAGCCTCTTCACAAAACAATGGGTACAAGGGTAAAAACTTTGATCCCAAAAAGGCCTGGTGTCATAGCTGTAAACAGCATGGACACCAAACTGGAGACAAGGCCTGTCCCAAGAAAGGTTCCACTCCAAACTCCCATCCAGGTAACACTGGTATGGCTAGTCTCCAAGTGGGATCAACAGTGTGCCCAGAGCAAATCAGGGTCCACACTGAAGCTACTCTAGTTTCTGAGGGTGGGGTGGATTTAGCCACACTAGCTGTCTGGCCGCCTAACATGCAAAAATACAGACAGCAACTCTTAATTAATGGGACTAGAATAGAGGGCCTGAGGGATACAGGTGCCAGTGTCACCATGGTGACAGAGAAACTGGTTTCCCCTGGCCAATACCTGACTGGAAAAACTTACACAGTCACCAACGCTGACAATCAGAGAAAAGTACATCCCATGGCAATGGTTACTTTAGAATGGGGAGGGGTCAGTGGCCTGAAACAGGTGGTGGTCTCCTCAAATATCCCAGTGGACTGTCTGCTTGGAAATGACCTGGAGTCCTCAGCATGGGCTGAGGTAGAACTAAAAACCCATGCAGCAATGCTGGGTATCCCTGAACTGGTGTGTGTGAAAACCAGAGCACAATGCAAGGCACAGGGTGAAAAAGTAGAGCTGGAGTCTGGAAAAATGGCCCAGCCTACCAAGAGAACAGGAAAGTCAGTTGGGAAACCAACTGCAACACAGCAAAAGAAAGGGAACCTCTCTTCTCAGGAAGAAGTTCTGCCCTCTGAGGGAACTGAGCCTTTGGAGCTTGAACCTTATCAGGTTGAGCTCTTAGGCCCAGGGGGACCCTCAAGGGAGGAGCTGTGTAAGGGACAAGAAACCTGTCCCTCTCTTGAAGGCCTTAGGCAGCAAGCTGCTGAAGAGTCCAAAGGCAAGAAAAATGGAACACATAGGGTCTATTGGGAAGATGGACTCCTATACACTGAGGCCAGAGACCCCAAACCTGGTGCCACTAGGAGAGTGGTAGTGCCTCAGCTGTTCAGAGAGTTCATCCTAACATTGGCCCATGACATTCCCCTTGCTGGACATTTGGGACAAACCAAGACGTGGGAGAGGTTAGTCAACCACTTCTACTGGCCCAATATGTCCAACATGGTTAAGGAGTTTTGCCTCTCCTGCCCCACCTGTCAAGCCAGTGGTAAGACAGGTGGGCACCCAAAGGCCCCCCTCATTCCACTTCCAGTGGTGGGGGTCCCCTTTGAAAGAGTGGGTGTGGACATAGTTGGTCCACTAGAACCTCCCACAGCCTCAGGAAATCTGTATATCCTGGTAGTAGTGGATCATGCTACCAGGTATCCTGAAGCTATTCCCCTTAGGTCGACTACTGCCCCTGCAGTAGCCAAGGCCCTCATTGGTATCTTTACCAGAGTGGGTTTCCCTAAGGAGGTGGTGTCTGACAGAGGTGCCAACTTCATGTCAGCATACCTAAAGCACATGTGGAATGAGTGTGGAGTGACTTATAAATTCACTACACCATACCATCCACAAACTAATGGCTTGGTTGAGAGATTCAACAAGACATTAAAAGGCATGATCATGGGGCTCCCCGAAAAGCTCAAAAGGAGATGGGATGTCCTCTTGCCATGTCTGCTTTTCGCTTACAGAGAGGTGCCACAGAAGGGAGTAGGATTCTCACCCTTTGAACTTCTGTTTGGTCATCCTGTAAGGGGACCACTTGCTCTTGTTAAAGAAGGCTGGGAGAGACCTCTCCATGAGCCTAAACAGGACATAGTGGACTATGTACTTGGCCTTCGCTCTAGAATGGCAGAGTACATGGAAAAGGCAACCAAAAACCTTGAGGCCAGCCAACAGCTCCAGAAGTTTTGGTATGACCAAAAGGCTGCACTGGTTGAGTTCCAACCAGGGCAGAAAGTCTGGGTTCTGGAGCCTGTGGCTCCCAGGGCACTCCAGGACAAATGGAGTGGCCCTTACCCAGTGCTAGAAAGGAAGAGTCAGGTCACCTACCTGGTGGACCTGGGCACAAGCAGGAGCCCCAAGAGGGTGATCCATGTAAACCGCCTTAAACTCTTCCATGACAGGGCTGATGTGAATCTGTTGATGGTAACAGATGAGGATCAGGAGGCAGAGAGTGAACCTCTCCCTGATCTTCTGTCATCAGACCCAAAAGATGGCACAGTAGATGGAGTGATCTACTCAGACACCCTCTCTGGCCAACAGCAAGCTGATTGTAGGAGAGTCCTACAACAGTTTCCTGAACTCTTCTCCTTAACCCCTGGTCAGACACACCTGTGTACCCATGATGTGGACACAGGAGACAGCATGCCTGTCAAAAACAAAATCTTTAGACAGTCTGACCATGTTAAGGAAAGCATCAAGGTGGAAGTCCACAAGATGCTGGAATTGGGAGTAATTGAGCGCTCTGACAGCCCCTGGGCTAGCCCAGTGGTCTTAGTCCCCAAACCTCACACCAAAGATGGAAAGAAAGAGATGAGGTTTTGTGTGGACTACAGAGGGCTCAATTCTGTCACCAAGACAGATGCTCATCCAATTCCAAGAGCTGATGAGCTCATAGATAAATTAGGTGCTGCCAAATTCTTAAGTACCTTTGACTTGACAGCAGGGTACTGGCAAATAAAAATGGCACCTGGAGCAAAAGAGAAAACAGCATTCTCCACACCTGATGGGCATTATCAGTTTACTGTTATGCCCTTTGGTTTAAAGAATGCCCCTGCCACCTTCCAAAGGTTGGTGAATCAAGTCCTTGCTGGCTTGGAGTCCTTTAGCACAGCTTATCTTGATGATATTGCTGTCTTTAGCTCCACCTGGCAGGATCACCTGGTCCACCTGAAGAAGGTTTTGAAGGCTCTGCAATCTGCAGGCCTCTCTATCAAGGCATCCAAATGCCAGATAGGGCAGGGAACTGTGGTTTACTTGGGCCACCTTGTAGGTGGAGGCCAAGTTCAGCCACTCCAACCCAAGATCCAGACTATTCTGGACTGGGTAGCTCCAAAAACCCAGACTCAAGTCAGGGCATTCCTTGGCTTGACTGGGTACTACGGGAGGTTTGTGAAGGGATATGGATCCATTGTGACAGCCCTCACTGAACTCACCTCCAAGAAAATGCCCAAGAAAGTGAACTGGACTGTGGAATGCCAACAGGCCTTTGACACCCTGAAACAAGCAATGTGCTCAGCACCAGTTCTAAAAGCTCCAGATTATTCTAAGCAGTTCATTGTGCAGACTGATGCCTCTGAACATGGGATAGGGGCAGTTTTGTCCCAAACAAATGATGATGGCCTTGACCAGCCTGTTGCTTTCATTAGCAGGAGGTTACTCCCCAGGGAGCAGCGTTGGAGTGCCATTGAGAGGGAGGCCTTTGCTGTGGTTTGGTCCCTGAAGAAGCTGAGACCATACCTCTTTGGGACTCACTTCCTAGTTCAAACTGACCACAGACCTCTCAAATGGCTGATGCAAATGAAAGGTGAAAATCCTAAACTGTTGAGGTGGTCCATCTCCCTACAGGGAATGGACTTTATAGTGGAACACAGACCTGGGACTGCCCATGCCAATGCAGATGGCCTTTCCAGGTTCTTCCACTTAGAAAATGAAGACTCTCTTGGGAAAGGTTAGTCTCATCCTCTTTCGTTTGGGGGGGGGTTGTGTAAGGAAATGCCTCCTTGGCATGGTTGCCCCCTGACTTTTTGCCTTTGCTGATGCTATGTTTACAATTGAAAGTGTGCTGAGGCCTGCTAACTAGGCCCCAGCACCAGTGTTCTTTCCCTAACCTGTACTTTTGTATCCACAATTGGCAGACCCTGGCATCCAGATAAGTCCCTTGTAACTGGTACTTCTAGTACCAAGGGCCCTGATGCCAAGGAAGGTCTCTAAGGGCTGCAGCATGTCTTATGCCACCCTGGAGACCTCTCACTCAGCACAGACACACTGCTTGCCAGCTTGTGTGTGCTAGTGAGGACAAAACGAGTAAGTCGACATGGCACTCCCCTCAGGGTGCCATGCCAGCCTCTCACTGCCTATGCAGTATAGGTAAGACACCCCTCTAGCAGGCCTTACAGCCCTAAGGCAGGGTGCACTATACCATAGGTGAGGGTACCAGTGCATGAGCATGGTACCCCTACAGTGTCTAAACAAAACCTTAGACATTGTAAGTGCAGGGTAGCCATAAGAGTATATGGTCTGGGAGTCTGTCAAGCACGAACTCCACAGCACCATAATGGCTACACTGAAAACTGGGAAGTTTGGTATCAAACTTCTCAGCACAATAAATGCACACTGATGCCAGTGTACATTTTATTGTAAAATACACCACAGAGGGCACCTTAGAGGTGCCCCCTGAAACTTAACCGACTGTCTGTGTAGGCTGACTAGTTCCAGCAGCCTGCCACACCAGAGACATGTTGCTGGCCCCATGGGGAGAGTGCCTTTGTCACTCTGAGGCCAGTAACAAAGCCTGCACTGGGTGGAGATGCTAACACCTCCCCCAGGCAGGAGCTGTGACACCTGGCGGTGAGCCTCAAAGGCTCACCCCTTTGTCACAGCCCAGCAGGGCACTCCAGCTTAGTGGAGTTGCCCGCCCCCTCCGGCCACGGCCCCCACTTTTGGCGGCAAGGCTGGAGGGAACAAAGAAAGCAACAAGGAGGAGTCACTGGCCAGTCAGGACAGCCCCTAAGGTGTCCTGAGCTGAAGTGACTCTAACTTTTAGAAATCCTCCATCTTGCAGATGGAGGATTCCCCCAATAGGGTTAGGATTGTGACCCCCTCCCCTTGGGAGGAGGCACAAAGAGGGTGTACCCACCCTCAGGGCTAGTAGCCATTGGCTACTAACCCCCCAGACCTAAACACGCCCTTAAATTTAGTATTTAAGGGCTACCCTGAACCCTAGAAAATTAGATTCCTGCAACTACAAGAAGAAGGACTGCCCAGCTGAAAACCCCTGCAGCGGAAGACCAGAAGACGACAACTGCCTTGGCTCCAGAAACTCACCGGCCTGTCTCCTGCCTTCCAAAGATCCTGCTCCAGCGACGCCTTCCAAAGGGACCAGCGACCTCGACATCCTCTGAGGACTGCCCCTGCTTCGAAAAGACAAGAAACTCCCGAGGACAGCGGACCTGCTCCAAGAAAAGCTGCAACTTTGTTTCCAGCAGCTTTAAAGAACCCTGCAAGCTCCCCGCAAGAAGCGTGAGACTTGCAACACTGCACCCGGCGACCCCGACTCGGCTGGTGGCGATCCAACACCTCAGGAGGGACCCCAGGACTACTCTAAGACTGTGAGTACAAAAACCTGTCCCCCCTGAGCCCCCACAGCGCCGCCTGCAGAGGGAATCCCGAGGCTTCCCCTGACCGCGACTCTTTGAATCCTAAGTCCCGACACCTGGGAGAGACCCTGCACCCGCAGCCCCCAGGACCTGAAGGACCGGACTTTCGCTGGAGGAGTGACCCCCAGGAGTCCCTCTCCCTTGACCAAGTGGAGGTTTCCCCGAGGAACCCCCCCCTTGCCTGCCTGCAGCGCTGAAGAGATCCCTAGATCTCCCATTGACTTCCATTACAAACCCGACGCTTGTTTCTACACTGCACCCGGCCGCCCCCGCGCTGCTGAGGGTGAAATTTCTGTGTGGGCTTGTGTCCCCCCCGGTGCCCTACAAAACCCCCCTGGTCTGCCCTCCGAAGACGCGGGTACTTACCTGCAAGCAGACCGGAACCGGGGCACCCCCTTCTCTCCATTCTAGCCTATGCGTTTTGGGCACCACTTTGAACTCTGCACCTGACCGGCCCTGAGCTGCTGGTGTGGTGACTTTGGGGTTGCTCTGAACCCCCAACGGTGGGCTACCTTGGACCAAGAACTAAGCCCTGTAAGTGTCTTACTTACCTGGTTAACCTAACAAATACTTACCTCCCCTAGGAACTGTGAAAATTGCACTGTGTCCACTTTTAAAACAGCTATTTGTGAATAACTTGAAAAGTATACATGCAATTTTGATGATTTGAAGTTCCTAAAGTACTTACCTGCAATACCTTTCGAATGAGATATTACATGTAGAATTTGAACCTGTGGTTCTTAAAATAAACTAAGAAAATATATTTTTCTATATAAAAACCTATTGGCTGGATTTGTCTCTGAGTGTGTGTACCTCATTTATTGTCTATGTGTATGTACAACAAATGCTTAACACTACTCCTTGGATAAGCCTACTGCTCGACCACACTACCACAAAATAGAGCATTAGTATTATCTCTTTTTGCCACTATCTTACCTCTAAGGGGAACCCTTGGACTCTGTGCATGCTATTCCTTACTTTGAAATAGCACATACAGAGCCAACTTCCTACAGTATCTGGCTGTGGAAAGAACACTGGAAGTGCCACTGTTTGATTTAGATGGAACGGTGAAATAACCTTTGGCAAAAATTTAGGATTGGTCCTTAGGACGACCTTATTCTTGTGTAGTTGTATAAAAGGTTCCTGTATTGTAAACGCCTGAATCTCGCTGACTCTTCTTAGGGAAGTAATGGCGATGAGAAATGCCACCTTCCAGGTTAGGAACTGTATGTCGCAGGAGTGCATGGGTTCAAAAGGTGGACCCATAAGTCTAGTTAGGACAACATTTAGGTTCCATGAAGGAACAGGTGGTGTTCTTGGTGGTATAATTCTCATAAGGCCCTCCATGAATGCTTTAATGACTGGTATCTTATATAGGGAAGTTGAATAGGTAGTCTGCAGGTATGCAGATATTGCTGCAAGGTGTATTTTAATGGAAGAGAAAGCCAGGTTAGATTTTTGTAAGTGAAGCAAGTAACCCACTACATGTTCTGGAGTTGTGTGTAATGGTTGTATTTGATTAATATGGCAGTAGCAAACAAACCTCTTCCATTTACTTGCATAGCAGTGCCTGGTGGATGGCCTTCTGGCTTGTTTTATGACTTCCATACATTCTTGGGTAAGTTGTAAGTGCCCGAATTCTAGGATTCCAGGAGCCAGATTGCTAGATTCAGCGATGCTGGATCTGGGTGTCTGATCTTTTGGTTGTGCTGTGTCAACAGATGTGGCCTGTTGGGCAATTTGATGCAGGGTACTACTGATAGGTCTAGCAGCGTTGTGTACCAGGGTTGCCTTGCCCAAGTTGGTGCTATCAATATGAGTTTGTTTTGACTGAGTTTGTTTACCAGGTAAGGAAGGAGAGGGAGAGGAGGAAAAGCGTAAGCAAATATCCCTGACCAGTTCATCCATAGGGCATTGCCTTGGGACTGTTTGTGTGGGTATCTGGATGCGAAGTTTTGGCATTTTGCGTTCTCCCTTGTCGCAAACAAGTCTATCTGAGGTGTTCCCCAGAGTTTGAAATAAGTGTTCAGAATTTGGGGGTGAATTTCCCATTCGTGGACCTGTTGGTGATCTCGAGAGAGATTGTCTGCGAGTTGATTTTGGATCCCTGGTATAAATTGTGCTATTAGGCGAATTTGGTTGTGGATTGCCCAACGCCAAATCTTTTGTGCTAGCAGGCTTAACTGCGTGGAGTGCGTACCCCCTTGCTTGTTTAGATAATACATTGTTGTCATGTTGTCTGTTTTGACGAGAATGTATTTGTGAACTATTATTGGTTGGAAAGCTTTTAGTGCTTGAAAAACTGCTAGAAGTTCTAGGTGATTTATATGTAGTGTTGTTTGATGTACGTTCCATTGTCCTTGTATGCTGTGTTGATCGAGGTGTGCTCCCCACCCTGTCATGGAAGCATCTGTTGTTATTACGTATTGTGGCACTGGGTCTTGGAAAGGCCGCCCTTTGTTTAAATTTATGTTGTTCCACCACAGAAGCGAGAGGTAAGTTTGGCGGTCTATTAACACCAGATCTAGAAGGTGACCCTGTGCTTGTGACCATTGTGATGCTAGGCACTGTTGTAAGGGCCTCATGTGCAGTCTTGCGTTTGGGACAATGGCTATGCATGAAGACATCATGCCTAGGAGTTGTAGTACCATCTTTGCGTGTATCCTTTGTGTTGGATACATGCGTTGTATGATGGTGTTGAAATTTCGAATTCTTTGTGGACTTGGAGTGGCTACTCCTTTTGATGTGTCTATTATGGCTCCCAGGTATTGTTGTACCTTGCGCTGCAGAATTTTGGATTTTGTGAAATTGACGGTGAACCCTAGTTTGAAGAGGGTTTGTATGATATGATTTGTGTGATTTGAGCACTGTATTAACGAATGGGCCTTGATTAGCCAGTCGTCTAGATATGGGAACACATGTATTTGCTGCCTTCTTATGTGTGCAGCGACTACCGCTAGACATTTGGTAAAGACTCTTGGTGCGGTTGTTAATCCGAAAGGCAGTACCTTGAATTGGTAATGTATTCCCTTGAATACAAACCTTAGGTATTTCCTGTGCGATGGGTGTATTGGTATATGGAAATAAGCATCCTTGAGGTCTAAAGTTGCCATGTAGTCGTGTAGTTTTAGCAATGGCAATACTTCTTGTAGTGTGACCATGTGAAAGTGGTCTGATTTGATGAAAGTGTTCACTACTCTGAGGTCTAGGATTGGTCTCAGCGTTTTGTCCTTCTTTGGTATCAGAAAGTACAGTGAGTAAACTCCTGTGTTTATTTGTGTGTTTGGCACTAATTCGATTGCATTCTTTTGCAATAGTGCCTGCACTTCTATCTCCAGGAGATTGGAATGGTGTGTTGTCAAATTTTGTGCTTTTGGTGGTATGTTTGGAGGGAATTGTAGAAATTCTATGCAATAACCATGTTGGATAATTGCTAGAACCCAAGTGTCTGTAGTGATTTCCTCCCATGCTTTGTAATAATGACTTATTCTTCCCCCCACTGGTGTTGTGTGGAGGGGGTGAGTGACATGTGAGTCACTGTTTAGTAGTAGGGGTTTTGGGGCTCTGAAATCTTCCTCTATTTCTAGGGAATTGCCCTCCTCTATATTGTCCCCGAAAACCTCCTCTATACTGTCCCTGGTAACTGGACGGTGTTGCTTGTGAGGTGCTGGCTTGTGTGCTCTGACCCCGAAACCCCCCTCGAAAGGGTGTTTTACGGAATGTGCTGTAATTCCCTCTGCTCTGCGGGGAGTAGAGTGCGCCCATGGCTTTGGCAGTGTCCGTATCTTTTTTGAGTTTCTCAATCGCTGTGTCCACTTCTGGACCGAACAGTTCTTTTTCATTAAAAGGCATATTGAGAACTGCTTGTTGAATCTCTGGTTTAAATCCAGACGTTCGGAGCCATGCATGCCTTCTGATAGTTACAGATGTATTAATTGTCCGTGCAGCTGTATCTGCAGCGTCCATGGAGGAGCGGATCTGGTTGTTGGAAATGGTCTGTCCCTCCTCAACCACTTGTTTTGCCCTATTTTGTAAGTCCTTGGGCAGATGTTCAATGAGATGTTGCATCTCGTCCCAGTGGGCTCTGTCATAGCGCGCAAGTAGTGCCTGGGAGTTCGCGATGCGCCACTGGTTTGCAGCTTGTGCTGCGACTCTTTTACCAGCTGCATCAAACTTGCGGCTTTCTTTATCTGGGGGTGGTGCATCTCCAGATGTGTGAGAGTTGGCCCTTTTCCTAGCTGCTCCTACAACGACAGAGTCTGGTGGCAGCTGTGCAGTGATGAAAACCAGGTCTGTAGGAGGCGCCTTATACTTTTTTTCCACCCTTGGTGTGATTGCCCTACTTTTGACCGGCTCCTTAAAGATTTCTTTTGCGTGCCGGAGCATACCAGGGAGCATAGGCAGGCTTTGGTATGAGCTGTGGGTGGAGGAGAGTGTGTTGAATAAAAAATCATCCTCGACCTGTTCTGAGTGGAGGCTTACGTTGTGAAATTGTGCTGCTCTAGCCACCACTTGAGAATACGCGGTGCTGTCTTCTGGTGGAGATGGCTTCGTAGGGTATGCCTCCGGACTGTTATCTGACACTGGAGCGTCGTATAGGTCCCATGCGTCTTGATCTTGGTCACCCTGGCTTATGGTGGTGTGAGCTGGGGAGTGTGATGGAGTTCGTGCTGGTGAGACGTTAATCACGGGCGGAGGAGAGGGTGGTGGGGTAACTCTTTTCACCACTTTTGGTTGTGGTGTCTGTTCAGTTTGGAACTCCAACCTTCTCTTTCTTCTAATGGGGGGAAGGGTGCTTATTTTTCCTGTCCCCTGCTGTATGAAGATACGCTTTTGCGTATGGTCCACATCAGTTGATTGTAGCTCTTCCTCAAACCTATGCTTTTGCATTTGGGAGGTTAGCGAGTGCTCTTCTGTATAAGAGCCTGAAGCTGGGTCGCTTGCAGTTTGTTTCGGCACCGAAACCCTGTCTGCGTGTTTTTTCGGCTCCGAGGTGACTTTTTTCTTTTTCGGGGCCGAAACCTCTCGGCGTCGATCTTCTTCGGTGCCGCTGTCTCGGCGTCGAGCCGTGTCCACACCGGCATCTCGGTGTCGAGGCTTGTCTCCAGCACTTTCTCGGTCCCGAGAAGGCTGCGTGCCGGTGTCTCGACCGGAGTCGGACGATCTCGGCACTGTTTGGGCCTTTTTCGGTGCCGACGGTCGGTCACCGAATTTATGGGTGGAGCCATGGCCTGATGGCAGTGGCGTCCCCTGGGCCTTGTAAATCTTCCTTTGTGTGGTTTTCGACGTCTTACTTACGGTTTGTGTATCGTCGAATCCTTCGGAGTCCGATTCTTGGATCGAGAAGGTACCTTCCTCTTCCTGCTCCTCGAACTCTCGGTGGGCTGTCGGCGCGGACGCCATCTGAAGTCTTCTGGCTCGACGGTCTCTGAGTGTCTTTCGGGACCGGAACGCACGACAGGCCTCACAGGTGTCTTCACTGTGCTCAGGTGACAGGCACAGGTTACAGACCAAGTGTTGGTCTGTATAGGGGTATTTATTGTGGCATTTGGGGCAGAAACGGAACGGGGTCCGTTCCATCGGCGTTCTTCAGCACGCGGTCGGGCCGACCAGGCCCCGACGGGGGATCGAAAAACTACCCCGAAGGGCACCGGAGCTCTTCGATCTTCGATGCGGTGTTGAATCTAAGTACGCCGATCCCGAACGCAACAATACCGACTAAAATCTTCCGAAATTAGCTAATTCTCCGTTCCGAAACTCGGAGCGACAGGAACACGTCCGAACCCGATGGTGGAAAAAAAACAATCGAAGATGGAGTCGACGCCCATGCGCAATGGAGACAAAAGGAGGAGTCACTCGGTCCCGTGACTCGAAAGACTTCTTCGAAGAAAAACAACTTGTAACACTCCGGCCCAACACCAGATGGCGAGCTATTGCAAAACATGCGTATCTACAGCGACAGATGCCATCGAACTTGAGCATTTAGGTGTCACCCCTGAACCACAGAACTCAGATTTCGACAACCTAAGAAGACTCGGACAAAGAAGAGTTGCACCTGCAGAAGAATTAAAGAAGCAGCAGCTGACCTGAAACAAGCCACTCCGGCCTGCCTGCTGACCTCAAAGGATCCTGCACAAGTAGCCAACACGTCCAGCCTTCAATAAAAACTCAAATGTCCTGTGGGCAACGAACTTGCCCTTCAAAAAGAAACTCCAAAGAATAGACTCTGCAGCTGCTGGAACCCCAGAAACCTGATGCCAGAAGCGACCACTGCACCAGACATTCACGATCCAAGGTGAAGCCAACAAACTGTGCCAATGTGGGTCCCTGGCTGCCCAGAGACTGAGTGAAGGGTGGTCTCACCCATCTTGGACTCTCCCGAGACGCCTGCAGCCTCTGCACACAGGCCCACACTCCACCAAGCTTGTGCAGGGAGAATATCGGACATCTCTAGCAACTACTGCGTCTGTGAACCTTGATCCCAGCCTAGTTGGGTCATTGGTGCCAACAACATCCTTCAGCTCCTAAAAGCTCGAGTCCACCCTAGGTCCACTCCTGCAGGACTCCCAGATGACGCATGTAGCTTCACCAGACAGGATCACCTGAAAGCAAGTGCTCCCAGATGAGAAAACCCAATGCCTAAAAACAATCCTGCATCCGTCACCCCTGGGCACAGGAGAAGAGAACGAAAGGTGCACCCATGTCCCCGAGCACCCCACATCTACAACGTACCAGCTTGCTGTCACTGAGTGGCTTCTTAGCCATCTTCACGAGGACCAAACTCCCACAGGAAACCATTGGGCACCCGATGCCTTACTGCAGCCCTGCCCCAGCTGTCCCAGTGCCGCCCGGTGTGACCAGTTGTGTGGTTCTGACCAGTGCCCAGTACTTACCTTAAATCCTTGAGATTGGCTTTGTTTGTCTTTGTTAACCCTTTATTTGCTGAAAACTGTTTTCCTCCATAGGATAACATTGAGAGAACTCTGAAAACTCAACTATGTTGATTTCTGAAAGTGCAAAGTATTTATGCTTAAAAATCTACTTACCTGATTACGAAGTTCTTGGGTTTGAAACATATATAAAAAGAATTGTTATTTTTCTAAATTGATCTCAGTTTTATTCTTTGAGTGTGTGCCTCATTTATTGCCTCTGTGAGTAAAACAAATGCTTAGCACTACCCTCTGATAAGCCTAACTGCTCATCCACTGTACAACGAATAGCGCATTAGTTCTATCTACTTTTGCTTCAATTGGGGATCCACTGGACTCGCTACACAGTGTGCTTCATTTTAGTGCACCGTATAGAGAGCCAGCTTCCTACAGCAAGGTAATGGATTGGCCTACAGGCAAGGGTGTAGCCACTTTTCGTGCTAAAGAAGCCCTTGAGCGAAGTACCACTTTATCAGGATAGAATGAAAAGAAGGGCGGCTTAAATGACAATGTCTGCAGCTCGCTTACCCTTTGGGCAGATGGAATGGCCACAAGGAATGCTGTTTTCAAAGTGAGAAGGCTGAGAGGACAATAGTGGAGACACTCGAAAGAAGCACACATCAGAAAAGTCAAAAACAAATTCAAATCCCACTGGGGCATAATGAATGGGGATGGAGGAAACACGTGTAAGACCTTAGAGAAATCTATGTACTTAAACAAAGAAGGTTGATTAGTTTAACCTCAGAAATGCAGAACTTTGACTAATAACGTCTAAGAGTGCCCATAGCAGAGCCCTACTAAGCCAGAGAAATTATAAACAACAGAACCTCAGAGAGAGAGAGAAGCAGAAAGGGCAGTCAACAGACTTGTCTGTGCACCATTCCACAAATTTCTTCCAACGATAGGCAAATACCGTTTTTGTGGAGGGACGCCTGGTTGCCAAGATAACATTACCAACTTCGGACGGAAGGTCAAAAGCAGTCAACTGCAGCTGCTCACTCTCCGTGCAAGAGGGCTAAGAGTGGACAGAACCCTGCTGCAGCAACAGAAGATCGTTCTGAAGGGGCAGTCTGATCGGAGGATCGATGGACATGCCAGACTCTCTGTGCCCAGTCCAGAGCCACATGGATTACTTGGGTCTGGTCGTACTTGATCTTCTTGAGGTTTTCAGGCAGAAGTGGTATGGGCAGAAAGGCATACGTGAGGCCTGAGTTCACTCAAGAGGAAAAGCATTTCTGAGCAATTGCTGCTTTGGAAACGCCAACGTGCAAAACTGCTGACATTGCATGTTCTCTTAGGCGGTGAACTGATGTAACCAAGGCCCTCCTCAGTGCTGAAAGAGACTTTGCGCCACCGCCGGATGATCCAGTAGACATTGTCTGGCTGAGTTTGTCTGCTGTGGCGTTCAGAGAGCCCGCCAGATGTTGAATTACCAGGGCTATGCCCTTATGTTCGAGCCTAAGACCCCACCCCACCCTGCTTGTTGCAGTACCACATGGCGGTGGTGTTGTCTGTGAACACCTGCACTATCTTTCCCTTTAGAGAGGGAATAAATGCTTTCAATGCCAGCCATATCGCACAGAACTACAACAGGTTGGGGTGGAGTCCGGACTCCACTCCAACAGGTTGGGGTGGAGTCCGGACTCCACTCCAACAGGTTGGGGTGGAGTCCGGACTCCACTCCAACAGGTTGGGGTGGAGTCCGGACTCCACTCCAACAGGTTGGGGTGGAGTCCGGACTCCACTCCAACAGGTTGGGGTGGAGTCCGGACTCCACTCCAACAGGTTGGGGTGGAGTCCGGACTCCGCTGGAGACCAGATGCCTCTGATTCCCACCTCTCCCACATGGCCACCACATCCCAGAAGCCATGCATCTGTCACTACTATCAGATCTGGTTGGGGAGGGGAAAGGGATCGGTCTCTGACCCAATCACAGCTTGCTAGCCACCACCGCAATTCTTGTGCAGTTCCCTCCGAGATCTGGATCATGTCAAAGTGATTCCTATGATGCTGCATCCACTGGAACTTTAGGTCCCACTGCAGAGCCCAGTATGTGCCATGTGACATGTGTCACTAGCAGGAGACAGGAGGCCATGAGGCCTGACAGCCTCAGTCATTCTCACTGAAATCCAGGCTAGAGGCTGAAACATCAGTATCATAGCCTGAATATCCTGGACTTGACGTTTGGGAGAATAAGCCAGAAAATATGCTGTATTTAGGGCTGGGGCCAAAGCAGTTGTCGTCTTCCTCCTTCTCTGAAGGCTTGTAGGTCAGCAGTCCTTCTCGTTTCTTCAGGTTGCAGGAATCTGATTTCCTGGGATCTGGGGTGCCCCTAAATATTAAATTTAGGGGTGTGTTTAGGTCTGGGGGGGCAGTAGCCAATGGCTACTGACCTTGAGGGTGGCTACACCCTCCTTGTTCCTCCTCCCTGAGGGGAGGGGGACACATCCCTATTCCTATTGGGGGAATCCTCCAAAATCAAGATGGAGGATTTCTAAAGGGAGGGGTCACCTCAGCTCAGGACACCTTAGGGGCTGTCCTGACTGGTGGGAGGCTCCTTCTTGTTTTTCTCGTTATCTTCCCTGGACTTGCCGCCAAAAGTGGGGGCTGTGTCCAGGGGGCGGGCATCTCCACTAGCTGGAGTGCCCTGGGGCATTGTAACACGAAGCCTGAGCTTTTGCGGCTCACTGCTAGGTGTTACAGTTCCTGCAGGGTGGGGGTGTTAAGCACCTCCACCCAGTGCAGGCTTTGTTTCTGGCCTCAGAGAGCACAAAGGCTCTCACCCCAGGAGGTAAGAGTCCTGCACTGAAGGATTGGTTAAAATACAGGAGGCATCTTCTAAGATGCCCTCTGTGTGCATTTTATAATAAATCCAACACTGGCATCAGTGTGGGTTTATTATTCTGAGAAGTTTGATACCAAACTCCCCAGTATTCAGTGTATCCATTATGGAGCTGTGGAGTTCGTAATTGACAAACTCCCAGGCCACATACTTTATGTGGCCACACTGTACTTACAATGTCTAAGAATAGACAGACACTGCAGGAGCATATTGCTCATGCAGTTATGCCCTCACCTGTAGTATAGTGCACCCTGCCTTAGGGCTTTAAGGCCTGCTAGATGGGTGACTTACCTATGCCACAGGCAGTATTTTGTGTCCATGGCATCCTGAGGGGGATGCCATGTCGACTTTGCAGCTTGTGTGTGCTGGTGGGGAGAAAATGTCAAAGACAGTGTGCATGGGCTTGGTAAGGGGTCCACACATGCACCAAAGGCAATGTGCATGGGCTTGGTGAAGGGTTCCACATGGTGGCATAATACATGCTGCAGCCCTTACAGACCTTCCCTGGCCACAGGCCCTTGGTACCATGGGTACCTTTTACAAGGGACTTAACTGTGTGCCAGTGGTGTGCCAACTGCAGGAACAACAGTACAGTTTTGGGGAAAGAACATTGGTGCTGGGGCTTGGTTAGCAGGATACCAGAACCCT
Source organism: Pleurodeles waltl (assembly GCF_031143425.1). Classification (NCBI taxonomy): domain Eukaryota; kingdom Metazoa; phylum Chordata; class Amphibia; order Caudata; family Salamandridae; genus Pleurodeles; species Pleurodeles waltl. Next base: position 201,677,258 of record NC_090442.1, on the reverse strand, counting down.
CTCAGTCAAGTTGGCATCAATATCAGGCAAAACGTGGGGGTAACCATGCCAACAAGGGCACTTCCCTACAGGAAAGAACATTGGTGCTGGTGCCTGGTTAGCAGGATCCCAGCACACACTCAGCCAAGTTAGCATATGTAGAAAAGTACCCTCTTTTTGGCAGATTACCCTTACTTTTTGCCTGCTGTCAGTGTGTTTTGACTGTGTTCACTGGGATCCTGCTATCCAGGACCCCAGTGACTGTGCTCTCCCCTTATATTTGGTTGCTCCTGACTTGGTACACCCCACAATTGACATACTGGTGCCCCCATGTAAGTCCCTAATATATGGTACCTAGATACCGAGGGCATTGGGGTACCCCATGGGCCGCAGCATGTATGTTGCCACCTATGGGAGCCCACACAAAATGTGTCTGCAGGCCTGCCACTGCAGCATGTGTGAAAAGGTGCATGCACCCTTGCACTATAGGCCACTGCATCAGGTCACTAAGTGTACCCTATGGTAGGCCCTCGTAGCCCACAGGCAGGGTACAGCTACCTGTGAGTGAGGGCACACCTGCATGTGGGTGCCCCTACAATCTCCAGCTCCATTTTTCTGGACTTCGTCAGTGCGAGGAAGCCATTTTACCCATGTACTGGATACCTGTGTCCAGCTACATAATGGTAACTCAGAACCTGGGCATGTATGGTATCAAACATGTTGGAATCATACCCCAATACTGTTGCCAGTATTGGTTGTATGATTCCATGCACTACTTGGGCTCCTTAGAGGACCCCCAGCTTTGCTCCTACTAGTTTTCCTGGTCAGCCCGCACTGCTGCCATCCTACAGGCAGTTTTCTGCCCTCCTGCTGCTTGACCAGCTTGAGTCCAGAACGGCAGAACAAAGGATTTCTTTTCGGAGTGGGTCGCAACACCCTCTGCCTTTGGAAATAGGTGTTACATGGCTTGGGAGTGGTAGCCTCCCCAAGCCACTGGTATGCTTTGAAGGGCACATCTGGTGCTCCCCTTGCATAAACCGGTTTGCACCAGTCCAGGGACCCCGGTCCCTGCTCTGGCGCAAAACTAGATAATGAAAAGGGGAGTGACCACTCCCCTGTCCATCATCACCCCATGGGTGGTGCCCAGGGCTCCTCCAGGTGGCCACTTGATTCTGCCATCTTGAATCCAAGGTAGGCAGAGGGCCCTGGGAGCATCTGAGTGGCCAGGTCAGGCAGTTGATGTCACAACCCTCTTCTGATAGGTGGTCACTCTGCTAGGTGACCAATCCTCCTTCCTGGGCTATTTAGGGTTTTCCTCTTGGTGAGAGGGGGGTCCTTAGTTTTGACATGCAAGATTCCAGCAGGATTCCTCTGCAACGTTTACTTCACATTCTGGCCACTGGAACTGAAACTGGACCCTCCAGGAACTTACAATCTGCATCTGCATCTACATCAACGACTCTGCTCTGCAACATTGTTTCTCTGGCTTCTGCCAGCAACTGCAACATTTCCCCGGCTCTGCATCCTCTGAGAGTGAAGACTCTTCAGTCTGCACAAGAAGCAAGAAGGAATCTCCGTTGGAGTGAAGGAATCACCACCCTGCATCACGGGTGGTGGTCTGGAGTTGTCCCCTTGGTCATCTCTCCCAGCTGTCCAACTTGGGAGACGGTAAGCCCTTGCGTCTCCACGCAGGACAGTACCCCTGTGTGCTGCGACTCTTGCAGCAACCAAGGCTTGTTTGCAGCTCCACCAAGGATTCTTCAGGCTCCGTGTAGTCCCAGCCCCCAGCACTCTTACCTGCAAAGGCACAGCCCTCTGCCTGCTGCTCCTGCGATGTGGGGCTTCTTTCAAGGTGTACTGCACGGGCCTCACCGCAACTCCTGTGCTTGATGCCTGTGGGTCGCCTGCTAAGGCTGCCTCCTCTTTCTGCGACTGTCCTCACTGCTGAGGGTCACCCAGGACTCCCCTCCGTGGTGTTGAGTCCTCCTGGACCTTGCTGGTCCTCAGTGTGGGACGTTGACTATCACTTCAGGAACTCTTTAGCTGCTCCAGTGTTAAACCACTGACTATTTCTGTCCACCGTCAACCTGGTCTTGCATCCAGACAGGTGGGTAGGGGCTCCTGCCACCTCTGGACACTCCAAAGTGAACTGGACTTAGTCCCCTTCCTTTACAGGTCTTCCTCTTCCAGGATCCATCTGTGGTTTCTTGCAGTCTTGTCTGGGTCCTGCAAAATTTTCTTCTGAAGTCCTTTTCGTGGGGTTGGGAGAACCAGGTACTTGCCTGTCTTCTACTTGTCGCTGGGGGGCACTATGTTTCTTATCTTTTGGAGTTCCTTGTTACTCCAGCTCACCTCTACCGATTCCACTTCCTTGGGTGGGGGGGCCTGACGTTCGCATTCCACTTTCTTAGTATATATGGTTTGGTCCCCCCAGGGCCTTCTGTACTTACTATTCTTCTAATGTGTACATAATAGTATGTTTGCTCACCTGCTAGTGGAGAATTGCTATACAGTATTTTAGTATTTGTGTTACTGTAGGAACATGCCTCTGTTGGCATGGTTACCCCTAACTTTTTGCCTTTTGTTGATGCTAGTTATGATTGAAAGTGTGCTGGGACCCTGCTAACCAGGCCCCAGCACCAGTGCTCTTTCCCTAAAATGTACCATTGTTCCCACAAGTGGCACAGCCCTGGCACACAGATAAGTGCCTTGTAACTGGTACACCTGTTACCAGGGGCCCTGTGGCCAGGGAAGGTCCATAAGGGCTGCAGCATGTATTATGCCACCCTGGGGACCCCTCACTCAGCACATGCACACTGCCTCACAGTTTGTGTGTGCTGGTGGGGAGAAAAAGACTAAGTCGACATGGCACTCCCCTCAGAGTGCCATGCCCACAACCCACTGCCTGTGGCATGGGTAAGTCACCCTTCTAGCAGACCTTACAGCCCTAAGGCAGGGTGCACTATACCACAGGTGAGGGCATAGCTGCATGAGGACTATGCCCTAGTGTCTAAGGCAATCCTTAGACATTGTAAGTGCAGGGTGGCCATAAAGAGTATATGGTCTGGAAGTTTGTCATACACAAACTCCACAGTTCCATAATGGCTACACTGAATACTGGGACATTTGGTATCAAACTTCTCAGCACAATAAATCCACACTGATGCCAGTGTGGAATTTATTGTGAAATGCACACAGAGGGCATCTTAGGGATGTCCCCTGTACACCTGCCCAACTACTAGTGCTAGGCTGACCAGTTTCTGCCAGTCTGCCACATCCAGACGGGTTTCTGGCCACATAGGGTGTGTTCCTTTGTCACTCTGTGGCTAGGAACAAAGCCTGTACTGGGTGGAGGTGCATCACACCTTCCCCTGCAGGAACTTTAACACCTGGCTGTGAGCTTCAAAGACTCAAGCCTGGTGTTACAGCTAGTGGAGATGCCCGTCCCCCCGGACACAGCCCCCACTTTTGGCGGCAAGTCCAGAGGAGATAATGAGAAAAACAAGGCAGTCACCCTCCAGCCAGGACAGCCCCTAAGGTGTCTTGAGCTGAGGGGACCCCCCTGCCTTAGGAAATCCTCCATCTTGCTTTGGAGGATTCCCCCCCAATAGGATTAGGGATCTGCCCCCTTCCCCACAGGGTGGAGGCACAAAGAGGGCATAGCCACCCTCAAGGACGGTAGCCATTGGCTACTGCCCCCCAGACCTAAACACACCCCTGAATTGAGTATTTAGGGGTGACCCTGAACCCAGGAAATTAGATTCCTGATGACCTGCAACAAGAAGAAGGACTGCTGACCTGAAAGCCCCGCAGAGACGACAACTGACTTGGCCCCAGCCCTACCGGCCTGTCTCCAGACTCAAAGAACCTGCACAGCGACACATCCAGCGGGACCAGTAATTTCTGAGGGCTCCGAGGAGTGCCCTGCAACCAAAGGACCAGAAACTCCAGTGGACAGCGGCTCTGTCCAAACAGCAACAAAGAAACCATCTTTAAAGAGACTCCAGCCTCACTCCAGAAGCGTGAGTCCCCAACGCTCTGCACCCGACGCCCCCGGCTCATGTTCAGAAGAACCAACACTGCAGAGAGGACACCCAGGCGACTCCCAGGACGTGGACACCCTGAGATGGCTTCCCTGCACCCCTACAGCGACGCTTGCAGAGAGAATCTAGAGGCTCCCCCCTGACCGCGACTGCACGGTAACAAAGAACCAGACGCCTGGAAGCAGCACTGCACCCGCAGCCCCCAGGCCCGAGAGAAACCAACTACTGGTGCAGGAGTGACCAGCAGGGGGCCCTCACCCTCTGCTCCCCAAGGACGCAGGTACTTACCTGCTAGCAGACCGGAACCGGAGCACCCCTAGTTTCCATAGGTGCCTATGTTATTTGGGCCCTACTTTGACCTCTGCACCTGACTGGCCCTGTGTTGCTGGTGCTGGGTGTTTGGGGTTGACTTGAACCTCCAACAGTGGGCTGCCTATGCTCCGGAGACCGAACTTGTAAGGGCTTTACTTACCTGAAAAACTAACCATTACTTACCTCTCCCAGGAACTGTTGATTTTTGCAGTTTCCACTTTTAAAATAGCTTATTGCCATTTTTGCCAAAACTGTGAACATTACTGTTTTAATTAAAAGTTCCATATTTACCTATGCCAAGGTAAGTTCCGAATTTTGTTCCGAATTTTGTAGTTCTAAACTAAATTAAGAAAATAATATTTTTCTATATAAAAAACCTATTGGCCTGGACTTAAATCTTTGAGTGTGTGTTCTCATTTATTGCCTGTGTGTGTACAACAAATGCTTAACACTACCCTCTGATAAGCCTACTGCTCTACCACACTACCACAAAATAGAGCATTAGTATTATCTAATTTTGACACTATCAACCTCTAAGGGGAACCCTTGGACTTTGTGCACATTATCTCTCACTTTGAGATTGTATATAGAGAGCCAACTTCCTACAGTTACCATAATAAAGTACCTTTATTTTTGTTACCCTGTGCGGTTCTTTCATGTGTGTAAGTGCTGTGTGACTGCAATGGTATTGCATAAGCTTTGCATGTCTCCTAGATAAGTCTTGGCTGCTCATCCACATCTACCTCTGGGCAGCCTGGCTTCCTAGACACTGACTATGCCTCACTAATAGGGGATACCTGGACCTGATATAACGTGAGGGTGCTCATGACACACCAGGCCAGCTTCCTACAGCATTAATACCAGGCAAAACGTGGTGGGGTAACCAGGTCAAAAGGGGCACTTTCCTACATGACATACTAGCAGCCGTCATTTGTGATAAATGCAGAGAGCTTTAACTACCTTACAGTGATCAGCATACCCAAACAAAGTCTATAAAACCCTCCTCCTACGCAGATGGAAAAAACTGAAACACTCAAATCACATACAAAGATATTGAATACTACATTTGCAATGACGCAGATGCATACAGACTATGAGGCGGTCGTGTTTCTGCATGAGTAGAGTGAATCGCCAAGTACAGCTCTAAGAATGCTAAAAGAATCACAACCAAGCAAGAGTACTCTGTGCTTGCTTCAAAGCAAGAGTGAAGCAACACACAATGTCCACAAAGCAGGTAGATGGCCAACCCACCCGTCCCCCACCCCAGAAATGAGCTTCACCTTTTAGCAACCTACCCATAAACCACACATTCCATGTGTTTCAGATACGATAAATGCAAGGACCCCCAGTTACGTTGTCTGGAAGTCCTTTATACCTGGAGAACCAGTACACAGCCTCCCCCGACATTTAAAGGTAAAAATGTATGTGTTCCTGGACTATAATCTTGTAGCCACACTGCAGTCGCTACACTGAGCTACTGAGAGTCAGTCTCACTCATCCACTTTGGGTGTCCCTCTAACATCAGAGCAGAGCTTGGGTCCACAAATACAAATAAAACATAGAGCTAGCATGAGTGTTGAGGCCAGGGGAGTAAAGCAAGGGGTATGCCAGAAAAATATTTAATAAACATGGAACAGCTTTTTCACTGCATGCAGAGGGGTTTTGTATAAATACAGAGCAGTTAAAAATAATGACACTCTACCCTGACACTACTTTTGTTTGTAAAGACATGAACTAAACACATTTAAAGCAGTTGCGTGATAGGCACTCGATTTCTTTAAGAACATGGGACCCCTTGGGAACTCCACATCCTCTCTGAATCCTTTGGAAGACTTTGGGCATATTATGCTTTATTTACTCAAGGACAGTCAACTGAGCAAAGGTGCCAGGCATTACGCAGCAATATATCATATTTGCAATGACACACCTGCCTTAGTTTATTGGTCACGCAGTATGCCAGGTGGGATAACTTTGTAGGTTTGAGCCACGTGGCTGAGTTTCCCAGAAACAAGTGGTTACTGGCCTGAAAAATGTAGCAGGAAAACAGAGGCAACAGAAAAAACAATTGTGTAAACTGTAAAAAGCAGTACTTCAAAATTATTAGGTTGCTTAAGTCAAGTTTAGAATATTCATGGCATCCAGCTTAACAAGATTACTGGGAATCCAATAGTCAACTGTTCAAAAGCTACTGCAGAAGCAAGATGTCAGTCACCAAATGCTGCAGGGGAACTGCAGCTTAAGGGGCCCAGGACTGGCTTAGATGGTTAAGATGTTCAGTTGGCACAGACTGGACACACTGGTTGAAGAAGTCAAAACTGAGAACGAGTAATAAAGGTCAGTAGTCAACAGATGTTAAGCACAGATATTTCCAGCATTGATAGTGCTAAAATAATTCACATTGTTCCAGAATCAGAATGACTTGCTGCATCCAATACAGCACTATATTAAGACCAAAGGTGAAGATGAAAAACCTGGGTCCTTCTGGTGAAGGTGGGTTGATATAGTCTTGCCGCGTATGACAGGCTGGTCAGGGAAAGGGGAAGCTCATCGCAATCGTGGTCATCCTTGCCAGCTGTGCGTTACAGTTGCTTTTTGACAATTCTAGACAGCTCAGTTGTTCCTGTGTAAATTACTAATTCAAGATATCTGTATCACAAATTTCAGCCATGTAGGCCCTACTCTTTGGCCTTTTGTTCAGCACCCTGTTCCTTTGCTGTCACTGGGTAGTATATCTTCCTCTATGTAAACTTGTGCACACAGAAGCTGATCTTCCAGAATCTGAGTGTCTGTGTTCTTCAGGGAGCAAGAGCTCTAAAACTGGATTCTGCCGGACTTTCCTCATCCTCAGAAGGAACTCATAGCAGCTTACTCGCATAACCTGCAATTGTGACCTGCAATTGTAACCTACAAGCCTTCTTTTCTTGTACCTGCAACAAAGTGCCCTTTTAGGCATGGTTACCCTCCGCCCCCCCTACTTTTTACCTGATATTGATGCTGACTTGACTGAGACTGTGCTGGGATCCTGCTATCCAAGCCACAGCACCAGTGTTCTTTCCAAAAAACTGTACCATTGTTTCCACAATTGGCACACCCCGGCACACAGTTAAGTCCCTTGTAAAAGGTACCCATGGTACCAAGGGCCCTGTGGTCAGGGAATGTTCGCAAGTGCTGCAGCATGCATTATGCCACTCCACGGGGCCCCTCACCAAGCACATACACACTGCCCTTGAAGCTGGTGTGTTGGTGGGGAGAAAAAGACAAAGTCGACATGGCACCTCAGGGTGCCATGCCCACAAACCACTGCCTGAGGCATAGGTAAGTCAACCCTCTACGAGGCCTTACAGCCATAAGGCAGGGTGCACTATACCACAGGTGAGGGCACAGTTGCATGAGCAGTATGCCCCTACAGTGTCTAAGTCCATTCTTAGACATTGTAGGTGCAGTGTGGGCATATAACGTACATGGGCTGAGAGTTTGTCATTATGAACTCCGCATCCCCAATATGGCTTCACTGAAGTCTGGGAAGTTTGATTTCAAACTTCTCAGCAAAATAAAACCACACGTTATTAAAAAATGCACCCAGAGGGCATCTTAGAGATGCCCCCTGTATTTTAGCCATACTTCTAGAGCAGGACTGGCCGGTCTGTGCCAGTCTGCTACTTCCAGACAAGTTTCTGACCACATGGGATGAGAACTTTTGTGCTCTCTATGGTCAGAAACAAAGTCTGCACTGGGAGAAGGTGCTTCACACCTTCCCCCTGAAGGAACTGTAACACCTGGCGGTGAGCCTCAAAGGCTCAGGATTCTTGTTTAGGTGCCCCAGGGCACAAAAGACCCACAGCGGGAAAATTATGGAAAAAAAAAAAAAGGAGTGACCACTTCAGCCAAGACCACCTCTAAGGTGTCCAGAGCTCAAGTGACCCCCCTGCAGAATCCTCCATCTTGGTTTAGAGGACAGGGACAAATAGGTTTAAGTTTGTTTCTCTCTCCCCAAAGGGAGTGGACACCGGAAGGGTGTAGTCACCTTCAGGGACAATAGACATTGGCTACTACCCCCGGACTCCAGGATTTAAGGGCCTCCCTGAACCTAGCTCACCAGATTCCTGGCGACCTCAAGAAAATGACAAGAAGAAAGAAGGAGGACTGCTAAGCTGACCCCCAGTAGAGAAGACTGAAGACACCAACTGACATGGTCCCAGCCCTACGGGCCTGTCTCCAGCTTCTGAAGACCTGCTACAAAAAGGTGATGCTCCTGCAGGACCAGCATTCTCTTAAAAGCCTCAAGAGGACTGCCTGCACACCAGAGGACCAAGATCTCCCATTGACAGTGGTCCTGTCCAGAAAGAAACTCCAGCAAAAGACTCCAGAACTGCCCGGATCTGCGAGTCATGCCCACTCTGCACTCAATGCTCACGGCCCGCCGGTCCAGAGCAGGTCCCCAGGCGATTCAGACCTTGTGTCCAACCCTGTGTTGACTCTTCCGGGTCAACATGACCATGTCTGCAGCCTAAATCTGGAGGACCCCACTGGCCCGAGAGAACCGGACGAAGGTTCCCAACACCTAAAAGGTACCCCTAAAGCCCCCCAGGCTACACAGTGCTGGGTTGGGGAAAGCCCTTGTGCGCATGTGTGTTCGGCCGGCCAAATATACATACGCATTGAGGGGAGTGCTCTGTGCACTCCCCTCAGTACTCGTCACCCCATGGCCCCACCCCCTTTAACAATAAAACTATAATAAACATATTTATTATAGTTTTATTTTTAAAGGTTTGCAGCTCCTGCTGCTGGTGGTGGGGAGATACGCTCCTCCGCTCTAATGGAGGAGCCGCCCCAGCTTACCTGCAAGCAGGCCTGGTTCCGAGTGCCCCCAGTCTCCATAGGGCTCCATTTTAAATCTTGCATCACTTTTGACCTCTGCACCCTGCCGGCCCCATGTTGCTGGTGGTGGGTGTTCGAGGTTAACTCGAACCCCAACCTGTTGAGAACTCCAAGTCTTGTACTTAACTCAAAACCGTACTAACACTTCTTCGCCCTAGAACGGTTTTTGAAAATTGCAGTATCAACTTTTAAAACAGATATTTGCTATTTTCTTGAAAACCATTTAACTTGCTAAATTGAAACAAAATGGTGTTGATACATATGTATGATACTTATTTCCAAATGTACTTAATCTTGTGGCTCTAGAAATAAAGTAACAAAGACTATTTTTGCTAAATAAAAATCACTGGCCTGGAGTTAGTCATTGAGAGTCTGCTTCCTTTATTGTCTGTATGTGTAGAACAAATGCTCTGCACTACCCTCTGATAAGCCTAACTGCTCGACCACACTACCACAAAAGAGTGAATTAGTATTATTTAATTTAGCCTCTGTTAAGTCTTTGGGGAACCTCTGGAGTCTGTGCACACTAGATCTCATTTTGATATAGTATATACAGAAACTAGCTTCTTACAGTACCATTTTGAGATTCAAACTTACAAAACACTTAGATGGTTCATGCCCACTAGAAAAAGAGATTCCAGAGGGGTCAACTTACTAAACATACATAACCTACAGGAGATTTCTGGTTACATTCTTAAATTGCTACTTTGATTTCAAACATAATACAAGACCACTGTCAAACAATAATTAAAGTCACACACTATGCTAGCACAGAATATTTGATCTCAGTTTTTCAAACATCATCTTACAGACCTTGATATCATAGCCATATGTCTCCCTTATATCTTCATCAGAGTCTGTCTCCTCATCATCATAGTCCCCAGAAGGTCGAGGTGATGAAGCTAAACTGCCCACTGAGCGGTTAAAGGAAGACTGTTGGAGGCTTGGAAGGTGGCCCTAAAACAGAGACACAATACCAGAACAGCAAATAGGTAAGCAAATACTGCATCAGAATTAACATATGTAAGTAGAAAATAAGTAAACAAAGAACATAATGAAAATGTCACTTACCCAGTGTACATCTGTTCGTGGCATCAGTCGCTGTAGATTCGCATGTTTTGCATAGCTCGCCATCTGGTGTTGGGTCGGAGTGTTACAAGTTATTTTTCTTCGAAGAAGTCTTTCGAGTCACGGGACCGAGTGACTCCTCCTTTTGTCTCCATTGCGCATGGGCGTCGACTCCATCTTCGATTGTTTTTCCCCGCAGAGGGTGAGGTAGGAGTTGTATTGTAGTAATAGTGCCCATGCAATGGAGTGACTAAGTATGTACCTATTTAAGGTTAAAATAATATATATACAAATAATTGAAGGTACCTTCCGAACTGCTACAGGCTCCCGGGGAGGCGGGTGGGCACATGCGAATCTACAGCGACTGATGCCACGAACAGATGTACACTGGGTAAGTGACATTTTCAGTTCGATGGCATCTGTCGCTGTAGATACGCATGTTTTGCATAGACTAGTAAGCAGTTATCTCCCCAAAGCGGTGGCTCAGCCTGTAGGAGTGGGAGTAGTCTGAAACAATGTTCTTAATACGGCTTGACCTACTGTGGCTTGTTGTGCGGATAACACGTCTACACAGTAGTGCTTGGTGAATGTGTGAGGCGTAGACCATGTGGCTGCCTTACATATTTCTTGCATTGGGATGTTTCCTAGAAAGGCCATGGTAGCACCTTTCTTTCTGGTTGAGTGTGCCCTTGGTGTAATGGGCAGTTGTCGTTTAGCTTTAAGGTAGCAGATTTGGATGCATTTAACTATCCATCTGGCTATACCTTGTTTTGATATTGGGTTTCCTGCATGAGGTTTTTGGAATGCAATAAATAGCTGTTTAGTTTTCCTGATGCTCTTTGTTCTGTCAATGTAATACATTAATGCTCTTTTGACATCTAAAGTATGTAGTGCCCTCTCAGCTACGGAATCTGGCTGTGGAAGTTCCACTGTTTGATTTAGATGGAACAGTGAAATTACTTTTGGTAGAAATTTAGGATTAGTCCTTAGGACGACCTTATTTTTGTGTAGTTGTATAAAAGGTTCCTGTATTGTAAACGCCTGAATCTCGCTTACTCTTCTTAGAGAGGTAATGGCGATGAGAAATGCAACCTTCCATGTTAGGAACTGTATTTCGCAGGAGTGCATGGGTTCAAAAGGTGGACCCATAAGTCTAGTTAAGACAACATTTAGGTTCCATGAAGGAACAGGTGGTGTTCTTGGTGGAATAATTCTTTTAAGGCCCTCCATGAATGCTTTAATGACTGGTATCCTATATAGGGAAGTTGAATAGGTAGGCTGCAGGTATGCAGATATTGCTGCAAGGTGTATTTTAATGGAAGAGAAAGCTAGGTTAGATTTTTGTAAGTGAAGCAAGTAACCCACTACATGTTTTGGGGTTGCGTGTATTGGTTGGATTTGATTAATATGGCAGTAGCAAACAAACCTCTTCCATTTACTGGCATAGCAGTGCCTGGTGGATGGCCTTCTGGCTTGCTTTATGACTTCCATACATTCTTGGGTAAGTTGTAAGTGTCCGAATTCTAGGATTTCAGGAGCCAGATTGCTAGATTCAGCGATGCTGGATCTGGGTGTCTGATCGTTTGGTTGTGTTGTGTTAACAGATCCGGCCTGTTGGGCAGTTTGATGTGGGGTACTACTGATAGGTCTAGCAGCGTTGTGTACCAGGGTTGCCTTGCCCAAGTTGGTGCTATTAATATGAGTCTGAGTTTGTTTTGACTGAGTTTGTTTACCAGATAAGGAAGGAGAGGGAGAGGAGGAAAAGCGTAGGCAAATATCCCTGACCAGTTGATCCATAGGGCATTGCCGTGGGACTGCCTGTGTGGGTATCTGGATGCGAAGTTTTGGCATTTTGCGTTCTTTTTTGTCGCAAACAAGTCTATTTGAGGTGTTCCCCAGAGCGTGAAGTAAGTGTTCAGAATTTGGGGGTGAATTTCCCATTCGTGGACCTGTTGGTGATCTCGAGAGAGATGGTCTGCGAGTTGATTCTGAATTCCTGGGATAAATTGTGCTATTAGGCAAATTTGGTTGTGAATTGCCCAACGCCATATCTTTTGTGCCAGCAGGCTCAATTGCGTTGAGTGCGTCCCCCCTTGTTTGTTTAGATAATACATTGTTGTCATGTTGTCTGTTTTGACGAGAATGTATTTGTGAACTATTATTGGTTGAAAAGCCTTTAGTGCTTGAAAAACTGCTAGTAGTTCTAGGTGATTTATATGCAGTTTTGTCTGATGTACGTTCCATTGTCCTTGTATGCTGTGTTGATCGAGGTGTGCTCCCCACCCTGTCATGGAAGCATCTGTTGTTATTACGTATTGTGGCACTGGGTCTTGGAAAGGCCGCCCTTTGTTTAAATTTATATCGTTCCACCATAGAAGCGAGAGGTAAGTTTGGCGGTCTATTAACACCAGATCTGTAAGGTGACCCTGTGCTTGTGACCACTGTGATGCTAGGCACTGTTGTAAGGGCCTCATGTGCAGTCTTGCGTTTGGGACAATGGCTATGCATGAAGACATCATGCCTAGGAGTTGTAATATCATCTTTGCTTGTATCTTTTGTGTTGGATACATGCGTTGTATGATGTTGTTGAAATTTTGAATTCTTTGTGGACTTGGAGTGGCTACTCCTATTGTTGTGTTTATTATGGCTCCTAGGTATTGTTGTACCTTGCGCGGCAGAATGTTGGATTTTGCGAAGTTGACTGTGAACCCTAGTTTGAAGAGGGTTTGTATGATTTGATTTGTGTGGTGTGAGCACGTTATTAACGAATGGGTCTTGATTAGCCAGTCGTCTAGATACGGGAATACATGTATTTGCTGCCTTCTGATGTGTGCAGCGACTACTGCTAGACATTTGGTAAAGACTCTTGGTGCGGTTGTTAAACCGAAAGGCAGTACCTTGAATTGGTAGTGTATTCCGTTGAATACAAACCTTAGGTATTTCCTGTGCGATGGATGTATTGGTATATGGAAATACGCGTCTGAGGTCTAATGTTGTCATATAGTCGTGTAGTTTCAGCAATGGTAACACTTCTTGTAGTGTGACCATGTGAAAGTGGTCTGATTTGATGTATGTGTTTAGTATTCTTAGGTCTAGGATTGGTCTTAGCGTTTTGTCCTTCTTTGGTATTAAGAAGTACAGTGAATAAACTCCTGTGTTTATTTGTGTGTTTGGTACTAACTCAATTGCGTTCTTTTGCAATAGTGCTTGAACTTCTATCTCCAGGAGCTCGGAATGATGTTTCGATAAATTTTGTGCTCTTGGTGGTATGTTTGGAGGGAATTGTAGAAATTCTATGCAATAACCATTTTGGATAATTGCTAGAACCCAAGTGTCTGTAGTGATTTCCTGCCATGCTTTGTAATAATGACCTATTCTTCCCCCCACTGGTGTTGTGTGGAGGGGGTGAGTGACATGTGAGTCACTGCTTAGTTGTAGGGGTTTTGGGGCTTTGAAATTTTCCCCTATTCCTAGGGAATTGCCCTCCTCTATATTGGCCCGAAAGCCTCCCCTGTACTGTCCCTGGTAACTGGATGGTGTTGCCTGTGAGGTGCTGGCTTGTGTGGCCTGACCCCGAAACCCCCCTCTAAAGGGTGTTTTGCGGAAGGTGCTGTAATTTCCTCTGCTCTGCGGGGAGTAGAGTGCGCCCATGGCTTTAGCAGTGTCCGTGTCCTTTTTAAGTTTTCCAATCGCCGTGTCCACTTCTGGACCGAACAGTTCTTTTTCGTTGAATGGCATATTGAGAACTGCCTGCTGAATCTCTGGTTTAAACCCAGACGTTCGTAGCCATGCATGCCTTCTGATGGTCACAGATGTATTTATTGTTCTTGCAGCTGTGTCTGCTGCGTCCATGGAGGAGCGTATCTGGTTGTTTGAAATGTTCTGTCCTTCTTCAACCACTTGCTTTGCCCTCTTTTGTAGGTCTTTGGGTAGATGTTCAATGAGATGTTGCATCTCATCCCAATGTGCTCTGTCATAGCGCGCAAGAAGTGCCTGTGAGTTAGCGATGCGCCACTGGTTTGCAGCTTGTGCTGCAACTCTCTTTCCAGCTGCATCGAACTTGCGGCTTTCCTTATCTGGGGGTGGTGCGTCCCCAGATGTGTGGGAGTTGGCCCTTTTCCTAGCTGCTCCTACAACAACAGAATCTGGTGGCAGCTGCGAAGTTATGAAAATAGGGTCTGTAGGAGGCGCTTTATACTTTTTTTTCCACCCTTGGTGTGATTGCCCTACTTTTGACAGGCTCCTTAAAGATGTCTTTTGCGTGCCGAAGCATACCAGGGAGCATAGGCAGGCTTTGGTAGGAGCTGTGGGTGGCAGAGAGGGTGTTGAATAGAAAGTCATCCTCGACTTGTTCTGAGTGGAGGCTTACATTGTGGAATTGTGCTGCTCTAGCCACCACCTGAGAATATGCAGTACTGTCTTCTGGTGGTGATGGCTTTGTAGGGTATGCCTCCGGACTGTTATCTGACACAGGGGCGTCGTATAAGTCCCATGCGTCCTGATCCTGGTCATCTTGGCTCATGGTGGTGTGAGCCGGGGAATGTGATGGTGTTTGTGCTGGCGAGACGTGAATTATAGGTGGAGGAGAGGGTGGCGGAGTAACCCTTTTCACCATTTTTGTTTGTGGTGTTTGGTCAATTTGGAATTCCAGTCTTCTCTTTCTCCTAATAGGGGGAAGGGTGCTTATCTTTCCTGTCCCCTGCTGTATAAAAATACGTTTCTGCGTATGGTCTACATCGGTGGATTGCGGGTCTTCCTCAAACCTATGCTTTCGCATTTGGGAGGTCATTGATTGCTCTTCGGTATAAGAGCCTGAAACTGGGTCGGTTGCAGGTTGTTTCGGCACCGAAACCCTGTCTGCATCTTTTTTCGGCTCCGAGGTGGCTTTTTTCTTTTTCGGAGTCGAAACATCTCGGCGTCGATCTTCATCGGTGCCGCTGTCTCGGCGTCGAGCCGTGTCTACACCGCTATCTCGGTGTCGATGTATGTCTCCAGCACTTTCTCGGTCCCGAGAAGGCTGCGTGCCGGTGTCTCGACCGGAGTCGGACGGTCTCGGCACTGATTGGGCCTTTTTCGGTGCCGACGGTCGGTCACCGAATTTATGGGTGGAGCCATGGCCTGGTGGCAGTGGCGTCCCCTGGGCCTTGACAATCTTCTTATGAGTGCTTTTCGACGTCTTACTCACGGTTCGTGGATCGTCGAATTCCTCGGAGTCCGATTCGTGTATCGAAAAGGTTTCTTCCTCTTCCTGTACCTCGAACTCTCGGTGCGCTGTTGGCGTGGACGCCATTTGAAGTCTTCTTGCTCGACGGTCTCGGAGTGTTTTTCGGGACCGGAACGCACAACAGGCCTCGCAAGTGTCTTCACTGTGCTCAGGTGATAGGCACAGGTTACAGACCAAGTGTTGGTCTGAATAGGGGTATTTTTTGTGGCATTTGAGACAGAAACGGAACGGGGTCCGTTCCATCGGTGTTCTTCTACACGCGGTCGGGCCGAGCAGGCCCCGACGGGGATCGAAAACTACCCCGAAGGGCTCCGGAGCTCTTCGATCTTCGATGCGGTGTTGATTCTGACTACGCCGATCCCGAACGCAACAATACTGACGAAAATCTTCCGAAATTTAGCTGTTTTTCCGTTCCGAAACTCGGAGCGAAAGGAACACGTCCGAACCCGATGGCGGAAAAAAAACAATCGAAGATGGAGTCGACGCCCATGCGAAATGGAGACAAAAGGAGGAGTCACTCGGTCCCGTGACTCGAAAGACTTCTTCGAAGAAAAACAACTTGTAACACTCCGACCCAACACCAGATGGCGAGCTATGCAAAACATGCGTATCTACAGCGACAGATGCCATCGAACCTACATTTTCAGAAAAAGCAGCACCCACAGATACCTTCTACCACACATGTGAATTTAAAAGTGCATGCTCATAATATGGTGACCCGAGACAGTGGCCATTAAAACAACGCTCAAGAATGAAAGTATTCTGATTGATAGGAGAAACAGCCTCTAAACAATACCTTAGCACAATAGGGTGTTCCATAGGAGTATATTCAAAACTGAGTACACATAGAAGCAAACCCTTCGTCAAAAATACCAAAATGTTTAGTTTGTTAGACCCTCACTGTTAGAAATGGGGTTTTTGGTTGGCAGTCAGGTTGCCCTCTGTCCAAGCAAGAACCCTCACTCTAATCAGGGTAAGTCACACACAATCCAAAATCAGCCTGTGCTCACCCTCTGGTAGCTTGGCACAAGCAGTCAGGCTTAACTTAGAAGGCAATGTGTAAAGCATTTGTGCAATAAATCATACAATACCATAATATAACACCACAAAAATACACCACACAGTGTTTAGAAAAATATATAATATTTATCTGGGTATTTGCAGGTCAAAACAATCAAAGTTGCATTATGAATTTGTGAAGATATCACTGAAAAGTGATATAAAGTGTCTTAAGTCTTTAAAAAGCAAATAAAGTGTCTTTCAAGCACAAAGTACCTGGTTTCTGGTGGGAAATCTCCTCAGAGGGCCACAGGAGAAGAGATACGTGGAAAAATGGTGTGTGCGTCGATTTCTCCCCAGCACGCACAGACTTGCGTCGTTATTTTTCACGCGGGGAAGTCGTGCATCGTTTTCCGGCGCGCGGACAGTCTCTTTCTGGGGATCGCGGGGATTACCAGATGGCCCGGGTCTGTGCGTGGATTTTCCTGCTTGTTTTACGGCTGCGCGTCGTTCTGCTGGGCTGCGCGTCGAAGTTTCGATCTCGTGGCAGGCGTCGCGTAGATTTCTCCTTGGAAGTCGGGCGGCGTTGTCCTTGCGAGGCCGTGCGTCGAAGTTTTGGTCTCACAGCAGGCGTCGCGTCGATTTCTCCTTGGAAGTCGTGCGGCGTTGTCCTGGCGAGGCCGTGCGTCAAACGTTCGAGCTCACGGTAGGCGTCGCGTCGATTTCTCCTTAGAAGTCGGGTGGCGTTGTCCTTGCGAGGCCGTGCGTCAAAGTTTCGGTCGTCCCGAAGGCGTCACGTCGATCAGCGTCGGTGTGCGGCGTTTTTCTTGCCGCGGAGCAAGCTGTGCGTCGAAAATTTCGGCGCACGGAGTGTCCAAGTGAAAGTGAGAAGTCTTTTTGGTCCTGAGACTTCATGGAACAGGAGGCAAGCTCTATCCAAGCCCTTGGAGAGCACTTTTACAGCCAGACAAGAGTTCAGCAAGGCAGCAGGCCAACAGCAAGGCAGCAGTCCTTTGTAGAAAAACAGACAGGTGAGTCCTTTGAGCAGCCAGGCAGTTCTTCTTGGCAGGATGTAGTTTCTGGTTCAGCTTTCTTCTCCAGCAAGTGTCTGATGAGGTAGGGCAGAGGCCCTGTTTTATACTAAGTTGTGCCTTTGAAGTGGGGGTGACTTCAAAGAGTGTCTAAGAAATGCACCAAGCCCCCTTTCAGTTCAATCCTGTCTGCCAGAGTCCCAGTAGGGGGTGTGGCAGTCCTTTGTGTGAGGGCAGGCCCTCCACCCTCCCAGCCCAGGAAGACCCATTCAAAATGCAGATGTATGCAAGTGAGGCTGAGTACCCTGTGTATGGGGTGTGTCTGAGTGAATGCACAAGGAGCTGTCAACTAAACCTAGTCAGACGTGGATTGAAGGCAACAACAAGGTTTTAGTGCAAAGAAATGCGCACTTTCTAAAAGTGGCATTTCTAGAATAGTAATATTAAATCCGACTTCACCAGTCAGCAGGATTTTATATTACCATTCTGGCCATACTAAATATGACCTTCCTGCTCCTTTCAGATCAGCAGCTGCCACTTCAACAATGTATGAGGGCAGCCCCAATGTTAGCCTATGAAGGGAGCAGGCCTCACAGTAGTGTAAAAACGAATTTAGGAGTTTTACACTACCAGGACATATAACCACACAAGTACATGCCTTTTACCCACACAGCACCCTGCTCTAGGGGTTACCTAGGGCACACATTAGGGATGACTTATATGTAGAAAAAGGGGAGTTCTAGGCTTGGCAAGTACCTTTAAATGCCAAGTCGAAGTGGCAGTGAAACTGCACACACAGGCCTTGCAATGGCAGGCCTGAGACAAGTTTAAGGGGCTCCTGAAGTGGGTGGCACAACCAGTGCTGCAGGCCCACTAGTAGCATTTAATCTACATACCCTAGGCACATGTAGTGCACTCTACTAGGGACTTACAAGTAAATTAAATAGTCAATCATGGATAAACCAATCAATAGTACAATTTACACAGAGAGCATATGCACTTTAGCACTGGTTAGCAGTGGTAAAGTGCCCAGAGGTCAAAAGCCAACAACAACAACAGGTCAGAAAAAATAGGAGGAAGGAGGCAAAAAGTTTGGGGATGTCCCTGTCAAAAAGCCAGGTCCAACATGACCCCCCACCAGCCTAAAGCCAGGGGAGAGCAATCACTATCCTGATGTACTTCCCTGTTTGAGGCGATAGAACAAGGACCCAGGCCCACAACAGCAGGGGCATGCTCCAGTTCTTCGCCTTCCTGACTCCAATTGGATCCCTCTGTCCATACTCTCAGGGCCCACTAAGCCCATCCATGGGGAACCTTTCTCCTTACCTGCGGATCCCATCTGTGCAGCACCTAACCTTACTTTGCTCACAGATGTATCCCAGGAGCAGGATAGTACCACCAGGACTAACACAGTGGTGTTGCCCACTCTACCCCCGGGGTGTGACACTTGTCCCCTCCCCTGGGATAACTCTGTCCACCCGGACAGCAAGCCACAGTGGTTACTGACAGTTGCCAGGGATGAGAGCCAGGCTCCAGGCCTCTCAAAGCTCTCCCACCACTGTGGCTGTGGAGAGTGGGGGGCGGTAGCCCCAGGTGCTGGGCACCCTTTAACCACTCTCCCTTCCACCAGGTCAGGGATGACAGCCTGAACCTGGTCCTCCCCTCTGAGGCTCTGTACCCTCCCTCCTGGAGCGGTACCCCCAGAGTCCAACATGGTCAGGGTGCTTATAGAAGTCGCCCTGTACCATTCCTCCACCAGTGCAGGGCTGTTAACCTGCAACTGGCCCTCCAACCTGGGGTCTGTACCTTCAGGTTGGACTAGGGCCCGGGGTGAGGCTTCCCTCCCTCTGCCCTCCCTTCTGGGGTCCCGCACCCTCCAACTAGGAGTGGCCTCCTCAGAAGACAACATGGTAAGGGCACTGTTATCAGTAGCCCCTCCCTCCAGGTCCGGGGGGACACCCTGAACCTGGTCTTCCAGCCCAGGGTCTGTACCCACAGACTGGATCACTGCCTGGCAAACCAGGACTTTCTGGGGGGCACGTCTACCCCCTGCCAGGTCAGAGTTTAACCTCTGAACTTGGCCATCCAACTCAGAGTCACCACCCTTAAGTTGAACAATTGCCTGGCACGCCAGGACTTCCTGGAGGACACACTGACCCTCCACCAGGTCAGAGTTTAACCTCTGAACCTGGCCATCCAACTCAGAGTCACCACCCTGAAGTTGAGCAATTGCCTGGCACGCCAGGACTTCCTGGAGGGCACACTGACCCTCCACCAGGTCAGAGTTTAACCTCTGAACCTGGCCACCCAGCCCAGGGTTACCACCCTGAGGTTGAACCATTGCCTGGCATACCAGGACTTTCTGGGGCGCACACCTACCCCCCCACCGGATCAGAGTTTAACCTCTGAACGTGGTTCTCCAACCCAGGGTCACCACCCTGAGGTTGGGCAATTGCCTGGCACCCCAGGACTTTCTGGGAGGCACACCTACCTCCCACCAGGTCAGAGTTTAACCTCTGAGCCTGGTTCTCCAACTCAGGGTCAACACCCTGAGGTTGGACAACTGCCTGGCACGCCAGGACTTTCTGGGGGGCACACCTACCCCCCACTGGATCAGAGTTTAACCTCTGAACCTGGTTCTTTAACCCAGGGTCACCACTCTGAGGTTGGGCAATTGCCTGGCACCCCAGGACTTTCTGGGAGGCACACCTACATCCCACCAGGTCAGAGTTTAACCTCTAAACCTGGCCATCCAACCCAGAGTCAACACCCTGAGGTTGGACAACTGCCTGGCACGCCAGGACTTTCTGGGGGGCACACCTAACCCCCACCAGGTCAGAGTTTAACCTCTGAACCTGGCCATCCAACCCAGAGTCAACACCCTGAGGTTGGACAATTGCCTGGCACAGCAGGACTTCTTGGGAGGCACACCTACCTCCCACCAGGTCAGAGTTTAACCTCTGAACCTGGGTATCCAACCCAGAGTCACCACCCTGAGGTTGGACCATTGCCTGGCATACCAGGACTTTCTGGGGGCACACCTACCCCCCCACCAGGTCAGAGTTTAACCCCTGAACCTGGTTAGCCAACCCAGAGTCACCACCCTGAGGTTGAACCATTGCCTGGCATTCCAGGACTTTCTGGGGGGCACATCTACCCCCCACCAGGTCAGAGTTTAAGCACTGAACCCGGTTATCCAACCCAGAGTCACCACCCTGAGGTTGAATCTTTGCCTGGCATGCCAGGACTTCCTGGGGGGCACTCTCACCCCCCACAAGGGACACACCGTCCCCAAGGGCCACACAAGAGTCTGGTTGGCGCAGGTCTCCCGACCTCTGCCCATCCGGCAGAGTCTGTGTTTCCCCCAAACCAGAAACGGTCTCACCTGGGTCATTCCTGGGGGGCTCTGCTCTCGGAGCTGACCCCTGACTCTCAAGGTCCTCCACTGGGGTCTGCCACCCCCGCTCAACCCTAAGTCTGGACTTCTGCACCCCCTCACTAGGAGTGGTACTGCCAGACACCAGAACTGTTGAGATGCTGGCTACAGTCAACCCCCCAAGTTCTTCTGACACTGCAGGGCTTCCCTCAAAAGGTGGCCCTACGGTACAGGCTAGGCTCTGAGACCTACCTGGGACACTACAATCCTCTCCCACCTCACTTGGTTGGGAACCACCTAGACCACTCCCTTCAGGAGCACCCCCAAATGCCTCTTTAGACTCTCTGGTACTCACCCAGAAGTCTGCCTCCATTG
The DNA here is from genome assembly GCF_031143425.1 of Pleurodeles waltl. Taxonomy (NCBI): domain Eukaryota; kingdom Metazoa; phylum Chordata; class Amphibia; order Caudata; family Salamandridae; genus Pleurodeles; species Pleurodeles waltl. The sequence continues at coordinate 201,655,973 of NC_090442.1, read as the reverse complement.
TAAGTTCCCTGGGGTCAGAGAACTCACACTCCACCTGGTGTTGGCGTAGCTCTGGAAAATAAGGACCAGACATATGCTCCCCAGCAATTACATCACTCTGCCCTTCACATGTATTAACCACAGTACCCTTCACCCAACCACCCAGTAACTCAGCCTTGGAAAAGCAATCTACATCACCCTCCTGAGACCGGTGAGACAGTATCTGTCTGTCCCTGACACTCAACCCATACTCTTCTGGGATGTCTCTACACTCTATATCCAGGACGTCCACCAGGGGGGAACCCTTTTCTCTGTCACTCTCTGCTAGAGTCAGTAAAGTGTCCCTCCCCCCAGTAGGAATATGACTCCCTGTGCCAGTTCCCCAATCCTTCTCAGGGACCCTGTGCATAACGGGAACTACCTCATACCCTTGAACCACCTGGGGTGTTTCAACTCCCTTCTTCAAGTTGGGCACCACATCTCTGGGCTTGTGCCCTTCTTCAGCAGTACTGGATGCAAGATTTTTGCTGCCACCATCTGAACTGGACTCAGCCCTTCCGGCCTCCAGTTTCAGCTCTTTACAGCTCAGCTCTTGAGCTGCAATCTTTTCTTCTTCCAGGGCTAAGAGACTTGCTGCCTCAGCCCTTTCAAGAAACTCATCTAGCTCTTCCATCCACCGTGCTTGAGCTATGAGCCATTCATCTCTCACTGGGGGTCTCTTTCCTCGTCTGAGTAGTCATCCTCCTCATGTGAGCAGTTTTCCTCCTCCTCATCTGAGGGGTACTTAGTCATTTGGTTTCTTGCTGCCTCTCTCTCTGCCCATCTTTCTTCCCCCCAGACTATGTAGGCATGTAGCATCTCCGCCTTAGTAGATCTCCTTGCTACAGGAAGGCCCCATTTTCTGAAAAGCTTCCTTAGGTCAGCCTTAGTTAGGTGGTCAGTAGGCACAAAGAATTAGTTGGTAAGCAATCTCATTGCTGACAAAGTCTTACTGGCAAAAACCAAAATCCAAAGTCCAAAATATCAATAGAATATCCAGGAGGACATCAGAGAACCAAAAGCAAAAGAGATGAAAAATCAAGTTGACCTTCAACTGTGGGTAGGTAGTGAAATACTTAGCTACTGTATATCACTGCACAAACACAAGTCCTATCCTCACAGCTGATCACCAATGTTAGAAATGGGGTTTTTGGTTGGCAGTCAGGTTGCCCTCTGTCCAAGCAAAAACCCTCACTCTAATCAGGGTAAGTCACACACAATCCAAAATCAGCCTGTGCTCACCCTCCGGTAGCTTGGCACGAGCAGTCAGGCTTAACTTAGAAGGCAATGTGTAAAGCATTTGTGCAATAAATCATACAATACCATAATATAACACCACAAAAATACACCACACAGTGTTTAGAAAAATATATAATATTTATCTGGGTATTTGCAGGTCAAAACGATCAAAGTTGCAATATGAATTTGTGAAGATATCACTGAAAAGTGATATAAAGTGTCTTAAGTCTTTAAAAAGCAAATAAAGTGTCTTTCAAGCACAAAGTGGAAAATGTCACTTACCCAGTGTACATCTGTTCGTGGCATTAGTCGCTGCAGATTCACATGCTGTGCACAGTCCGCCGTCTGGTGTTGGGCTCGGAGTGTTACAAGTTGTTTTTCTTCGAAGAAGTCTTTTCAAGTCACGAGACCGAGGGACTCCTCCCACTTCGGTTCCATTGCGCATGGGCGTCGACTCCATCTTAGATTGTTTTCCCCGCAGAGGGTGAGGTAGGAGTTGTGTATGCTAGTAATAGTGCCCATGCAATGGAATGAATACGTATGTACAAAATGAAGGTTGAAGTAATATATTTACAAATGTACAAATGTTGAAGATCTACTTCCAAACGGCTACAGGCTCCCGGGGAGGCGGGTGGGCGCATGTGAATCTGCAGCGACTAATGCCACAAACAGATGTACACTGGGTAAGTGACAATTTCCGTTCGGTGGCATGTGTAGCTGCAGATACACATGCTGTGCATAGACTAGTAAGCAGTTATCTCCCCAAAAGCGGTGGTTCAGCCTGTTGGAGTGGAAGTAGTTTGAAATAAAGTTCTTAGTACGGCTTGACCTACTGTGGCTTGTTGTGCGGATAACACATCTACACAGTAGTGTTTAGTAAATGTATGAGGCGTAGACCATGTTGCTGCCTTACATATTTCGTTCATTGGAATATTTCCTAGAAAGGCCATAGTAGCACCTTTCTTTCTGGTTGAGTGTGCCTTTGGTGTAATAGGCAGCTCTCTCTTTGCCTTAAGATAGCAGGTTTGGATGCACCTAACCATCCATCTGGCAATACCTTGTTTTGAAATTGGATTTCCTGTATGAGGTTTTTGAAAGGCAATAAATAGTTGTTTTGTCTTCCTAAATACTTTTGTTCTGTCAATGTAGTACATTAGTGCTCTTTTGATGTCTAATGTATGTAGTGCTCTTTCGGCTATTGAATCTGGCTGTGGGAAGAACACTGGTAATTCTACTGTTTGATTTAAGTGGAACGGTGAGATAACCTTTGGTAAGAATTTTGGATTTGTTCTTAGAACTACTTTATTCTTGTGTATTTGAATAAATGGTTCTTGTATGGTAAACGCCTGAATTTCACTTACTCTTCTTAGAGATGTGATGGCAATGAGAAATGCAACTTTCCACGTTAAGTATTGCATTTCACAAGAATGCATGGGTTCGAAAGGTGGACCCATGAGCCTTGTTAAGACAATGTTGAGGTTCCATGAAGGAACAGGTGGTGTCCTTGGTGGTATAATTCTCTTTAGGCCTTCCATAAACGCTTTAATGACAGGTATTCTAAACAGGGAAGTTGAATGAGTAATCTGCAGGTAAGCAGATATTGCAGCGAGATGTATCTTTATGGAAGAGAAAGCTAGATTGGATTTTTGCAAATGTAGTAAATATCCTACTACATCTTTTGGCGATGCATGCAATGGTTGAATTTTATCATTATGGCAGTAATAAACAAATCTTTTCCATTTACTTGCATAGCAGTGTCTAGAGGAAGGTTTTCTAGCTTGTTTTATGACCTCCATACATTCTTGTGTGAGGTTTAAGTGTCCAAATTCTAGGATTTCAGGAGCCAAATTGCTAGATTCAGCGATGCTGGGTTTGGATGCCTGATCTGTTGTTTGTGTTGTGTTAACAGATCTGGTGTGTTCGGTAGTTTGACATGAGGTACTACTGACAGGTCTAGTAGTGACGTATACCAAGGTTGTCTTGCCCATGTTGGTGCTATTAGTATGAGTTTGAGTTTGTTTTGACTCAATCTGTTTACTAGATATGGAAGGAGAGGGAGAGGGGGAAAAGCGTACGCAAATGTCCCTGACCAATTCATCCATAGAGCATTGCCTTGGGAGTGCCGGTGTGGGTACCTGGATGCGAAGTTTTGGCATTTTGCGTTTTCTTTTGTTGCAAATAGATCTATTTGAGGTGTTCCCCAAATTTGAAAGTAAGTGTTCAGTATTTGGGGGTGAATTTCCCATTCGTGGACTTGTTGGTGATCCCGAGAGAGATTGTCTGCTAGTTGGTTCTGGATCCCTGGAATAAATTGTGCTATTAGGCGAATACGGTTGTGAATTGCCCAATGCCATATTTTTTGTGTTAGGAGACAAAACTGTGTCTAGTGTGTCCCCCCCTGTTTGTTTAAATAATACATTGTCGTCATGTTGTCTGTTTTGACAAGAATGTATTTGTGGGTTATCATGGGTTGGAATGCTTTCAACGCTAGAAATACTGCTAACAGTTCTAAGTGATTTATGTGAAACTTTCTTTGATGTATGTCCCATTGTCCTTGGATGCTGTGTTGATTGAGGTGTGCTCCCCACCCTGTCATGGAAGCATCCGTTGTTATAACGTATGTTGGCACTGGGTCTTGGAAAGGCCGCCCTTTGATTAAATTTGTACTGTTCCACCATAGAAGCGAGATGTATGTTTGGCGGTCTATCAACACCAGATCTAGAAGTTGACCCTGTGCCTGTGACCATTGTGATGCTAGGCACTGTTGTAAGGGCCGCATGTGCAACCTTGCGTATGGGACAATGGCTATACATGAAGACATCATGCCTAGGAGTTTTAATACTATTTTTGCTTGTATCTTTTGTGTTGGATACATGGCCTGTATTACCTTGTGAAATGTTTGAACCCTTTGTGGACTTGGAGTGGCTATCCCTTTTGTTGTGTTGATTGTCGCTCCTAAGTATTGCTGTGTTTGACACGGCAAAAGGTGTGACTTTGCATAGTTGATGGAGAAACCCAGCTTGTGAAGGGTTTGTATAACATAATTTGTGTGATGTGAACACTTTGTTAGCGTGTTGGTCTTGATTAACCAGTCGTCTAAGTAAGGGAACACGTGTATTTGCTGCCTTCTGATATGTGCAGCTACTACTGCTAGGCATTTTGTAAAGACTCTTGGCGCAGTTGTTATTCCGAATGGCAACACTTTGAATTGGTAATGTATTCCCTTGAATACGAACCTTAGGTATTTCCTGTGCGAAGGATGTATCGGTATATGGAAATACGCATCTTTTAGATCTAATGTTGTCATGTAGTCTTGCTGTTTGAGCAGTGGGATTACGTCTTGTAATGTCACCATGTGAAAGTGGTCTGATTTGATGTAGGTGTTTAGTGTTCTGAGATCTAGTATTGGTCTTAGAGTTTTGTCCTTTTTTGGTATTAGAAAGTACAGTGAGTAAACTCCTGTGTTCTTTTGTCGACTTGGTACTAATTCTATTGCGTGCTTTTGCAGTAATGCTTGAACTTCTAGTCCTAGAAGGTCTATATGCTGTTTTGACATATTGTGTGTTTTCGGTGGGACGTTTGGAGGGAGTTGGAGAAATTCTATGCAATAACCATGTTGGATAATTGCTAAGACCCAAGTGTCTGTTGTTATTTCCTCCCAAGATTTGTAGAACTGGCTTAGTCTTCCCCCCACTGGTGTTGTGTGACTTGTGAGTCACTGTTTATTTTGAGGGGTTTTGGGACCTTGAAATTTTACCGGTTTCTTGGGAATTGGCCCCCTCTGTATTGTCCCCGAAAACCTCCCCTTTGATATTGTCCCTGGTAGGTAGTTGGTCTTGTTTGTGAGGTGCTGGTTTCTGTGGGTTGACCTCGAAACCCTCCCCTAAAAGTTGTTTTACGAAATGTGCCAAATGTGCCTCTGCCCTGCGGGGAGTAGAGTGCGCCCATGGCTTTGGCTGTATCAGTGTCCTTTTTTAATTTTTCAATTGCAGTGTCCACCTCCGGCCCAAACAATTGCTGTTCATTAAACGGCATATTGAGCACAGCCTGTTGTATTTCAGGTTTGAACCCAGATGTGCACAGCCATGCGTGCCTCCTTATCGTGACTGCAGTATTTATTGTCCTTGCAGCTGTATCCGCTGCATCCATGGAAGACCGTATCTGATTGTTCGAGATACTTTGTCCCTCTTCCACCACCTGTTGCGCTCGTTTTTGGAACTCTTTGGGGAGGTGTTCGATGAAATGTTGCATCTCATCCCAATGAGCCCTGTCGTATCTCGCCAGGAGTACTTGCGAGTTGGCGATGCGCCACTGATTTGCCGCTTGTGCTGCAACCCTTTTTCCCGCTGCATCAAATTTGCGGCTCTCTTTGTCCGGAGGTGATGCGTCGCCTGATGTATGCGAGTTGGCTCTCTTACGAGCTGCCCCCACAACTACTGAGTCTGGTGTCAGTTGTGATGTAATAAAAACAGGGTCTGTGGGCGGTGCCTTGTATTTTTTCTCCACCCTTGGAGTTATGGCTCTGCTTTTAACTGGCTCCTGAAATATCTGTTTCGAGTGCCTTAGCATTCCTGGGAGCATGGGAAGGCTTTGATAATGGCTATGGGTGGAGGACAGGGTGTTAAAGAGGAAGTCATCCTCAATAGGCTCTGAATGTAGCGATACATTATGGAATTCGGCTGCCCTAGCTACCACCTGTGCATATGATGTACTGTCCTCAGGTGGTGACGGTTTAGTTGGGTACGACTCCGGGCTATTGTCCGATACTGGAGCGTCGTAGAGGTCCCATGCATCCGGATCATCCTGGCTCATTGTGGTATGAGCTGGTGAGTGTGTTAATGGTGGAGTTTGTGCCGGTGATGCATGAGGTGATGGTGGTAGAGAGGGTGGTGGAGTTACCTTTTTTACCACCTTTGCTTGTGGTTGCTTGTCTCCTTGCTGGAAGTCAAGTTTCCTTTTCCTTTTGATTGGGGGAAGAGTGCTGATCTTCCCTGTATCCTTTTGAATAAAGATCCTCTTTTGCGTGTGATCTGGCTCTATTGTTTGTAATTCCTCCTCAAATCTGTGTTTTTTTAGTTGAGAGGACAGTCCATGTTCCTCTGAGTAGGAACCAGTTTTCGGTTCGGTTGCCGGCTGTTTCGTCACCGAAACCGTGTCTCTGGATTTTTTCGGCTCCAACAAGATCTTTTTTCTTTTCGGCGTCGTGCCCTCTCGGTGCCGACCAACTTCGGTGCCGCTGTGTCGGTGCCGAATTTTTTCTGCGTCACTCTCTCGGTCCCGAGATTGCTGCGTGCCTGTATCTCGACCGGAGTCGGATGACTTCGACAGCAGATCGCCCTTTTTCGGTGCCGATGGACGGTCACCTACTTTCCGGGTTAAGCCATGGCCTGTTGGTGGTGGCGTCCCCTGGGCTTTGTCAGTCTTTTCGTGTGATTTTTGTTTCGACGTCTTACTCACGGTTGGTTGTTCTTCGACGTCGAATTCTTCGGAATCCTACTCGTGGATGGAAAAAGTTTCTTCTTCCTCCTCCTCGAACCGTTGATGTCCTGTCGGCGTGGACGCCATCTGCAACCTCCTGGCTCTTCGGTCCCTGAGTGTTTTTCTCGACCGAAACGCGTGACAGGCTTCGCACGTATCCTCCTTGTGCTCCGGGGACAGGCACAAGTTACAGACTGTAGGAAGTTGGCTCTGTATGTGCTATTTCAAAGTAAGGAATAGCATGCACAGAGTCCAAGGGTTCCCCTTAGAGGTAAAATAGTGGTAAAAATAGATAATACTAATGCTCTATTTTGTGGTAGTGTGGTCGAGCAGTAGGCTTATCCAAGGAGTAGTGTTAAGCATTTGTTGTACATACACATAGACAATAAATGAGGTACACACACTCAGAGACAAATCCAGCCAATAGGTTTTTGTGTAGAAAAATATCTTTTCTTAGTTTATTTTAAGAACCACAGGTTCAAATTCTACATGTAATATCTCATTCGAAAGGTATTGCAGGTAAGTACTTTAGGAACTTCAAATCATCAAAATTGCATGTATACTTTTCAAGTTATTCACAAATAGCTGTTTTAAAAGTGGACACTTAGTGCAATTTTCACAGTTCCTAGGGGAGGTAAGTATTTGTTAGGTTAACCAGGTAAGTAAGACACTTACAGGGCTTAGTTCTTGGTCCAAGGTAGCCCACCGTTGGGGGTTCAGAGCAACCCCAAAGTCACGACACCAGCAGCTCAGGGCCGGTCAGGTGCAGAGTTCAAAGTGGTGCCCAAAACGCATAGGCTAGAATGGAGAGAAGGGGGTGCCCCGGTTCCGGTCTGCTTGCAGGTAAGTACCCGCGTCTTCGGAGGGCAGACCAGGGGGGTTTTGTAGGGCACCGGGGGGGACACAAGCCCACACAGAAATTTCACCCTCAGCGGCGCGGGGGCGGCCGGGTGCAGTGTAGAAACAAGCGTCGGGTTCGCAATGTTAGTCTATGAGAGATCTCGGGATCTCTTCAGCGCTGCAGGCAGGCAAGGGGGGGATTCCTCGGGGAAACCTCCACTTGGACAAGGGAGAGGGACTCCTGGGGGACACTTCTCCAGTGAAAGTCCGGTCCTTCAGGTCCTGGGGGCTGCGGGTGCAGGGTCTCTCCCAGGCGTCGGGACTTTAGGTTCAAAGAGTCGCGGTCAGGGGAAGCCTCGGGATTCCCTCTGCAGGCGGCACTGTGGGGGCTCAGGGGGGACAGGTTTTGGTACTCACAGTATCAGAGTAGTCCTGGGGTCCCTCCTGAGGTGTCGGATCTCCACCAGCCGAGTCGGGGTCGCCGGGTGCAGTGTTGCAAGTCTCACGCTTCTTGCGGGGAGCTTGCAGGGTTCTTTAAAGCTGCTGGAAACAAAGTTGCAGCTTTTCTTGGAGCAGGTCCGCTGTCCTCGGGAGTTTCTTGTCTTTTCGAAGCAGGGGCAGTCCTCAGAGGATGTCGAGGTCGCTGGTCCCTTTGGAAGGCGTCGCTGGAGCAGGATCTTTGGAAGGCAGGAGACAGGCCGGTGAGTTTCTGGAGCCAAGGCAGTTGTCGTCTTCTGGTCTTCCGCTGCAGGGGTTTTCAGCTGGGCAGTCCTTCTTCTTGTCGTTGCAGGAATCTAATTTTCTAGGGTTCAGGGTAGCCCTTAAATACTAAATTTAAGGGCGTGTTTAGGTCTGGGGGGTTAGTAGCCAATGGCTACTAGCCCTGAGGGTGGGTACACCCTCTTTGTGCCTCCTCCCAAGGGGAGGGGGTCACAATCCTAACCCTATTGGGGGAATCCTCCATCTGCAAGATGGAGGATTTCTAAAAGTTAGTCACTTCAGCTCAGGACACCTTAGGGGCTGTCCTGACTGGCCAGTGACTCCTCCTTGTTGCTTTCTTTGTTCCCTCCAGCCTTGCCGCCAAAAGTGGGGGCCGTGGCCGGAGGGGGCGGGCAACTCTACTAAGCTGGAGTGCCCTGCTGGGCTGTGACAAAGGGGGGAGCCTTTGAGGCTCACCGCCAGGTGTCACAGTTCCTGCCTGGGGGAGGTGTTAGCATCTCCACCCAGTGCAGGCTTTGTTACTGGCCTCAGAGTGACAAAGGCACTCTCCCCATGGGGCCAGCAACATGTCTCTAGTGTAGCAGGCTGCTGGAACCAGTCAGCCTACACAGATAGTTGGTTAAGTTTCAGGGGGCACCTCTAAGGTGCCCTCTGTGGTGTATTTTACAATAAAATGTACACTGGCATCAGTGTGCATTTATTGTGCTGAGAAGTTTGATACCAAACTTCCCAGTTTTCAGTGTAGCCATTATGGTGCTGTGGAGTTCGTGTTTGACAGACTCCCAGACCATATACTCTTATGGCTACCCTGCACTTACAATGTCTAAGGTTTTGTTTAGACACTGTAGGGGTACCATGCTCATGCACTGGTACCCTCACCTATGGTATAGTGCACCCTGCCTTAGGGCTGTAAGGCCTGCTAGAGGGGTGTCTTACCTATACTGCATAGGCAGTGAGAGGCTGGCATGGCACCCTGAGGGGAGTGCCATGTCGACTTACTCGTTTTGTCCTCACTAGCACACACAAGCTGGCAAGCAGTGTGTCTGTGCTGAGTGAGAGGTCTCCAGGGTGGCATAATACATGCTGCAGCCCTTAGAGACCTTCCTTGGCATCAGGGCCCTTGGTACTAGAAGTACCAGTTACAAGGGACTTATCTGAATGCCAGGGTGTGCCAATTGTGGATACAATGGTACATTTTAGGTGAAGGAACACTGGTGCTGGGGCCTGGTTAGCAGGGTCCCAGCACACTTCTCAGTCAAGTCAGCATCAGTATCAGGCAAAAAGTGGGGGGGTAACTGCAACAGGGAGCCATTTCTTTACACAAGCCCCCTCCAGCCCACAGGCCAGGAGACTCAGCCCAAGCTGGGAGAGTCTTCCTAGTCTGTCAGGCGAGGAAGAGTAGGAGAAATAGGCTGGTTAGTTGCAGGGCCTACTCTGCCTTACATCCTTCTGTTCAGGTCATTCCCTTTGGGGAACTGACCCACTTCCACAGTGATAGGACCTAGTCTGAATTGCCTCTTGTCTGCCTCTTCAATGTCTCCACCCATTCTTTTTATTTTGGGTTTAGAGGTATCCACCTCTGCTAATCTTATCTTAGCCAGGGTCATCCCTAGCTTACCCAAAGAGGTTACCCAGAGCTGGAGTAACCCCACCATGACCAACAGGGTCAGGGGGCCTAACTTGCTATTTGGCATGGGGTCTGACCACCATGCCAAGGATAGTGCAGCCATAAAGGCTAACACCCAGCAGAGGCCACTGACAGCTGTCAGTGCCCAGAACCACACCTTTAGCTCTTCACCTACAAGGGAAGGGGCTAAGTTACAGGCTTCTTTGGGTTCAGGGTGCCTGTCTGCTGTATTAGAGTGGGGGGTTACCACATTTTGTAGTAAACACCCTTCTTCCACTCTTTCTTCTGTTAGCTGAGGAGCCACCCACTCAGGTTTAACAGTTGCCTGACTAGCCAGGACTTCTTGTGGGTCAGGTTGGACTTTATCAGGGCCATTTTTGGAGTTCTCCCCTACTGGAGCAGAATCTCCCTGGCTTGCTGTAACCTTGGCTAAAGGTTGTCCACCCTTCCTACTCTGTTTTCTTTTCTTCTTCTTCTGGGGCCTGCTTGCATTTACTGCAGAGGCAGGACTTCCAGAATCCTTGGGAGAGGACTGGCACTGGACCAGTTCCTCTCTTGGGCTCTGACTAACCTCTGGGTAGTCATTTCCAAGGAGACAATCAAGGGGGAGGTCTGTACTGACTACTACCCTTCTCCAGCTAAGAGTGCCACCCACTTCTATGGGTACTAAAGCCATAGGCCTCTTAGTGACCCTGTCTAGGCTAACTCTTACTCTGGCCATCTCACCTGGGATGTACTGGTTTGAGAGCACCAGCCTGTCATGCACAATAGTGTGACTGGCACAAGTGTCTCTCAGGGCAGTGGTTGGGATTCCATTCACCAGTAGGTGGTGGAAGTGTCTGCTTCCCTCTGGAATCTCCAACTCACCTGTTGGGCCCTGTTTCCAGTTGAAGGCTAGGAAGACCTCCTCATCTGAGGAGTCATCTCCCATGGCTACACTGGTTACCCCAGGAATTTTGTTCTGGGGTTTGTTTTTGGGACAAGAAGTGTCCTTGGTGTGGTGCCCAGACTGTTTACAGTTGTGGCACCAGGCCTTAGTGGCATCCCAGTTCTTACCCTGGTACCCACCTTTGTTTTGGGTTGTGTCTTGGGGCCCACCCACCTGTTCTGGTTTTTGGGGGCCTACAGAGAACTCTTTTTCTTTGTTTCTAGTGTCACCCACTTTTTCCTGGGGAGTTTTTGTAACCCCTTTCTTTTGGTCACCCCCAGTGGAAGTTTTGGTTACTCTAGTCTTGACCCAGTGGTCTGCCTTCTTTCCCAATTCTTGGGGAGAAATTGGACCTAGGTCTACCAGATACTGATGCAACTTTTCATTGAAGCAGTTACTTAAAATGTGTTCTTTCATAAACAAATTATAAAGCCCAACATAGTCACACACTTCATTTCCAGTTAACCAACCATCCAGTGTTTTTACTGAGTAGTCTACAAAATCAACCCAGGTCTGGCTCGAGGATTTTTGAGCCCCCCTGAATCTAATTCTATACTCCTCAGTGGAGAATCCAAAGCCCTCAATCAGGGTACCCTTCATGAGGTCATAAGATTCTGCATCTTTTCCAGAGAGTGTGAGGAGTCTATCCCTACACTTTCCAGTGAACATTTCCCAAAGGAGAGCACCCCAGTGAGATCTGTTCACTTTTCTGGTTATACAAGCCCTCTCAAAAGCTGTGAACCATTTGGTGATGTCATCACCATCTTCATATTTTGTTACAATCCCTTTGGGGATTTTTAGGATGTCAGGAGAATCTCTGACCCTATTTAAGTTGCTGCCACCATTGATGGGACCTAGGCCCATCTCTTTTCTTTCCCTTTCTATGGCTAGGAGCTGCTTTTCCAAAGCCAATCTTTTGACCATCCTGGCTAACAGGGGGTCATCTTCACTGAGAGCATCCTCAGTGATTTCAGAAACGCTGGACCCTCCTGTGAGGGAAGCAACATTTCTGACTATCATTTTTGGAGACAGGGCTTGAGAGGCCCTGGTCTCCCTATTTAGGACTGGAAGGGGGGAATTGCCCTCCAAGTCACTAATTTCTTCCTCTGTGAAGTCATCCTCAGAGGGGTTGGCTTTTTCAAACTCTGCCAACAGCTCCTGGAGCTGAATTTTGGTAGGTCTGGAGCCAATGGTTATTTTCTTTATATTACAGAGAGACCTTAGCTCCCTCATCTTAAGATGGAGGTAAGGTGTGGTGTCGAGTTCCACCACCTGCATCTCTGTATCAGACATTATTCTGCTACGAGTTGGAATACTTTTTTAAGAATCTAAAACTGTTTCTAGAATCTAATTCAAACTTTTAACAAACTTTTTAAACTCTAAAAGACAATGCTAAACAGGGACTTAACACACAAGGCCCTAGCAGGACTTTTAAGAATTTAGAAAAATGTCAAATTGCAAAAATGAATTTCTAATGACAATTTTGGAATTTGTCGTGTGATCAGGTATTGGCTGAGTAGTCCAGCAAATGCAAAGTCTTGTACCCCACCGCTGATCCACCAATGTAGGAAGTTGGCTCTGTATGTGCTATTTCAAAGTAAGGAATAGCATGCACAGAGTCCAAGGGTTCCCCTTAGAGGTAAAATAGTGGTAAAAATAGATAATACTAATGCTCTATTTTGTGGTAGTGTGGTCGAGCAGTAGGCTTATCCAAGGAGTAGTGTTAAGCATTTGTTGTACATACACATAGACAATAAATGAGGTACACACACTCAGAGACAAATCCAGCCAATAGGTTTTTGTGTAGAAAAATATCTTTTCTTAGTTTATTTTAAGAACCACAGGTTCAAATTCTACATGTAATATCTCATTCGAAAGGTATTGCAGGTAAGTACTTTAGGAACTTCAAATCATCAAAATTGCATGTATACTTTTCAAGTTATTCACAAATAGCTGTTTTAAAAGTGGACACTTAGTGCAATTTTCACAGTTCCTAGGGGAGGTAAGTATTTGTTAGGTTAACCAGGTAAGTAAGACACTTACAGGGCTTAGTTCTTGGTCCAAGGTAGCCCACCGTTGGGGGTTCAGAGCAACCCCAAAGTCACGACACCAGCAGCTCAGGGCCGGTCAGGTGCAGAGTTCAAAGTGGTGCCCAAAACGCATAGGCTAGAATGGAGAGAAGGGGGTGCCCCGGTTCCGGTCTGCTTGCAGGTAAGTACCCGCGTCTTCGGAGGGCAGACCAGGGGGGTTTTGTAGGGCACCGGGGGGGACACAAGCCCACACAGAAATTTCACCCTCAGCGGCGCGGGGGCGGCCGGGTGCAGTGTAGAAACAAGCGTCGGGTTCGCAATGTTAGTCTATGAGAGATCTCGGGATCTCTTCAGCGCTGCAGGCAGGCAAGGGGGGGATTCCTTGGGGAAACCTCCACTTGGACAAGGGAGAGGGACTCCTGGGGGACACTTCTCCAGTGAAAGTCCGGTCCTTCAGGTCCTGGGGGCTGCGGGTGCAGGGTCTCTCCCAGGCGTCGGGACTTTAGGTTCAAAGAGTCGCGGTCAGGGGAAGCCTCGGGATTCCCTCTGCAGGCGGCGCTGTGGGGGCTCAGGGGGGACAGGTTTTGGTACTCACAGTATCAGAGTAGTCCTGGGGTCCCTCCTGAGGTGTCGGATCTCCACCAGCCGAGTCGGGGTCGCCGGGTGCAGTGTTGCAAGTCTCACGCTTCTTGCGGGGAGCTTGCAGGGTTCTTTAAAGCTGCTGGAAACAAAGTTGCAGCTTTTCTTGGAGCAGGTCCGCTGTCCTCGGGAGTTTCTTGTCTTTTCGAAGCAGGGGCAGTCCTCAGAGGATGTCGAGGTCGCTGGTCCCTTTGGAAGGCGTCGCTGGAGCAGGATCTTTGGAAGGCAGGAGACAGGCCGGTGAGTTTCTGGAGCCAAGGCAGTTGTCGTCTTCTGGTCTTCCGCTGCAGGGGTTTTCAGCTGGGCAGTCCTTCTTCTTGTCGTTGCAGGAATCTAATTTTCTAGGGTTCAGGGTAGCCCTTAAATACTAAATTTAAGGGCGTGTTTAGGTCTGGGGGGTTAGTAGCCAATGGCTACTAGCCCTGAGGGTGGGTACACCCTCTTTGTGCCTCCTCCCAAGGGGAGGGGGTCACAATCCTAACCCTATTGGTGGAATCCTCCATCTGCAAGATGGAGGATTTCTAAAAGTTAGTCACTTCAGCTCAGGACACCTTAGGGGCTGTCCTGACTGGCCAGTGACTCCTCCTTGTTGCTTTCTTTGTTCCCTCCAGCCTTGCCGCCAAAAGTGGGGGCCGTGGCCGGAGGGGGCGGGCAACTCTACTAAGCTGGAGTGCCCTGCTGGGCTGTGACAAAGGGGGGAGCCTTTGAGACTCACCGCCAGGTGTCACAGTTCCTGCCTGGGGGAGGTGTTAGCATCTCCACCCAGTGCAGGCTTTGTTACTGGCCTCAGAGTGACAAAGGCACTCTCCCCATGGGGCCAGCAACATGTCTCTAGTGTAGCAGGCTGCTGGAACCAGTCAGCCTACACAGATAGTTGGTTAAGTTTCAGGGGGCACCTCTAAGGTGCCCTCTGTGGTGTATTTTACAATAAAATGTACACTGGCATCAGTGTGCATTTATTGTGCTGAGAAGTTTGATACCAAACTTCCCAGTTTTCAGTGTAGCCATTATGGTGCTGTGGAGTTCGTGTTTGACAGACTCCCAGACCATATACTCTTATGGCTACCCTGCACTTACAATGTCTAAGGTTTTGTTTAGACACTGTAGGGGTACCATGCTCATGCACTGGTACCCTCACCTATGGTATAGTGCACCCTGCCTTAGGGCTGTAAGGCCTGCTAGAGGGGTGTCTTACCTATACTGCATAGGCAGTGAGAGGCTGGCATGGCACCCTGAGGGGAGTGCCATGTCGACTTACTCGTTTTGTCCTCACTAGCACACACAAGCTGGCAAGCAGTGTGTCTGTGCTGAGTGAGAGGTCTCCAGGGTGGCATAATACATGCTGCAGCCCTTAGAGACCTTCCTTGGCATCAGGGCCCTTGGTACTAGAAGTACCAGTTACAAGGGACTTATCTGAATGCCAGGGTGTGCCAATTGTGGATACAATGGTACATTTTAGGTGAAGGAACACTGGTGCTGGGGCCTGGTTAGCAGGGTCCCAGCACACTTCTCAGTCAAGTCAGCATCAGTATCAGGCAAAAAGTGGGGGGGTAACTGCAACAGGGAGCCATTTCTTTACACAGACCAAATGTTGATCCGTATAAGGATATTTATTATGGCATTTAGGACAGAATCGGAACGGGGTCCGTTCCATCAGTCTCGATGTTGCACGCGGTCAGGCCGACCAGGCCCCGACGGATGATCGAAATTACCCCGAAGGGCTACCGGAGCTCTTCAAGATTCAGTGTCGATTTGTTCTAACTAACCCGATACCGAACGAAACAATACCGACAAATTTTTCCGAGATTCTGACCAATTTTCCGACCCGAAACACGGAGCGAAAAGGAACACGTCCGAACCCGATGGCGGAAAAAAAACAATCTAAGATGGAGTCGACGCCCATGCGCAATGGAACCGAAGTGGGAGGAGTCCCTCGGTCTCGTGACTCGAAAAGACTTCTTCGAAGAAAAACAACTTGTAACACTCCGAGCCCAACACCAGACGGCGGACTGTGCACAGCATGTGTATCTGCAGCTACACATGCCACCGAACACCTGGTTTCTGGTGGGAAATCTCCTCAAAGGGCCACAGGAGAAGAGATACGTGGAAAAATGGTGTGTGCGTCGATTTCTCCCCAGCACACACAGACTTGTGTCGTTATTTTTCACGCGGGGAAGTCGTGCATCGTTTTCCGGCGCGCGGACAGTCTCTTTCTGGGGATCGTGGGGATTACCAGATGGCCCAGGTCTGTGCGTGGATTTTCCTGCTTGTTTTCTGGCTGCGCGTCGTTCTGCGGGGCTGCGCGTTGAAGTTTCGATCTCACGGCAGGCGTCGCATCGATTTCTCCTTGGAAGTCGGGCGGCGTTGTCCTTGCGAGGCCGTGCGTCGAAGTTTTGGTCTCACGGCAGGCGTTGCGTCGATTTCTCCTTGGAAGTCGGGCGGCGTTGTCCTTGCGAGGCCGTGCGTCAAAGTTTCGGTCGTCCCGAAGGCGTCGCGTCGATCAGCGTCGGTGTGCGGCGTTTTTCTTGCCGCAGAGCAAGCTGTGCGTCGAAAATTTTGGCGCACGGAGCGTCCAAGTGAAAGTGAGAAGTCTTTTTGGTCCTGAGACTTCAGGGAACAGGAGGCAAGCTCTATCCAAGCCCTTGGAGAGCACTTTTACAGCCAGACAAGAGTTCAGCAAGGCAGCAGGCCAACAGCAAGGCAGCAGTCCTTTGTAGAAAAGCAGACAGGTGAGTCCTTTGAGCAGCCAGGCAGTTCTTCAGGATGTAGTTTCTAGTTCAGCTTTCTTCTCCAGCAAGTGTCTGATGAGGTAGGGCAGAGGCCCTGTTTTATACTAAGTTGTGCCTTTGAAGTGGGGGTGACTTCAAAGAGTGTCTAAGAAATGCACCAAGCTCCCTTTCAGTTCAATCCTGTCTGCCAGAGTCCTAGTAGGGGGTGTGGCAGTCCTTTGTGTGAGGGCAGGCCCTCCACCCTCCCAGCCCAGGAAGACCCATTCAAAATGCAGATGTATGCAAGTGAGGCTGAGTACCCTGTGTTTGGGGTGTGTCTGAGTGAATGCACAAGGAGCTGTCAACTAAACCTAGCCAGACGTGGATTGAAGGGCACAACAAGGTTTTAGTGCAAAGAAATGCTCACTTTCTAAAAGTGGCATTTCTAGAATAGTAATATTAAATCCGACTTCACCAGTCAGCAGGATTTTATATTACCATTCTGGCCATACTAAATATGACCTTCCTGCTCCTTTCAGATCAGCAGCTGCCACTTCAACAATGTATGAGGGCAGCCCCAATGTTAGCCTATGAAGGGAGCAGGCCTCACAGTAGTGTAAAAACGAATTTAGGAGTTTTACACTACCAGGACATATAACCACACAAGTACATGTCCTGCCTTTTACCCACACAGCACCCTGCTCTAGGGGTTACCTAGGGCACACATTAGGGGTGACTTATGTATAGAAAAAGGGGAGTTCTAGGCTTGGCAAGTACCTTCAAATGCCAAGTCGAAGTGGCAGTGAAACTGCACACACAGGCCTTGCAATGGCAGGCCTGAGACAAGGTTAAGGGGCTATTGAAGTGGGTGGCACAACCAGTGCTGCAGGCCCACTAGTAGCATTTAATCTACATGCCCTAGGCACATGTAGTGCACTCTACTAGGGACTTACAAGTAAATTAAATAGTCAATCATGGATAAACCAATCAATAGTACAATTTACACAGAGAGCATATGCACTTTAGCACTGGTTAGCAGTGGTAAAGTGCCCAGAGGTCAAAAGCCAACAACAACAGGTCAGAAAAAATAGGAGGAAGGAGGCAAAAAGTTTGGGGATGTCCCTATCAAAAGGCCAGGTCCAACACTCACCCACTCTATTAGTGGCATGCTTTATCTTGGGGTCTCACACCCTGGTCCCTAAAGGGTGCCATGTTTCCGCTGGAACCTACTTTAGTCCTGTTATATTACCAACTCAAAGTCCATAGGACAACAGGTCTAAAGTAGGTTCACAGGGCTTTCCACCTACATTTCTAGATATTTCTTTTTTAAATGGATTCTATCACTTCCTTGAATCCTCTACAATTTGGGATCCAGTGGCCTATTCTTGGTGTAAATCTTTTCTCTCTGTACACTATTCCTTTACATTCTATTTTTCCTGCTCATGGCATGGTGACTTAATTCCATGCGGATGACTCAAATCATCATCTCGTTTCCTTCCTTCTCAATTTCACTTCAGAAACGACTCATCCTGCCTTTACTACTTTTAAAACTTGCAAAAGCTGCTCACTTTTTAAAAGCATATGGAATATGTCTCTACTAGATTGAAAATGTCACTTACCCAGTGTACATCTGTTCGTGGCATCAGTCGCTGAGATTCACATGGTCTGCATTAGCTCGCCATCTGGTGTTGGGTCGGAGTGTTACAAGTTGTTTTTCTTCGAAGAAGTGTTTTCGAGTCACGGGACCGAGTGACTCCTCCTTCTGTGCTCATTGCGCATGGGCGTCGACTCCATCTTCGATTGTTTTCCCCGCAGAGGGTGAGGTAGGAGTTGTACTATAGTAATAGTGCCCGCGCAATGAAATGTGTAAGTATGTACCTATTAAAGGTTTAAATAATATATATACAAATGTACAAAATTGAAGGTAACTTCTGAACTGCTACAGGCTTCCGGGGAGGTGGGTGGGCCCATGTGAATCTCAGCGACTGATGCCACGAACAGATGTACACTGGGTAAGTGACATTTTCAGTTCGATGGCATCTGTCGCTGTAGATACACATGGTCTGCATAGACTAGTAAGCAGTTATTTCCCCATAAGCGGTGGTTTAGCCTGTAGGAGTAGAAGTTGTTTGAAATAGAGTTCTTAATACAGCTTGACCTACTGTAGCTTGTTGTGCGGATAACACATCTATACAGTAGTGTTTGGTGAATGTGTGAGGCGTAGACCAAGTGGCTGCCTTACATATTTCATGCATTGGGATGTTTCCTAAAAAGGCCATTGAAGCACCTTTTTTCCTTGTTGAATGTGCCCTGGGAGTAATGAGCAGTTGTCTTTTTGCTTTAAGGTAGCAGATTTGGATGCATTTAACTATCCATCTGGCTATACCTTGTTTTGATATTGGGTTACCTACATGAGGTTTTTGGAATGCAATAAATAGCTGTTTAGTTTTTCTGATGTTCTTTGTTCTGTCAATGTAGTACATTAATGCTCTTTTGACATCTAATGTATGTAGTGCTCTTTCAGCCACAGAATCTGGCTGTGGGAAAAAAACTGGTAGTTCCACCGTTTGATTTAGATGGAATGGTGAAATAACTTTTGGTAAAAATTTTGGATTAGGTCGTAGGACGACCTTATTTTTATGTACTTGTATAAAAGGTTCTTGTGTTGTGAACGCTTGAATTTCACTTACTCTTCTTAGAGATGTAATGGCGATGAGAAAGGCAACTTTCCAGGTTAGGAATTGTATTACGCAAGAGTGCATGGGTTCGAAAGGTGGGCCCATGAGTCTTGTTAGGACCACGTTTAGGTTCCATGAAGGAACAGGTGGTGTTCTTGGTGGTATAATTCTTTTAAGCCCTTCTATGAATGCTTTGATGACTGGTATCCTATACAAGGAAGTTGAATAGGTAGTTTGCAGGTATGCAGATATTGCTGCAAGGTGTATTTTAATAGAAGAGAAGGCTAGCTTTGCTTTTTGTAAATGGAGCAAGTAATTTACTATATGTTTTGGAGTTGCGTCTAGTGGTTGTATCTGATTATGATGGCAGTACCAAACAAATCTTTTCCACTTACTTGCGTAGCAGTGTCTAGTGGATGGCCTTCTGGCCTGCTTTAGGACTTCCATACATTCTTGGCTAAGTTGTAAGTGTCCGAATTCTAGGATTTCAGGAGCCAGATTGCTAGATTCAGCGATGCTGGGTCCGGGTGTCTGATCTGTTGGTTGTGTTGCGTTAACAGATCTGGTTTGTTGGGCAGTTTGATGTGGGGTACTACAGACAGATCTAGCAGTGTTGTGTACCAGGGTTGTCTTGCCCACGTTGGTGCTATTAAAATGAGTTTGAGTTTGTTTTGACTCAATTTGTTTACTAGGTAAGGAAGGAGAGGGAGAGGAGGAAAAGCGTAAGCAAATATTCCTGACCAGTTCATCCATAGGGCATTGCCTTGGGATTGCTTGTGTGGGTATCTGGACGCGAAGTTTTGGCATTTTGCGTTCTCTTTTGTTGCAAATAAGTCTATTTGAGGTGTTCCCCAGAGTGTGAAGTAGGTGTTCAGAATCTGTGGGTGGATTTCCCATTCGTGGACTTGCTGGTGATCTCGAGAGAGATTGTCTGCCAGTTGATTCTGGATCCCCGGAATAAACTGTGCTATTAGACGAATTTGATGGTGGATTGCCCACTTCCATATTTTTTGAGCTAATAAGCTTAACTGCGTTGAATGTGTTCCTCCTTGTTTGTTTAGATAATACATCGTTGTCATGTTGTCTGTTTTGACAAGGATGTATTTGTGGATTATGATTGGTTGGAAAGCTTTTAGTGCTTGAAAAACTGCTAATAATTCTAGATGATTTATATGCAGTTTTGTTTGATGTATGTTCCATTGTCCTCTTATGTTGTGTTGATTGAGATGTGCTCCCCACCCTGTCATGGAAGCATCTGTTGTTATTACGTACTGTGGCACTGGGTCCTGGAAAGGCCGCCCTTTGTTTAAATTTATACTGTTCCACCATAGAAGCGAGAGGTAAGTTTGGCGGTCTAGCAACACCAGATCTAGAAGGTGACCCTGTGCTTGAGACCACTGTGAGGCTAGGCATTGTTGTAAGGGCCTCATGTGTAGTCTTGCGTTTGGGACAATGGCTATGCATGAGGACATCATGCCTAGGAGCTGTAGTATTGTTCTCGCTTGTATTGTTTGGTTTGGAGACATGTGTTGAATGACTCTGTTGAAATTGTGAATCCTTTGTGGAGTTGGCGTTGCTACTCCTTTTGTCGTGTCTATTATGGCTCCTAGATATTGTTGTACTTTGCTTGGCTGAATGTTTGATTTTGCAAAGTTGACGGTGAACCCTAGTTTGTAGAGGGTTTGTATGACTTGATTTGTGTGGTTTGAGCATTGTGTGAGCGAACTGGTTTTGATTAGCCAGTCGTCTAGATACGGGAATACATGTATTTGCTGCCTTCTGATGTGTGCAGCGACTACTGCTAGGCATTTTGTGAATACTCTTGGAGCGGTTGTTAAACCAAAAGGCAATACTTTGAATTGGTAATGTATTCCTTTGAATACAAACCTTAGATATTTCCTGTGTGATTGATGTATTGGTATATGGAAATATGCGTCTTTGAGGTCTAGGGTTGTCATGTAGTTGTGTTTTTTGAGCAATGGTAACACTTCTTGTAGTGTGACCATGTGAAAGTGGTCTGATTTGATGAATGTGTTTACTACTCTGAGGTCTAGAATTGGTCTCAGTGTTTCGTCCTTTTTTGGTATCAAGAAGTACAGTGAATAAACTCCTGTGTTTATTTGTGTGCTTGGCACTAATTCTATTGCATCTTTTTGCAGTAGTGTTTGAACTTCTATCTCTAGAAGCTGTGAATGGTGTTTTGATAAATTTTGTGATTTTGGTGGTATGTCTGGAGGGAATTGCATGAATTCTATGCAATAACCATGTTGGATAATTGCTAGGACCCATGTGTCTGTAGTTATTTCGTTCCATGCTTCGTAATATTGACCTATCCTTCCCCCCACTGGTGTCGCGTGGGGGGGGTGAGTGACGTGTGAGTCACTGCTTGTTGGTAGTGGTTTTGGGGCTTTGAAATCTTCCTCTATTCCTAGGGAATTGCCCTCCTCTATACTGGCCCCGAAAGCCTCCCCTGTACTGTCCCTGGTAGGTGGACGGTGCGGACTGTGAGGTACTGGCTTGTGTGGCCTGACCCCGAAACCCTCCTCTAAAAGGTGTTTTGCGGAAGGTGTTATAAGATCCTCTGCTCTGCGGGGAGTAGAGTGCGCCCATGGCCTTGGCAGTGTCAGTGTCCTTTTTGAGCTTTTCTATGGCTGTGTCGACCTCCGGACCGAACAGAAGTTTTTCGTTTACTGGCATGTTAAGTACTGCCTGCTGAATTTCTGGCTTGAATCCAGACGTTCTGAGCCATGCGTGCCTACGGATGGTAACCGACGTATTAATGGTCCTTGCGGCCGTGTCTGCTGCATCCATAGAGGAGCGTATTTGATTGTTGGAAATGTTTTGACCCTCCTCAACAACCTGTTTTGCTCTTTTTTGCATATCTTTTGGGAGATGTTCAATGAGATGCTGCATCTCATCCCAGTGGGCTCTGTCGTATCGCGCTAGCAGCGCTTGTGAATTTGCGATGCGCCACTGGTTTGCTGCTTGGACAGCAACCCTCTTCCCGGCCGCATCGAACTTCCTGCTTTCTTTATCTGGGGGAGGTGCATCCCCAGAAGTGTGTGAATTTGCCCGTTTTCTGGCAGCCCCTACCACCACAGAATCTGGTGGCAGCTGAGAGGTGATGAATACAGGGTCTGTAGGAGGCGCCTTATACTTTTTGTCCACTCTAGGCGTTACTGCGCTACTTTTAACTGGCTCCTTGAAGATCTCCTTTGCATGGCGTAGCATGCCTGGGAGCATCGGCAGGCTTTGGTAGGAGCTGTGGGTGGAGGAGAGGGTGTTAAATAAAAAGTCATCCTCTACTTGTTCAGAGTGTAGTTCCACATTATGGAACTGTGCTGCTCTAGCCACCACTTGTGAATAGGCTGTGCTGTCTTCCGGTGGTGATGGCCTAGTTGGGTATGTGTCTGGGCTGTTATCAGACACTGGTGCATCGTACAAGTCCCACGCGTCTTGATCTTGGTCATCGTGGCTCATGGCGGTGTGAGCTGGCGAATGTGACGGGGTGTAAGTTGGCGAAGCCGGAGTTACAGGTGGAGGCGAGGGAGGAGGTGTTACCTTTTGTGCTGTTTGTTGCTGAGGAGTAAACTGAAGTGTTCTCTTTCTTTTGACAGGTGGAAGGGTACTGATCTTCCCTGTCCCCTGCTGAATAAAGATACGCTTTTGCGTGTGATCCACGTCAGTGGATTGCAGTTCTTGTTCGAATCTGTGTTTCTTCATTTGTGAAGACATAGAATGCTCTTCAGTATAGGAGCCTGAAACAGGGTCTGTTGGTGCTTTTTTCGGCTCCGAAAACCCTGTTGACTGTTTTTTCGGCTCCGAGGTAACCTTCCTCTTTTTCTGTGCCGAAAATTCTTGGCCTCTATGGTCTTCGGCGCCACTGTCTCGGCGTCGATCCGTGTCGACCCCGAACTCTCGGTGTCGATGCTTCTCTTTAGCACTCTCTCGGTCCTGAGGAGGCTGCGTGCCGGTGTCTCGACCGAAGTCGGACGATCTCGACACTGAATGGGCCTTTTTCGGTGCCGATTGTTGGTCACCGGGAATTTGGGTTGAGCCATGGCCGGTTGGCAGTGGCGTCCCCTGGGCCTTCTTTCCTTTTTTAAGTTCTGATCTCGACGTCTTACTCACAGTTTTTGTAGAGTCGAGTTCGTCGGAGTCTGAATCCTGGATGGAAAAGGATTCCTCCTGTTCCTCTTCTGTCTCGAACTGTCGATGTTCCTTTGGCGTGGACGCCATCTGCAGTCTTCTCGCTCGACGGTCGCGCAGAGTTTTTCGGGACCGGAACGCCCGACAGGCCTCACAGGATTCTTCGCTGTGCTCGGGTGACAGGCACAGGTTACAGACCGAGTGTTGGTCCGTATAAGGATATTTGTTGTGGCATTCAGGGCAGAATCGAAACGGGGTCCGTTCCATCGGCGTTGTTCTCCACGCGGTCGGGCCGACTAGGCCCCGACGGTGTGCCGAAATCTACCCCGAAGGGCACCGAAGCGCTTCGATGTTCAATGCGTCGTCGTATGTGTGTATCTCGAACCGGATCGCAACGATACCGTCGAAAATCTTCCGTTTTCAGCTATCTTTCCGTTCCGAAACTCGGAGCGACAGGAACACGTCCGAACCCGATGGCGGAAAGAAAACAATCGAAGATGGAGTCGACGCCCATGCGCAATGAGCACAGAAGGAGGAGTCACTCGGTCCCGTGACTCGAAAACACTTCTTCGAAGAAAAACAACTTGTAACACTCCGACCCAACACCAGATGGCGAGCTAATGCAGACCATGTGTATCTACAGCGACAGATGCCATCGAACATATTGTTACCGAAGGTAAGTAACTTGTTCATCTGATAGAGACTTCTAGTTGCAGATTCCTTACCTTAGAAAAGATACCCGAGCACTACCATCCCTAGTGATGGGCTGCAAACTAAGATCACACCAAAAAGTCCTGCAGGACCAAACGGTCAAAGTAGCCATCTCTGCAGACCTGATTATACAGGCAGTAATGTTTAGTGAACGTGTGAAGGGATGCCCACGTCGCTGTCTGCCAGATATCCAGGACTGGAACTCTGCGTGCTAACACTGTGGTAGCAGCAGTTGCTGTGGTAGAATGAGCATGTAAACCTTGAAAGGGTTGCTTCCTCATCAAAGCGTAGCACATTTTAATGCAGAGGACTACCCATTGTGAGATGGCCCTCTTCTGCACCACCCTTCCTTTCTTCACACCCACAAAATCCACAAAGAGTTGATCGTCCACCCGGAAATCTTTGGTACGATTGAGGTAGAACGCCAACACTCTTTTTGGATCCGAACGGTGGAGTCTCTTCTCCTTATGAGAGGGATGTGTGGTACGTAAAAAGTAGGCAAGGTAATTGATTGGCTTACATGAAAAAGTGTCACCACTTTGGAAAGGAAGTAAGCCCTGGTACGAAAAACTACTTTGTCCAGATGGACAGCTAGAAATGGTGGCTTCAAAGAGAGCCTGAAGCTCACTCACTCTGCGAGCAGAGGTGATGTCAATCAAGAAGGGAGTTTTAAGAATCAAGAGCTGCAAGGGACAGTTGTGGAGTAGCTTGAAAGGAGCACACATGATATGTGAGGACCAAGTTCAAATCCCACTGGGGCATTATGAATGTGATAGGAGGGAACATGTGAGTGAGTCCTTTAAGAAACCTCCCAACAATGGGAGATTTGATCAGAGAAGGTTGGTCTGGCAGCCTTAAAAAGGCAGAGATGGCAGGCAAAAAACCCTTGAGGGTGTCTAGAGCAGAGCCCTACTGGGCAAGAGAGAGAATGAAGTGGAGAACTTCCAAGAGAGGTGCAGAGAGAGGATCAACAGATTTGTTGATACACCATGCCACAAATTTGTTCCAACGACAGGTGAATACCGTTTTGGTGGAGGATCGCCTGGTTGCCAAGATAACATCACAGACTTCGGGCGGAATGTCAAAAGCTGTCAACTGCCGCCACTCAATCTCCATGTAAGGAGGCAGAGACTGGATAGGTTCGGGTGAAGGACCGTCCCCTTCTGCTGCGACAGAAGATCCTCACAAAGGGGCAGTCTGATCGGAGATCGATGGTCATACTCAATAGCTCGGGATACCAGACTCTTTTGTGCCCAGTCTGGAGCCACCGGGGTTACTTGGGCCTGGTCATGCTTGATCTTCTTCAGAACTTTGGGCAGAAGTGGTATTGGCGGGAAGGCATAAAAGAGGCCTAAGCTCCACTCTTGACGAAAAGCATCGCCAAGCAAGTGCCTCCTGTTAAACTCTAACGCGCAAAACAGCGTGTTCTCTACGGAGAACAGATCTAAGCAAGGCTTCCCCCACTGCTAAAAGAGACCAGACCTTGTGCCACCTCCGGATGGAGATGGCATTTGTGATCGACTATGCATCGACGGACGAGTTTGTCTGCTCTAGAATTTCGAGAGCCCGCCAGATGTTAAACCACCAGGGAAATGCCCTGGCGTTCCAGCCATGTCCAGACGCGAAGAGCCTATTGACAGAGGGCACATGACCCCACTCCGCCCTGATTGTTGCAGTACCACATGGCGGTGGTGTCGGTGAACACCTGCACCACTTTCCCTTTGAGAGAAGGAAGGAATGCTTTCAATACAAGTCGGATCGCCCAGAGCTCCAAAAGGTTGATGTGGAGCCCAGACTCCACCAGAGAGCAGAGGCCTCTGATCTTTGCCTCTCCCATGCCACTGCTCCATCCCAGGAGTGTTGCATCTGTCACTTCTGTGAGATGTGGTTGGGGAAGAGCGAGAGATCTGCAGCTGACCCAATCTGGATTTGACAGCCACCACTGCAGATCTAGTGCAGTCCCCTCCGAGATCTGGACCATTGTCGGAGACATTACTCTGATGCTGCGCCCACTGGAACTTCAGATCCCACTGCAGAGCTTGCATATGTAACCTGGCATGTTGAACCAGCAGGATGCAGGAGGTCATGCGGCCCAGCATCCTCAGAGTCATTCTCACCGAAATCCAGGATAAAGGCTGAAACATCTGAATCATAGCCCGAATATCCTGGACTCGCTTGTCGGAGGATAAGCCTGAAACTGCACTGTGTCCAGAACAGCTCCAATGAAAGGGAGTGTCTGAGAGGGAGTCAGGTGTGACTCCGGCTCTGGGTACCTAGAGTTCTTGATGAACCTATAAGCCCTATATATCCCCGCAACCAGAAGAGTCCAGCAGACGTAACGGTATATTGCTTTTAAAAATCTGACATTGCAGGAAAAAGCTACAGAGTAAAACGTAGAGAAAATTGCTGTTTTTTCCACCTCCATTTCAATATTTTTTTTTCTTCAGTTGTTATTCTCTGTAGGAAACCCTTGTAGGATCTACACAAATTACCCCTTGCTGAATTCAGAATGTTGTCTACTTTTCAGAAATGTTTAGGTTTCTGGGATCCAGCATTGGCCCATTTCTGTCACTGACTGGAAGGAGGCTGAAAGCACAAAAAATCGTAAAAATGGGGCATGTCCCAGTAAAATGCCAAAATTGTGTTGAAAAATTGGGGTTTCTGATTCAAGTCTGCCTGTTCCTGAAAGCTGGGAGGCTGGTGATTTTAGCACCGCAAACCCATTTTCAGGGAAAAAAACACAAGCCTTCTTCTGCAGGCACTTTTTCCCATTTTTTTGAAAAAAAAACGAAAATGTCACTGTATTTTGGCAAATTTCTTGGCCTCCTTCTGGGGAACCCACGAAGTCTGGGTACCTCTAGAATCCCTAGGATGTTGGAAAAAAAGGACGCAAATTTGGCGTGGGCAGCTTATGTGAACAAGGGCCTAAGCGCAAACTGCCCAAATAGCCAAAAAAAGGCTCGCCACAAGAGGGGGAAAAGGCCTGGCAGCGAAGGGGTTATACTGCAGGATATGGTAATTCAATCATGCCATGCTTCCCTTTGAACTCCTTATAAAATGAAATCAAGCAACTCCTGTAGTACAGAGTTTTCCTTGCTATGGTGGCATATCTGCAAGTTCTTAAGGGACTGCAGGTGGGGGAGTGGTTGTGGTCAGTCAAAATTGGTGGATGGCCAAATCTAAGCTACGCCCACAGTCTCATGCCATCCATCAAAATGCAGCACATCATCAACCAACTTAACTGCCCAGAGTGTAGAGAAGTCGGTTCTATTGGTCCTGTCTCCCCTTGGGCATGAAAACAGCAGATTAGCCTGCACTGAGGGCCCTGGTTCCAGTATGCAGCAACATTGTGGCCCTGAGGAACTATCATGAGAGGCAACCCACAGGCCCTCTCCAACCTGTGGCAGCCAACATGCGACAGTCTAACTAGAGAGCATGTGAGAAGTACCCACAGCATTGAGCAGAGGAAGCTCCCGGCCCGCCACTGTGGCAGAGCTGGAGTAAAGAGGGAACTGACAGAGGGTATCCAGCATGTGTCTTCACTGTCGCCCCACACAACTAGGGGGCTTGGCAGATTCCCGAGCGCTGGAAGAAGGATCGGTTTGTTCTGGGGCCGCAGACTAGGATTCCCTAATCCAACCCAGGGGGCCACCTCATGGTGAACGATCCCTGCTGGACGACCAGGTGTGCCTGCTGACTGTGATCCATGGAGGCTACTCTCAGGGAAACCCTAAACAACAATGTGGCACTGGAAAAGGGTTAAGGGACTACCTCCCTGCGGATGGTCTTGATACAGGGGCCTGCTCCTGAGACAATTGCACCTCAAAAGATCAGAGGAGTAATCCCCCCGCTGGGAATGGAGACAGAGCACAGGCAGAAAGCTTGAGCGCCAACACAGCTGTGTTGTATTCTGGTGAACTCACCTGGCAATAGCCTCACCGCCCATGCACTTGGGGGTGCTGTGGGCCAATACCTTGTGGCTATTTCATACCTGCATCCCACCGATACAGGGGCCCTCACTGGTGTTTAGGAAATATGAGAGGCTGCTACAGTAGTGCTGCGCCAGACTCCACAGCCTCCATACTGCAAGCGATGCAGGACCTAAGAACCTCCCTTTAGGATAAGAGTGGTGAGTTAACCCTCAACCCATCAGTGCTCCACCACTATCTCTGGAATCCAGTCATGAGGGTAACCGAGGTAGAGGGCCAACTATTTGAAGACGAAGACTATTTGCAAACTTCAGACCACTGTATCAGCTCTCTGACATGGGACAGGTCCCCTGAGGGCAAGGGCAGAGGAAACTGAGGGCAGGTCCAGAAAGAACAATATCTGGACTGTGGGGGAAGAGGGGTTGAGGTTGCTGGGGACCCAACCCACACAATTCATCACAGAGTGGCGGAGATCGTTGCTCCTGGAAGAGAAACTGTCATCCTATTTATTGGTGGAGAAGGCAGACAGGTTGCAGGTGGCTCATCCGTCCTGCGCCCCTACCCACAAGACAAATAAATGCTTGGCTCTGGATCCACATGTTAACCTACGTGAAACTCACCAAACTAGTTAAACTAAATTGTGCGTCAGCCCCCACCATGCTTTCCCAGACTATACACTTAAAGTGCAAACAGTGCCATCTGTTTTTGGCTCAGGACAGTCAAATACAGTGCATGCTACAGTTACTGGCACGCCTCAAAGTTATTTAAGAAGATACATCTCTGTTCTTTGATCTTCCTGAGAGCCCTGTGTCCCTGTGCTCCAAACTGGTCAGTCGCCTGTGGACCTTGTCGTCTCTTGGCTTGACTGGGCTCTGGAGACAGCATCTCTTTGAGAAGGACACAGAAGGCACAGTCCCTGTTTTCAACAATGCAGCCCTTTCACTGGTTCCTCAGCAGAGTAGGGCAGTCTTCTTTGGTCCTTACTCAAAGTCGGTCAAGGTCTTGGTGCCAGGCGTGCCATATTTATCTTCAGAATATGCCCTCAGGGTAAGATGCAGTTGGTAGCCAAAGGGCTACCAGGTTCCCTCCCTCCTGGTGACCATTTCCAAGAAGTGTGACATCCAGCTTTCCCAGGATGAGCCACTGCACCCACTCTCAACACGGCAAGACCCTTCTCAGGACTGGGAGCTCCTTAGTCCACCCACAGAGGGGCAGGTACCAAGGGGCTACAGGCCCCTGGAAAAAACGATTTGACAACTGGCTTCTCCACTCCTATTACCAGTGCCAGCCTGTCTGGCTAAACACTAGAGCAGCCCCTCTCCCAAATGTTTCCCATTTGCGCTTCAAAGAAGGCTTCTCCTCTGAAGCTCGCTTTTTGGGCAAACATCTGTGTGGCTTCCTGAAGGCGGAAAGTAACACCTCTCTTCCATGCAGGCCCCTATTGTCTCCTTTCCTGGCAGTCGACTGCACGTTTCCCGAGGAGGGCAGAAAGCTGTCTACAGAACAGACTCAGTAAATGGGAACTAGCAATCTTTGGCAACTAAAGTGGAAACCTCTAAAGTCCATTCAGATGTTAGCAGGTCTGAGGTGTAGTTCTGTACTTGCAAAAAGGGCAACTAGCTTTTCCCCAGTAAAAATGAGACTTTAGTGTTGTTACTGTTGGAAAATGAAAAAGTACATGTTCCACTTTTCAACATACAGCAGCCTGCTTTAGGGCTTGCCAGGCCTACCTTGGGCTGTGCAAAGTGGAGGTTTGGGGGGCTTTGACATTACTATAAATGGCAATGTTGAGTTTGCAATTTTAAACTGTGCTTCCAGTTGGCAGTGCCATGTTTTTACCTAGTCATAGTCGTGGTGGGAGAACCAATACTGAGAAACACTTCAACCTACAGGCCGTAGGTACCACTGGCACCATATACTAGTAAGTTGAGCTATTCCCATTGGGGACGAGCCAATTAAGCATGCACCATTTTAATGGTTACAGCACATGCACAAAGTCCTGTTTAGCAGGGCTCAGGTTATTTCAGACCAGTATGTAGTAAATAAAGTGAAGGGAAAACGTGGGGGTGAACCTGCAAAAATCCTGTTTCCCAAGACTGCATAAGAAATATCTTAAAATATGGAACACATGGACTCAGACCAACGCAGCCCTTGAACACTGGCTAGTACTGTTACTCACAGGCAGCACTATTCTACTGTATTGCTGGGTTCAAAATTATGATTGTAATGGTACTTGGGGTTGAATCTCAATGGCTTTTGGTGCTTGTTCATTTAAGTTTTATTTGAATGCACAAAAATCAAAGAGTTTAGAAAAAAAGTGACCTTACAGCAAAGGTCAGATACAGGCAGCGGGTGTCTAGCAAATTTCTTCTCAGCAGGACTGACTAGAAAGGCTATTTGCAAATAGGTGAAAATGATGGTTTGGAATGCCACACAAAGTGATTGCCAACTGACTATTTGCAAGTATTTTTATCATCACTTTTTGTGTGTTAGCACCTCAGCAGGTAAGATAGAAATAGGTAAAGCAAGTAGGCTGCTGCAAACTGCCAGTGACACTGCTCATAATATGAAAATTGCTGAGATAAAACGGGAGAAAAATGGAGTAAACAGCAATTAATGGAGAGAAAATGATGGGAAATAGTGCCACAGTATACAAGTGCTCAGGAAGTGAACTTGTGCCTCTAGTCCAAACTGAATAATGTTAAAAAGGAAACTGGTGTGGATAGTTGCGTACATATTGTAAGTTTACATGGTACCAACATAAGGCAGAAGCTTTTGAAAGAATTTTCAGGCAAAACACTAGGACTCTGCTCACAGTCTGGAAACAGGCTAATAGCATGGCTAAGGAGTACTGTTACATTTTCACAAGAAAAATATTTATAATTACCTGTAGATCTGGGTTTGCTGCTGCTTTCTGAAGTTCAGCACTGATAATTTTCTCAGTCTTTTCCCTGGCTGCCTGCTCGACCATCCTCTGGCTCAGCACTGAGAGCTTAGCTAAAGCAGATGACAGTTCACTGGTGGCTAACGCCTGCCTTGCACGATCTTGCCAGCTCATTGCTCGTTCTGTTAGGCACTGAAGTGCCTCCCCCTCAGGCAGTCGTACAGGCAACTTCTGCAGGGATACCAGTAGAGCAAGGATGGTTTCTAGTCGGGGCCTTCTGGAACGCATGCACAAAGAACACAAGAATTTGACTTCTTTGGCTTGCCAGCTGGATGCCTTCTTCTGTGAACTGCTTTTGGGTAGGGGCACACAGGTGTTGTGAAACCAGTCTTTACAAAGTTCACACTGTAGCATGAATCCGCTGGCTGTCTTACGGCAAATGCAGAATTTCACCTCTTCTATGCGGTCCACCATGGACATTTTAGCTAAGTTGGCAGCTCGGAGAGCATGCATAGCATCAATCTCTTTCTGCTCCAGCTCACGGAAGATTGCCATCTGCACACAAAAGAGAGAAAGCACAATCTTTATACATATAATAAAACCCCAAGTAAACATGGTAAAGAATAAGTTCCTTAACTTTGTTAACGCTCTTTTTGATGGATACTCTATAAATGTAACTGCAGATTTATCAACTTGTGAATATCCGTGGGTGCAGACTGGATCTGGGCATTTTTGTCTTTAGAAATTTCCTTCAGCGTCAGCAGATGGCATTGTGCACCTCTGAATCAGGTTTGTCCTGCCCCAGAAGTGACGTAGAGACATAATATAACTGCCACCTCCACGTGCCAATATCAGTTTCCTTCTGTCTGTGCTGTCAGACGCAGAGCCCTTGGGAATCAGATTGTGCCAGTAAGGAGATATCTGCTAGGAAACTTTTTAGCATAGATCATAGGAGTTGATGTCACAGAATGGGGAGGAGGTGGTGGGCAATCTGTATTAGATAGTATCCACTACAAACAGTATTACTGAACGTAAGAAACTTGTACTTACCCACTACAAATGATTCATCTTCTGAATAGAAAACAAAGCAATACCTCCCCAGGTGGTGGGTAGGCGGAATGACTCAGACCAGGAAATCCTACAGGACTGACTGGGCAAAGTGCCCCTCCAGCTGGACCTGGCGATCCAGTCAGTAGTTGATTTGCGGACATGTGAAATGACACTCATGTTGCAGCATGGTAAATATTCAAGACTAGTACTCCCTGAGCCAGTGTAGCAACTTTAGCTCTATTAGAATGTACAAGCCATCAAGAGTATCTTTTTTGGCCAGTCATAAACAGACTACAATACGGAGGACAATGCATGTGGAGATGGTTTGTTCTGGCACAGCTTTTCCTTCCTTCGCTTTTGAGAATTCCACAAAAAGCGGACCATCCACCCAATGGTCCTTAGTAAGATCAATGTAAAAACACAGAATTTTCTTGGGGTCCAAGCCATGAAGTCTCTCTTACTCCTTGGATTAATGTGTAACTGCAAAGAAAGCTTGCAGAGTAACAGACTGCCCAATGTGGAGAGACATAACTACTTATGGAAGAAAGGTTGTTTTGGTAGCTAGCATTAGACTGTCAAGGAATTAAGTGGTGCTCAGTTGCAGGACAGAGGGTGCCTTCAGCTGACTCGTGCAACAAGCAGACATGATCGCAATAAGGAACACTGTTTTCATTATGAGCAAGCTCAGAGGGCAACTGTGCATTAGATCAAATGAGGTGCACATAAGGAATGTGAATACCAGATTGAGTTCCCAGCTGGAAATCACAAAGGGTTTTGGCTGGGAATTATGGGTCAGTTTTTCTAAAAACATTACAGTTGATTTAAACAGAGGCGGCGGATTAGACAAGCTGATAAGGTTAACAAATAACTTTTAACTGTTGTCACAGTAAGGCCTTGCTGGGTTAGTGATAAACAACAAAGAAGTACATCCAACAGATCGGCTAGTAAGGGTTGGATATGCTGGGAAGAACAAAAAGCAACACTCTTCTCCCCTGCCGGCATCCCAGAGAGATGGTTTTTAGTGAGGATATGTCTGGATGGCTGCCAAAACAACATCTATTAGTTCAGGAGTGAATTCAAAGTCTGTCAACTATTGCTGCTCCTAAATCTCCAAGCCTGGCACATGTACAGGGAGAGGACCCTGCCCTGCTGCTGCGACAGGAGCTCTCGAAGGTGCAGCCAAATTGGAGGACAAATGCTCATTGCCAGACATTCTGGATACCTCACTCTTCTGGCCCAGTCCGGAGCCACCAGGATGGCTTGAATCTGGTAATTTGTGACCATTTTAATGAAATGCCTTTTTTTTTATGGTCACCTCCAATTGTTTTTGAATGATACTTCTGGTTTTTCAACTCTGTGAGTGCACTGAGGTCTGCTAATCAGACCTCAGAGCTGGGACCCTAAAGTTTATGTCGAACTGGTTATACCCAACTAGAAATGGTTACCTTACCTGGAAGTACACTAGTCCCCTGGGCTTGTATGTTAGAGGGATACACCAGGACTTGCATAACTGCTTGTGCCACCCTGATGGTTCCCCAAGTAAAATGAGTACCCCAATCTGTCACTGCAGACTGGTATAGCACTCCTGCACTGCTAGCCCTACTTTGCCACTGCAAGCAATGGCAAGGCCACCTCTTACCCTGTACACCTGTGTAGGTCACCCCTCCTCCAGGCCTACCCCATCCTAAAGGCAGGATCAGACAGGAGACGTACTTTGCATGCCCTCACAGTACAACATGCAAAGCTACTGTTTTTACTTTGGAAAGACTTGGTTGCTCAATTGACGAGTACATGCTGACCCCTCAAGCTGTGCTTACCCCTGGATGGTGCAACCAAAGTGGGCACTGCAAGGTATCAAACAACTTGCTACATTAAGCCCAACTTCCTCTCAAGTAAAAGATAATGTAACCTGCTGCAGTGAACAGCTTTGGCAAAGCTGCCACTTTGTTGCCATTAAAACTCGTTTGCCTTCCCGGACACACATGAAGCCTGTTCCACAAAACAGCTTTCTTCCCTCCTGATAACACAGGCTAATGGCTCTCAGGAAGGAGAACAATGAGAGATTGCAGGTCAAGGAGGTGTCACCTCCCTCCTACTGGAAGCCACTTGGGTATAAACCCCAAAAGGCAGGCTTCAAAGCAGACGCCGCCTTTAAAGGACAGATATAAAACACGAGGGGGACGGCGGTGGCCCCATTCTTTAGGGAGACAGACTGGCACAGGAAGCAAAGGGGGAAAACAGTTGCCAAACAGGTTTCCCCAGGGTCATGTATCCCAGAGGTAGCCACACCCCAAGTGTGGGGTAGGAAGGTCTGAACACCAGCAGAGGGGTCTCGCCATCTTGGGAGTGAGCATAATGGTGCATCCTGGGAAAGCTAGATGCCACAGTCCACAGGAAATGGTCACCAGAAGGGAGGGATGTTGGCAAACCATTGGCTACCAACTGCATCCTACTCAGAGAGCACTTTCTGAGTGTAAAGGGGAAACCCAGACCTCAGATCTCGACCGACTTGGTAGAAGGACTGAAGGAGGACTGCCTTGCTGTACTGAGGGACCACAATAGAGAGGCTGCTCTGTTGAAGACTGCACCTGATAGCTAGCGAAGAGAAGGGCTGTGCCTGCCATGTCCTGCAAAAGGAAAAGCTGTGTTCAGAGCCCAGCCAAGCCAAGAGACCCCAACGGCCAACCGACTGGCCTCCTGTTTGCAGCATGGAGGCACAACAGCTGAAGAAGCCTGGTGTGGCAAGTTGATAGCCCAAAGTCTTCAAGTCGCTACTAATGCTGCTGTGCTGCATCAAGGACCAAGGCCAGATGCACAGAGTTGCACCCAAGTTCACTGACCTGGGAGCGCTGTTTGAGAATTGCTGGGGCCCTCAAAAAGACAGTTATTGAAGGTGTGAGGACTGAGGCTGGGAGGACTGGCCTGTGACCGTGACACCAGAGACTATTAGTCCGGTGGTAATTAGACTACAGCCAGATAGGAGAAGACCTCATGGGAGGGGACCTCAACCCTGTAACCAGGACACCCTCATCATCTTCATGTACCAAGAAATGCTGTGGAAAGACCCTAGTCGATTGTGTCGCATCCACAGCTTCCTTGGAGAATCTACAGAATCCCTCCCTTGCAACATGGATAAAGTGCCTGGAACTGCTTGAAAACTGCTTCTTCTGTTAAGGTAACTGTTCTTGT
Organism: Pleurodeles waltl; assembly: GCF_031143425.1. Taxonomy (NCBI): domain Eukaryota; kingdom Metazoa; phylum Chordata; class Amphibia; order Caudata; family Salamandridae; genus Pleurodeles; species Pleurodeles waltl. The sequence goes on along the minus strand of NC_090442.1, from coordinate 201,621,156 downwards.
TGGTCCCCTACACTAGCTCCTTGCTGGAGTTGGTCACTCCAATTACTACTAACTGACTGTATTAACCAAGTTTTCTTTAAAAAAAAGTTCCTAAGTGTCAGATTCATTGACAACACAAAAGGATAATGGACGGAGTGCTGACACTTTCAAACAATCACGGCCAGTCACAAATCTGGATTAAATCCATTGTTCTTTTGTTCACCAGATGCTCTGATAATTCAGCCAGCTCTGTAGGCTTAGAACGTCCAGGCATTGTGCCCATAACTCCACTCCACCTTCACTGTTGCAGTACCATATATATAGCAATGGTGTTGTCAAAGGCCCTGCACCTCTTCCCTTTTTAGAAACAAAAGGAAGGTCTTTGATGCAAAGCAAACTGCCCACAGCTCCAACAGGCTGATGTGGAGGAGAGTTTCTACCTGACACTTCTGATTTCCATCTCTCCCAGATGACCTCCCCAACTCAGCAACAATATATCAATCACACCCATTAACTTTGGGTGGGGCAGAGAAAAGGGCTTCCCATCAATCCAACAGTGGTCCAGCAGTCACCACTGCAAATCTGTTGCAGTCTCCTCAGATATCCGGATGGAATCAGAAAGGGTCCCTTGGTGCTGAGCCCACTACGACTTCTGATCCCACTGCAAAACCAGAATATCCTAGACTCGCTGAAGCTTGAAACAGCACTGTAGCTCAATTGATGAGTACATGGTTACATGCTGACCCCTCAGCTGTGCTAATTCCTGAATGGTGCAAACAAAGTGCCGTCTTTCTAGCAGAGTTCCCCACACTTTTTGCCTGTTGTCAGTGTGTTTCGACTGTAGTTCACTGGGATCGTGCTAATCAGGACCCCAGTGTCTGTGGTCTATCTTCTAAATTTGGTTGCTGGTAAACCTTTTACACCTACAATTGGCATATTGAGCACCTATGTAAATCCCCAGTATATGGTACTTAGGTACCCAGGGCACTGGTACACCCATGGGGGCCCATGCAAACTGTCTGCAGGTCTGCCACTGCTGCCTGCGTGAAATGGTGCATGCACCCTTTCACCACAGATCGAAGGCTTGCCTTATATCCTGGTCACTGCACTTAAGACACTGTAAGTCACCCTTCTGCTAGTCCTTTCAGACCAAGGGCAGGATGAATGTCCCTAAGTGTGTGGGTACCCTGCATACCCCAGAATCCATTTCCTGGGCTTTATAAGTGCGGGGAAGTCATCTTAAGGTATGTAGTGGACACTGGTCAACATGAGTGGTTCAACAAGATAATGGCTTCTCCGAACCTAGGCATGTTTGGTATCAAACCTGTCAGAATCATGCAACTACACCAATGCTAGCTGCACGATACCATGTACACTGGGGTTCCTCAGAGGATTCCCCCAGTTCAGCCGGTGCAGCCTTACGGGGTCTGGCTGCCAGCCCAGGCTGCAGCTGGCCCCAGACACTGTTCTGCCCTCCTGCTGATGAGCCTCGCTCAGGCTGCAGAGGCAGAACAAAGGATTTCCTTTAAGGGAGAGGTGTGACCACCTCTTCCTGTGTGTTAGGTGTCTAAGAGCTAGGGTGGGGTGGCCTCTGAGCACCACCATATTGCATTGAAGAGAACATCTGATGCCCTCCTTGCATAATCCAGTTTGCACCAGTTCTGGAACCCCCGGTTCCTGCTCTGGTGCGAAACTGCACAAAGGACAGGGGAGTGACCACGTCCCTGTTCAGCTCCTCCCCTAGGGAGGTGCACAGAGCTCTACCAGGTGGCCACTTGATTCTGCCATCTTGAAAATAAGATGTGCAGAGGACCCTGGGAGCATCTGACTGGTTAGGCCAGGTAGATGACGTTCCTGACCCCCCTCTGATAGGTGGGTCACTTCAGAGAGTGACAATCCCCCTTTCAGAGTTACTTAAGGGCTCCCCCGAGGGTGGCTCCTCAGATTCATCAAGCAAGACTCTACAAGGAACTCCCTGCAAGACATCATCTGCTCCTGGCCTCTGGAACCGCTGCTGGTCTGCTTGGAACCGAAACAAGTCCGCTTCAGGTGGAAAAGCTCCCATTGCAACATTGTTTCTCTGAATCCTGCAAAAAATTCTGCAACATCCAACGCTGTGCATCCTTCAGGGTCAAAAGGACTCTGCACCTGGAAGCGCAAAGGAATCTCCCTTTAAAAAAAGTCACTCCCCTGCATCTGCAGGTACCTCAAGACAACGTTGACCAGCTGGTGGGATTTGCTGTACCACGATCTTCGAAAGTTTCTGCTTCTGAGGTGGTGAGTCTGTGGCTTCCTCTGGGTCCTGCTGTCTTCTGACCAGCTTTGGAGACAGAGGGCCCCTGCCACAGGATTGGAACACCAGTGCATTGTGACTGTTGCACTTGCCAAGTCTTGTTGTCTCTTCCTCCAGGAGATCTCCAGGCACCAATAAGCCCCCGCCTCCAGCACTCTGCAGCTAGATCAGTCCCTGTCCTGCAACTCTTGCGATGAGGGACTTCTGTTTTGTTGCACTGGTGAGGCCTCCTTGTGACTCCCTGTGTCCATCACCTGTGGTTACTCGTAGGGGGCTCTAATGACTTCTGCTGGCCTTCCTGGGTGCTGAGGGCCTACCCTAACTCCCCCTCAAGGGTAGAGTCTCCTGGATCTTGGAGGTCCCCAAAACTCTGCAAATACCTTTAAGCTCCTGCTTGCATTTGCCAGTGCTTGCTGGTGACCTGGCTGGTCACTAACTCTTGTGCAGTGCCTGGACCCCGCAGCTGGACTTCTTCCTCCACTGACCTGCACGAACTTCACTTCTAGGATAGTGGGTATTGCCTCCTGCACCACCTGGGCACCTCCAAGGGTGCTGGAGTCTGTCCCCTTCTTTTACAGGTCCGCCGGCATGGTCCACAGGTCGTGACCTGCAGCTGGAAAATCCGAGGCATCCGCTGACTTCAGAAAGAGTCCATTCTCCCCTCTGTATCTGGGTCCCCTGGTGTAGGCACTTCTATCACCTGAGTATCCACGAGTGGTGGCACTCTCCAACCTTTCTTTTGTCTGTTGGTTTCCTCGGGGTTCACTGAGAAGGGTCCTGAATCACTCAAACTCCAATCACTACTCACTGTGCTAGTCTATGGAACGACTGGGTGGCTAACTACCTTGCACCTGGTCCCTGGGGACACTTACTGTACTTACCTCTGGTGTTTTCATCTACCCCAGCCCCTAGCTAACTAACACAATTAAATTGGTTGGCTTCACTATTTCACATTCCACTTTCTTACTATATCATTTGCCCCACCCCTCCCATAGCACTTTGTATATCTTATGCTATTTCTGTAGGTTATTTTGTGTGTGTGTGTGTATATATATATATATATATATATATATATATATATATATAGTGTGTAGATATCTACAAAGGGAGATATACCAATGCTAATCTAGTAGTAGTGGTGTAATAAAGAATTGTTTATTTTCTTTGCGGTTCTTTCTTGTGAGTGAGTTAATCTGACCACTGTGGTATTGTAAGTGCTTTACATTCCTCCTGGATAAGCTTCAGCTGCTCACCTCAGCTACCCCTAGAGAGCTTTTTTTTTATCTGGGCACCTACTCACTATCACTAAGGGTTGCCTGGACTTACTATAGGGTGCCACACCATAGGTGTACACCATAAACCGAGCAAGCCGCCTACAAGCACTCTCTAGGATAGTTCTAATGGAAGGGAGCCTCTGGGAAAGAGTCAGGTTTGACTTCAGCACATTGATGGAAAATCTCACAAATATCAACAAGTCTGGCTTTCTCTGGAGGTGGTTTCCGACTGTCTGGGGTGAGCACCCGTCAATGGGAAGTTTGGCATTCCCGACTTGCAGAGATGGGTAACAACCATCACCATCACTTTCGTGAACAACCAAGGGGCACTGATAAGGCCAAATTGGAGCACTGAAAACTGAAAGTGTTCCTGGCCTACCTGAAACTACAGGCACTGCAGGATGGAGATGTGAAAATTGGTATCCTGGATCTAGAGCAGACACAACCTGGCCCAGGGTGAGCACGCTGAACTTGCCCTTCTTGAGTAAGAAATTCAGAGGGCGGAGACTTAGAATGGGACAGATCCTTTTTTGGCACTAGAAAGTACCAGCCAGTACCAGTATCACCTAGTCCCTATGCCAGTACCCGCTTTAGGGCTCTCTTCTCCAAGAGTTAAAATTTCCTTTGGAAAATGTACAAGTAGTATTCTGAAAGCTGTTGAGGTGTAGGTGGCATGCTTGGAAGGGTGGAAATATATTGTAGAGCATAAACTTGGATGATTTGGTCCCATGTGATGTTCTGTCATGCCTAGAGGTAAAAGGTTACCTTTGAGTGGGTGTGTGCTGCTCAGAGCAGCTCAACAGCAACAGCAGTAGGAGGGGCGTGGGGAAGGGAGGAATGGGTAGTTTGTTGCCCCAGGGAGACCGGATGGTGGCAGACAGACCACCGATCTCTGCACTTAAAGGCCTACGACTTCTAGCAAAGTTGTTTTGGATTTGATTTCCTGTCTAAAAAGGACTATTGACTTCTCTTTTGGCGATGCTGCCTGCGTTAATGCACAGAGGACCGGTATCGGTTTTGGTGCCATATGAGGTGTCAACCCTGATGTCGGCCTCAGAGTTTGGATAGATCTTGAGCAGGTTAAAGAGGGACAGTCTGTGTCAGGGACTAAACCGCCGGCCGTAACTCAATTGGAGGCCCTTTTGAATCCAAGGAACCCGAAGGTGTGCCAAAGGTATCCAGTGAAGTACCATAAATCTGCAGCATGGCCTCTTTGAAGGCCTGGATCTGCTGCACAGGAGGACCCGGGAACTCAGGTTCGATCAGTTCCAAAGTCAGAGACCGAGACCGTGACTCTGAGGTTCCATGACATACATGTGACTTCTCTCGTTGACAGTGCAGGGAAGAAGGGGAGCAGTGTTTGGACTTGTTATGCTTCTTTTTCTTGAACTTACCTGATGACTCTGAATGACCTCTCTTAGGAATGGTTTCAGGAGCCAGAACACCTCTGCGTCCTCAACTGTGACATGCATTGAGCATACCGTCACTGACATCTCTGTGTGGCACTCCATGCAGGGTTTATATCATGTCACTTTGAGTGAGAAATGTCCCTTGTACACTGGAAAACTGTTAGAAAGTTTTTGGTCAGGTGACAGAGGTGAGGGTGCGAGCTCCGGATCCACGTTGGTAGAACTAGACAGAAACAGGTGCAGATGGTGGTTAAACTGTGGCCCAGATAACACTTCCGGGGCAGGACAGACCCAATGCAGAACCACACAATGACACCCACCGGCACAAGAAGGAAATGCTTAAGTCTTGGACCTGAGGCTATTCACAAGCTATCCATCAGAAAATCACATTTTACACTTTGAACTGCAGCTTACACAAATCAATTGGAAACAAAGTTTTTTTTGACATGGTAGTCAATATCATAATTTCACATTATTTCTCCTATTTCTAATGAGATTACAATAAATTACTGTAATGTCTAGAGTTGCTGGCATCCATTCCCTAAATTTACTTAGCTTTGTTAATGCTTTTTCCCTCTGCTACTCAATCTAAAAGTAGATTCCTCACCTTATTTCCCTTCAGGTGGCACACTGAATCCAGAGTATGTTCTAGCAATTGCTCCTGTACGCTGAGAGGAGGTCCCATGACAACCACTCCAGAAGTGACGGCATGGAGCCATATATAAGCAAAAACACTGCACCTGAATGTCAGTTTTCCTTTTAAACTCTTCCAGACCCTCGGACGCTGATCAACTTTGACAGACTGCAAGAGTGACAGTGTGGGGAATCTAAATTGGGACCATTATAGACCCATAAAATTAAACTTTACAGACTGGGAAGGAGAGAGAGCAGTGGGGAATCAACAGTTCGCTACAGTAGCTATCAGAAAGATTATGTTACTTACCCTGTAAGCATGCGTTCATGGCATGTACAGGGTAAGTAACATAATCCGATCAATGGCATCTGTGGCTGTAAATGCACATTGTAAGGAAATGCCTCCTTGGCATGGTTACCCCCTGACTTTTTGCCTTTGCTGATGCTAAGTTTTGATTTGAAAGTGTGCTGAGGCCTGCTAACCAGGCCCCAGCACCAGTGTTCTTTCCCTAACCTGTACTTTTGATTCCACAATTGGCACACCCTGGCATCCAGGTAAGTCCCTTGTAACTGGTACCCCTGGTACCAAGGGCCCTGATGCCAGGTAAGGTCTCTAAGGGCTGCAGCATGTCTTATGCCACCCTGGGGACCCCTCACTAAGCACAAACACACTGCTTGCCAGATGGTGTGTGCTAGTGAGGACAAAACGACTAAGTCGACATGGCACTCCCCTCAGGGTGCCATGCCAACCTCACACTGCCTATGAAGTATAGATAAGTCACCCCTCTAGCAGGCCTTACAGCCCTTAAGCAGGGTGCACTATACCATAGGTGAGGGCACAAGTGCATGAGCACTATGCCCCTACAGTGTCTAAGCAAAACCTTAGACATTGTAAGTGCAGGGTAGCCATAAGAGTATATGGTCTGGGAGTCTGTCATGCACGAACTCTACAGCACCATAATGGTTACACTGAAAACTGTGAAGTTTGGTATCAAACTTCTCAGCACAATAAATGCACACTGATGCCAGTGTGCATTTTATAATAACATACACCACAGAGGGCGCCTTACAGGTGCCCCCTGAAACCTAAACCGACTATCCGTGTAGGCTGACTAGTTTTAGCAGCCTGCCACACACCAGACATGTTGCTGGCCACATGGGGAGAGTGCCTTTGTCACTCTGTGACTAGTAACAAAGCCTGTACTGGGTGGAGGTGCTTCACACCTCCCCCTGCAGGAACTGTAACACCTGACGGTGAGCCTCAAAGGCTCACCCCCTTTGTTACAGCACCACAAGACACTCCAGCTAGTGGAGTTGCCCGCCCCCTCCGGCCACGGCCCCACTTTTGGCGGCAAGGCCGGAGGAGATAATGAGAAAAACAAGGAGGAGTCACTGGCCAGTCAGGACAGCCCCTAAGGTGTCCTGAGCTGAGGTGACTAACTTTTAGAAATCCTCCATCTTGCAGATGGAGGATTCCCCCAATAGGATTAGGGATGTGCCCCCCTCCCCTCAGGGAGGAGGCACAAAGAGGGTGTAGCCACCCTCAGGGCTAGTAGCCATTGGCTACTAACCCCCAAGACCTAAACACACCCCTAAATTCAGTATTTAGGGGCTCCCCAGAACCTAGGAACTCAGATTCCTGCAACCTAAGAAGAGGACTGCTAAGCTGAAAAACCCTGCAGAGAAGACGGAGACACCAACTGCTTTGGCCCCAGCTCTACCGGCCTGTCTCCCCACTTCTAAAGACACTGCTCCAGCTACGCTTTCCACAGGGACCAGCGACCTCTGAAGCCTCAGAGGACTGCTGCATCTAGAAGGACCAAGAACTCCCGAGGACAGCGGCCCTGTTCACCAAAGACTGCAACTTTGCAACAAAGAAGCAACTTTGAAACAAAGAAGCAACTTTGAAACAACTCACGTTTCCCGCCGGAAGCTTGAGACTTGACACTCTGCATCCGACGCCCCCGGCTCGACTTGTGGAGAACAATCACTTCAGGGAGGACTCCCCGGCGACTGCGAGACCTTGAGTAGCCAGGGTTGACCCCCCTGGGCCCTCACAGCGACGTCTGCAGAGGCAATCCCGAGGCTTCCCCTGACCGCGACTGCCTGCTTCTAAGAACCCGACGCCTGGTAAGGACTCTGCACCCGCAGCCCCCAGGACCCTGAAGGATCCGACCTCCAGTGCAGGAGCGACCCCCAGGTGGCCCTCTCCCTTGTCCAGGTGGTGGCTACCCCGAGGAGCCCCCCCCCCCTTGCCTGCCTGCATTTCTGAAGAGACCCCTTGGTCTCCCATTGATTTCTATTGCGAACCCGACGCTTGTTTGTACACTGCACCCGCCCGCCCCCGTGCTGCTGAGGGTGTACTTTCTGTGTGGACTTGTGTCCCCCCCGGCGCCCTACAAAACCCCCCTGGTCTGCCCTCCGAAGACGCGGGTACTTACCTGCTGCCAGACTGGAACCGGGGCACCCCCTTCTCCATTGAAGCCTATGCGTTTTGGGCACCACTTTGACCTCTGCACCTGACCGGCCCCGAGCTGCTGGTGTTGTAACTTTGGGGTTGCTCTGAACCCCCAACGGTGGGCTACCTTGGACCCAAACTTGAACCCCGTAGGTGGTTTACTTACCTGCAAAAACTAACAAACACTTACCTCCCCCAGGAACTGTTGAAAATTGCAGTGTCTAGTTTTAAAATAGCTATATGTCATTTATGTGAAAACTGTATATGCTATTTTGCTCATTCAAAGTTCCTAAAGTACCTACCTGCAATACCTTTCATTTGAAGTATTACATGTAAATCTTGAACCTGTGGTTCTTAAAATAAACTAAGAAAATATATTTTTCTATACAAAAACCTATTGGCCTGGAATTGTCTCTGAGTGTGTGTTCCTCATTTATTGCTTGTGTGTGTACAACAAATGCTTAACACTACTCCATTGATAAGCCTACTGCTCGACCACACTACCACAAAATAGAGCATGAGAATTATCTCTTTTTGCCACTATCTTACCTCTAAGGGGAACCCTTGGACTCTGTGCATACTATTCCTTACTTTGAAATAGTGCATACAGAGCCAACTTCCTACACACATGCTCTGCTTAGATTGTAAAGCAGTCCCTCCACAGAAGGGGTGGCTAGCCTGTGGGAGTTGCAATTGACTGAAAAAGTGTATTTTGCACTTGTTGACCTACACTGGCTTGTTGGTGTTGGTGTAGAAAAACATCCACACAGTAGTGTTTTGTGAATGTGTATGGTGTAGACCATGAAGCCACCTTACCAATGTCAGCTATGGGAAGGTTTCCAAGGAAGGCCAAAGTAGCTCCCTTTTTCATAAAGGAGTATGCTCTGGGAGGAACAGGTAGAGGTCTTTTGGCCTTAATGTAGCAAGTTTTCTATCCATTTGACTATCCATATCTCTAGGCCCGATTTAAAAACTGAGATGCCTTTATGAGGCGGGGAAAAGCAATAAAAAGTTGTTTGGTTTTCCTAAAGTGTTTGGTCTGTTAATGTAGAACATGAGAACCCTTTCAACACCTAATGTGTGAAGGGGTCTTTCTGCAACCGAATCTGGTTGTGGGAAGAAGAGTTGGAGCTTAATAGACTGATTGGGGTGAAATTGTGAAGCCACTTTCGGTAGGAACCTTGGATTCGAGCCAACTACTTTGTCTCTGTGAATATGAAAGAAAGGTTCTTCTAAGGTTAGTGCATGGAGCTCACTAACACGTCTGATGGATGCGATGGCTACTAAGAAAGCCGTCTTCCATTAAAGAAATTGAAGTGGACATGAGTAAAGTGATTCAAATGGGGGATCCATGAGTCTAGTGAGTACAAGTTTAAGGTTCCACGAGGTGCTGGAGGCACCCTAGGTGGAATAACTTAAGTCCTTCCATGAAAGCCTTTATTACTGGAAATCTAAATAAGGAAGTGTGTTCCCTATTTTGGAGATATGCAGCTATTGCTTCAAGATGTAGGCGAATAAAAGTGTAGGCAAGATTTGCTTTCTGAAAGTGGAGCAGGTAGAAAACAATGTCTTGTACTGTGGCTTTGAAGGGATCACTATGTTTGTGTTGGCAGTAGCAAACAAAACATCTCTATTTTGCAACATAACAGGCCCTATTGGTGAGTATGCGCACTTCCTTGAGATTGTTCATACAACCTAGAAAACCAAACTCTATGAACTCAGGAGCCACATTGCAAGGCTGAGTGACTTGGGTCTGAATGCCTGATTTGACCTTCATTCTGGGTGAGAAGGTCCAGCCTGTTGGGGGAGGTTCATGTGTGGGATTACTCACAGATCTAGTAGTGTGGTGAACCAAGGCTGACGTGCCCAAGTGAGAGCCACAATGATTATGGTGAGAGATGTTTGCCTCATCTTCCGAACCAGAAATGGAATGAGAGGGAGGGGTGAAAAAGCATAGGCAAATATCCTTGACCAACTCATCCATAGAGCATTGCCTTTGGACAGTGGGTTTGGATACCTGGAGGTGACGTTTTGGCATTTTGAGTTTCCTGCTGTGCGAAAAGGTCTTTGTGAGGAGTACCCCACCTTTCGAAGTATGACTGAAGGACCTGTGGGTGGAGTGCCGGCTTGTGGACTTGTTGCTGTATCCTGCTGAGCAAGTCTGCAAAGTTGTTGTCTGTTCCCGGAAAAAACTACGCCAATAAGTGAATGTGGGAGGGAAGAGCCAAATTACATATGGTCTGAGACGGGTATTACAGTTATGAAGACCATGCCCCCCTCCTCCCGCCTATTTTTGTAAGTAATACATGGCTGTCATGTTATCCGTCCAGGCTAGGATAACCTTGTGAGACAGGTGAGGAAAGAAAGCTTTCAGTGTTAGGAATACCGCTTGAAGATCTAGGTAGTTGATGTGTAGGGACTGGTGTTTGGCATTCCAGAGATCTTGAACTATTAGGCCTTGAAGGGGAGCACCCCAACCTGCATCTGTGGTGAGTGTGATGTGAAGCACAGGGTCTAGAAAAGGCCGTCCTCTTTAGGAGATAGTTGGTGTTCATTATTGCAGAGAACGGGGCGTTTGGCGGTCTAACAAGGCTAGATCTTCCAGGTGACCCTGTGACTGAGATCACTGGCGAGAGAGAGAGACTGCTGGGGGGGGGGGGGGGGGGGGGATGTAGGAAATTGCCTATTTTTGACATGGTTCATCTCTCGCCCCCCCATCCCCCCCCGCCCCAGCTTCGACTTGGATCTGATCTGTACTTGTCGATTCTCAGACATAGTAATTGACCAGGGAAGCCATTTTAAATGCATGTGCTGGACACTGGTCAATATGAGTTCCCCAGCTACACAATGGCTTCACTGAAGATGGGGATGTTTGGCATTTGTTGTCCTCACAGAGGCAATACATAAGAGACACACTCAAGGAATAAATTTAGAAAAATAACAATTATTTGTATATATATTTTCAAACCAAGAACTTTGTAATCAGGTAAGTAAACATTTAGGCATAAATACTTTACAGTTTCTGAAATCAACACTTAGTGCAATTTTTAGAGTTATCTCAATGTTATCCTAAAAAGGAAAAGCAAGGTTCAGCAAACACAAGGTTAACAACGACTTACGAGGCCGAGCTCAGGGAGCAAAGGTAGGAACTAGGCACTGATCAGAACCACACGAACAGGTCACATCGGGTAGCACTGAGGTGGCCGGGTGCAGAGGTGCAGTAAGGCATTGTGTGCCCAATGGTTCTCTATGGGAGTTGGACCTCATGACAAACAGCCTGCAGGCTCTGGCTAGGAAGCCAGTCAGGGGCAACAAGCAGGTAGGTAATAGGCTTGGGGTGCTCGGACGTAGGTGCATCTGTGGTACTCTTCTTCTGTGCCCAAGGGTGAAGGATGCAGGGGTGTTTTTAGTCATCAGGTTTTCTTCTCCAGGAGCACTCGTGGGCAGGGGGTCCTGTCTGTTGAGGCTGCAAGCGCTGTCAGGGAGTCTTGCAGGGGTGGACCCGGGTGGACCAAAGCTTGGGGGAGCAAGGGGACATCGTTGGCACAGGTGACCCACCTTAGAATGCATGAAGCCGACAGGTGCAGTGCTTCTTGAAGGTGTCTGGTTTTCTCACAGCCAGGCTGCGGGATAGGAGGTCTGAATGTAGAGGCTGTAGGTAACTTGGGCGAGTCCAGGAGAGGTGACAATATGATGGACTCAGACTCTAGACAGCCAGGGAACCTTGTTAGCACCACTGGTTTGCCTTGCCTCGGGTCGTAGACTTTGGGTGCAGGGGTCACTTCAGGTGTTGGATCTTTGCTGCTCTTGAGGCTGCAGATTCCTTCCTTGTTACTTTGTTACTGAGCAGGTCTGCTGCTCATGGGATTCTGGAGTCGTTTTTGGAAGACAGGTAGGGCTCCTGGGTTTCTCTGAGGCTCAGCTGAAAGATGAGTCGTCTTTTTGGACAGAGTCGACCAAGGTCAGCAGGCAGGCAGGTAGGGCTGAGACTCTTCTTTGTCTTTGCTGTGTAGGTCGTTGAGATCTGAGTTCTAGGGTTCAGGGGTGCCAACTAAATACTCAGTTTAAGGGTGTTACAGGGAGTGCCAGGTGGTAGCCAATAGGCTGATCATCTTTAGGGAGACCTCACCCTTTCTATGACCTATGACAATAACCCTAACCCTAGTAGCCTTTATTTTCTTTCCATACAAGATGGAGGGATTTAAAAACTGGTGTCCACTTCACCTCTTGGCATGAAGTGGGCACACATCCTAATCTGTCTAATTTTCCTGCCTGTGCTGCTTCAAAAAGTGGGATCAGGGCAGAGGGGGTTGATCATCTCCAACATTTGGAGAGACCTGAACTGCGTTTCAAAGGCAGCAAGACCTTTGAAGCTCCTCACCCTGAAATGTCCATCCTGCTCTGGATGAGGTGTTAATACCTCCGCCTAGAGCAGACCTTTGTTCTGGGCCTCTGAGAGCATTGGATCTCACCTCAAGGGGCCAGAACTCGGTCTAGGGTGACTGCACTGGTGTGGACCAGTCAGGGAACATACCAGTAGCTGGATAGGTTTTCAGGGGGCACTTCTAAGGTCCCAATGGGTGCAGGTATTGGTGAATTCAACATTGGCATCACTGTGGGCTCACCAATACGAGATGTTTAATACCAAATATCCCTATATTCAGAAAGCCATTGTGTAGCTGCAGAACTCGTAGTGACCATCACATGTATTAAAAAGGCTTCCCTGTACCCTTACTAGGTCTGAGATTCGGCAAAGACATAGCAGGGGCATATCTGCTCATGAAGGTATGCCCTCACATGTAAAATAATGCACCCTGCCTTTAGGGTTGTAAGGCCTGTTAGTGGGGCGACTTACGAATATTAAATGCAGTGTTAAGGGGACTGGGGCCATCCCCAGTGGTGTTGCCCATTTTCTAGACTCTATAGACCTTGATTGGAGCATTCTGGATTACATATCAGGTTGATGCTTTGAAGGTATATCATTAACTGAGGCACTTTCTGCTATCTACTTTGAACAATGTTTCAGTTTTCCCTTTTTTTACTAATGGATCCTGTCTGTTCAGGGGCATAGCTAGGTCAATAGGACTGGAGTGGTGTGAACTTCAGATTTCCTGACAATAATGCTGGCATATCTTGTGAAATACATTATATGAGAAACAGAATACGAGGAGTGCTTAAGTGACAGTGAGTTTTATTAGGATTACAGGAAACACAATATTTTTCAAACCAAGCAACATATTTTAAGACCTTCAAAACAGACATGAGTGTGTGTGTTTTCATCAGTGTATATGTAAAAATCCTCTGTGAAATTCTACGGACAGCTCACCTACTTGTCTGAAAGCACTTGTACCCACCTATTTACTACAGAATCAATTTTTAGAGGGGGTGCAACACCCCTAACACGCCCAAAGCTACACCCCTGTGTCTGTTTCCGATTTTCAGCACTACATTCTCACTTTTTTGTCCTGATGATGATCCTTAAATAGATAAGGGTGGAAACGTCAACTGTTATTCAGCTAAATGAGGCTTTTGTTGTCGATCAAGAATGTGTGACTTATGTATCACGTCATTCTTTTCCACATATACTTACGCTGTATTTTACAATCTTAGCCCATCTGTTGTTTTGTGTATTTATATGTATATACTTTTTTAAATGTGTAATTTATGTGTTTCACTTGAGCTGTTTACCAGCATGATATTCATGAGCACCTTCTGTTCACTTACACAATTTGGCTATGAGAATTGTGGTTGCTTTTTTATGGCTGTAATAACAAACATTAATTTGAATATGCATACTTCCCTGTGTTAACCTTGTTTTTTTGTATTTTGAGGTCCCTTTCCAGTGGGTTACGAATTATACCTGTTGAGACATTGTTGCAGATACATATTTATACCCGGGTCTCAACTGGGTTTTGTTTGGGAATCCCATGTGGCAGTTCTCCTCTTCAGGAACAGAACACAAGAAAGTACCACCGACTTCCCAAACCTTTTTTAGTACAAGGCCAGGGTCGAGGGACGGACAGGGGCAATGGGACCTACTAGTACCAAGAATCATAGAAACGCCAGACCAGGCGGAAATGTTACCAATGGGGTCCACCTCAATGACTGATGTCACTAATCTGACAAACCCTCGTAGTGTCCTAATACCTAGTTTCGATCTTTCTCAACATAATCTTTCCTCACATGATAGGTCTCTTGAGCAAAGGCTTGGCTTTTGTCCCCAGTGAACAAACTGATTTTTTTTTTTTCAGTCTCCATGAGGATTTTGTGAGATTTTTTCAGGCGGAATAGATTGAAATGTTTCTTTTCTGACAAGAACTGTCCACAGAAAACCTTTCACCCTCTATCTACTTTTTATCATCCATCTTCTGGAAAGCCATTGGCAATATTGGCCTCTGAGAAATTGGTGTTAGAGAAAAGTCAAATAGTCAGAGACTCGTTTGAATTTGTACCATACAATCTGAAACTATCACATGTAAAGCCCTCACATCTCTAAAAGAAAGCCGTGAACGTGTCATTAAACCGGCTGATAAGGGCAGTGGTATTGTCATTATGGATAATGATAAATACAGTTCTGAAATTTTGCAACAATTGTCAAATCTGGAACACTATGTATCATTACATTCTGATCCCCTTCCGGAAATAAGATCCAGTATTAAAGAGATCACTGACAAAGCTTTGAATTTGGGTATTATATCCAGCAAATAACAAGTTTTTCTGATTAATGGTCACCCACGTACGCCGGAACTTTATGTACGTCCCACAATACATGAAAATCTCAATAATCCCCCCGGTAGACCTATTGTGTCGGGGTGCAATTGCGTTTTGAAGCCACTGGTGAAATATACTGATGCAATCATTAAGGAGTTTGCCCCTAACACTTCTACCTATATCAGGGACAGTATGGATCATATTTCCCAAACTGAGGATATGCCTTTTGGTAAGTCTATATACCTGTTGGTAAGACTTGATACAGAATCCTTATTTACCAACATTCCACAGCAGGAGGGTATTGAGGTGATCTAGACTCACGCCCCCTTCCTACCAAGATGCCCACTGACTCAGTGATGGAACTTCTTGAAATTACTCTTACAAGAAATTATTTGTTGTTTCAATACACTTTTTACATCCAAAAGAAAGGAGTCTCAATGGGCGCATGCTTCGCCCCTAACTTCGCCATTCTGTATATGTACAACATGGAATGCTCCAAGATCATATCTCCTTTAAACCCTTTCCGCAGACAAATTGTATTTTGGAAAATATACATTGATGATATCCTTATGATATGGCAAGGAGATAAGGACACTTTACTATCATTAGTTGAGTGGTTGAATACCATGCAACAGCACCTCAAATTTTCAATTGAGGCATGTACTGATGGGTTGCCCTTCCTGGATCTTTCCCTTAGAATGTTTGACAATAAAATCAGTACGACCTTGTTTAGAAAACCTACTGAAAGGAACACTTTATTAGTGTATTCCAGCAATCATCCTAGGGGTCTAAGTGATGGCCTTCCTTACGGTCAGTTCCTCTGTATTCAGAGGAATTTCAAGTGGAAGAATGACTTTTTACTTGAAGCAGAGGTATTAGCGGAGAAATTACTGAAGAGGAGCTAACCCAGGAGATTGATCAAAAGTTCCATGAAACAGGCTTGGTTCTGTCCTAAAGAGAGTCTACTTACCCCTAAAACATCAGCTCCTAATACCCGCATTCCTTTTGTCTCCACTTGTTGCTCTTTAAGCAATCGTGTGAGTAAGATTATCAAGAAGAATTGAGCAATTGTGCACAAACTACACTATCTTTTCAGAACGCCCTCTTGCTCTTATACAAGGGGTAACAATTTGGGTGATTATCTAGTAGAACCGGTAACCTGGACCACTAAAAGAAGTTGTAATTCAACTATCACCCCCTCTTGGGTTTTACCCCCAGTCTTTGGTCATTTCAGGTGTCAGAACTGCAGAGTTTGTTGTCAAACCAGTCATGTAAAATGGTTCAAGGTTGGCACATGGGCTTATCCATTAAAACATCATAGTAAAGGTCATACTACTAATGTTATTTATGCAATTCGATGCCCGTGTGTTTTATTGTATATTGGCCAAACAACACAGATGGTGAAGACGAGGATCATCCAACATAAAAGCAGGATACACTGCAGAGTGGAAACAGCACCATTGGTGTCACTTTCTTGTACACAATCATGAGGAATCTGACTTTTTCTGGCAAGTGATTGATCAGCCAGACTTCCCTCTTTGGGTGGAAATTTGATACAACTGTTACAACGCTGCGAACACCGATGGATTTCCAGAGGTGGGTCAGTTAGCCATTGCCTGAATACTTTGGATGAATGGAACAACGCAGCCTTTTGAACTCCACCTGTACAGCTATCAGGACACCTCGGACTGTTTTTCTGTTCCCTTTAGTGAACTGGGTCCCTGGACTGGGTGTGCTAGACAAAGACAATTATTGTTTCCTTTGCTTTTTGAACTATTTAAATTATTTGATCTCTTTATTTGTGGCGAGGCTGTCCGCATCTTATAACTCGGATCGCAGGATGTTGGATTATGATCTTTTTTTAGGATATGACCTTTGATGTGCTCCATGATTTGATTTGTCGCTCTCGCTATATGCAATCCTTATGGCTTGTATTGATTATTATATGTTGTGTCAGTCTACCTTCTCCCTTTTTATAATTGTCTCTCTCTCCAATTGCCAAATTTGAACTTTGGTTCAGTTTTCAAGCTTTTCCTTCTTTCCTCTTTGACAGCCTTCTATCTGCCTTCACTTTCCCCTTAAGAGTAGAATTGGTCTACCATTGACTCAGGGAGTTTGCTTTTTCACAGCACCTATTTGTGCTTAGATGGTCCTTTTCTAGTTTATTTTGTTTGACCTGGCGCACACTATTTTCCTACAAGTGTGCGCCTTCCGGTCCCCAAGGGGCACTCCAGGACTTTGTCTTAACATCCGGTACACTATTTCTGGCCGTGATCGGCATCTTATTGGGTATGGCAGCTTTGAATTTCCATGAAATAAGAAGCTGAGTAATAGCGCTAGGTCAATGAGGTATTAAATTAACTTCTGTTCAGACTGACATATTGAGTGACATATTGAATAATAACAGGTAAGTTTTACTGACAGACGGATTTTATCTCCGTTCTTGGTGTGGCAATTCTGTGGAGTGCACGATTGTTTATAGGGTGCAAACTTATTTAAACACAATGGCTAATACATTAATATGTTGACTAATCTACACAGGATCTTGAACCGTAGTTTTTGATGAATACAGGCAATATTTATGGTGATTTGTACGGCAGCACAAGTGCCTTTGCCACCTAGTTTCCATTAGCCATTTTCCACAAGACCACACCACCTTCACGTCTTGAGTATTTGTACTGTTATTTCAGTATCCTTTACACTCACAGCATTTACAGATTATTTTGCAGACAATTTGATTCATTCAGTCACACTGTGTGGCCCTTGCCATTAATTAATTCAGGTAAATGCACTGCCACTGATCCTTTGAAATTCTGATCCAATATCCAAATCGTAGACTTAACATTTTCTTTGATTTGTTCAAGGTATATTCTGACAGACTATGGACATGGTGGTTGATAGATTATGATGTGTTTCCAGTGTTCCACATAGAACGGTTGATTCTCTTGTGGGTAAGTGCCTGGTGTGGTTCATCCGTCATGGTGTGATGCTGTTTATTTGGGCCAATTTGCAAGGCAATTTTGTCCTTAGTTGGCCTAGTAATGAGTGTCTTTTTATTTCCTTTCATCCTGCATATGGCTGACTTTAGTTGAATCAATTTAGTTGTGATGGAAATAAAACTGGATTATTTTTTACCCTTCTCAGATCAACAGGGCTTTCTTTTCTAACATTACACTAACATATCCAGTGGTGTTGTTCATTTTCTAGACTCTCTAGCCCTTCATTGGCGCTTTCTGGATTATAGAGGAGGTTGGTGCATTGAAGGTATATCATTAACTGAGGCACTTTCCGCTATCTACTTTGAACCACTTTTCTGTTTTCCCTTTTTAAATAATGGATACGGTCTGTTTCCCTTTTCAGCACTACTCTCACCTTTTTTTGTCCTGATGATGTTGATCCTTAAACAGATAAGGGTCAAAATGTGGCTTTTGCTGTCGATCAGGAATAAGTAATTATGTATCAAGCCTTTCTTTTTCACATATACTTAAGTTGTATTTCACAATGTTAGCCCATCTGCTGTTTTGTGCATTTATATGTATAGATATTTTTTTATATGTAATTTCTGTTTGACTTGCACCGCTCACCAGTAGAATATTCACAAGCACCTTGAGTTCACTTACACAATTTGGCTATGAGAGTTGTGGTTGCTTTTTATGGATGTCTAAGTAATAACAAACATTCAGATGAATACACATACTTTCCTGTGTGAACCTATTTTTTTAGATCCTTTACCCCTGAGTTATGAATTATACCAGTTGAGACATTGTTGCAGATACACGTGTTAAGGGGACATGGCACAAAGGCTGTGTGCCATGTCGTATTTTCAAGTGGGTCTAACACCAAGACACGCAGCCTGCGATCGCAGCACTGTGTGCACTTAGTGAGAGAGTCCCTGGGGGTGGCACAATTAGTGCAGCAGCCCTCAGGGGCCTTTTTGTAGTACCCAATGCCCTGGTACCTTTTACTAGGGACTTACAGTGGTATCTAAAGGCTTTGCCAATTGGGAAAAACCACTGTGCAATTTTGGGGGAAGAGTTCTGGCACTGGGGACCTCATTAGCAGGGACCCAGTGCACTTTCAGCCGAAATTACACCAGAAACCAGGCAAAAAGGGTGTGGATGGGGGTTGGGGGGGGGGGTTGGGGGGTGTTGACCATGTCAAAAGAGGAACTCTCCTACACCTTCTCTGCTTCAGATCCTAGCCATGTCAACAGCCACTCAATATGCTTAAAATATCTTGTCCCCACTGCAAGGAAATGACTCTTTGTATGGTCACTCACAAGTTTTTGGACTGATGCTGCAGATTTTTTCGACTCTCCTAGTGCACTGAAGCCTGCTAACCAGACCTCAGTGCCAGCGCTCTGACCCTGAAACGTGTCTGTCGAAATGGCTTATTCCCCATTGGCATGAGCTGACTTACTTATACAGGGACCAACTCCCATATTCTAGGGACATATGTCATCCCAGGGCTTGTAGCAGTGGTTGTGCCACCACAGATGATGGAAGTAGAATATCTCCTGTTCTGCAACTGCAGGCTGGAAGAGCATTGGGGCACTGCTAGTACAAATCTGCAATTTAAAAGAATAGCAAAGCCCAAACCTCCTCTTTAACAAAGAATAGGTCACCTCTAAGGCAAGTCTAATGAGCCTTAAGGCAGGGTGCAACATACTTTAAAAGCAGAACATATGTTTTACATGTTCTGGCAGTAAAAATGACAAACTGTTTTTACTGTGGAAAGACTTGGTCGCCCCATTGGTGAGTACAGGGTTGCATACTGACCCCTCAGCTCTGCTAACTCTTGCATGGTGTGTCCAGAGTTGATACTGCGAAGTATCAAATAACTTGTTGCATTAAGCCCAACTTGATGCTTAAGTCGAAAATAATTTAACTTGCTGTAGTGAAATATTTACAAAGTTGCCTTTAGCTTCTGTGCCGTTAACGGTTGCACACGGGTTTGTCCCCAAGACAGCTTTCGGCATTCTTGGGGATGCATGCAAATGACTCCCAGAAAGGTATACAACAGAAGCCTGCATGGGAGAAAGGTGTTGCCTCTCTCTTGCTGGTAGCCACACAGATGTTAGATCAAAAGGCGAGCTTCAAAGAAGAAGCCACCTTCAAAGGGCAAATGGCCAACACTTGGGAGAGGGGCTGCTATATTATCTTGGTGGAGAGGTTGGTGCCAGGGACAGGGAAGGAGAAATTTTGTAGCCCCCTCCGTAGCCACATCTCTAGGTTGGGCTAGAGAGCTCTGTACTCCCAGATAAAGGAATAGCCATGTTGAGAGTGGGCAGAATGGTACATCCTGGGATAGCCAGGTGCCAAACTTCACAGGAAGTGGTCATCAGGAGGGAGGGAACCTGGTAGCCCATTGACCACTATAAGGTAACAGGCTTTTTGCAGGATTACGTCCACTTTTTGCCCTCATTTTGACTACTGGGTACTGGTGTAACAGCTCTAAAAAAATGCCCTGAGCCCTGCTAAACAGGACTCTGTACATGTGCTTTGACAGTTAAAATGGTGTTTATTTGGCTTGGCACCAATTGGCATTACCTAAATTAATTGTACATACCTAGTATATGGTACCAGAGGTACCCTTGGCTTCTAAGTCAGTGTCCCCCAGGGACTGCAGAACTTGTGCGACCCTGAACGGGACAAGGTAAATCGTGGTTCCCAGTCTGCCAGTGCAGACTGGAAGGAGTGTTTCCAACTGTTAACTCGACTTTGCCATTTAAGGTAATAAAAAGCCCAAACCTCCCTTTTTAAAATGTGTAAGTCACTCCTAGTGTAGTGGCCTCAAGGCTAGGGTGCTGGATGTTAAAAAGTGGAACATGAACTTTTACGTGTTCCAGAAGTAAAAACCCTAAATTGTCTATTTTTTTTTTTTTTACTGTGGAAAGGCTACTAGCCTCATTGGCACGGACAGAGTTACAGACTGCATCCTCAGCCCTGTGTAACTTTTAAATGGCACTACTAAAGGTGGAATTGAAAGGTATTAAAAGAATCAGTGTACTAAATCCGATTTAATGCTCAAACCGAATTTAATGTCACTGGTGGGCAAAGTGTAACTTCGGAAGTTGCCACTTTAGTTGCCCAATGTTTCCAGTGCTGTTTATTGTTACACTCTGTGTCTGTCCTGCAGAAACATTTCTGCCTTCCTGGGAAGATGTGCTGACTCCCTGGAAAGATAAAAATAGAGGCCTGCCACTGCAAGAGGAGTAACCTCCCCCAAGAAGGAAGCCACTGGATGTTAACCCAAAAAGCAAGCTTCAAAGGCCAAGCAGTCTTTGATGGGAAAATAGGGAATGCTTGGGAGAGGGGCTGCCCTACTGTCTAAGTCGACAGGCTAGCACTACAGGCAGAGAAGGGGAAGCTAGTTGTTAAACCCGTTTTCCAGGGCTGAGCAGCTTGTGTGTTTGACACACTTCTGGGTTGGGCTAGGGAGCTCTGGATGCAGAGAGAGAGGGGTGCTGCCATCGTTCGAGTGGGCAGAATGGTGCCTGTTAGGATAGCCAGATTCTACACTTCCAGGGAGTGGTCATCAGGAGGGAGGGAACCTGGTAGCCCATTGGCTACCAACCTCACCCAACTCAGAGGGTATTTTCTGAGCATACATACAGCACCCCTAAAACCTAGAATTCAGATCTTGTCTGGAGTGGAAGAAGGAACAAAGACTGGACTGCTGCACAGTGGAACCAGCAAAGATAGGCTGCATCGGATTGGACTGCAACTGCTGAGCAAAAGAGGGGAACTGCGCCTGCTGTGTCTTGCTCGAGAAGAAGTTGTCCCAAGAGCCCAATCAAAGTCAAGGGACTCCAAGGATCAGTTAGCTGACTTTCTGCTACCAGCACAAAGACACAGCAGCTGAGAAGCCTGCTGGGGCAAGGTGGCAGCCAAAACGTTTCAAGCCGCCGCCGTGTAGCATCAGAGACCAGGACCTGAAGCTCAAAACTGCACCTGAGTTCTCTTAGCCCAGGAGAGTCGCCAAATTGTAGTTTGGTTACCCAGAAGCAGAGTTATCACCCAGGGAAGGATTTGGCAGTGACCGCAATATCTGCCAACTGGAAGACCAGTGGTGACTGGACTTCTACCAGCAATGAGAGGGCTCTGAGGGATGTTGACCCTATGACCAGAACCACCTCACCCCCATCGTGGTCTAATGAGTTGCTGCAGGAAGACCCTTGTTGCCCACATCACATCCACAGCATCTTTTATCCCTAGCATCAAGACTACTTCCATAGGAATCCACAGTAAAGGGTTTAAAGTGACTGGAACTGCCTGAAGACTGCCTCACCTATAAAGGTAACTGATTCGGAGGGCCTTGCTTGTTCCCTGACGGGCGCCCTAATGGAGCTGGTCGCCTAAAGTGACTCTAAGTGACCCCAATACACCTAGCTCAACTTTTTGGTGAAAGCATTTCTAGGCGTCAAAATTGTTTAATTTGACACTGCTTGTTTGGCTCCCTACTTGAGTTGGATGCCTAAAGGGACTACGTGACCGCAATAGAACTAGTCCAACTTTTTTGGTGAAAGAGTTTGTAGGCGTTAAAATCATTGAATTTGCTACTGGTTGTTCGTGGATGAGCGAAATGCTTTGATTTACTATACCTTGTAAATTCTATATCTCCTGAACCATCTGGTGGAGCTTTTTCGTTCTGGTGTCTAAAATATTTTAAACAAAAAAATTGTCAGTTTTTATAAATTGGTGTAGTATTTCTTTGGTGTCTTGTGATTTCTTCTTCAATTATTTTGGTGCGGTTTAACTGTTTTACAGTTGCTACAAATACACAGCTACCCAAGGTTGAGCTAAAGGTTTGACCAAAAAAACTTACTGGTCCTAAAGGGTTTGGCAGGTGTATTACACTGTGAGGTTGCACAACCATATTGCAGGTAGCTAACTCTTTATACAGTGCACCAAAATGACGTACACTGTACAAAGAGTCCAAGCAAACCCCAGAGGTTTCACAGAGGCACAAATGACATCCCAAATGCTCTGTTTTGGGGTAGTGTGTTGGAAGAATTAGGCATACCAAAGGGTGGTGCTAAGCATGTGAGGCATACACTCATACAGTAAGACACACACTCAATAAAAAAAAAAGTGACACCAGCTTATAACAAGCATTTGCAATGCAATGGGTCTCGCGTTCGCTCGAGTTAGAGGTATTAGCATTGTAAATTCCTAACTGGACTATTCTTGCCACATAAATTGAAAAGTAAAAGTAAAACAGTTGACAGAAGCAAGCCGATTCAAAGTGCCACCGCCACCATGAGCATTAGCACAAGAGTTATGGGTTACCTACGTGTAGGAAAATGCCTCTCATGGCATGGTTACCCCCTAACAATTTTGCCTTTTGTTGATGATAGTTATGATTGAAAGTGTGCTAGGATCCTGCTAACCAGGCCCCAGCACCAGTGTTCTTTCCCTAAACTATGCCTTTGTTCCCACAATTGGCACAGCCCTGGCACATAGATAAGTCCCTTGTAACTGGTACCCCTGGTACCAAGGGCCCTTTGGCCAGGGAAGGTCTATAAGGGCTGCAGCATGTATTATGCCACCGTGGGGACCCCTCACTCAGCACATGCACACTGTCTCACAGCTTGTGTGCGCTGGTGGGGAGAAAATGACTAAGATGACATGGCACTCCCCTCAGAGTGCCATGCCCTCAACCCACTGCCTGTGGCACAGGTAAGTCACCCCTTTAGCAGGCCTTACAGCCCTAAGGTAGGGTGCACTATACCACAGGTGAGGGCATAGTTGCATGAGCACTATGCCCCGACAGTGTCTAAGCCAAACCTTAGACATTTTAAGTGCAGGGTAGTCATAAAGAGTATATGGTCTGGGAGTCTGTCAATTACGAACTCCACAGTTCCATAATGGCTACACTGAACTCTGGGAAGTTTGGTATCAAACTTCTCAGCACAATAAATCTGCACTGATGCCAGTGTGGATTTACTGAAAAATGCACACAGAGGGCATCTTAGAGATGCCCCCTGTATACCAGTCCAAACACCAGTGTTAGGCTGACCAGTTCCTGCCAGACTGCCACAACCAGAAGGGTTTCTGGCCACATTACGTGAGTGCCTTTGTCACTCTGTGGCCAGGAACAAAGCCTGCACTGGGTGGAGGTGCTTCTCACCTCCCCCTGCAGGTGCTTCTCACCTCCCCCTGCAGGAACTGTAACACCTGGTGGTGAGCCTCAAAGGCTCATTTCTGTTGTTACAGTGCCCAAGGGCATCCCGGCAAGTGGAGATGCCTGCCCCTCCGGACACAGCCCCCACTTTTGGAGGCAAGTCCGGAGGAGATCATGAGAAAAACAAGGAGATGTCACCCACCAGTCAGGACAGCCCCTAAGGTGTCCTGAGCTGAGGTGACCCCTGCCTTAAGAAATCCTCCATCTCAGGAAGGGGGCACAAAGAGGGTGTAGCCACCCTCCTGGACAGTAGCCATTGGCTACTGCCCGCAGACCTAAATACACCCCTAAATTGAGTATTTAGGGGTGTCCCGAGCCCAGGAAATCAGATTCCTGCAACCTGAAGAAAGAAGAACTGCTGACCTGAAAGCCACGCAGAGAAGACAGAGACAACAACTGACTTGGTCTGAGGACTCAGAGGACTGACCTGCACCTAAAGGACCAAGAACCTCCAGAGGACAGCAGCTCTTTCCAGAAACAGCAGCAAAGAAAGCAACTTCAAAGAGACTCCAACTTCACGCCGGAAGAGTGAGCCTTACTACTCTGCATCCGACGCCCCCGGCTCGAGTTCAGGACAACCAACACTGCAGATAGGACTCCCAAGCGACTCCAACGACGTGGACACCCTGAGTCTACCTCCCTGCACTCCCACAGCGACGCCGGCAGAGAGGATTCTGAGGCTCCCCCTGACCGCGACTGCCTGGTAACAAAGGAAGCTGACGCCTGGACCAAGCACTGCACCAGCAGCCCCCAGGACCGAAGAACCACCTACCAGTGCAGGAGTGACCAGCAGACGGCCCTCACCCTAGCCCTGTTGGTGGCTGACCGAGAAGCCCCCCCCATGCCCTGTCTGCATCGCCAGAGTGACCCCCAGGTCCCTCCATTATTTTCAATGACAAAACCGACACCTACTTTGCACACTGCACCCGGCCGCCCAAGTGCCACTGAGGGTGTGTTTTGTGTGCCTATGTGTGTCCCACCCCCCAGTGCTCTACAAAATCCCCCCTGGCCTGCTCCCCGAGGATGCAGGTACTTACCTGCTAACAGACTGAAACTGAAGCACCCCTGTTCTCCATAGGCACCTATGTTATTTGGGCCCTGTGTGGCTGGTGCGGTGGCCATGGGGTTGCCTTGCACCCCCCACGATGGGCTGCCTATGCCCAGCAGACTGAACTTTTAAGTGCTTTAAGTCTACTGCTCGACCACACCACCACAAAATAGAGCATTAGTATTATCTAATTTTGCCACTATCAACCTCTAAGGGGAACCCATGGACTCTGTGCACACTATCTCTCACTTTGAGATAGTGTATACCGAGCCAATTTCCTACACTGCGTGAATGTCTAGAAAGGATCGCAGCTCATATGAAAGGCAGACCGAAGGAGGGGGCCATCACACGCCATAACAGGAGGAAGCGTAACGTAGTGTGATGGGCAAAAAAAATGTTCACTTAGTGAAATCGCCTGTGGGAGGGAACTCGGCACACAAAGGTGGTACATTTCACAAAATGCAGCAATAAAAATGAAGCATTTAAAACAAGCACAACAAACAAAGAATAGCTCTGTGGGCACGGTTAAAAGCCCACAGAGAGATTACAACAGGTCAGAGCGCTTGCACACTCGACCCTAAAAAATAACACATACCCTTATATAAACACTGATACCAAGATCAGAGGAATTAGGGGAGTAATTTTCGAGCTAAGGATTTTTACAGTTTTTAAAAGTTGACATAGTGCAATTTTTGAGCACAGTAATGTTATCCTATTGAGGGAAAAACATGTACTGCATTCGGTCACTTCACAGCGACTTATAGGAACGTTCTCCGAGACATAAGGTAAGTATCGGGCCAAGTCCAAAGCCACACCAACAGGTCACCTCAGGAGGCTCTGGGGCGCCCGAATGAAAAGGTGTGTTGCGGCGTCAGGTGTCCCATTCACTTCTATAAGAAACAGTCCAGTCGGGAAGTTGCTGCAAGTTTGGACTCGAACGACAGTCCAGGGGAACCCACAGGTCAGCTTGACCCTTGAGGTCCTCTGGCACGTGGGGACACCAATGGTCCACTTCTCCTCTGTGCAGTGGTGTCTTTTTTCATCGGAACCGGTGCTGGAGTTACTCGATGTTGGAGGGGGGCCCACAGAACCAGGCTGCAGGCATGGACAAGGGGTCCAGACCTACTAGGCCTAGAAGTGGTCTGAGATCTAGGTCTCACGAGGCTGGCAGACGTGGAGACATTCTTGGACCTCTTCTCTTCAATCTGAGGTGGATGGTTGCAGAGGTGACCTGAGGAGTTGGGTCACCGTCTCCAGGTCACTCACGGTTTGCTGTGGGGATATGTTTGTCTGCACAAAGATGCTGCAGACGACATCGGAAGTCCACAGTAACCGAAACTTGAGATGGGCTTCATCTCTGGAGGGCCTGGGGAACCTGTTTACATTGCTGGTGTCAGGTTATGGTGGTCCCGGTCCTCACAGCTCTTTTCTGGGTTGCCTGCCTGCCTGCAGACGAGGGAAGCAGCTCCTCTGCGCTAAGGGAGCTCTTCTTGATGATTTGCAAAGCATTGGTAGCTCTCTCGGTTTCATGGAGGTACAGCGGCAGGACAGGACAGTTGCTCTGCGAGAGTCGGGTGTAGCAGACAGGCCGACAAGGTTGGCACCAAGTCAGTCGTGCTCCTTGCTTCTTCGGGCAGTAGGCTTGTTGTCCACTCTGTAGGAAGCTGGCCTGGTGTGTGGGTGGTACCTAAGGTACTTACACCTTATACCAGGTCCAGGTATCCCCTATTAGTGTAGTGTAGGCAGTCTCTAGAAGCCAGGCTCTCTAGAGGTAGTTGGGGATGAGCAGCCAAGGTTCATCTAGGAGACATGCAAAGCTCATGCAATACCACTGTAGTCACACAGCACTTACACACATGAACGAAAACACAGTGTTACAAAAATAAAGATACTTATTTTAGTGACACAATTACCAAAAGTACTAGAAAGGCAACCCTCCAATAGGAGGTAGGTAAACACATTAAATATGTACACTAGTAATCAGAAATAGGCATAAATAGCAGTAGAAAACAGTACAATAGCAATAGACAATAGTGACCCTAGGGGAAGCCCAAACCATATACTAAACAAATGGAACGCAAATGCAGGACCCCCCACCCAGGTAAGTGGAATCTGTAGAGGGGGAGCTGGGGGAACAAGGAAACCCAAATTGTAAGTCTGTCTGTGGCATGGAAAAGCAACCAACAAGCCTTGGCAAAGGTAAGAGTTGCGGAAGAGGAAAAGTGGAGCTGCCGGGGGCCAACAAGGTCCAGGAGGACTCAATCCACGGGGCAGAGTCCCAGGGCACCCTCAGCAAGGCGGATAGTCCACAGAAGCAACTGTAGCCCCAACAGGAGGCTACTGGAAAAGGACCCAGGAGTCACAGAAGAGACCAAGCAGCACAACTGAAGGGTACCACGCCACAGGAGAGGCACGCAGAGAGCTATGCGTCACAAAGAAGAGTGCTGGGGCTACACAGAGCCTGAAGATCCATTGGAAGAGATTCCAACAAGCCTTGGTAGTTGCAAGAGACGCAGTGCATGGGGGTACTGTCCTGGGAAGGCAAGGTCTTACCTTCACCAAAGCTGGACAGCTGGCAGAGTGGACCAAGGGGACCACTCCAGACCACCACCCTTGAGAGACTGTCTGCTGTTTCCTGCTTGTGATGAGGTTGTATCCCAAGTCCAGTAGAAGTAAGAGACTCCATGAGTCAGTTGGCGGACCTTCTGTGCGCAGCGCAGGGCCTCAATAGCTCAGGAAGCCTGCTGGGGCAAGTTGACAACCCAGATCTTTACATCGTCACCTTGCAGCACCAGAGACTAGGACAGTACACTAAAGGTTGCACAGAAGTCTTCTGTGTAGGAAAGTGAGCGTTTTGGCATGGTTAACTCCCCACACATGCTTTTTGCCTGGTATTGATGCTAACTTGACTGAGCGTGTGCTGGCATCCTGCTAACCAGGCCCCAGCACCCAGTGTTGTTTCCCTAAATGGTACCATTGTTTCCACAATTGGCAAACCTCTGGCATACAGCTAAGTGCCATGTAAAAGGTACCAGTGGTACCAAGAGCTCTGTGACCAGGGAGGTTCCTTAAGGAGCTGCAGCATGTATTGTGCCACCCTAAGGGACCACTCACTAAGTACATTCACACTGCCATTGCAGATTGTGTGTGTTGGTGGAGAGAAAAAGGTAAAGTCGACATGGCACCCCTTCCAGAGTGCCATGCCCACAAACCACTGTCTGTTGCATAGGTGAGTCGCCCCTGTAGAAGGCCTTACAACCGTAAGGCAGGGTGCACTATACCACAGACGAGGTCATAGCTGCATGAGCAATATGCCCTTAAAGTGTCTAAGTCCATTCTTAGACATTGTAAGTACAGTGTGGCCATATTAAGTACACGGGCTGTGAGTTTGTCTTTACGAACTCCACAGCTTCATGATGGCTTCACTGAAGGCTGGGAAGTTTGGTGCTAAACTTCTCAGCACAATAAGCCCCCACTGATGCCAGTGTGGGATTTATTTAAAAAATGCACACAGAGGACATCTTAGAGATGCCCCCTGCATTTTACCCAATCCTCTAGTGTAGGACTGACTAGTCTGAGCGAGCCTGCCACTAGCAGACGAGTTTCTGACCCCCTGGGGATAGTGCCTTTGTCACTCTGTGACCAGAAACAAAGTCTGCTCTTGGTGGAGGTGCTTCACACTCCCCACCCCCCCCTGCAGGAACTGTAACACCTGGCGGTGAGCCTCAGAGGCTCAGGCCTCTTGTTACAGGGCACTCCAGCTAGTGGAGATGCCCGTTCTCCCAGACAAAGCCGCCACTTTGGGCGGCCAGTTCAGCGGAAAACATGAGAAAAACAAGGAGGAGTGACCACTTCAGCTGGGACCACACCTAAGGTGTCCAGAGCTGAAGTGACCCCCTCCCTAAAGAATCCTCCATCTTGGTTTGGAGGACAGGGATCAATAGGGATAGGAATGGGGCCCCCTCACCAAAGGGAGTGGACACAAGTAGGGTGTAGCCACCCTCAGGGACAGTAACCATTGGCTACTGTCCCCTAACGAACCCCTAAATCTTGTATTTAAGGGTTTCCCTGAACCCAACTTACCAGATTCCTGGCGACCTACAAAGAGAAGGACTGCTAAGCTGAAAACCCCAGCAGAGAAGAAGGAAGACAACAACTGCTTTGGCCTCAGCCCTACCGGCCTGTCTTCTGCTTCAAAAGAACCTGTACGAAAAACAACGACGCATCCAGCGGGTCCAGCGACCTCTGACAACCCCAGGGGACTACCCTACACCCCAAAGGACTAAGAACTCCAGAGGACAGTGGCTCTGTCCAAAAGAAACTTTCAACCAAGGACTCCCACCTCACCCCGGATGCGCGAGACCCGACCCCTGTGCACCCGATGCCCATGGCCTGTGTCAAGGTGGTCCACCCAGCAAGAAAGGGTCCCCATGCGATTGGAAGCAAGAGCCCACACCCTGGGTTGACCACACCAAACCTCCACAAGGACGTCTGCAGAAAGAATCCAGAGGACCCCCTCAACGCGAGTTCCGGACGAAGATATCCAACGTCTAAAGGAACCACTGCATCCACAGCCCCCGGGCTTTGGAGAACCTGACCCCCGGCGCAGCATTGACCAGCAGACGGCTCTCTTACCTGTCCGCCCCGTGGTGTGCCCGAGACACCCCCAACATCGCCTGCAGCCTTTAAGTGACCCCTGGGGTCCCCCTCATTGTGTTGCATTGGAAACCCAATGCCCTATTTTCACCCTGCACCCGGCCGCCCTACTGCCCCTGAGGGTGTGTATTTGGTGGATACTTGGGGCCCCTCCAGTCCTCTCTTGGACCCACCTGGTCTGCCCTCCGAGTCACGGGTACTTGCCTGCTGGCTGACCGGATTCCGAGTACCCCCTATCTCTGTAGGAGCCCACGTTAACTTGGTCTCTGCACCCGACCGGCCCAGTGTTGCTGGGTGTTTGGGGTTAACTTGAACACTTAATGACAGACCACCTAAACCCCAGAGATAGGAACTGTAAGTCGAATACTTACCTGTAAAACTGTACAAACATTTCTTCCCCCAGGAACTGTTGAAAATGTAAGTGTCCACTTTTAAAATAGCTTTTTGCCATTTTAAAGAAAACTGTACACATTGTTTATCCCATTCAAAGTTCTGATTATAACTATGCAAAGTACCTTACATTTTACGTACCTACCTGCAAACTGAACCTTGTGGTTCTAGAAATAAACAAAACATATTTTTATATATAAAATCCTATTGGTCTTGAGTTAAGCCATTGAGTGTGTGTTTCTTCTATTGCTTGTGTGTGTACACTACCCTCTGATAAGCCTAACTGCTCAACCACACAACCACAAATAGAACATTAGTATGATCTATTATTGTCTGTCAAACCTCTGGGGAACCCCTGGACTCTGTGCACACTATATCTCATTTTTATATAGTACATACAGAGTCAGCTTCCTACATTGGTGGATCAGCGCTGGGATCTACGACTTTGCATTTGCTGGACTACTCAGCCAATGCCTGATCACACGACCAAATTCCAAAATTGCTTTTAGAAAACTGATTTTAGAATTTTACTATTTTTTTCCACATTGTTAAAAGTCCTGCTAGGGCCTTGGTTAAGTCCCCTTAGCACCTTTTTTTAAGTTTAAAGGTTTTGGTAAAGTTAGGATTTAGTTACTAGAAGTAGTTTTTAGTTTCTGAAAAAAAAAAACCCAACTTTAGTAACAAAATGAGTAGCTCAGAGGACATGATGATGGAACTCAACCTCACCCCTTACCACTATCTTGGGATGAGAGAGTTAAGGAATCGCTGCTGCCTCAAGAAAATCAAAACAGGTTCCCACCCCACCAAGGTCAAGCTCCAGGAGCTCTTGGCAGAGTATAGTAGGGACTACCCTGTTGAGAAGGAAGACCACCCCTCAAATGGGGAAGAAATTAGGGATCAGGGTGATGAACCCCCCTTCTAACCTAACTATGGAGACCAGGGTTCCAAGATCCCTGTCTCCACAGATAGTACTCACAGGATCGGGATCTTCCACAGGGGATTCCAGCTCATCTGGGAACCTTGAGGTAAGCCTCAATGAAGAGGACATCCTTTTAGCAAGGATGGCCAAAAGATTAGCTTTGGAGAAATAGCTCCTGGCTATAGAAAGGGAGAGAACAGAAATGAGTTTAGCACCCATTAATGGTAGCAGCAACATAAGAACTAGGGACAGAGAGTATTCTGACACCCTTAGAATCCGCAAAGGGATTGTTCCCAAATAGGAGGATGGTGATGACATCACCAAGTGGTTCATAGCCTTTGAGAGGGCCTGTGGAACCAGACGATTAAAAAAAAGTCTCACTGGGGAGCTCTCCTTTGGGAACTGTTTACTGGTAAGTGCAGGGATAGGCTCCTCACACTCACTGGTGCAGATGCTGAATCCTCTGACCTCATGAAGGCTACCCTGAGTGAGGGCTTTGGATTCACCACTGAGGAGTATAGAATTAGGTTCAGGGGGGCTCACAAAACCTCGAGCCAGTCCTGGGTTAATTTTGTAGACTACTCAGTGAAAACACTGGATAGCTGGGTAACTGGAAATGAAGTGTATAACTATGATGGGATTTACATTCTGTTTATGAATGAACACATTTTAATTAACTGCTTCCATAAAATGTTGCATCAATATCTGGTAGACCTAGGTCCAATTCCTCCCCAACAATTGGGAAAGAAGTTAGACCACCTGGTCGAGACTAGGGTAACTAAGACTTCCACTGGGGGTGACCAAAAGAAAGGGGTTACAAAGCCTGCCCAGGAGAAAGTGGGTGACACTCCTAGAAATAAGGAGAAAGATCCCTCAGTAGGCCCCAAAAACCTGTTCAGGTGGGTGGGTCCCAAGACTCATCTAAAAAAATAATAATAAAAAAAAAAAAGTGGGTACCAGGATGAAAACTGGGATGCCACTAAGGCATGGTGCCACAACTGTAGACAGACAGGGCACCACACCAAGGACACTTCTTGCCCCAAAAACAAGCACCCTAGCAAAACCCCAGTGGTGATCTGTGTAGCCATTGGGGATCCCTCCTCAGATGAGGAGGTCCTCATAGCCTTCAACTGGAAAATGGGCCCAACAGGTGAGTTGGAGATTCCAGAGGGAAGTAGACACTTCCACCACCTACTGGTGAATGGAATCGCAGCCACTGCCCTGAGAGACACTTGTGCCAGTCACACTATTGTGCATGACAGGCTGGTGCTCTCAAACCAGTACATCCCAGGTGAGACTGCCAGAGTAAGGGTTAGCCCAGCAAGGTCACTAATAGGCCTGTGACTTTAGTGCCCCTAGAAGTGGGTGGGACCTTTAGCTGGAGAAGGGTGGTAGTCAGTACAGACCTCCCTCTTGATTGTCTCAGTTGGAAATGACTACCCCGAGGTTAGTCAGAGCCCAAAAGAGGAGTTGGTCCAGTACCAACCCTCTCCAAAGGATTCTGGAGGTACTGCCCCTGCAGTGTGTAAAGGTAGGCCCCAGATGAGGAGAAAGAGATAGCAGTGCAGGAAAGGTGGAACACCTTTAGCCAAGGTTCCAGTTAGCCAAGGAGATTCTGCTCCAGTAGGGGAGAAATCCAAAAGTGGCACTGGTAAAGTCCAACTTGACCCACAAGAAGTCCTGACTAATCAGGCAACTGTTAGGCATGAGTGGGTGGCTCCTCAGCTAACAGAAGAAAGAGTGGAAGAAGGGTGTTTACTACAAGATGTAGCAACCCCCCACTCTACCACAGCAGACAGGCACCCTGAACCCGAAGAAGCCTGTAACTTAGCCCCTTCCCTTGTTGGTGAAGAGCTAAAAGTGTGGTTCTGAGCACTGACAGCTGTCAGTGGCCTCTGCTGGGTGCTAGCCTTTATGTCTGCACTGTCCTTGGCATGGTGCTCTGACCCCAGGCCAAATAGCAACATAGGCCCCCTCACCCTGTAGGTCATGGTGAGGTAACTCCAACCTCTTTGGGTAAGCTGGGGGTGACTCTGGCTAAAATAAGATTAGCAGACGTTGATACCTCTAGCCCCAAGATAAAATGGATGGGTTAAGACACTCAAAACACAGACAAGAAGCAACTCAGACTGGGTTCTTTCACTGCTGAGGTAGGTCAATTCCCAGAGGGAATGACCTAGACAGGAGGCTGTAACAATTGTCTCAAGACCTTCCTATATGACTTTGTCAAATTCTGAAGGAGCACTGTTGATGCAAATCTATAGCCCAGCAGTAAGAAATGAAATGGTGGGCAACACAGGGTCATTGTGATCATACAGTCAACATACTGTGGTTCCTATTTCAAAGCCCACTCACAAGGTACACATTTTTTAAGACAAACTATTCTGGGCCCAGCCACTAGAAGGTGGAATTGTGCAAATAATATGAATCTAGAGGACATTTCATGCTGCAAAAAAAAAAAAAACGGATTTCGCAGACGTGCTGACCAGCAAGCATAACATCCACTACTTCTGGAGGAAGCTCAAACACATTCAACTGGTGTTGTTCAATCTCCAAGCATTAAGGTGTAGTTTGTCACTATTCAGGTGCAGGACACTGCCCTGTTGCAGAGACAGGAGGTCCTCCCAAAGAAGTAAAGGGAGCCAACAGCAAATGCTCGGGCTCAGCAGATCACAGTTCCAAACTCTACGGGCCCACATCAGGAACTATAGGGCGAGTAAGGCTCAGTCCCTGCTCACCTCTTAAGAACTAGGGGCAGCAGCAGTGAGACTGCATACAGCAGACCAATGTTTGCCTACGGGCAGAGGGGGTGTCTGTTAGGGAGCGCTGAGGCAGAAACCTTGAATGTGCAGCAATTGTGATACTACAAACTCTTTGCAGTGGGAACAAGACACCTTAACCCACATTTGGATACAGATGCCATTTGTGGTGTATGAAACCTACTGAGCTTGTGCGTCCTGTCATTTAAAGAACCTGCCAGCAGAGATCCCTCTGAGCTCATGCCACCTCCAGAGGCCCAAGATCCACAACCACACACCTTACTTTGTGCATTAAAACACAGTGGTTATGTTGTCCATCAACACATGATCTGACTCCCCATTGAGGGATGGGAGGAAGGTCTTCTAGAACTTTACACCATTTGGTTGGCTTTTGAAGACTGTGGCAGTGCTCCTGCAACCTGGAGTGGAAGGAGGCCTCCAACTCAGCAGAAGAGCGAGTCTTGATTTTGGCAAACAACCTGCCTGCTTCCTGTGCTTGGCGAAATACAGTTATTCCTCTCACACCCAAATGGCATTCTTCTGCCATCTGGAGCTTTTGTCACAAGCATTTTAGTCATGCCTAAACCTAGACGGCACTGGCAGATGCTGCGCAGAACTGCAACAGATATCTGCTTCCTTCAACTGTAGTACAGCTGGAAGTCTGTGGTGTTCAGGGGTGATAATTTCCTAGCACACTATATGGAAAAAAGATTTTTCAGTTGGTGAAACACTTAACAGTTTGGGAGTAGAGCACTGAATCAGAGTCAAAGGGTGTGAAAAGAAAGGAACTGATATAAAATGGATGAAGTGGTGCCTATGTATAGTTCCTTGCCATCCCTTGCAGAGGTGGTGTGAAGCTGTTTCAATGTCTCATGGCACTACCTATTAATGAGCGGGGGCAATTGTTAGAAAAAGCTTTGCATCCAGACTTGCACATCAAAGGGAGGGGAGGTGTAAAAATCTAAAGGTGAGGCATCTGCAGCTGGAGGTCTCTTATGCTGAAGAAAGACAGCTATGGAAAAACGTCATGACACACACTGAAACTCTTACCACTGCTGCATTATCTCTGGACTCATCCATGATGTCTTCCAGTTGCATAAGAGACTCAAGGTCTAGATCCTTTTCCTTTTCCATTAATTCTTTCACCTTCTTCCGTTTGCTTTTGCTGCTTCCGTAAACACCAATATCACTTCGAGGACTCAACACCTGGTATTATTTGCAATGAAAAAGAAAGAAAATGCTTGAGAGAGGCAACTATAAAACAGGATGAATAAGTATCATGGTAATGTGAGATACCATTTAATGTTATCAACATTACCTGTAAAAGAGTGTAACTAGAATTCTTCTTTAGGAAGGCCCGTCCTAAACGATCTCTCCAAGACCAGGCAGTCACAACCTGTGAATCTACTTGTGGCAATAAATCAAGGCGCACAGGTATCAGACGACCTTTTGCTAACAAACTCTCAAGCTGATCCAAGTATGCATAGTGGGTGCCATTCTGTAGAATGAAAGATATAGTTCTGTTAACTTGGATCTTGGCATTCCTCATTACATGCATGTAATGCTAAATTATTGTTAACCAATCAGTCTACATACTTTAGGAAATATGATCAAGGTTAATGATTAACAAATTAATTACCTTCAATAAGACCCTTTTTGGTGGATACTGTAACCAACTCTAACCACAGATTTCTCATCTTTTGGATTCTTCAAGGTACATGATTGGATCTGGAATTTTTTTCTGTAAAAGCTCCTGCACACAGACAGATGGAGCCCTCGGGCAACACCCCTGCATCCTGACATCAGTTTTATCAAGATAACTTTCACAGATAATAAGCCATAGACAAATCCATAAAAAGATATTGTGATTATTTGAAACAGAACCTTATGACCTACCAAAATTCTACTTCACAGAACAAGGAGTTAGACAACAGTGCAATTTTGCTGTTAGATGGAGTACCCACAACAGAGAGATACTAAAGGCAAGTAACTTGTCCTTCTGATTACCTCTAATTGTAGGCTGCTCAGCTTTTGAATAATTAGCCAAGCGGTAACACGCTGGTGCGTCTAAAGAGTAGGCTTTGCAAGGTCTGCAGAACTGAACTTGTAAAATGGTACTGCCTGCTGACCAGAAAACCAACAGAACAGAACTTGGTAATGGTGTGGACAGATAACCATGTAGCAACCTGGTAGATGTCCAGCCAAAGCCATACTGGCCACCTTTCTCTGATCTAATAAGCAAGGAGGACCAGATGAGCTCCTTTTTAGCCAAGGGAAAGGACATCTTGGTTTAGTGGACTATCCATCGCAATAAGGTCTGTTTCTGAACTGTCCTTCCCTTCTTTGCAAACTGTGGATACTTCTGCGGAACAGAGCTTGGGTAACAGCGCTTCTGGACAGCGGAGCAGAAGTAACAATAGCTTGCCAGAACTTCACAGAGCACTTGGTGGTGACTCCCACAAACAAATAAACAGGCTGAAACTCCAGATGGGCGTGTAAATTCTCCAACTAGGGTTTATCATATAAAAATACAGACTGCGGGGGATATAATGCATAACATAAAAACAATAGTCTAGCCTCATTTGTCAGATTCTTATGATATTCTTGCAGAAGATGACTGCTCTTCACTTTTTTTTTTTTATAAGGGATGCTCCTTGGGATGAAGAAATAATAATGCAAGCATTTTCCTCCTTACTGCAGAGGCTTGCAGAGGCAGAAACACATAGGTCTCTGTAAAGAAATGGCTCCCTGTTGCAGTTACCCCCCACTTTTTGCCTGATACTGATGCGGACTTGACTGAGAAGTGTGCTGGGACCCTGCTAACCAGGCCCCAGCACCAGTGTTCTTTCACCTAAAATGTACCATTGTATCCACAATTGGCAGACCCTGGCATCCAGATAAGTCCCTTGTAACTGGTACTGCTAGTACCAAGGGCCCTGATGCCAAGGAAGGTCTCTAAGGGCTGCAGCATGTCTTATGCCACCCTGGAGACCTCTCACTCAGCACAGACACACTGCTTGCCAGCTTGTGTGTGCTAGTGAGAACAAAACGAGTAAGTCGACATGGCACTCCCCTCAGGGTGCCATGCCAGCCTCTCACTGCCTATGCAAGTATAGGTCAGTCACCCCTCTAGCAGGCCTTACAGCCCTAAGGCAGGGTGCACTATACCATAGGTGAGGGTACCAGTGCATGAGCATGGTACCCCTACAGTGTCTAAACAAAACCTTAGACATTGTAAGTGCAGGGTAGCCATAAGAGTATATGGTCTGGGAGTTTGTCAAACACGAACTCCACAGCACCATAATGGCTACACTGAAAACTGGGAAGTTTGGTATCAAACTTCTCAGCACAATAAATGCACACTGATGCCAGTGTACATTTTATTGCAAAATACACCCCAGAGGGCACCTTAGAGGTGCCCCCTGAAACTTAACCGACTATCTGTGTAGGCTGACTGGTTCCAGCAGCCTGCCACACTAGAGACATGTTGCTGGCCCCATGGGGAGAGTGCCTTTGTCACTCTGAGGCCAGTAACAAAGCCTGCACTGGGTGGAGATGCTAACACCTCCCCCAGGCAGGAGCTGTAACACCTGGCGGTGAGCCTCAAAGGCTCACCCCTTTGTCACAGCACCGCAGGACACTCCAGCTAGTGGAGTTGCCCGCCCCCTCCGGCCCCGGCCCCCACTTTTGGCGGCAAGGCCGGAGAAAATAATGAGAATAACAAGGAGGAGTCACTGGCCAGTCAGGACAGCCCCTAAGGTGTCCTGAGCTGAGGTGACTCTAACTTTTAGAAATCCTCCATCTTGCAGATGGAGGATTCCCCCAATAGGATTAGGGATGTGACCCCCTCCCCTTGGGAGGAGGCAGAAAGAGGGTGTACTCACCCTCAGGGCTAGTAGCCATTGGCTACTAACCCCCCAGACCTAAACACGCCCTTAAATTTAGTATTTAAGGGCTCCCCTGAACCTAAAGATTTAGATTCCTGCAACAACAAGAAGAAGGACTGCCTAGCTGAAAACCCCTGCAGAGGAAGACCAGACGACAACTACTGCCTTGGCTCCAGAAACTCACCGGCCTGTCTCCTGCCTTCCAAAGAACTCTGCTCCAGCGACGCCTTCCAAAGGGTCCAGCGACCTCTGAATCCTCTGAGGACTGCCCTGCTTCGACGACGACAAGAAACTCCCGAGGACAGCGGACCTGCTCCAAAAAGACTGCAACTTTATCCAAAGGAGCAGCTTTAAAGACCCCTGCAATCTCCCCGCAAGAAGCGTGAGACTTGCAACACTGCACCCGGCGACCCCGACTCGGCTGGTGGAGAACCAACACCTCAGGGAGGACCCCCGGACTACTCTACGACTGTGAGTACCAAAACCTGTCCCCCCTGAGCCCCCACAGCGCCGCCTGCAGAGGGAATCCCGAGGCTTCCCCTGACCGCGACTCTCTGAAACCTAAGTCCCGACGCCTGGAAAAGACCCTGCACCCGCAGCCCCCAGGACCTGAAGGACCGGACTTTCACTGCAGAAGTGACCGCCAGGAGTCCCTCTCCCTTGCCCAAGTGGAGGTTTCCCCGAGAAAGCCCCCCCTTGCCTGCCTGCAGCGCTGAAGAGATCCCTTGATCTCTCATTGACTTCCATTGCGAACCCGACGCTTGTTCTAACACTGCACCCGGCCGCCCCCGCGCCGCTGAGGGTGAAATTTCTGTGTGGGCTTGTGTCCCCCCCGGTGCCCTACAAAACCCCCCTGGTCTGCCCTCCGAAGACGCGGGTACTTACCTGCTGGCAGACTGGAACCGGGGCACCCCCTTCTCTCCATTGAAGCCTATGCGTTTTTGGGCAACACTTTGAACTCTGCACCTGACCGGCCCTGAGCTGCTGGTGTGGTAACTTTGGGGTTGCTCTGAACCCCCAACGGTGGGCTACCTTGGACCAAGAACTGAGCCCTGTAAGTGTCTTACTTACCTGGTAAAACTAACAAAAACTTACCTCCCCCAGGAACTGTGAAAATTGCACTGTGTCCACTTTTAAAATAGCTATTTGTGAATAACTTGAAAAGTATAGATGCAATTGAAATGATTCAAAGTTCCTAATGTACTTACCTGCAATACCTTTCAAACAAGATATTACATGTTAAATTTGAACCTGTGGTTCTTAAAATAAACTAAGAAAATATATTTTTCTATACAAAACCTATTGGCTGGATTTGTCTCTGAGTGTGTGTACCTCATTTATTGTCTATGTGTATGTACAACAAATGCTTAACACTACTCCTTGGATAAGCCTACTGCTCGACCACACTACCACAAAATAGAGCATTAGTATTATCTCTTTTTTACCACTATTTTACCTCTAAGGGGAACCCTTGGACTCTGTGCATGCTATTCCTTACTTTGAAATAGCACATACAGAGCCAACTTCCTACAGTCTCTTTTTATGGTAGTGTGGTCGAGCAGTTAGTCCTATCAAGGAGTCATGTTATGTTATGCATTTGTTGTACTTACAGAGGCACTAAATGATACACGTAGAAAAGTACCATCTTTCTAGCATAGTTATTCCCTTTTTTGCCTCATGTAACGCTGCTGCCAACCCCAGACACCGTTCTGCCATCCTACTGGTGTGTCTGACTCAGGCAGAGGAAGGCAGAACAAAGAATTTCCTGCAACGGAGAGGTATGACCACCTCCCCCTGTGTATTAGGTGTTTAAGGGTGGGAGTGGGGAGGCGTCTAAGCGCCACCAGACTGCTTTGAAGGGAACATTGGTACCCTTCTTGCATAATCTGGTTTGCATCAGTTCAGGAACCCCCAGTTCCCACTCTGGCACAAAACTGCACAAAGGACAGGGGAGTGACCCTCCCCGACCCCCTCCCCCCTGTCCAGCTCCACCCCTAAGAAGGTGCACAGAGCTTTGCCGGTGGCCCCTTGATTCTGCCATCTTGAAAATAAAATGTGCAGAGGCCCGTTGGAGCATCTGACTGGTTAGGCCAGGCAGATTACGTACCCGACCACCTGAAAGCTTTTGCTATCTGGACACCTATTCACTATCACTAAGGGTAGCCTGCACTCCGTATAGGGTGCCACACTCACAACTGAGGAGTATAGGATTAAGTTCAGGGAAACTCGGAAGGACTCCTCTCAAGACTGGGTAGACATTTGTGGCTCTGGAAGGCTGGTTTTATGGTAGTAAAGTGCAGGACTATGAAGGGCTGTACAACTTAATCATGAGGGAGCACATCCTTAATAACTGTGTATCTGAAAAGCTACATCAATATCTGATGGACTCAGATCTGACCTCTCCCCAAGAACTGGGAAAGAAGGCAGACAAATGGGTTCGCACCAGGGTGACTAAGAAAACTCACAGAGGGGGTGACCAAAAGAAGTCGGGTTCTTCTAAGACCCAGGAGAAAGATGGGGAAATAGCTACTGAAAAGAAGAAAGAGTCTTCATCAGGCCCACAAAATACTTCTGGGGGTGGGCCCAAATCCTCTTCCAAAAAGAAACCTTGGTGCTTCCTGTTAGGGGAAAAGGGGAAAGGGCAGGTGATAGCAACTGCCCTAAGAAAAGCACTAAGAGTTCTACTACCACTCCCCCTAGTAATAGTACAGGTGGCAGTACTTCAACCAAGGGTGTGGTTGGGTTCACCTTAGGTACTACAGTGAACTCTGGCCTAGTCTGAGAAACCACTGAGGCTGTCCTGTTACCAGAGGGTGGCATTGACCTTGCCACTCCGGTTGCCTTGCCTTCTAATATGAGGAAATACAGGCATTACCCCTCATAAATCGTATTGAGGCAGAAGCTTACAGGGACACAGGTGCCAGGTGTAGAAAAGCGCCCCATGGGCATGGTTATTCCCCAACTTTTTGCCTGGTATCAGACGCTACCTTGACTGAATGTGTGCTGGGATCATGCTAACCAGGCCCCAGCACCTGTGTTTTTTCCCTAAACGGTACCATTGCTTCCACAATTGGCACACACGTAGTGTAATGGATCCTGTTTAGTTTTAATGAGAATCAGGAGTTTAGCTTAGCCATTGGCTTGCAACCCAGTGCCCACGTCACCTAGTGACTTTTAACCTACTTAGCTTGCTCTGTTTTAGCACATTTATTTAATTATTTCTTCCAGAATGGCTGCCTTATTTATAGTTAGGAAGATGTTTTAGTTTCACGTTATCAGTGCCACTCTGTAAACATGTCACTATCAGCGTCAAAGATAAATGAGATATGTAGGTATTCACATCATGTACTTTCCCACTTTCGTGAAAGTAACATAATGTACCTTTTCAGGGAATTGTTTATATAATTGTCGCCTCAAACATGCCTTCTTATCTATTGTTTGGGAACCTACCTGAGTCAAGGGTCCTACAAGTTCTGTATAAATACATCTCACACAGACAAGGGTATCAGAGGGATTCCTACCAGATGTCAACAACGCTATCTATGCTACACATCACTTTGATGCTGACCCGGTCTTTGTGTCACCACAGAGTCTGATCTAGAGAACTCATTCCAAGGTTACGAGGGTTGGGGGGGTTCTTCTCATGGACATGGTACTGGCAGACTAGGTTTAACACACCTAGTTCTCTTTAGGCTGGAGATCAGGTTTATCACACTAAGGTATTGGGGTTTATTTCACACCTATTTTACATCTTATGTTATTGCAAGATGGTGGGGGTCTTTGTATTCATGACTCTCGTTTTTACCATTCTGTTTCCTGCATCATTCATTATCCTAATCATTGCAGCCCATGCAATTTACAGTAAATTGCAGTCTTGTTAATAAAACGTATTGAAAAATTTCATGCATCTCCTTTATTGCCTGTGTGTGACTGAGACATGTTGCTCATGTGAAAAAAAGGGTAATCTCCGTTTAACCACAACCTCCCGGAGATATCACACTCTTGAGTCCATGTGGAAAGGCTGCCACAAATCACCTTTTACTGTTTAGGTATTTGGTGAGGTACTGCTTGTGAGCCGGGAGGGTTGGGCAGACAGTTGCGAATTGTTGTAGGATTGGTCTAGTCGCCTAAAAAACAAATGTGCTGTCATCCCTAAACCACTAGTCTTGCCTAGAGCAAGTGTCCAACTACGACATGGTGCCACCAACGAGGGTGTTTAGACACTAATTTACAGATACCCTCAATATCACTGCCTCACAAACAACAGGTACTCTAAGTAGCATTAAACGGAGGCATCCATGGTCTTGGGGCAGATCCTACTCAGCTGAACAGGGAGCGCCTAATTAGGCTATAGGTTGTTCAACCTGTAACTGTTAAAAGAATTTACTGCCCCACTTGGTCTTCCATCTCTTTACCCATTAACACAATATGGCTAACGCCACAGACATTCCTGAGAATGCCAGACAAGCATTAAACTATACTTAGTAGCACATGGCATAACAGACGAGGGCAGGAATGTCACATTCATCGCAAAAGCTAATGGGGCTTACCAAACAGAAACATTTTATTCTTGGGTCACCTTTCCTCAGGAAGACCAAAGATCATACACATTCCACACGTAGAGAATTGCAAACATACCACGCATACTAGTATCTTGAAATTCCGAATACTTATTAAGAACAGCAGAACTAGTTTAACAGCGCCCCACCGCACGTAATACAACCCGTGAGATTAGGTCCATTAGGGAACGAAGGACCAACGCGGCCTATGTTTGCCACATATACACCTCACCCTGGTGTACAAAACATGCAAGCAGCTGATCTGCACAATCTATATCTTGAGCTAGTAACACTATATAGACAACATGTTCAGTTCGTAATGCGAACTCTGAACAGAACACCAGCGTGTCCAGCACCAGCTGGATACCAACTGACTACTACTGGGATTAATCCACAAGAGTACATCATGGGCAAAGTGCCCACAGAATGAGAGAAAATCCAGTTCTGGATAGCCCAGAAAACGAATCAGCTGAAAGCTGTGTTTCCCCATACGGGACCACAGGAAAAACAGAATTCTTACAATGTGCTTGCCCTTCTGGATGGTTCCCTCGGTGGATGACTGCGCCACACGGGGTACAGTCTTCGTTGCGATTTATACTACCACGCATGGTACCCCGACACTTGCCATTTACAGGAAGTGTTAACACAGATTCAGAATGAGCGCGGGCCTACACCAGCCCTATATTTGGGGATGAAACTAAGTAACTTTGATGCAGTCTCCTCAGTAATACTTAGTAATATTAAAGGGTATGTGGGAGCGTTGGCTATACGCCAGCAGATGCAAGAGATTCCACACTTGGAACAGGAGAAACAGCTACCGAAAATAATTTTCTATACCTATACCAGTATAGGACGGGATAGTTTGGGAGAAAAAACTGGAAAAGCCTGAAATTCAGAGTACCACCCCTAAGGAAGGTACTAAACAAGCCCAGAAGGGTTCTAAAAAGCACTGGGATAAACAAAAACAAATTCAAGAAAGAAGAAGTCAAAGAGCAGATTCTCCATACCCAGAGAACCCCAAAAGGAGATATAATCTCAGAAATAGAGAAAAAATAAAAGCTATACTAATTCAAATCCCACTCGTTACTTTCAGGATGCACCAGATAGACGTAGCGAGAGAGTGGGCCAGTCAGAGCGACGTTCTGACTACATGAAACAGAAGAAAGACTCACCACAGTTTTCAGCCAAAAAGGAAGATAAGTCCCCACAACAAAAGCCACAGCTTGCAAAAAAAAAAAAAAAAGTGGCAGCACTGTTAATTAAAAATGCCAGTACACTTGAGAACATTGCTGAAGAACAAGACATGGGCAGTGGCACTGCTAGACAGCGCGGCAGAGGTCACGATATGTCACCAGAGTCTGAAAGATCATCTCAATGCGACAGCAACTAACGGCTTTATTGCAGTTGAGACTGCGGACGGGCCCGTTCTCCCACCCGACAGGGTTTATTATTTAAATATCCAAATCGAGGGAGACAGAGTGCACAGTTAGTGTGATATTCTGGGATGAACTTAGTTGTGATATCCTGCTGGCTGAGAGGGACTGGACACCTGAGCACGTCAATAAGCTCCCAACATGGGGAAGATGTCATTTTGCCTTCTTTCTCTGATTTGTTCCAGAGGCCTATACTGTCAATTGGGCTTTAGCGCAGGCAACTGCACTATACCGCAATCATGTAGGTTAGGACAAGGATTCTCCTACCATTTGTTATACCGATTAGGTCTATACCCAGACCCAATATCCTGTTAAACATGAAGCCAAAGCTCC
The DNA here is from genome assembly GCF_031143425.1 of Pleurodeles waltl. Lineage (NCBI taxonomy): Eukaryota > Metazoa > Chordata > Amphibia > Caudata > Salamandridae > Pleurodeles > Pleurodeles waltl. The sequence goes on along the minus strand of NC_090442.1, from coordinate 201,577,229 downwards.
GGAGAGGGAGATCCTCACTCAGCTCAAGTACCAGGGAGTAATTGAGCCCTTTGTTTCTGCAATGAATAACCTGTTATTCCCCGTTGCAAAACCAGACCATTCAGACAGAATAGTCTTAGATTACAGACATTTAAACAATCATACTCGCAAATACGCAATATAAAACTCACACAGCACTAATTAACAACATAGTGCCTGAAAAATACAAAACAGCATTGGATATTTCCAATGGCTTTTTCTGCCAGAACTCAGCACAGGAAAGTCGGGAGCTGAGTGCATTCTCATTTGGCTCACACAAAAGCTTCTGCCCTTTGCCCAAGGCTGCAAGAACAGCCCAGGGATGTTCTCAGTCCGTGTAACATCAATATTGCATGATATTGATCCTGAGGCATTGTCCTATGTGGATATCATCTATCTAACGGATGACGACATCAACATTCATCCTGCCAGTGGCGATCGTATTGTTCTAGGATTTGCAGCCCTTGGTTACGAATTCAATTTTAGGAAAACTCAAACAGCCTTTCTCAGCGTACTGTTCCTGGAATATGAGCTATCGAACTAGGGCAAAAGCCTGCCCCCGCACTTTTTAAAGAAGTGTGCTCAGCTCCAGCCACCAAATACAATCAAGAAACTACAGTCTTTACTTGGTTTCTTTAACTTTAGCAGAACTTACATTCCTGACTATGCACAACGTATCAAGCCACTTTATGACTTAATACGCCCAGACTTTTCTAGCAGACACTGGATGGTTGAACACACACGTATCTTAGAGGATTGCAACAGGACATGCTAGAAGCAAAACACTTACACACTCATGACAAAAAAAACAAATTTGGTCATCAGAATAATTGCTGGTGCCATTGGGTTCACATAGGTCACCTTTAATGAAGGCAACACGGTGCCCATAGCATAAAAATCCTGTTTATACTCCAATGCAGAACCACGCTTTGCACCCACAGAAAAAAATCTAACTGCAGTACAGATGGCTGTCATTAAGGAGCGCCCCCTTGCCCAAGAGAAACGTATTATTGTTGTTACCCCGGTGCCAGCCTTAAAGGCAGTCACCAAAGTTAATGTTCCTAACGCTAAAGCATTACATACACGTTGGATTCAATGGGCAACCTCCCTGACTGCTACCAATGCTGATTATATCTTTGATTCAAAACTTCAAACACAAGAATTTCTCCAATACGAACAGGAGTACTCAGTACCTCTAGCTATCTTGCCACTTGACAGATATCAAATTGTCATTTACACTGATGGTTCAGCACAACCAGCTGTAGGTACTAAACATCAGTACTCAGCCACTTGCCCAGCCGTGAGCGGAGTGATGATGGATGGTGTATTCCACCCTCACAATACCTACACGCAGACCCTGGGGGACTGCACAGCTCAGGTGGCTGAACTCAAATCCCTTATCTTAGCGCTAGAACATATGGATCCAGGACAGCCCACATTGATTGTCTGTGATTCTTACTACTGTGTCCAGTTTTACAATGATTATCTTAATCATTGGCAACTGAAGGGGTTCAGAGACTCAAAGAGGAACACCATAAAACACAGAACTCTGCGGGGAAGGGTGGCTGATCTTACGGATAAGCTACAGAGTGCTCATGTAGTCCATACATTGGGCCACCAACATGTAGGAGTACATGTTATTGGCAATACTCTGGCTGACATAGCGGCCAAATCTGCAGTAGCTATGGCTTCTGTGGCTGCAGTGACTCGTTCTCAGAAAAGTTTGGATAATGACATTTTGGCTGCTCTAAAAGCTTTGGCTGAAGGCAAGTCTCTCCCCAAAGCATACCCTACAAAATACTCTTACCACATCAGTGCACAGAATATTGCTTTTGCAATGTTTCCTGGTGTTGGAGATCGAGTGATCCCAAACTAAGAACAGAGATTAGAGCTAATAAAAGCAGCGCATGAGAATGTGCAGAAGCTGGTGTTGCGGCCACAGTAACACTCTTGCAGAAACCCTTCTGTTGGCCAGGTTCATAAAGCAGCCCAAGCAATATGTCCTTTGCTGTGACATTTGCCGGCGGATAGAGGGCTCAAACATCAAATGCCCTCTGCAGACATCCCTCTTAGTGTCTAACAGGCCACTACAATGTGGGTACCTGGACAATTGTGGTCCCCTTTAACCGGATGGTGCATACAAATGCATTTTAGTCACTGTAGATTCTTGTTCTAGATTTCTGTGGGTATGGCCTCAGCGCTCGACTGACGCTCGAACTGTTATAAAAGACTAGCTGATCTTTATCGATACTTATGCGGCTGCAGCATTCCCTTGGGACCAGGGCCCTGCCTTTGCGTCTACGGCATTCAGGGACACCATGGGGATGATGGGTGTTGAACTCCATTACTCCTCACCCTACCAACCCGAGGGAAATTTGGTTTTGGAGAGGCAGGATCGAGATCTAAAGCAGTCCTTAATAGCTAGAGTATTAGGTTCTGGCCGCAGCTGGATTCATCACCTATATGCGGTCCAAAGAGCAATGGAGTAATCTGCCAAGAAGGTCCTTGGGGGGATGCAACCCCTATGAGGTTCTCTTTAGGATACCTATATATGACCCAGATCTAGATGCCTTTGACATAAATTAACATCTCACTGTCTTACAGGAGTGTAAAGAAATGGCTCCCTGTTGCGGTTACCCCCCACTTTTTGCCTGACACTGATGCTGACTTGACTGAGAAGAGTGCTGGGACCCTGCTAACCAGGCCCCAGCACCAGTTTTCTTTCACCTAAAATGTACCATTGTCTCCACAATTGGCACAACCCTGGCATCCAGGTAAGTCCTTTGTAACTGGTACCCCTGGTACCAAGGGCCCTGATGGCAGGTAGAAAATGAGCTTCTGCTGATTCTTCTATTCCAACATAACACAAACTGTGGACATCGTCTACTATGAACCTCCACGCGAAATGGGTCCATCGACCAGTAATGCACCAGCTCCTGTATTTGCAGAGACTGCTTCTGGTTATTTCATCTACCTTGATGACTTTTTTTCAACTTTGTCCACACTTGCTACTGAAACAGTTTCAAAGACATTTGTGGTTATTTATGACATTGCTTGCATTTTTCTATAGATTGGCTTAGTGACTGTTTTTTTCCTGCTTATAAATGGTCATTACCTTCCTGAACGCTCCTCTGTTGAGATGGTGGATGAAGTCCTAACTCCATATCTTTCCTCACATAAGGTCCGAAGAGACTTGTCCCTTGTGAACATTTCAGCAGTACCAATTCCTGATGGGATTGTGTGGGATAAAGTTCCAATCGATATATACAGGCCTACTGAGGTCATTCAAATTCCATATGTCTTTAAAATTTCAATGACTGATATAACTACACCTGGTGTTGTTTCCGATGCCTGGGATGTCCAAATAGTTGATTCCATGTTAGACGAAATGAAGACTACATTGTATTTGAAAGTGATGATGTGTACACTAACAAAGAATTATGCCAGGGAAGGTCTCTAAGGGCTGCAGCATGCCTTATGCCACCCTAGGGACCCCTCACTCAGCACAGACACACTGCTTGCCAGCTTGTTTGTGCTGGTGGGGAGAAAATGACTAAGTCGACATGGCACTCCCCTCAGGGTGCCATGCCAACCTCACACTGCCTATGGCATAGGTAAGTCACCCCTCTAACAGGCCTTACAGCCCTAAGGCAGGGCGCACTATACCACAGGTGAGGGCATAGGTGCATGAGCACTATGCCCCTACAGTGTCTATGCAAAACCTTAGACATCGTAAGTGCAGGGTAGCCGTAAGAGTATATGGTCTGGGAGTCTGTCAAAAACGAACTCCACAGCTCCATAATGGCTACACTGAATACTGGGACGTTTGGTATCAAACTTCTCAGAATAATAAACCCACACTGATGCCAGTGTTGGATTTATTAAAAAATGCACATAGAGGGCATCTTAGAGATGCCCCCTGTATTATACCCAATTGGTCAGTGCAGGACTGACTGATCTGTGGCAGCCTGCTGCTGAGAGACGAGTTTCTGACCCCATGTGGTGAGAGCCTTTGTGCTCTCTGAGGACAGAAACAAAAGCCTGCTCTGGGTGGAGGTGCTTCACACCTCCACCCTGCAGGAACTGTAACACCTAGCAGTGAGCCTCAAAGGCTCAGGCTTCATGTTACAATGCCCCAGGGCACTCGAGCTAGTGGAGTTGCCCGCCCCCTGGACACAGCCCCCACTTTTGGCGGCAAGTCCAGGGCAAATAATGAGAAAAACAAGGAGGAGTCAATGGCCAGTCAGGACAGCCCCTAAGGTGTCCTGAGCTGAGGTGACTCTGACTTTTAGAAATCCTCCATCTTTCAGATGGAGGATTCCCCCAATAGGATTAGGGATGTGCCCCCCTCCCCTCAGGGAGGAGGCACAAAGAGGGTGTAGCCACCCTCAAGGACAGTAGCCATTGGCTACTGCCCTCCCAGACCTAAACACACCCCTAAATTGAGTACTTGGGGGCTCCCAGAACACAGCAAGATAGATTCCTGCAACCTAAGAAGAAGAGGACTGCTGAGCTGAAAAACCCTGCAGAGAAGACGGAGACACCAACTGCTTTGGCCCCAGCTCTACTGGCCTGTCTCCCCCCTTCTAAAGACACTGCTCCAGCGACGCTTTCCACAGGGACCAGCGACCTCTGACGCCTCAGAGGACTGCCCTGCATCTAGAAGGACCAAGAACTCCAGAGGACAGCGGCTCTGTTCACCAAAGACTGCAACTTTGCAACAAAGAAGCAACTTTGAAACAACTCGGGTTTCCCGCCGGAAGCGTGAGACTTGGCACTCTGCACCCGACGCACCCGGCTCGACTTGTGGAGAACAACCACTTCAGGGAGGACACCCCGGCGACTACGAGATCGTGAGTAGCCAGAGTTGACCCCCCCTGAGCCCCCACAGCGACGCCTGCAGAGGGAATCCCAAGGCTCCCCCTGACCGCGACTGCCTGCTTCAAAGACCTGAAGCCTGGTAAAGACTCTGCACCCGCAGCCCCCAGGACCTGAAGGATCCGACTTCCAGTGCAGGAGCGACCCCCAGGTGGCCCTCTACCTTGCCCAGGTGGTGGCTACCCCGAGGAGCCCCCCCCTTGCCTGCATCGCTGAAGAGACCCCTTGGTCCCCCATTGATTTCTATTACAAACCAACGCTTGTTTGCACACTGCACCCGGCCGCCCCCGTGCCGCTGAGGGTGTACTTTCTGTGCTGACTTGTGCCCCCCCCCCCCCCGGTGCCATACAAAACCCCCCTGGTCTGCCCTCCGAATACGCGGGTACTTACCTGCTGGCAGACTGGAACCGGGGCACCCCCTTCTCCATTGAAGCCTATGCGTTTTGGGCACCACTTGGACCTCTGCACCTGACCGGCACTGAGCTGCTGGTGTGGTAACTTTGGTGTTGCTCTGAACCCCCAACCGTGGGCTACCTTGCACCACAAACACTTACCTCCCCCAGGAACTGTTGAAAATTTCACTGAGTGTCTACTTTTAAAATAGCTATATGTCATTTATGTGAAAACTGTACATGCTATTTTGCTAACTCAAAGTTCCAAAAGTACCTACCTGAAATACCTTTCATTTGAAGTATTACTTGTAAATCTTGAGCCTGTGGTTCTTAAAATAAACTAAGAAAATATATTTTTCGATACAAAAACCTACTGGCCTGGAATTGTCTCTGAGTGTGTGTTCCTCATTGATTGCCTGTGTATGTTCCACAAATGCTTAACACTACTCCTCTGATAAGCCTACTGCTCGACCACACTACCACAAAATAGAGCATTAGAATTATCTCTTTTTGCCACTATCTTACCTCTAAGGGGAACCCTTGGACTCTGCATACTATTCCTTACTTTGAAATAGTGCATACAGAGCCAACTTCCTACAAGGAGCTTCAGCAATTTCATGGTGATAAATCATCCGCCAGTGCTGTCACCTTAGGAATAAGGGATTTGCTAACAACTTTTACTGACTGGATTCGTAAAGTTGGGGATCTGGTTCATGAGAAGATTGCTGTGAAGAGGGAAATCGGCCCATCAAGCAGAGCTAGCCCAAGTCCTGGGATATATATACGGTACCAGAACTGTCATCCTACCACCCTTGCCTGGCTCCAAAGCAAACAAATTTGTCTCCATTGACAACGTCAAACTCCATCATGTGGCAGATCCTGCACAGTAGACCCATAGGTCTCTTCGGTAGTTCCCGGTCCCCTCTCACTACCCAACAGAACATACCTCTTCAGAGAAGACACAACAACACTTCTGACAACAACACCGTGTACAACGATGCTACACATGCCTCCTCGAGTTTGGGGAGGGTAGAAAATGAGCTTCTGCTGATTCTTCTATTCCAACATAACACAAACTGCGGACATCATCTACTATGAACCTCCGCGCGAAATGGGTCCATCGACCAGTAATGCACCAGCTCCTGTATTTGCAGAGACTGCTTCTGGTTATTTCATCTACCTTGATGACTTTTCTTCAACTTCATCCACACTTGCTACTGAAACAGTTTCAAAGACATTTGTGGTTATTTATAACATTGCTTGCATTTTTCCATGGATTGGCTTAGTGACTGTTTTTTTCCTGCTTATAAATGGTCATTACCTTCCTGAACGCTCCTCTGTTGAGATGGTGGATGAAGTCCTAACTCCATATCTTTCCTCACATAAGGTCCGAAGAGACTTGCCCCTTGTGAACATTTCAGCAGTACCAATTCCTGATGGAATTGTGTGGGATAAAGTTCCAATCGATATATATAGGCCTACTGAGGTCATTCAAATTCCATATGTCTTTAAAATTTCAATGACTGATATAACTACACCTGGTGTTGTTTCCGATGCCTGGGATGTCCAAATAGTTGATTCCATGTTAGACGAAATGAAGACTACATTGTATTTGAAAGTGATGATGTGTACACTAACAAAGAATTATGGGGAAATGTTCTGCTATAACAACTGGGGACATTCCTACCTGCACTGTGCAACTAGACACAGATCAGTGTTCAATTACACACAGTGGGAACACTGTTCAACTCCCCTGTGGGGAGCCCAAAGCACTTTGAAGATAAAGTCACATACTTTTCTGGGCATGACGTTAAAAATGCAGTCATACTATTTCAAGTTACCACCTTCAAAAATTAGGAACATTTTGCTAACAAACACAAATTGATTTATTCAGATTTCTTTGTTGCCTGACTTGCAGCTGAAGGCTTTGAATACTGGAAGAACACTACTGATGTAAAGAGTGTATGGGGAACACAAGATTGGAAAATTCGGGGTAGCGAGGCTTTATTTAGAGTGTGCCATTTTCCTGTGCAACTGATCTTTTTAAATTACACCATTTAACAGACTTCCTGTCTAGGGTTAGCAAAAATGAAGGAAATGAATGCGCCCACTATCCCCACACCGGCAAAATTGACCAATTGGCAGTCCTTCCTCAACGTCAACGAGGAAGAGGTAGATGCAAAGGTTCAGGCTGGTACCTATAATTCTTCACTTTCCAGTCCCGGTGGGTGGTTATTATGCCAAAAGACACGAATGGGTGTCAGGTGCATTTTCTGAATTCCTCAGGGGGTTTCAATACTAGCTGCCAGGACTCTCTATTTGTATCGGGTTAACACTCAGTAGTGTATAGTTACTACATACAGTGTGGGTAAACTTTGCCAACAGTCGTTACAGACTAACACCGTAGCAGCAGTTAAGGAACATCTTAGTACTCTTTTTGAAGATACAGACTTGGAGGACTTTTTGTTATGTCCAAGAAAGCCTCGCTCTAAAAGATTAATCTATGTCATATACAATGAGATCTGGAAGCTTTCTCAAATGGAAGCTGCTGCGCGTTTAAGGCAGATAGATAAAGATAATTTGGAAAAGGTTTTAGATGTTGTCGATAATGGCATGAACATACTGTCCTACAGGATTTATTCCCTTAATAACAGTGTCATCTGCGATTGATATCATTCAGAATGACGTCCTTTTTACACGATGGACAAAGTCAGCTATGTTGCACACTACAGATTCTGAAAAACGGCCGCGTTGCATGGAAATACATTAGCAGTAGTGACCTGTTTGCTGCTTTTAATTTATCCAGGGAACAGACAATGGCTAAGAGGGAAGCAAGTTTCACCATGCTTCACACAGAAAAGCTAGAAAAGGTGCCTTTCACAGTTGCATCGACAGTATGTTTTAGTTTCATGTTATCAGTGCCACTCTGTAAATGTGTCACTATCAGCGTCAAAGATAATGAGGTACGTAGGTATTCACATCATGTACTTTCCCACTTTCGTGTGACAGTAACATAATGTACCTTTTCAGGGAATGCCTCTAAATCTAGTGTTTAGGGACTCCCCTGAATCTTGCTCTCCAGATTCCTGGCGACCTGAAAAGAAGAAGGGCTGAAGAGCCGCACCAGAAGGGAAGATTCCAGATGACAACTGACAAGGCCCCTGCCCTACTGGCCTGTCTGCAGCTTTAAGACTCCTGCTACAAGAAGAAGACTTATCCTGCAGGACCAGCGACCTCTAGAAACCCCCGGAGGACTGTCTGTCTACCCACGGACCAAGATCTTCAGTGGACAGCGGCCCTGTTCACAAAGAAACCTCCAAGTAGGACACCAGAACCACCCAAGATCCGTAAGACGTGCCCACTCTGCACCCGTGTCGAGGTGGCCCACTGGTCCAGAAAAGGTACCCAGGCGATTCTGACCTCAAGTTCACCCTGAGTTGATCCCTTCTGACCAACACAATGATACCTGCAGCCTCAATCCAGAGGACCCCCTGACCACGAGCGGATCTAGTGAAGATTTCACGATGACTAAAGTTACCCCTGCACCTGCAGCCCCTGGCTTTGGGGAACCCAACCGACGGTCCAGCAACGTCCAGTGGGCTCTCTACTTACCTGTCCACCCATTGGTTTTCTTCAGCTGACTCCCTGGACCACGCCTGCAGCATCTTTGTGACCCACGGGTTCACACATTGGGCGCCTGACGCTGTGTTTGCACCTAGCACCTGGTTGCCCCTGTGCAGCTGAGGGTGTGTTTTTGGTGCTGACCTGGCACCCCTCTAAACCCCCTAGGACTGTGCCCTGAAGTGATGGGTACTTACCTACAAACTGTTTCTTTCTAAGAGTCTCCAGTCTCCACAGGGCTCTCAAACTTTGACCTCTGCACCTGGCCTGCCGGCCCTGTGCTGCTGGAGGTGCACCCTTTGTGTCTTCCTTAACTTTACCCAGTGGACATCCTAACCCTGAAGACTGGGACAGTAAGTCAAGTGTTTACCTGCAAATTGTATTTTTACTTTTTCTCCCCAGGACTACATTGCTTTCTATGAGAAATTGCACTGTGTACTTTTGAAATTGAAAAGTATTACTGACCGGTAAACTGTTTTACCTGTGAATTCTAAACAAAGTGCATTTGATACGTTAAAATGACACATTCTTGAAACTGTACATACCTGCAGCAAAGATAAATTTGGTTCAAGAAATAAAGTAACAAAGTATATTTTGTGATACATAAAACATAGGTGTGGAGTGAGACATTGAGTGTGTTCCTCATTTCTTGACTGTGTGTACACAACAAATGCTCAGCACCACCCTCTGATAAACCAACCACACTACCACAAAAACAAGCACTAGTATTATCTACTTTAGACTCTGTAGAGCCTCTGAGGATCCACTGGACTCTGTGCACACTATACCTTACTTAGGTATAGTATATACAGAGGCAGCTTCCTGCACCCGTATCAATATGGTGACTAAAAAATTGGTGACTCCTGAGCAAATCTTACTTGGTCACAGTTACCAAGTCTTCAATGCTGATAACATCACTAAGTACCACATCATGGCAGTTGTTAATTATAGCTGGGGGGGAGGTACTGGCCTTAAGAGAGCTATTGTGTCCTCTTTTATTCCTGTAGATTGTCTAATGGGCAATGATTTGAAAACCTCAGTATGGGCTGAAGTTGAGTTACAGACCCATGCAGCAATGCTGGGTAGCTCTGCCAATGTCTTTGTGACAGCTAGAGCACAGGTCAAGAAACAGGGAGAATCAGAAGCAATGAAGCATGAAAGTATCTAAAAGGACGCTGTCAGGCGGGTAGGTTAAACAACCTACGAACGGCAAAATACGAATTGTCAGTTCCAGTCCCTGACAGGTGATTCTAAGGAGCCTATCCGATTACCGGGGATGGGCGACCTTTTTTGACATAGCATAAACATAAAAAGTAAGTGACTGTTTTTGCATTCCTTCCCCTAGTTGGGCTCATAGTTAAAATCATTTTTGGAGAAGTTATAATTCTTGTTGGTCCTGATGAAGCGTCACTGGATCCGGCTGGACCACCAGACGCGAAACATGTAGACCTGACCAGAGGCACCATAAAAGGTTCTATCCTCTTGCGTTATTGTTGGGAGTATGTGAGCATTATAACTAATTTTTAGACTCCCACTTCGGTTTTTAATCTTGGTCTCCATCTTATCAATCTTATTAAAATGTATAATTCATATCTTTTGATGGATAACCAATTTTAATATTTCTATACTCTCCTTCATTGTTTGAAACTTCACCGCTTTGAACAATACGGTTAAGAGCCCCCCTCTTCGGGGAGCCCGTTAGGCATTGCAGCACCGGCCTAACGAGGAGCTGTCCCGATGATGAAGCCAGTCATCCAATGTGATGCTTGAGGGCTCTTGCTCCTGTTAATATTAGGTCCTTCGTAGCCCTAATTATTGGAACAGTGTACCTTTAATTTCTATTAACTTCATATGGGAGACTATACACTGGACCACTAACCTCCCGGTCCCCCTTCTTTTGTTTCTTGATGCATGAAAGTATGGACCAGTCAGCTCCCAAGACGAGAGGTAGGAGGGGTAAGAAATTACCCTCTGTCCAGGACTCACGTGTGGATAAGTCTTCTCAGGGAGCTGACACAGCAGAGCTCTTGGGTGCAGGGGGCCCTCCAGGAAGAACTGAGTTTTGGAGCAGAAATCTTGCCACTCTCTTGAAGGCCTCAGGTAGCAAGCTGCTGTAGAGGAGCAGGGGATGTCAGTGGGCACCACAGCATCTATTGGGAAAACAGGCTTATATACTCTGTTTAGAGACACCAAGCCTTGTGTCACCAGGAGGTTGGTCATACCTCAGATGTTTAGGGAGTTCCTATTGACCTTTGCCCAAGATGTCCTGCAAGGGGAATGTAATGGGCTAAGCAAGACTTGGGACAGACTTCTCCCTCACTTTCAATGGCCCCATATGTCTGAAGACACCAAGGAGCTGTGTTGCTTCTGTGTCACCTGCCAAGCCAGTGGTAATACACGTGGCACTACAAAGGACCCCTTAATTCCACTTCCAGTGGCCGGAGTTCCCTTTGAGAGGGTAGAGATGGACATTGTTGGTCCCCTCGACCCTCTTACTGCATCTGGGAACAGATCTATTCTGGTGGTGGTGGACCATGCCACCAGATACCAAGAGGGCATTCCCCTTAGGACCATTACAGCTCCTGCAGTGGTCAAGGCCCTCCTGGGACTCTTTTCCAGAGTGGGATTTCCTAAGGAGGTTGTATCTGACAGAGGTGCAGACCTAATGTCTGGATACCTCTAAGCAATGTGGAAAGAATGTGGTGTAACCTACAAATTCACCACTCCTTATCATCCGCAAGGAAATGGATTGGTTGGGAGATTCAACAAAACCCTAAAAGGTATGATTAAGGGACTCTCAGACCAACTGAGGAGAAGATGTGATGTTCTATAACCTTGCCTCTTTTTTGCCTACAGAGAGGCTCCACAGAAGGGAGTGGGCTACAGTCCATTTGAAGTTCTGTTAGGACATCAACTTAGGGCTCCTCTTTCCCTTGTGAAGGAGGGTTGGGAACAACCCTTAAAACCTCCTAATCAGGACATAGTTGACTACGTACTAGGCCTACGCTTTCCTATGGCAGAGTACATGAAGAAGGCTTACAAAAACCTTGAGGCCAGCCAAGAGCTTCAAAAGCAGTGGCATGACGAAAAGGCTGTACTGACAGTTTACCAGCCAGGACAGAAAATGTGGGTCTTAGAACCTGTGGCCCCAAAAGCACACCAGGACAGGTAGAGTGCCCCCCACACAACAGTAGAGGAAAAAGGTGAGGTCACCTATTTAGTTGACCTGGGCACTCCAAGAAGCCTGTACAGGGTGCTTCATGTGAACCGCCTTACTGTGACAGGGCTGACATGAGCTTGCTCATGGCTACAGACGAAAGGTAGGAACCAGAGAGTGACCCTCTCCCTAACCTTCTCTTCCACAACCCTGTTGATGGCGTAGTCTTTGCAGGCTGCCTCTCTCAACAGCAACAAGCTGACTGTAGACAGGTTCTCAGACAGTTTTCTGAACTGTTTTTTTTATTTTTTACACCCAGTCAGACTACCTGGTGTGCCCATGCTGTGTACACAGGTGATAGTCTGCCTGTGAAGAGTAAAATCTACAGGCCGCCTGGCCATGTCAGAGATTGTATCAGGGACGAAATCCAAAAGAAGTTGGATTTGACTGTGACTGAGCCTTCAGGTATCCCATGGGCTAGCCCAGTTGTCCTTTTACCAAAGCCCCATTCCCAGTTGGAAAGAGAGAAATTAGGTTTTGTGTAGACTACAGAGGCCTCAATGCAGTCACTACAACTGGTGCCCATACAATTCCTAAGGCAGATGAGCTCATTGATACTCTGGCTTCAGTTAAGTACCTCAGCACTTTTGACCTGACAGCAGGCTATTGGCAGAAAAAGCTAACTGATGCTGCCCTGCCTAAAACAGCATTTTAAACTCCTGGTGGGCATAATCACTTCACAGTGATGCCCTTTGGTCTGCAAAATGTGCTTGCCACATATCAGAGGTTGGTGAATCAAGTTCTGGCAAGCCTGAAAGACTTTATTGCAGCAACTCTATATGATATTGCCACCTGGCAGGATCACCTGGTCCACCTCAGGAGTGTAGTTGAGGCCTTAAAGAAGGCAGGCCTCAGTATGAAGGTTACAAAATGCCAGATAGGGCAGAACAGAGTGGTTTACTTAAGCCACCTGGTAGGTGGAGGCCAAGTTCAACCCCTCCAGAGCAAAATCTTAACTATTGTAGATTAGGTCGCTTCAACTACCCAGACCCAAGTTAGAGCCTTCTCAAGCCTGACTGGGGTACAAAAGGCCAGACAGGACAGAGCAAAGTGGTTTACTTGGGCCATCTGGTAGGTGAAGGTCAGGTTCAACCCCTCAAGAGAAAAATCCAAATCATTGTGGATTGGGTTGCTCCAACTACCCAGACCCAATTTATAGCCTTCTTAAGCCTGACTGAGTACTATAGGAGGTTTGTAAAACGGTATGAATCCATTGTGACCCCCTTGAATGATCTCACCTCCAAAAAGATTCCTAACAAGTTACAAAGGACAGTTAGCTGTCAAGTGGCCTTTAATGACCTGAAAAGGCCATATGCGCCGCTCCAATTCTTAAAAGCCCACACTATACAAAACTATTCATTGTCCAGACTGATGCTTCAGAGATAGGAATAGGAGCAGTACTTTCACAACGTAATGAAGAGGGCCAGGATCAACCTGTAGCTTTTATTAGCAGAAGATTGACTCCACAGAAAAGCGTTGGTCAGCAATTGAGAGGGAGGTTTTTGCTGTGGTCTGGACCCTGAAGAAGTTGTTCAAACAGACCACAAGCCCCTCCTCTGGCTTAAACAGATGAAAGGTAAGAACTCCAAACTTTTGAGGGGGTCCATTTTCCAACAAGGGATGGACGTTTTAGGGAAGCATAGACCTGGAAGTAACCATGACAATGCAGATGGACTCTCCAGATATTTCCACTTAGATAATGAAGACTCAACTGGGCAAGGTTAGTCTCATTACCTTTCTTTTGGGAGGGGGTTATTTAGGAAAGTATCATCTTTTTAGCATAGTTATCTCCACTTTTTGCATGAGTTGAACAACTACATAATGGCTTCTCCGAACTTAGGCATGTTTGGTATCAAACATGTTGGAATCATGCAACTACACTGACTCCGGTGCTAGCTGCATGACCCCTCGAACTCTTGGGTTTCATTCGAGGATCGCCCAGTTCTGCCGTGCAGCCTTACGGGGTCTGGCTGTCAGCCCACACTGCTACTGACCCCAGACACTGTTCAGCCCTCCTGCTGGTGAGCTTGGCTTAGGCAAAGGAAGGCAGAACAAAGTATCTCCTACAAGGGAGAGGTGTGACCACCTCCCCCCTGTATATTAGGTCTCTGAAGGATGTGGTGGGGTAGCCTCTGGTGCTCTCCCTTTATAATCCGGTTTGCACCAGTTCAGGAACACCCGCTTTCCCGCTCTGGCATGAAACTGCACAAAGGACAGGGGAGTGAGTACCCTACTGTCCAGTTACTCCCCTAGGGAGGTACTCAGACAGGCACCTCAAGGCAACATCGACAGGCTGGTGGGGTCTGCGGTCCCACGGACATCGAAAGGCTCTGCATCACATGTGGTGGGTCTGAGGCCTCCTTTGGATGCTGCTTGTCTACTTGACCAACATGGGAGACTGTGGGTCCCTGCTCCTGCCAATGGACTGGAACTCCTGGGCACCGTGACTGTTGCTCTTGCCAAGGCTTATTGACTTATCTTCCGGGAGATCTTCAGGAGCCAAAAAGCCACAGCGTCCAGCACTCTGCATCTAGAAGATCCTCCTGCAACCCGGCGACCGCTGACTGACAGCTGGTAGGCGACTATTGGGATCTTCTGCAGCTCCTGGTCCCGCAGCTGGACTTCTTCCTTCACTGACATGCATGAACTTTACTTTTAGGAGGGTGAGCATTGCCACCTGCACCACCTGGGCACCTGCAAGGGTGCTGGACTCTGACTCCCACTGGTCACGACAGCAGCTGGACATGTGAGCCATCCACTGACAGCCCTTTCACCTCTATGCATCTGGGTCCCCTGGTGTAGTCTCCTGGGTATCCTTGGGTGGAGGCACTCTCCAACCTTCCACTTGTCTGCTGGTTTCATCGGGGTCCCGGTGGGAAGGGTCCTGAAACATTAACTCCAACCTCTACTTCCCTATGTTATTCTATGGGACGACTGGGTAGGTAACCCCTCTGCGCCTGGTCGCTGGGAGCACCTGCTGTATTTACCTCTTTAGTTTTCATCCTTCCCCAGCTCCTAGCTAACTACCATACTCACCCTGGTTGGGTTCACTATTTCGCATTTCACTTACTTAGTATATGGTTTGCCCCCTCCTTCCCCCCTGTAGGGCCCTATACATTTTATGCTATTTCTGCTGGTTATTTTATGTATATATTGTGTGTATCTATCTCCAAAGGGAAATATACCAATGCTTGTCTAGTAGTACTGCTGTAATAAAGAACTGTTTATTTTTCAATACTCGTGTGGTTCTTTCTAGTGAGTGGGTTACTGTGTGACAGCTGAGGTATTGCAAGTGCTTTACATTCCTCCTGGATAAGCTTTAGCTGCTTGCTTCAGCTACCACAAGAGAGCTTTTACTGTCTGGATGCCTATTCACTATCACTAAGGGTTGCTTGGACTCAGTATAGGATGCCACACTATAGGTGTACACTATAAACTGAGCCATCCTCCTACAATACACTCAAAGAATAAATCCAAGACAAATTTAGAAAAATAACAGTTGCTTTTATATGTACTTTGAACCAAAGAGCTTCGTTATAAGGTAAGCAGTTTTTAAATTAAAAATACTTTTCAGTTTCAAAAATCGACAGTGCAATGGTCAGAGTCTTCAATGTTAACCTATGGGAGGAAAACAAGAATGCAATTTTGCAGGTAAGTACACGACTTACAAATCCAGTCTTCAGGGCATTAGGTCAATGTAAGGAAATGCCTCCTTGGCATGGTTACCCCCTGACTTTTTGCCTTTGCTGATGCTATGTTTTGAATTGAAAGTGTGCTGAGGCCTGCTAACCAGGCCCCAGCACCAGTGTTCTTTCCCTAACCTGTACTTTTGAATCCACAATTGGCACCCCCTGGCATCCAGGTAAGTCCCTTGTAACTGGTACCTCTGGTACCAAGGGCCCTGATGCCAGGGAAGGTCTCTAAGGGCTGCAGCATGTCTTATGCCACCCTGGAGACCCCTCACTCAGCACAGACACACTGCTTACCAGCTTGTGTGTGCTAGTGAGAACAAAATGAGTAAGTCGACATGGCACTCCCCTCAGGGTGCCATGCCAGCCTCTCACTGCCTATGCAGTATAGGTAAGACACCCCTCTAGCAGGCCTTACAGCCCTAAGGCAGGGTGCACTATACCATAGGTGAGGGCACCAGTGCATGAGCACTGTGCCCCTACAGTGTCTAAGCCAAACCTTAGACATTGTAAGTGCAGGGTAGCCATAAGAGTATATGGTCTGGGAGTCTGTCAAACACGAACTCCACAGCACCATAATGGCTACACTGAAAACTGGGAAGCTTGGTATCAAACTTCTCAGCACAATAAATGCACACTGATGCCAGTGTACATTTTATTGTAAAACACACCCCAGAGGGCACCTTAGAGGTGCCCCCTGAAACTGTATCCAACTATCTGTGTAGGCTGACTGGTTCCAGCAGCCTGCCACACTAGAGACATGTTGCTGGCCCCATGGGGAGAGTGCCTTTGTCACTCTGAGGCCAGTAACAAAGCCTGCACTGGGTGGAGATGCTAACACCTACCCCAGGCAGGAGCTGTAACACCTGGCGGTGAGCCTCAAAGGCTCACCCCTTTGTCACAGCACCGCAGGACACTCCAGCTAGTGGAGTTGCCCGCCCCCTCCGGCCACGGCCCCCACTTTTGGCGGCAAGGCCGGAGGAAACAAAGAAAACAACAAGGAGGAGTCACTGGCCAGTCAGGACAGCCCCTAAGGTGTCCTGAGCTGAAGTGACTCTAACTTTTAGAAATCCTCCATCTTGCAGATGGAGGATTCCCCCAATAGGATTAGGGATGTGACCCCCTCCCCTTGGGAGGAGGCACAAAGAGGGTGTACTTACCCTCAGGGCTAGTAGCCATTGGCTACTAACCCCCCCAGACCTAAACACGCCCTTACATTTAGTATTTAAGGGCTTCCCTGAACCTAAAACTTTAGATTCCTGAAACTACAAGAAGAAGAGGACTGCTGAGCTGAAAAACTCCTGCAGAGGAAGAACAGAAGACACCAACTGCTTTGGCCCCAGACTTACCGGCCTGTCTCCTGCCTTCCAAAAGAAACCTGCTCCAGCGACGCTTTCCAAGGGACCAGCGACCTCTGAATCCTCTGAGGACTGCCCTGCTTCGAGAAAGACAAGAAACTCCCGAGGACAGCGGCCCTGCTCCAAAAGAACTGCAACTTTGTTTCAAGTAGCAGATTTAAAGACCCCTGCAACTCCCCGCAAGAAGCGTGAGACTTGCAACACTGCACCCGGCGACCCCGACTCGACTGGTGGAGAACCAACACCTCAGGGAGGACCCTCCGGCGACTCCAAGACTGTGAGTAACCAAAGTTGTCCCCCCTGAGCCCCCACAGCGACGCCTGCAGAGGGAATCCCGAGGCTCCCCCTGACCGCGACTGCCTGAACTCCATTTCCCGACGGCTGGAAAAGACCCTGCACCCGCAGCCCCCAGCACCTAAAGGAACGGAACTCCTGTGCAGGAGTGACCCCCAGGAGGCCCTCTCCCTTGCCCAGGTGGTGGCTACCCAGAGGAGCCCCCCCCCCCCCCTTGCCTGCCTGCAACGCTGAAGAGATCCCTTGATCTCTCATTGAAAACCATTGAAACCCGACGCGTGTTTGCACACTGCACCCGGCCGCCCCCGCGCTGCTGAGGGTGTACTTTTTTGTGCTGACTCGTGTGTCCCCCGGTGCCCTACAAAAACCCCCCTGGTCTGCCCTCCGAAGACGCGGGTACTTACCTGCTGGCAGACTGGAACCGGGGCACCCCCTTCTCTCCATTGAAGCCTATGTGTTTTGGGCACCTCTTTGACCTTTGCACCTGACCGGCCCTGAGCTGCTGGTGTGATAACTTTGGGGTTGCTCTGAACCCCCAACGGTGGGCTACCTTGGACCCAAAACTGAAACCTGTAAGTGACTTACTTACCTGTTAAAACTAACATTACTTTACCTCCCCCAGGAACTGTGAAAATTGCACTGTGTCCACTTTTAAAACAGCTTATTGTGTTTTATGTAAAAAGTATACATGCTAATGAAATGATTCAAAGTTCCTAAAGTACTTACCTGCAATACCTTTCAAATGAGATATTACATGTAGAATTTGAACCTGTGGTTCTTAAAATAAACTAAGAAAATATATTTTTCTATAACAAAACCTATTGGCTGGATTTGTCTCTGAGTGTGTGTTCCTCATTTATTGCCTGTGTGTATGTACAACAAATGCTTAACACTACTCCTTTGATAAGCCTACTGCTCGACCACACTACCACAAAATAGAGCATTAGTATTATCTCTTTTTGCCACTATCTTACCTCTAAGGGGAACCCTTGGACTCTGTGCATGCTATTCCTTACTTTGAAATAGCACATACAGAGCCAACTTCCTACAGTCAACAACAGGCAAGGTTCAGATTAGCAGCAACAGTGCATCCCCAACAGCACAGGGGTAGCCGGGTGCAGAGGTCGAATTAGGAGTAAGGTGCCCAATGTTATCCAATGGTGACTGGGAGTGAATGAAGATGTACTGCTCACAGGTAGGCAAACGTGGTGTCAGAGGTTGGTCTCCTGGGTTGAAGTAAGCACCAAGGAGCCTCAAGGAAGCACTAAACTGACACCCTCAGCTGCACAGGGGCGGCTGGGTGCAGAGTGCCAACACAGTGCCAGGTGCCCAATGTTAACCATAGGAGACCGGGAGTAACCAATGAAGCTCTGCTCACCTGTAAGTAGAGCGGTGTCAGGGGTCGATCTCCGGGAGTTGAGGTAAGTACAAAGGGGGGCCACAAGGTAGCACCAAACTTACATTTTTAGCAGCACAGGGCCGGCAGATGCAGAGTGCCAGCACAGCATAAGGTGCCCAAAGTTATCCAATGGGGGAGATCAGTTTCAGAAATAGACTGCAGACTCTGGCCAGGAGATCGGGCGAGGACAACCCACAGCTGTCCAGGTAAGTAGAGATGTGTCTTTTGGCATCGGAAACAGCAAACCGGTAGGTCACGGTCTGGGGTAGTCCTCGGATTGAGGCTGCAGGTGTTGCTGTAGAGTTTGGCAGGCGGCAGCCCTGGTTGGGCTCTTGTTCAGAAGCGCTAAGGAACCTTCACAGAACTGGTGGGTCACTTGGACTTGGCCTAAGGCGTCAGATGCAGAGGTGGATCCAGAGGCAGTTCCACGGTTCCTCAGGCAGACTTCTTTGGAGTTGGTTTCTTCTGGACAGGTCTGCTGTCCATGGGTGTTCTTGGTCTATATCGAAGGAAGGCAGTCCTCCCAAGGCTTTGGATGTCGCAGGGCTGTCGAACAAGTCATCTTCCGGTGAAGGTTCTTCAAAGCCTGCAGACAAGCTGGTAGAGCTGGGGCCAAGTCAGTTGGTGTCTTCAGTCTTCTCTGCTGATGCGGCTTCTGTGGTGTCTGGCTATTCTTAGGTCGACAGGAATCTGAGTTCTAGGGTTCAGGGGTGCCACCGAAATACTGAATAAAGGGGCGTTACAGGGAGTGCCAGGTGGTAGCCAATGGGCTACTCACCTTTAGGGTGACCACACCCTTCCTATAACCACTTCATCTGGGATGTGGGTATAGTCCTAACCCTATTGGCCTAATTCCTTCCACAGAAGATGGAGGAATTTGAAAGGTTCAACTCGTACACCTTAGGGGTGGTTCTGGAATGAAGTGGGCACTCATCCTAATTTAACTAATATTCCAGCCAGTCCTGCCGCAAAAATTGGGGTCAGGAAATGGGGGCTGGCCTGGTCTACCATTTGGATGAGCCTGGGTCGAATTATAAAGCTGGCAAGGCCTTGAACCTCCTGCCCTGGAATGTCTATCCTGCCAGGGAGAGAAGGTCACACCTCTGTCCAGAGCAGGCCTGTATCTGAGCCATCAAGAGCATTGGCTCTCACTTCAGGGGCCACAACTCTGTCTCAGGTGGCTGCACTGGTTTTGGCCAGTTAGTGCCCATGCTAGGGGCTGGTAGATTTTCAGGGGCACCTCTAAGGTGCCATATGAGTTCATGTATTAATAAAACCATCAATGGATTCAGTGAGGGGTTAATCATACAAGATGTTTGATACCAAACATCCCTATCTTCAGTGAAGCCACCATGTAGATGGGGAACTCATACTGGCACGTGTCCAGCACATGTACTTAAAATGTCTTCCCTATTCACTTACTATGTCTGAGAATCGACAAAGACATAACAGGGGCATATCTTCTCAGGCACATATGCCCTTGTCAGAAAGTGCAATCTTTCTAGCATAGTTACTCCCACTTTTTGCCTGATGTCCGTGTGTTTGGACTGTATTTCACTGGGATCCTGCTAACCAGGACCCCAGTGACACTGCTCTCTTTTTGTTTGTTTGTTACTTTTCACTCTCACAATTGGCATACTAGTGCACCCATGTAGGTCCCTATTATATGGTACCTAGGTACCCAGGGCATTTGTGCACCAGGAGTCCCCTATGGGCTGCCGCATGTATTATGCCACCCATAGGATCTCATGTAAACTGGGACTGCAGGCCATTGCAGCCTGCTTGAAGGGGTGCATGCACCCCTTCACTGCCAAACCTAACCACTGCACCTAGATGTCATAAGTCACCCCTCTGGTAGGCCCTTCAGCTAGAGGGCAGAGTTCATGTCTATAAGTGTAAGCGTACCCCTGCATGAGCAGGATACACCTACAAACCCCAGGGCAAATCCTGGGCTCTAAGTGTGGGGAAACTATCTTAAGGTATGTATTTGACACTGGTCAACACGAGTGGCTCAACTACATAATGGCTACTCAGAACCTAGGCATGTTGGCTGTCAAACATGTTCGAATCATATAATTACACCAATTCCAGTGTTAGTTGCATGACACCATCTACTCTGGGTGTTCCCTAGGGGATCCTCCAGTTCTGCTTGTGCAGCCTTATGGGGTCTACCTGCCAGACCCATGCTGCTGCTGACCCGAGACACTGATATGCCCTCCTGCTGGTGAGCCAGGCACACACCGGAGGAGCAGAACAAAGCAATTCTTGCAAGGTAGAGGTGAGACCCCCTCTCCCTGTGTATTAGGTGTCTAAGGGCTGGGGTGGGGTGGCCTCTGAGCGCCACCAGACTGTGTTGAAGGGCACATTTGGTGCCCTCCTTGTATAATCTGGTTTGCAGCAGTTCGAGAACCCCAGGGTCCCACTCTGGTGAAAAACTACGCAAAGGAAATGGGAATGACCACCACCCCGTCCAGATCCTCCCCTAGGGAGGTGACCAGAGCTCTACCAGGTGGCTACTTGATTTTGCCTTCTTGAAAATAAGAGGTACAGAGGAACCTGGAAGCACCAGGGTAGTAAGGCCAGGTAGGTGACATCCATGTCCATGATAGGTGGGTCACTGTAGAGAGTGACCAACCTCCTTCTAGAGTTATCTAAGGGCTCCCTCGAGGGTGGATCCTCAAAATCGTCAAGCAAGACTTTTCAAGTAACTCTGCACAACATCTTCTGCTCCTGGCTTCTGGAACCGCTACTGGTGTTCGTTGGAACCAAAGAAGTCTGCTTTTGGTGGGAAGGCTCCAAATGCAACATTGTTTCTCCGGATCCTGCAAGAATTCTGCAACATCCAAGGCTGTGCATCCTCCAGGGTCACAAGGACTCTGTTTGCACCAGGAAGCATAAAGGAGTCTCCTCTGGAGTGAAGGAGTCACTCCCTTGCAACCACAGGCACCTGGGGGCAACGTGGACAAGTTGGGGGAGTCTGCTGTCCCTGGACATCCAAAGATCCTGCTTCACAGGTGGTGAGTCTGGGGCCACCTCTGGGTTCTGCACGTCTTCTATCCAACTTGGGAGGCTGTGGGCACTTGCTCCTGGACTTGCAACCCTTGTGCATCACAACCGCTGCACTAGCCACACCTCCGGGAGTTCTACAGGCTCCAAGTAGCCCCCAGCACTCTGCAAACTGAAGATCAGCTCCTGTCCTCCAACTCCTGTGAGTTGGGTTGGTAAAGCCTCCTTGTGACTACCTGTGTCTGACGTCTGGCGTCTGTGGGTCACTCGTGGGGGCTCCATCAAATTCTGTTGGCCTTCCTGTGTTCTGAGGGCCAGTTGGAACTCCCCCCTCCTAGGTAGAGTCTCCTGGACCTTGCTAGTCCCCAAAACTTTGCAAATCCTTCTGCAATTCCTATTTGCACTTGCCAGTGCTCGCTGGTGACCTGTCTGGTCACTGACCCTTCTGCAATCCAGCGACGGTCGAGGGACCCAGCAGCTGGACTTCTTCCATGCCTTGCAGGAACTTCATCCTCAGGAGGTTGGGCATTGCCACCTGCACCACCTGGCCACCTCCTTGGGTGCTGGACTCTTCCCCCTTACTTTGCAGGTCATCCAAATCCGGAATCCGTTCCTGGGTTCCGCTGGTCTGCTCCACGAGTTATGTCAGCAGCTGGACAATTCAAGGCATCTACAATCTTCAGAGAGAGTCCCTTCTCCCCTCCGCAGTCGGGTCCCTGTTGTAGGTACTCCTGTCTTAGTGGTATCGTCAGGTAGGGGGACCCTCCATCCATCCATCCTCTTGCCTGCTGTTTTCCTCGGGGTCCACTGGGAAGGGTCCAGAATTCCACAAACTCCAACCACTACTCTCTATGTTAGACTATGGGACAACTGGGTGGGTAACTAACTCACTCCTGGTTGCTGGGGTCACTGACTGTACCTACCTCTGGTGTTCCTAACTGCCCCAGCCCTAGCTAACCATCACACTTACTTTGGCTGGAGTTACACTTTCACATTCCACTTTTTTAGTATATGGTTCGGCCCTCCACTAGGGCCCATTATATTTCTATGCTATTTCTGATGGTTATTTTATGTGTATATTGTATGTAATATCTCCAGAGGGAGATACGCCAATGCAGGTCAGTAGTAGAGCTGTAATAAAGTATCCTTTATTTCTGCAACACTTGTGTGGTTCTTTGTTGTGAGTGAGTAACTGTCTGACTACAGTGGTATTGCAAGTGCTTTACAATCTTCCTGGATAAGCTTTAGCTGCTCGCCTCAGCTACCCCTAGAGAGCTTCTGCTATCTGGACACCTATTCACTATCACTATGGGTTGCCTGGACTCAGTATAGGGTGCCACATCCCAAACTGAGCCAACCTCCTACAGCCCTCAAATGTAAAATAATGCACCCTGCCTTTTGGGCTAGAAGGCCTGCTAGAGGGGTGACTTACGTATACTGCATGCAGTGTAAAGGGAACACAGCACACAGGCTGTGGACCATGTCATGTTTCCATTTTAGCTCTTCACCATGACACTCAGTCTGCAATGGCAGCACTGTGTGCAGTTGGTGAAAGGGTCCTTGAGGGTGGCACAATCTGTGCTGCAGCCCGCAGGGGCCTTCTTTAGTGTCCCATGCCCTAGGTACCAAGGGTACCATTTACTAGGGCCTTACAGTGGCAATTAAAAGTTTTGCCAATTAGGAAAAATGACTGTGCAGTTTTGGCGAAAGAGATCTGGCACTGGGGACCTGTTTATCAGGGACCCAGTGCACATTCAGTCGAAATTGCACCGGAAACCAGGCATAAAGTGTGTGGGGGTGGTGACCATGTCAAAAGAGGCACTATCCTACATGATCCCCTGCCAAACAAAAGAGGATGAAGCTAACCCTACCCAGGGGAGTATCCATCTTCTATGTGGAAGAACCCGGAAAGGACATTCATTTGCATTAGCCATCTGAGAGATCTGTGGTCAGTTTGAACTAGGTAGTGAGAACCAGGCATCTATGGTCTCAGCTTCTTCAGGGACCAGACCACAGCAAAGGCTTCCATCTCAATGGCACTCCAATGCTTTTCTTGAGGAGTTCATCGCCTGCTAATGAAAGCAACAGGTTAGTCATGCCCATCATCATTGATTTAGGACAGGACTGCTCCTATACCCATTTTCAGAGGCATCTGTCTGCACAATAAACTACTTAGAGTAATTTGGAGTTTTTAGAACAGATTATGAGTACTTTGCTTCTTTCAGGGTGTCAAAAGCCTTACAACAGCTGACTGTCTTTTTTGGACATCTTTTTGGATGTTAGTTCTGTGAGGGGTGCCACAATGGTGCCATACCACGTCACAAATCTTCTGCAATACCCAGTCAAACCAAGGCAATTCTCTGACTTGGTGTTGGAGCTTCCCAGTTCAAAATAGTCTGCATCTTCGGTTCGAATGGTTGAACTTGGCCTCCACCAACAAGGTGTTTTAAGTATACAACCCTACTCTGCCCTATCTGGCACTAGCTTACCTTGATAGTGAGGCCTGCAGTTTTAAGAGCCTCAAGACTGAGGCAGGTATGCCCCCACATGTAATATAGTGCTTCCTGCCTTGGGGGCTTGAAGGCCTGCTAGAGGGGGGACTTACATATATTGCCTACAGTGTAAAGGAGACAGGGCACACAGGCTGTGGGCAATGTCATGTTTTCACTTCATCTCTGTACTGAGACACACAGTCTGCAGTGGCATCACTGTGTGCAGTTGGTGAGATGGTTCTCAAGAGTGGCACAATCTGTGCTGCAGACCGCCGGGGCCTTTTTTACTGTCTCATGCCCTAGGTACCAAAGGTACCATTTACTAGGGCCTTACAGTGGCAACTAAAGGGTTTGCCAACTGGGAAAAACGACAGTGCAGTTTTTCGGAAAGAGATCTGGCACAGTGGACCTGTTTAGCCGGGACCCAGTGCAGTTTCAGTCAAAAATGCACCAGGAACCAGGTAAAAATTGGAGGGGGTGCCCATGTCAAAAGAGGCACTTACCTACACTAAGGTAGGCACTAGATAGCCCTATGGGCAAGATGCTGTGTATGTAAAAGGTACTACATATATTTTCATCTGTTACATGTCCTAAAAGTGAAGGCCTATTTTGTTTTTCACTACTGTGAGTGCTGCTCCTCTCATGGGTTTACTTTGGAAATGCCCCTATATATGTCTGACTGGTAATTTCTGATATGTGAGGAGTAGTGTGAGCATGTTTGGTATATTTGGAACGGTAGTGAAAAATCATGCTTACTGGTGTTGGTGGATTTTATATTACCATTTTAGAAATGTCACTTTTGGAAAAGTGGGCATTTCTCTGCTTATAACTCTCGTGCTTTGGAACCGGACTCCAATCCACGTCTGGGGCAGAGTGACAGTACCACTTGGTGCATACTTTCCAGGCAGCCACCACACAGGAGGGGCTGGGTGAGAGGCATCTGCATACTAATAGTCATCCTGGGCTGGGGAGAGGGGGGTCGTTCACACCTTGCATGTGAACAGGCTGTGTCATGCCCTCACACAAAGAACCAATTACCCCCACTGATGTCTAGAGACAGGGATGGGTTGAAAGGGTGTTCGGCTTCACTTGAAAGGGTTCTTTTGAAGCTAACCCCTCAACAAAGGCATTTTGAGTGTAAGTAGAGGGGCTATGACCCCATGATTTTAGAGCACTTTTGGGAACTGGGACTGAACCTCTGCCAGAATGACTGCTGAGCTGCAAAAGGACTCATCTGGACAGCTCTCCTGGTGTTGCATTACTGCCTGGTGGCTGCTGGGTGGCACAAAGGACTCATCTGGATTGCTTTTCTGTGTGGTGCCCTGCTGCCAGTTGCTCCCTGACATGGACTTCACTGGCACTGCTGGACAGCCGGGAGGAACCGCCGCTACTTGCTTTGGTGAGCTGGCCTACTGCTCCGCTAGTGCCCCCATCTTCGTGTTTTCCCAAGGGGTTGGTAGCCTGTTCTGTGTCTTCGCATAAACAGAGCGGGGTGAGTGCTTGATATAGTCATCTTGTTATGTCCTTTAGCGCGTGGGAGCACTTTATTTTCCACTTGACTTTACACCCTGGGGAGGAGGAGCGCTGTGTCCTTCATGTAAGCACAGCGTGTGGTCTCTCACCACCACACGCTCCTTAAATCAACTTTGGTTCTTGGAGACAATGTGTGCTCTCCAGCATGGACCTGCTACTCCCCCTCTCCCCCACTGAATGGGGAAGCGAGGAGGTCAGGATGGAATTCCCAGGGACCACTAGTGGTCTACAGAGGCATAAGCGCCCAAGCCCTGCCCGTCTCTCTGAGCCTGTCTAACTGCGGGGCTCCTGTTCCCAGCAATGCAGGCCTGTGTGCTGGGGCTGTGGACCTCGCCTAGGCAGCAGTGCTTCCCCACCTCACAGGCCCAAGGACACAGGCAGCCGGAGGGAGACCGTGAAAGGTCCCCTGACCACCTGCCTTCAACCCCCATCTATACGTAAAGTTTTTGCACCAGCACCTCTCAGATTGGACTCCGTAGGAGGGGAGAGAATCAATCCCAGTGCGGCTCTCAACCCCATGGGGACCCCGGCCGGGGAGGCTGCCACAGCTCAATTTGCCTGCCTCTCCCCAGCTACCGCCAAGAGTGGTTAAGTGCGGCTTAGCCCCCGCAGGCTTGATTGCGCCCCCCTTCACCGAGTGAACAAAGAGGGCAGTCGTAACTTCATGAATGCTCCAAAGGAGGAGCTCCCTTACCTTTTCTCTGCAAAACGTTTGAAACCATGGCAGCTGCCCTGCATACCTCTAAGGAATCTTGCCTTTGGTGTGTCACAGAGTGCGTGACACCCCCCCCCCATTGCTGACTCATACTTGGGGGTGGGGAGGGTTCTGGCACTGGATCATGTTGACAGGATGGACAAACCCCAGTGGAGGTTCCGAGTTGCCTTCTACAGACACCGGATTCACCACAAAAGGTTCACAGGAGTTGCTAGGTCCCAGGTTTGGAACCTCATTACCACATAACACCTAATAGGAATGCAGGTACACTGCACCTAGTGTTTAAGGGTGACATTTATGTGCTGTGCTTATTATCTGTGGTATTTCCAGCATTAACCTAAGGATGTGTGTCATTTTTGCCATACCTTGTTTCAGTTACCGAATACTGCCAAAAGTGACTGCATAGTATGCACAGCAGTCATGGGCTTTGCTATTTTCACCCAACATTATTAGGATAACGCGTGATATTTCAGTATAAGAGTAATGTGCACAATATTCATAATTAATTTTGTTTTGCCAGAAGAGCCATTCACTGGCGTTGCTTGGTGTGGCCTACTGTATAACATCATGACCTTGCAATTATCATGACACTGAGATTTACTACAGTAACTGCATTTGGTCTATAATCTGTATGCATACATGCAACGTAAGAAGCATATAATTTTATATAACCCTGTGTGGAGTCTCTTTTGTGGTGTATTCATTGTGACACTAGTATTAGTGTGTTGCACAAATACTTTACACATGACCTCTAGGGATAAGCCAGAGTATTCTGTGAGAAGCTACTGGGGGTGAAACGCGTTATCTTTGGGGAGCAACTTACTCGCTCTGACTTGAGAGGCGGGTTCTGCCTGACTTAGATGCAAACCCTAGTCAACCAGAAACCCTATTTCTAACAAAAGCCCACTGTTGGTACTAAACTGGAATATTCCACAGCTTGTGCTGCAGGGAACGGCTTTTTGTAAATGATGACTTCAATCTGCTACATATGCACACTAAAGGTTTAGATGATTCCACTTCACTGCTAGCAGAAATGTACACCCTGCTAATTGCCCTACAAAAAAGCTGATCCATCAGTTCCCACACTAAAAGTGTTGTGTTCGGTAATTTAAGTGCAAGGCACAGTGTATGGATTCAGAGATTCCAAGGGGAAGTCAATAATGAATAAGTAACTCTGGAAAACCTGGAGGCTAGTAGTTTAGGGGGTCTCTACCTAAATTTATGCACAAGTGCTACATATCTATGATGCTCAAACCAGAGTCTGACAGTTTGGAACCGTCCTCATACAAACCCATATCCTTATAATTAACACGGATGGTGGTTCCAAATAGGGAACAAGATTTGGCCTCGCAAATGCAACAAACTCGCTTACGGAGGAGGATAACTGGGAGAAACAGTTGCTAATGGAGGTCTCTAGTACATTTCAGTTGACCAATATCCTAATGGCGGGGAGTGGGGAGAGGTAAGAGAAGAGGGATATGGTCCATTCCTACACTGAGACACTGCGCTGGTGTGGGAATGCACTATCAAGTTGATTCTGAAAAACGTCCCCTTTACCAGTGAGTTTGTGTCCTGGGGTCTTCCAGCATTTAGGGCACTCAGAAACTCAGCGAATCGGTCTCATTGGCGGGAGGGCTTGTGTGAAACCTTGGGCGTGGGGACTTGTTCTCCATTGAAGAATTCATCATGTTTGAAGCCACTCAGGATAGCTTTAGTTTGGAGATGGGGCACAGACTTCAACACGCTAGCCTCCTGGCCATCACTAGGGATATATGGCCATCATTCCCAGCAGCCTCACATAATTCACACAACGTTCAGGCTATATCTGCAGACAGATCACCTACATCACCCCTCACCAGAGCAGCTTGGGACGGAGTGCTTGGCTTACACGTTGAGGATATACAGTGGATGGGAATTTGTGGCCTGGTCCAGTTCACTTCTAGCAATGCTAGATTTAAGCTCATGCACTTTCACTTTCGGTACCGTACCTACTTAACACCACTCATGCGCTACAGAATAGACCCTGCCAAATCCCAGCACTGTCCCATTTGTTGTCACCTGACAGGCTTTCTTTCTTTCATCTTGCTTGGTACTGTTTGACGGTTCACGCCGTCTGGTTGGGGGTGGTCAAGAGAGTGAATGTGTTGGTGGCAATCCCCTGTCCAGCGGATCCACTAACTTACCTTTCAGGGGACATTTGCCATAAAAGGTCAGAAAATGGCTTTTAAATTCCTACACTTACTCCTGGTCCCCACCCATGTGTAGTGATCACATGGTTGGATACAACAGGCCACAATTTGGGGAGCTAGGAGGGTGATATGGCAAAATGGGTTATAGTGAAGGAATTGAGTTTGAAACGGTCCAGATGCATTGAAAAACTTAGTGAAGATCTGGACGTTAGGAACGGTCTATTGACTGCTTTCCTGAACCACTGAACTCACAGGAGGCCTCCATGGCTGAAAGTGAAAGGTCCTCTGGCTCAACCGATTTCTAAATGTTTTTCTTCTTCTTATATATTCATGATACCCTCACTCTACGTACTGCTTACGTGTTAATATCTAGCACTAAATGTTAGCCTCTGTGATTAATACACCATGGACTATTATTCTACGGATTTTGTACTGTATCTTCTTGCACTAATGTACTTGATTGCTACTGTCTGTTGGAAATCTGTTTAGGATTTTTGCTGAATTTGAAGGAGACCAATACAATGTTTTTTTTTTTTTTTTAAAGAAACACTAGGAAAAGGTAGCTTTCCTCCAAGATAAGCTTCCTTTGGCCCATGTACACCAATCCATGGCCTAAAAAAGTGAAGGTATTCATATGAAATAGCACTGCACAGCAGATCTAGCTGCAAATACAATGGTGCACAGCTCTAGGGTAGCTGCTGTAATCTCAAACTAAGATGGACACAGACATTTTGACAGCGATACAATCCTGTTGAAAAGGATAGAAGCCTCCAGGTGGCTTCCCTTTCAAACACTCCCACTTAAGATAACATTCCAATGGTTGCATTATTCTGTATAGGATATAGACATATTCCTAATGAGCAAGCTAGGTTAGATAAAATAAGTGCAGTTCATGGGGGTATAGCACGCGGAAATGGGGGTGTATGTGGTACTGTAGCAATGCTAGAGCAACAACACTGGTGATCATATTTTTTATAAAGTAAACAAAGAAATATGTGCACCAATTTGCTATGTGCCAAAAGATTAAACACTGTACTGTGTCAAGACCAACAGAGAACTCTCTACTTTGCTACAACTTACCCATGAGGGTAATTTTCTTTGACCATATCAGACCAATCCAGAGTGTAAACCGATGTAAATATATACTAGCCGCTTTTGAATCATGCTCCTGATTCTCATGGGTTTGGTTACAAAAGACTGCCACTGTTTAAGGGGCCATGATAGACTTGCAGTGTCTATTAGCCTTGAAAGCAGTACATACCTTTCATTTGTTCACTGCTAAGGCGTCCATTGACACTGTCTGCTTTGTAAGTTCAAGAGTTATATTCGTATTAAGTTCATCCGGAATTGAACAGAGTTGTAGAACATTCCAATCGTATGCGTAAACAATCCTTGATCGCTAGGGTATTATTAAACTAATGGATTGAGCTGGCTGAACAATCTACATGGAGTCTTGACAACCCTATATAATATAAGCAGAGCATTAGATGATCATACCCCATACAAGGTACTGTATGGAGTACCAATGCATGTGCCTCATCTTGATGTCCCTGGAAAGGTGGCAGAGTAAAAATCTCTTGACATATCAGTGCATTTGAATTAGTTACAGAACATTCAAGAAGTTAGAACTAACCTTTCTAACCTGAAGGACTGTGCATCAGCCGCCGATGAAGGTGAGACTCCTAAAACCGCGCACAGATTACTTCCCACAGTGGAAGATTTGATGTAAGAAAACTTCCCCTATAAGCAAGTTTTCAAAGCATCCTACAGACCACACCTTCCAGTTCTTGAAATGGAATTAAAAATGCTGGAACTGTAATACTACTGCCTTTGCCTGGCTCAAAGAACGGGAAAGTGTCCATCAATCACAATAAAAAGCTTTACACCAAGAACAAACTACAAAGGAGGAGCCAGATCAATCACTGTGGTTTACTATGAGTCACCAACTGAACCAAACGATCCAACATCGATTGAAATGCTATCCTTACAAGAAATTGTACTATACGAGAATGATTCCACAGCCAATTTTGAGAAAAAGAAACAAAACAAGCCGCTCTACAGCTCATCAATGTTGCAGATGGCTTACTGGTTGCTGTTGGTTTTTTGACTGATATCTTTCTCCATCTTGGTTATTTTTCTTTCTAACGCGGATTATGATGCTAATTACAGCCTTGCTTTTGATAAATGGAATCTATATTCTAGATAAAACATTGCCACTTTCTTATTTTCACAAAGCACAAAGGGATCCTCAAGCTGTGAACATCACTACATATCCTGTGGCAGTTAGTGCCATTTGGAAAATCTTCTTCATTAAGTTATGGTCCCAGCAGAGATGATCCAAACACCCTATGTGTTGAAAATGGCTTTCGACAATATTATATTTGATAGTCCTTTATAGGTCTGTGTAAGGAAATGCCTATTTTTGTATGGTCAACCCCAAAGTTTTGGACTGATGGCCCAGTGCACTGGGGCCTGCTAACCAGCCTGCCAACCTGACGTCATTGCCTGTGCCCTGACCCTAAAGCTGAATATGCTTGATTGGCTTAAACCCAATAGGCATAAGCTAATTTACTGGTAAGTCAGTCCCTAGTATATAGTACCCTGGGTCTGTAAGTTAGAAGGTGACCTCAGGAACTGCAGTTGTGCCACCCTTGGTGTGACAAATGTAAAACATGGCTCCCAGTGTACAACTAAAGACAGGAAAGGCAGTTTTAAACTGCTAACTCAACTTTGCCATTTAAACTAATGGCAAAGCCAAGTCTTCTCTTTATTATATATGCAAGTTACTCTTGGATAGGCCCATCGAGCCCTAAAGGCAGGGGCTGTGTATTAAGAAGTTGGCCAAGTATTTCACATACTGCAACAGTAAAAAAAAACTGCCATTGTTTAAAATGTGGAGAAGGCTGGTAGCTCCACTGGTGAGTGCAGACTAACCAGTGACTGGGGTTACTAAGATTGATACTGTAAGGTATCAAACAACTTGTTACATTAAGCCTGATGATCAAGTCAAAATTAATGTAACTTGTTTTAGTGTGTACCTCTAATAAAATTGCCACTTTGTTGTCCTAAGTCTTCTGTGCTGTTTACAGTTGCACACAGGGACTGTCCCTGAGACAGCTTTCTGACCTCCTGGGGCGACATGCAAAAGCCTCCCAAGAACGCACATAATGGAAGCCTGTTTGCGGAAAAAGTGTTAATTCTCCCAGGCAGAAAGCCACAAGCCTCAAAAGAGAAGGTGCCTTTGAACTGCAAATGGGAAACATTTGGGAGAAAGGTTAGGTAGACAGACTGGCACTCCAGATGGAAAAGGAAACCAGCTGCCAAACTGAGATTTCAGGGACATGTAGCCCCCTTGACAGCCACACCTCTGGGTTGGACTAGGAAGCTTCACACGACAGGAGAGGGGTTCTGCCTTCTTGCAAGAGGTAAGAATGGAGAATTCTGGGATAGCCAGCTGCCACACTTCGCAGTAAGTGAGCATCAGGAGAGAAGGGTCTTGGTAGCCCATTGGCTACTGACCACGTTTACTCAGACTTTTTCTGGGTACAAAAAGGGCAACACCTGTACCCAAAACTCAGATCTCAGCTGGAGGAAAGACAGAACGAAGAAGGACTGCCCTGCGGCATGAAAAAATGAGTGAAGAGAGGCTATTCGACGTGGACTTCATCTGCTGAACCTGGTGCCTAGCAAAGAAGAAAGGACTGTGGGGGTCATTCTGACCGCGGCGGACGGCGGTCGCCGCCCGCCAAGCGGTTCCCGCCGAAAGACCGCGGCGGTCATTCTGGCTTTCCCACTGGGCCGGCGGGCGACCGCCGAAAGTCCGCCCGCCAGCCCAGCGGGAAACACCCTTCCCACGAGGACGGCGGCTAAGAATGGAGCCGGCGGAGTGGGAAGGTGCGACGGGTGCAGTTGCACCCGTCGCGAATTTCAGTGCCTGCAAAGCAGACACTGAAATTCTTCGTGGGGCCCTCTTACGGGGGCACCGCGGCACCCCCTACCGCCATCCTGTTCCTGGCGGGAGAACCGCCAGGAACCGGATGGCGGTAGGGGGTGTCAGAATCCCCATGGCGGCGGAGCGCGCTCCGCCGCCATGGAGGATTCTCAAGGGCAGCGGGAAGTCGGCGGTACACCGCCGACTTTCCGTTTCTGGCCGCGGCTGTACCGCCGCGGTCAGAATGCCCAGCGGTGCACCGCCAGCCTGTTGGCGGTGCTACCGCCGACCTCCGCCATGGCGGTAATTACCGCCAGGGTCAGAATGACCCCCTGTATCTCCTGTGTCCCACTCATGGAGAAGTAGACTCCCCAACCCAGCTAAAGCAAGAGATTCGAACGGTCAGTTGGCTGACGTCCTGTTGGCAGTACAGAGCCACAACAGCTGAGGAAGCCTGCTGGGTAGCATTGGTAGACCAAATCTTCTAACTGCGGCTCCTCGCGACCATGCAGTACCGAGGACCAGGACTTGACGCTCAAAGCTGCCCCCAAGTCTGCTAAACCCGGAAGAGTCATCGGAGTGGAGCTTTGTCGTCCAGAAGGCAAGTTATCATTCAAGAAATGATTTCACAGTCACCGTAACCCATTCCAGTAAAATCTCCAAACTACCTTTCGCAACATCTTATCTCGATAAATACCGTCCCGCTAACTATGACCTGCTAATCACCACATTTTGGCCTTGCATAAACTGCTCTGTGTGCATTCTATTATTTTTCGTAATTCAATCCCAAAATATCTCTTTCACTGATCATTGTGGCTAGCCAACCCATGAAGGGAATTCAGAACACTTAAAATGTGCTTCATGAAACTTGAAGTTAGTGGAAGTTAACTATGACAGTGAAAATCATACAAACATATTTTAGACTCACCCCTTACTAAATAACCACACTTTAAAACTTTTAAAGTAAATAACTTACAATTCGGACCTAACCACTTGATAACAGGATAGTATACAGCATGCAACACTATCACAGACTGATAAAACCAAACAAATTCAATACAATTCTGTTAGATCTTGCTACTAAGCAAATCTCTTTTTATGCCATATTTCCCTTTCTGTGAAGTTTTGAATTTGTACTCAGAAGGTTAAATAAAACATAAACCGTGGTTTTACAGAACTGCCATCTTACCTGAATTGCCTCCACCTTGGAGGTCCAGTCTTTGGCCCCATTAAGAGCTTCCTTCAGTGCTATTACATTAGGCAGGAAAGCTGGGATGTGTTTGCACTCATTCACCATTGCCTCCAGAGCAGACAGACGTGGTCTAAATCATGAGCACAAACAAGTAAGTATATCTTTCGTTAGAGATTTGGAAAGGCACATTATAGCAGGACAGGGAGAAAAATGTACTTCATGCATTTTCCTAGCCTAACCAAACCCTGTGGATCAAACAAAAAATAGATTAAAACAACTTTCTTGGAGACTGTTAAATGGTAAGTCAATGGTCGAAGAAGCAATGGGGGGCAGGGGAGAAGTGTTTAATTAGTCAGTCAATGATAATATTGAAAGGGAGGTACATCTATTGAAGAAACTATGGGGGGCAGCCAACCAAGTGAGAGAGTTTGATGAAAGAAGAGGACTGCAAGCCAAGGGGCATAACACAATACAGACTAGCCGAAACAAAATAATAAAAAGAAAAAAGAAATTAATCAATAAGATGGGATTTGTTAAAAAAAAAAAGTGAGAGAAAATGGTTAGGCTAGGTAACAAGGTGGAAGAAACCAGCCTATTCACACTCAAAGAATTAACATGAATTAATGGGAACACTGGAAAGCGAACAAACATTATAATTGATCATTGTTAGCAAAATATTATTGCAAAGACTGTGTATTAGTAAAACAGAGGGGTGAAACACAGCTAAGCAAAAGGAGTGACGAGATAAAAGGTAATAAAGCAAACGTTGGCTGTGGTGAATACAAGTCAAAAATTGGGGATTATTAAAGGAGGCCAGCAAGAATGGCAAAAGGGGGACAGGGCCATCAATCAAGGAAATAGGTGTGAAAGATGTCATGTGTGTAGGGTTCACAGTAAAAATAATCTTGTAAACATAATTGTATTGCACACTGACTCTTAGGGGAGACAGAAGCGATTAGAAAGAATAAGAAAAAATATAGTAATCAAAGGGAGCACAGAAGAGGCGATTTAGCCAAATAGGAAGAAAGAGAGTGGTCAGAAAAAAGAAAAAAGTAGTAAACGAGCAAGTAGAAAGGGGAGGCAGGACCTTCAACAAGAAAGGTGGTGAAATCAGCAAGACAAAGGCAGAGGAAAGAAAATTAAAGGTAAAGATGCCAGCCAGAGGTATGGTTACCCCAGACAAAGGGGGGAAATCAGTTAAAAGGGAAAGGTCCATAAGGAGGTACACTAAAATCAGACCAGGCCCCTCTCTGTACGTTGAAGGAATATATTTACAATGTCAAAAACACTTAATTATCCAAGTTATTAAAAATACCATAATACATAAAGCAAATCTAATAAATTTCAGTTTCATTATTTCGGTTTCCAAATCAGCATCACCAATTAATAAATCTCTAATTCACTCACAAAATCAGTGACCCTGGACATAATTACACAAAAACTTAATTTACATCCCTCGCCTCACATACATATGAAGTCCAACATGTTGCTAAAAGTAGATGCGATGTCCCTGTACTAACCGCCAGTAAGCAACGAATATTCAAATGAAATTAAAAATCCCTCTGAATTGCAAGCAAAGAAATGTAAGCCTTGTGTAAATAACAAAACCAGGTTGAGTTATCAGGAGAAGAAATAGGTTGACAGTCAATTAGACAAAAAGTTAGCCAGTTCATCGCACCTACAATCTGTCATGTTAGTATCCTCTTTTAAACAAAACATACACAATTCAATTATTTGTTAAAAACAAAGGCTTAGAAAATTTGACTTCAAAATGTGGGCAAACATATTAAATCTTTTCTAGTCCGGCATGACAAAATCAACAAGAGAGTTGCTCTTTAGCAAGAAGCGTCCAGATTCAAACCTATTGCAGAACTGAGCATAACCAGGGTGTGTGATTCCCATTGTCCGACTCCTAGGACATATCGTTTGGGGCCAAGGGCAACAACTTATCATTTTTACTTTGAAAAGAAAAACAAGTAGGCCCAGACCCGTGAAGCACAAATCTTTGGCTGCCAGTTTATAGTACCAATCTATGAAAGATTGACAGCCACTAAAGAAGGATTTGTATTGATATGTATAAATGGTTTATATATTTGTAAGTAACTGTAGGAAAAGGCCACTTGCCAAGGCCACCACAACACTTTTTGCCTGGTTTCTGGTGCAATTTCGACTGAAAGTGCACTGGATCCCTGCTAAACAGGTCCCCAGTGCTAGATGTCTTTCCCTAAAACTGTCCAGTCGTTTTTCCCAATGTGCAAAGCTTTAGTTGCCACTTTAAGTCCCTAGGAAATGGAACCCCTGGTACTTAGGGCATGGGGTACTAAAGGAAGGCCCCGGAGGTCTGCAGCACGAATTGTGCCACCATCAGGGACACCCTCACTAATGCACACAGTGCTGCTTTCGCAGGCAGCGTGTCTTGGTTCAGACCTAAAATGAAAACACAACATGGCACAAAGCCTGTCCCCTGTACACTGCAGGGTGCATGTCCTTAAGAATCTACAGCACTACATGCCACAAACAGATGTCTACTGGGTAAGTAACATTTTCCTTTGCACCTTAGGTGGCTGGATGCTGTTACCATGTGAGCACCGCTCCAGGGACCTTTTTTGCTGCTCTTTGGACTAATTTACTTATTGTATTATTGTTACCTTCAATTGTAATTGTGTTGGTATGTGCGAACAGTTAGCATAGCCACTTTCTTTTTTATGACCCTCTTTTTTACCCCTGCCCTAGGTACAAAGGCACCATTTATTAGGGCCTTTTAGAGGAGCTAGAGACCTGGCCACTTGGGGATCAAGTGACAAGGTGTCTTGTTTTGGGGAAGGAACACTGGAACTGGTGACTGGTTAGCAAGAACCCAGTGCACTTCAATCAAAGTTGCATCAAAAATCAGGCAAAAAGTGGGGGGACTATTGCATCCAAAACCCAATTCCCTAAAGAGACCAGTCGATCAGTGTCAACTGAACCTGCTCTAAGGCATTGTGGGAGAGATTTGTGAGGCTGGAGACAACCCCTGATATTTGTTGACACCGGGGTGGCCCCAGGAACACTCACCATCTCCCTTCCACAGCTCCAGCATTTTTAGCATTGTGCATCCCCGGCATGAGGATTACTTCTTGGCTGTAACTGCTATCCTGGTGAAATTTTCAGTAAGGACTCAAAAGCTGCTTGGCCTGACAGGTAAATAACTGTCTGCCTGGACCTAAGTGGTCCCTATGACAGTCTCCCGAATCATTGTGACCAGTCTAAGGGAGAACTGGTTGTCTTACTAGGCCATTGACTGAGGAACCGTGACACTGATTACAAACATTTATTTTAACTTATAGGAATGTACTTACCTTTTAAAAGCCATATCTCCAGTTCTTCTGAATAGAATTTTATCATTCTATTGTCTTAATTTAAGGTAAAAATACACTATTGTTATAAATTTGGGTTGGATTTTTATTATGTTGTGATTTCCACTTACCTGTTGTTTGGTACTTTTAAAAGCTTTACACTAGGTGTTTTTAACTAAGCGTGACTGCTGTGTGTCAGATCTTCCCAGGACTGGGCTAAAGTATTTGTAAAGAAACTTAACTGGACCTGATAGAGATTGAGACATTATTAGATGGTGAGGACTCATAACCACACCACACGTCTATCGTATGGCAGGAAATGCAAGCCCTTTTGTCAAAAGGGACCATCACTTTTACGAACTACGAGTCATAAACCTGCACCAATACAAGGACACATCTGTCAGTGTACTTTTTTGTCGTTTGAAGAACTGGCCCCTGACTTAATTTCATGTTGCCCATTATGGTTTTACACTGATTCTCTCTCAATTTATTTATTAAAATAGGTATGCATTAAACACATTTACAAAAACATGCCTCAGAGGAACTGGCTTTTTAATAAAATGCTTTTTTCAGGTTGCAATTTTTTATGTATACTTTTTGTGTTTAAGCAAGCAATCGCCAATGTTGCTTTCATACTTCAGCATTTAAGCAGGGATAATTCAGAAAGCATTGTAAGTAGCCTCACATTTTTAAATACTGCAAATGTGTACATTAGGCTTTTCCAATGAGTAGTTCGTGGGCTACTAGTAGCTCTCCAGCTCCCTGTAAGTAGCATTCTTCTGTGTACCCAGTGAACAAAATTAGAAGCATGTGCTATGTTGAATTAATACATGCCCTAAGGGCATTGAACCGACCTCGACGCTGAGAATTTAATCGATTAGTTATAATTTGAAACTAAGCGATCAAAATACTATACCATTGCCAAAAGAAAGATGGAAAGGAAAGTTTGAAAGATACAGAGATATACCGGAGCCAGAGGAAACCTATCCGAATCCGATGGTGGAGAGAAACAATTAACAAAGGACTTGATGTCCAGGCACACTATCACAGAGAGGAGGAGTAGTTCAATTTCTTGACTTGGAAAGATTCTTCAAACAAAAACAACTTGCAACGCTCCGAGCCCAACACTAAATGGTGGTCTTAAGCAAAGCATGTGTAACTACAGCCACACATGCCACCGAACATTCTGTTCTTTGAGACAGTCTGGTCAACTTATGAAGAAGGTACCGAAGCACACACTATAAAGTGTTTCTGTGAATTCCTTGATAAGTATGTACATGTAGTCGCAGGATCAAGATGTTTAAATTAATCTGTTTATTCATCCAAATCTTCAGTGCATAACATATAGAGCTTTCTTCATAGAGGCAGCTGACACGTGTAAAAAAAAAAAAAAAAAAAGTTAGTGAACAGGAAGGCCATTTTCAATCCATGTGCTAGACACTGGTCAATATGAGTTTCCTGCTACATGATAGCTTCACTGAAAATAGGGATGCTTAGTATCAAACATCTCATATCTATTGTAGGAAGTTGGCTCTGTATGTGCTATTTCAAAGTAAGGAATAGCATGCACAGAGTCCAAGGGTTCCCCTTAGAGGTAAAATAGTGGTAAAAATAGATAATACTAATGCTCTATTTTGTGGTAGTGTGGTCGAGCAGTAGGCTTATCCAAGGAGTAGTGTTAAGCATTTGTTGTACATACACATAGACAATAAATGAGGTACACACACTCAGAGACAAATCCAGCCAATAGGTTTTTATATAGAAAAATATCTTTTCTTAGTTTATTTTAAGAACCACAGGTTCAAATTCTACATGTAATATCTCATTCGAAAGGTATTGCAGGTAAGTACTTTAGGAACTTCAAATCATCAAAATTGCATGTATACTTTTCAAGTTATTCACAAATAGCTGTTTTAAAAGTGGACACTGCAATTTTCACAGTTCCTAGGGGAGGTAAGTATTTGTTAGGTTAACCAGGTAAGTAAGACACTTACAGGGCTTAGTTCTTGGTCCAAGGTAGCCCACCGTTGGGGGTTCAGAGCAACCCCAAAGTCACCACACCAGCAGCTCAGGGCCGGTCAGGTGCAGAGTTCAAAGTGGTGCCCAAAACGCATAGGCTAGAATGGAGAGAAGGGGGTGCCCCGGTTCCGGTCTGCTTGCAGGTAAGTACCCGCGTCTTCGGAGGGCAGACCAGGGGGGTTTTGTAGGGCACCGGGGGGGACACAAGCCCACACAGAAATTTCACCCTCAGCGGCGCGGGGGCGGCCGGGTGCAGTGTAGAAACAAGCGTCGGGTTCGCAATGTTAGTCTATGAGAGATCTCGGGATCTCTTCAGCGCTGCAGGCAGGCAAGGGGGGGGTTCCTCGGGGAAACCTCCACTTGGGCAAGGGAGAGGGACTCCTGGGGGTCACTTCTCCAGTGAAAGTTCGGTCCTGGGGGCTGCGGGTGCAGGGTCTCTCCCAGGTGTCGGGACTTAGGATTCAAAGAGTCGCGGTCAGGGGAAGCCTCGGGATTCCCTCTGCAGGCGGCGCTGTGGGGGCTCAGGGGGGACAGGTTTTTGTACTCACAGTCTTAGAGTAGTCCTGGGGTCCCTCCTGAGGTGTTGGATCTCCACCAGCCGAGTCGGGGTCGCCGGGTTCAGTGTTGCAAGTCTCACGCTTCTTGCGGGGAGCTTGCAGGGTTCTTTAAAGCTGCTGGAAACAAAGTTGCAGCTTTTCTTGGAGCAGGTCCGCTGTCCTCGGGAGTTTCTTGTCTTTTCGAAGCAGGGGCAGTCCTCAGAGGATGTCGAGGTCGCTGGTCCCTTTGGAAGGCGTCGCTGGAGCAGGATCTTTGGAAGGCAGGAGACAGGCCGGTGAGTTTCTGGAGCCAAGGCAGTTGTCGTCTTCTGGTCTTCCTCTGCAGGGGTTTTCAGCTAGGCAGTCCTTCTTCTTGTAGTTGCAGGAATCTAATTTTCTAGGGTTCAGGGTAGCCCTTAAATACTAAATTTAAGGGCGTGTTTAGGTCTGGGGGGTTAGTAGCCAATGGCTACTAGCCCTGAGGGTGGGTACACCCTCTTTGTGCCTCCTCCCAAGGGGAGGGGGTCACAATCCTAACCCTATTGGGGGAATCCTCCATCTGCAAGATGGAGGATTTCTAAAAGTTAGAGTCACTTCAGCTCAGGACACCTTAGGGGCTGTCCTGACTGGCCAGTGACTCCTCCTTGTTGCTTTCTTTGTTCCCTTCAGCCTTGCCGCCAAAAGTGGGGGCCGTGGCCGGAGGGGGCGGGCAACTCCACTAAGCTGGAGTGCCCTGCTGGGCTGTGACAAAGGGGTGAGCCTTTGAGGCTCACCGCCAGGTGTCACAGCTCCTGCCTGGGGGAGGTGTTAGCATCTCCACCCAGTGCAGGCTTTGTTACTGGCCTCAGA
Organism: Pleurodeles waltl; assembly: GCF_031143425.1. Taxonomy (NCBI): domain Eukaryota; kingdom Metazoa; phylum Chordata; class Amphibia; order Caudata; family Salamandridae; genus Pleurodeles; species Pleurodeles waltl. The sequence goes on along the minus strand of NC_090442.1, from coordinate 201,536,566 downwards.
GTGACAAAGGCACTCTCCCCATGGGGCCAGCAACATGTCTCTGGTGTGGCAGGCTGCTGGAACTAGTCAGCCTACACAGACAGTCGGTTAAGTTTCAGGGGGCACCTCTAAGGTGCCCTCTGGGGTGTATTTTACAATAAAATGTACACTGGCATCAGTGTGCATTTATTGTGCTGAGAAGTTTGATACCAAACTTCCCAGTTTTCAGTGTAGCCATTATGGTGCTGTGGAGTTCGTGTTTGACAGACTCCCAGACCATATACTCTTATGGCTACCCTGCACTTACAATGTCTAAGGTTTTGTTTAGGCACTGTAGGGGTACCATGCTCATGCACTGGTACCCTCACCTATGGTATAGTGCACCCTGCCTTAGAGCTGTAAGGCCTGCTAGAGGGGTGTCTTACCTATACTGCATAGGCAGTGAGAGGCTGGCATGGCACCCTGAGGGGAGTGCCATGTCGACTTACTCGTTTTGTTCTCACTAGCACACACAAGCTGGCAAGCAGTGTGTCTGTGCTGAGTGAGAGGTCTCCAGGGTGGCATAAGACATGCTGCAGCCCTTAGAGACCTTCCTTGGCATCAGGGCCCTTGGTACTAGAAGTACCAGTTACAAGGGACTTATCTGGATGCCAGGGTCTGCCAATTGTGGATACAAAAGTACAGGTTAGGGAAAGAACACTGGTGCTGGGGCCTGGTTAGCAGGCCTCAGCACACTTTCAATTGTAAACATAGCATCAGCAAAGGCAAAAAGTCAGGGGGCAACCATGCCAAGGAGGCATTTCCTTACACAACCCCCCCCCAAACGAAAGAGGATGAGACTAACCTTTCCCAAGAGAGTCTTCATTTTCTAAGTGGAAGAACCTGGAAAGGCCATCTGCATTGGCATGGGCAGTCCCAGGTCTGTGTTCCACTATAAAGTCCATTCCCTGTAGGGAGATGGACCACCTCAACAGTTTAGGATTTTCACCTTTCATTTGCATCAGCCATTTGAGAGGTCTGTGGTCAGTTTGAACTAGGAAGTGAGTCCCAAAGAGGTATGGTCTCAGCTTCTTCAGGGACCAAACCACAGCAAAGGCCTCCCTCTCAATGGCACTCCAACGCTGCTCCCTGGGGAGTAACCTCCTGCTAATGAAAGCAACAGGCTGGTCAAGGCCATCATCATTTGTTTGGGACAAAACTGCCCCTATCCCATGTTCAGAGGCATCAGTCTGCACAATGAACTGCTTAGAATAATCTGGAGCTTTGAGAACTGGTGCTGAGCACATTGCTTGTTTCAGGGTGTCAAAGGCCTGTTGGCATTCCACAGTCCAGTTCACTTTCTTGGGCATTTTCTTGGAGGTGAGTTCAGTGAGGGCTGTCACAATGGATCCATATCCCTTCACAAACCTCCTGTAATACCCAGTCAAGCCAAGGAATGCCCTGACTTGAGTCTGGGTTTTTGGAGCTACCCAGTCCAGAATAGTCTGGATCTTGGGTTGGAGTGGCTGAACTTGGCCTCCACCTACAAGGTGGCCCAAGTAAACCACAGTTCCCTGCCCTATCTGGCATTTGGATGCCTTGATAGAGAGGCCTGCAGATTGCAGAGCCTTCAAAACCTTCCTCAGGTGGACCAGGTGATCCTGCCAGGTGGAGCTAAAGACAGCAATATCATCAAGATAAGCTGTGCTAAAGGACTCTAAGCCAGCAAGGACTTGATTCACCAACCTTTGGAAGGTGGCAGGGGCATTCTTTAAACCAAAGGGCATAACAGTAAACTGATAATGCCCATCAGGTGTGGAGAATGCTGTCTTTTCTTTTGCTCCAGGTGCCATTTTTATTTGCCAGTACCCTGCTGTCAAGTCAAAGGTACTTAGAAATTTGGCAGCACCTAATTTATCAATGAGCTCATCAGCTCTTGGAATTGGATGGGCATCTGTCTTGGTGACAGAATTGAGCCCTCTGTAGTCCACACAAAACCTCATCTCTTTCTTTCCATCTTTGGTGTGAGGTTTGGGGACTAAGACCACTGGGCTAGCCCAGGGGCTGTCAGAGCGCTCAATCACTCCCAACTCCAGCATCTTGTGGACTTCCACCTTGATGCTTTCCTTAACATGGTCAGACTGTCTGAAGATTTTGTTCTTGACAGGCATGCTGTCTCCTGTGTCCACATCATGGGTACACAGGTGTGTCTGACCAGGGGTTAGGGAGAAAAGCTCAGGAAACTGTTGTAGGACTTTCCTACAATCAGCTTGCTGTTGGCCAGAGAGGGTGTCTGAGTAGATCACTCCATCTACTGTGCCATCTTTTGGGTCTGATGACAGAAGATCAGGGAGAGGTTCACTCTCTGCCTCCTGATCCTCATCTGTTACCATCAACAGATTGACATCAGCCCTGTCGTGGAAGAGCTTAAGGCGGTTTACATGGATCACCCTCTTGGGGCTCCTGCTTGTGCCCAGGTCCACCAGGTAGGTGACCTGACTCTTCCTTTCTAGTACTGGGTAAGGGCCACTCCATTTGTCCTGGAGTGCCCTGGGAGCCACAGGCTCCAGAACCCAGACTTTCTGCCCTGGTTGGAACTCAACCAGTGCAGCCTTTTGGTCATACCAAAACTTCTGGAGTTGTTGGCTGGCCTCAAGGTTTTTGGTTGCCTTTTCCATGTACTCTGCCATTCTAGAGCGAAGGCCAAGTACATAGTCCACTATGTCCTGTTTAGGCTCATGGAGAGGTCTCTCCCAGCCTTCTTTAACAAGGGCAAGTGGTCCCCTTACAGGATGACCAAACAGAAGTTCAAAGGGTGAGAATCCTACTCCCTTCTGTGGCACCTCTCTGTAAGCGAAAAGCAGACATGGCAAGAGGACATCCCATCTCCTTTTGAGCTTTTCTGGGAGCCCCATGATCATGCCTTTTAATGTCTTGTTGAATCTCTCAACCAAGCCATTAGTTTGTGGATGGTATGGTGTAGTGAATTTATAAGTCACTCCACACTCATTCCACATGTGCTTTAGGTTTGCTGACATGAAGTTGGTACCTCTGTCAGACACCACCTCCTTAGGGAAACCCACTCTGGTAAAGATACCAATGAGGGCCTTGGCTACTGCAGGGGCAGTAGTCGACCTAAGGGGAATAGCTTCAGGATACCTGGTAGCATGATCCACTACTACCAGGATATACATATTTCCTGAGGCTGTGGGAGGTTCCAGTGGACCAACTATGTCCACACCCACTCTTTCAAAGGGAACCCCCACCACTGGAAGTGGAATGAGGGGGGCCTTTGGATGCCCACCTGTCTTACCACTGGCTTGACAGGTGGGGCAGGAGAGGCAAAACTCCTTAACCATGTTGGACATATTGGGCCAGTAGAAGTGGTTGACTAACCTCTCCCACGTCTTGGTTTGTCCCAAATGTCCAGCAAGGGGAATGTCATGGGCCAATGTTAGGATGAACTCTCTGAACAGCTGAGGCACTACCACTCTCCTAGTGGCACCAGGTTTGGGGTCTCTGGCCTCAGTGTACAGGAGTCCATCTTCCCAATAGACCCTATGCGTTCCATTTTTCTTGCCTTTGGACTCTTCAGCAGCTTGCTGCCTAAGGCCTTCAAGAGAGGGACAGGTTTCTTGTCCCTTACACAGCTCCTCCCTTGAGGGTCCCCCTGGGCCTAAGAGCTCAACCTGGTAAGGTTCAAGCTCCAAAGGCTCAGTTCCCTCAGAGGGCAGAACTTCTTCCTGAGAAGAGAGGTTCCCTTTCTTTTGCTGTGTTGCAGTTGGTTTCCCAACTGACTTTCCTGTTCTCTTGGTAGGCTGGGCCATTTTTCCAGACTCCAGCTCTACTTTTTCACCCTGTGCCTTGCATTGTGCTCTTGTTTTCACACACACCAGTTCAGGGATACCCAGCATTGCTGCATGGGTTTTTAGTTCTACCTCAGCCCATGCTGAGGACTCCAGGTCATTTCCAAGCAGACAGTCCACTGGGATATTTGAGGAGACCACCACCTGTTTCAGGCCATTGACCCCTCCCCATTCTAAAGTAACCATTGCCATGGGATGTACTTTTCTCTGATTGTCAGCGTTGGTGACTGTGTAAGTTTTTCCAGTCAGGTATTGGCCAGGGGAAACCAGTTTCTCTGTCACCATGGTGACACTGGCACCTGTATCCCTCAGGCCCTCTATTCTAGTCCCATTAATTAAGAGTTGCTGTCTGTATTTTTGCATGTTAGGCGGCCAGACAGCTAGTGTGGCTAAATCCACCCCACCCTCAGAAACTAGAGTAGCTTCAGTGTGGACCCTGATTTGCTCTGGGCACACTGTTGATCCCACTTGGAGACTAGCCATACCAGTGTTACCTGGATGGGAGTTTGGAGTGGAACCTTTCTTGGGACAGGCCTTGTCTCCAGTTTGGTGTCCATGCTGTTTACAGCTATGACACCAGGCCTTTTTGGGATCAAAGTTTTTACCCTTGTACCCATTGTTTTGTGAAGAGGCTCTGGGCCCACCCTCCTGTGCAGGTTTTTGGGGGCCTGTAGAAGACTCTTTACTATTTTTAGTTTTGGTTGTCTCATCACCCTTCCCCTGGGGAGTCTTTGTGACCCCTTTCTTTTGGTCACCCCCTGTTGAAGTCTTGGACACCCTTGTCTTGACCCAATGGTCCGCCTTCTTTCCCAATTCTTGGGGAGAAATTGGTCCTAGGTCTACCAGATGCTGATGCAGTTTATCATTGAAACAATTACTCAATAGGTGTTCTTTCACAAATAAATTGTACAGCCCATCATAATTACTTACACCACTGCCTTGAATCCAACCATCTAGTGTTTTCACTGAGTAGTCAACAAAGTCAACCCAGGTCTGGCTCGAGGATTTTTGAGCCCCCCTGAACCTAATCCTGTACTCCTCAGTGGAGAATCCAAAGCCCTCAATCAGGGTACCCTTCATGAGGTCATAAGATTCTGCATCTTGTCCAGAGAGTGTGAGGAGTCTATCCCTACACTTTCCTGTGAACATTTCCCAAAGGAGAGCACCCCAGTGAGACCTGTTCACTTTTCTGGTTACACAAGCCCTCTCAAAAGCTGTGAACCATTTGGTGATGTCATCACCATCTTCATATTTAGTTACAATCCCTTTAGGGATTTTCAACATGTCAGGAGAATCTCTGACCCTATTTATGTTGCTGCCACCATTGATGGGTCCTAGGCCCATCTCTTGTCTTTCCCTCTCTATGGCTAGGATCTGTCTTTCCAAAGCCAATCTTTTGGCCATCCTGGCTAACTGGATGTCCTCTTCACTGGAGTTATCCTCAGTGATTTCAGAGGTGTTGGTCTCTCCTGTGAGGGAACCAGCATCTCTGACTATTATTTTTGGAGTCAGGGTTTGAGAGACCCTGTTCTCCCTAGATAGGACTGGTAGGGGGGAATTGTCCTCCAAGTCACTATCCTCTTCCTCTGAGTTGCCACCCTCAGAGGGGTTGGCCTTTTCAAACTCTGCCAAAAGCTCCTGGAGCTGTATTTTGGTAGGTTTGGGGCCCATTGTTATTTTCTTTATTTTACAGAGTGACCTTAGCTCCCTCATCTTAAGATGGAGGTAAGGTGTGGTGTCGAGTTCCACCACAGTCACATCTGTGCTAGACATTTTGCTTCTAAAAGTTGGAATACTTTTTAAGAATCTACAACTAGTTCTAGAATCTAATTCAAACTTTTACAAACTTTTAAACTCTAAAAGAAATGCTAAACAGGATCTAACACAAGGCCCTAGCAGGTCTTTTAAGAATTTAGAAAACTTTTCAAATTGCAAAAATCAATTTCTAATGACAATTTTGGAATTTGTCGTGTGATCAGGTATTGGCTGAGTAGTCCAGCAAATGCAAAGTCTTGTACCCCACCGCTGATCCACCAATGTAGGAAGTTGGCTCTGTATGTGCTATTTCAAAGTAAGGAATAGCATGCACAGAGTCCAAGGGTTCCCCTTAGAGGTAAAATAGTGGTAAAAATAGATAATACTAATGCTCTATTTTGTGGTAGTGTGGTCGAGCAGTAGGCTTATCCAAGGAGTAGTGTTAAGCATTTGTTGTACATACACATAGACAATAAATGAGGTACACACACTCAGAGACAAATCCAGCCAATAGGTTTTTATATAGAAAAATATCTTTTCTTAGTTTATTTTAAGAACCACAGGTTCAAATTCTACATGTAATATCTCATTCGAAAGGTATTGCAGGTAAGTACTTTAGGAACTTCAAATCATCAAAATTGCATGTATACTTTTCAAGTTATTCACAAATAGCTGTTTTAAAAGTGGACACTGCAATTTTCACAGTTCCTAGGGGAGGTAAGTATTTGTTAGGTTAACCAGGTAAGTAAGACACTTACAGGGCTTAGTTCTTGGTCCAAGGTAGCCCACCGTTGGGGGTTCAGAGCAACCCCAAAGTCACCACACCAGCAGCTCAGGGCCGGTCAGGTGCAGAGTTCAAAGTGGTGCCCAAAACGCATAGGCTAGAATGGAGAGAAGGGGGTGCCCCGGTTCCGGTCTGCTTGCAGGTAAGTACCCGCGTCTTCGGAGGGCAGACCAGGGGGGTTTTGTAGGGCACCGGGGGGGACACAAGCCCACACAGAAATTTCACCCTCAGCGGCGCGGGGGCGGCCGGGTGCAGTGTAGAAACAAGCGTCGGGTTCGCAATGTTAGTCTATGAGAGATCTCGGGATCTCTTCAGCGCTGCAGGCAGGCAAGGGGGGGGTTCCTCGGGGAAACCTCCACTTGGGCAAGGGAGAGGGACTCCTGGGGGTCACTTCTCCAGTGAAAGTTCGGTCCTGGGGGCTGCGGGTGCAGGGTCTCTCCCAGGTGTCGGGACTTAGGATTCAAAGAGTCGCGGTCAGGGGAAGCCTCGGGATTCCCTCTGCAGGCGGCGCTGTGGCGGCTCAGGGGGGACAGGTTTTTGTACTCACAGTCTTAGAGTAGTCCTGGGGTCCCTCCTGAGGTGTTGGATCTCCACCAGCCGAGTCGGGGTCGCCGGGTTCAGTGTTGCAAGTCTCACGCTTCTTGCGGGGAGCTTGCAGGGTTCTTTAAAGCTGATGGAAACAAAGTTGCAGCTTTTCTTGGAGCAGGTCCGCTGTCCTCGGGAGTTTCTTGTCTTTTCGAAGCAGGGGCAGTCCTCAGAGGATGTCGAGGTCGCTGGTCCCTTTGGAAGGCGTCGCTGGAGCAGGATCTTTGGAAGGCAGGAGACAGGCCGGTGAGTTTCTGGAGCCAAGGCAGTTGTCGTCTTCTGGTCTTCCTCTGCAGGGGTTTTCAGCTAGGCAGTCCTTCTTCTTGTAGTTGCAGGAATCTAATTTTCTAGGGTTCAGGGTAGCCCTTAAATACTAAATTTAAGGGCGTGTTTAGGTCTGGGGGGTTAGTAGCCAATGGCTACTAGCCCTGAGGGTGGGTACACCCTCTTTGTGCCTCCTCCCAAGGGGAGGGGGTCACAATCCTAACCCTATTGGGGGAATCCTCCATCTGCAAGATGGAGGATTTCTAAAAGTTAGAGTCACTTCAGCTCAGGACACCTTAGGGGCTGTCCTGACTGGCCAGTGACTCCTCCTTGTTGCTTTCTTTGTTCCCTTCAGCCTTGCCGCCAAAAGTGGGGGCCGTGGCCGGAGGGGGCGGGCAACTCCACTAAGCTGGAGTGCCCTGCTGGGCTGTGACAAAGGGGTGAGCCTTTGAGGCTCACCGCCAGGTGTCACAGCTCCTGCCTGGGGGAGGTGTTAGCATCTCCACCCAGTGCAGGCTTTGTTACTGGCCTCAGAGTGACAAAGGCACTCTCCCCATGGGGCCAGCAACATGTCTCTGGTGTGGCAGGCTGCTGGAACTAGTCAGCCTACACAGACAGTCGGTTAAGTTTCAGGGGGCACCTCTAAGGTGCCCTCTGGGGTGTATTTTACAATAAAATGTACACTGGCATCAGTGTGCATTTATTGTGCTGAGAAGTTTGATACCAAACTTCCCAGTTTTCAGTGTAGCCATTATGGTGCTGTGGAGTTCGTGTTTGACAGACTCCCAGACCATATACTCTTATGGCTACCCTGCACTTACAATGTCTAAGGTTTTGTTTAGGCACTGTAGGGGTACCATGCTCATGCACTGGTACCCTCACCTATGGTATAGTGCACCCTGCCTTAGAGCTGTAAGGCCTGCTAGAGGGGTGTCTTACCTATACTGCATAGGCAGTGAGAGGCTGGCATGGCACCCTGAGGGGAGTGCCATGTCGACTTACTCGTTTTGTTCTCACTAGCACACACAAGCTGGCAAGCAGTGTGTCTGTGCTGAGTGAGAGGTCTCCAGGGTGGCATAAGACATGCTGCAGCCCTTAGAGACCTTCCTTGGCATCAGGGCCCTTGGTACTAGAAGTACCAGTTACAAGGGACTTATCTGGATGCCAGGGTCTGCCAATTGTGGATACAAAAGTACAGGTTAGGGAAAGAACACTGGTGCTGGGGCCTGGTTAGCAGGCCTCAGCACACTTTCAATTGTAAACATAGCATCAGCAAAGGCAAAAAGTCAGGGGGCAACCATGCCAAGGAGGCATTTCCTTACATCTATAAACCCTCAATGATTACAGTGATTGATTTACCCCGCAGGATGCACCTAATAGGTGCCCCCTGAAACACCTACAAACTGCTAGTGTGCTGACATAAACAGACAAGTTTCTGACCCTGAACACCCTTCCCCCCCACAGGGTGAAAGCCTTTGCTCTTAGGCGGTCAGGAACAAATCCTGCTCTAGAAGGGGTGTTACACACCCCTCCCGACTGGATGACCTGCAGATCTGCTTTCTAAGGCAAGGAAGCGTAATAGGGCCCATATGGTACCTGGGCAGGGGGAAAAAGTAGCTATGCAGGAGGCATGTTGTTCTTGCAGGCGGGTCACACCTCTAGGATGGCCAACCTGAAATGAACACAGCCTTAGGAATTCCACCATCTTCAATGTGGTGGAATTAAGAATTCAGGAACAGAGTGATGCCCAATCCCCAAAGGAAGTGGTGATCTAGGAGGCACAGGGACTCCAGGGGTAAGTAGTCCATTGGCTACTACTCTTCTGTAGGAAGCTGGCTCTGTATACACTATATCAAATTGAGATATAGTATGCACTGGGTCCAGGGGTTCCCAAGAGGCTTAACAGAGGCGAAAATAGATAACACTAGGGCTCTATTTGTGCTAGTGTGATCGAGCGGTTAGGCTTATCAGAGGGCAGTGTTAAGCATTTGTTGTACACACACAAGGAATAGAAGAAACACACACTCAATGACTTAGGTCTAGACTAATTGGATTTTATATAGCGAAACAGGTTTTGTTAATTTATTTCTAGAACCACAAGATTTAGTTTGCAGGTAAGTACGTAAAATGAAAGGTACTTTGCATATATATGATCAGGACTTTGAATAAAATTTACAATGTATATAGTTTTCCTTAAAATGGCAAAAAGCTATTTTTAAAGTGGACACTACATTTTTCAACAGTTCCTGGGGGAAGAAAAGATAGTACAGTTTTGCAGGCAAGTATACAACTTACAGTTCTGATCTCTGGGGGTGTAGGTAGTCCGTCATTGGGAGTTCAAGTTAACCCCAAACGCACACCATCAGCAACACGGAGCCGGCCGGGTGCAGAGGTCAAAGAGGAACCAAATTAACGTGGGCTCCTTTTGAGATAGGGGATACTCTGAATCTGGTCAGCCAGCAGGTATGTACCCGCAACTCAGATGGCAGACCAACCAGGGGGGTTCAAGAGCGCACTGGCAATTCCCTTGTGAGTCGGCGATGGTCGACTCCGCGGGTGTCGTTGGCTCCTTAGTCGCCGTGATGACATCGGGAGTAGTACATAGACGCCGCCTCAGTGCAGTGATGTCAGTTTCGTTTAACGACTTTCCACGCCAAAGTGCAGAGCCGCTAAGAACACTGAGATTGGTGCGCCAGAGCTAAGGACCTGACTGGGGAATCCCTGTCCCTAGAAATCTTTTCACGAGCAGGGAGGATGGGTGGGCCGGTAAGGAATTTGCAACTAGAATATGTCCCTACAGATATTTTGTTACCAAAGGTAAGTAACTTGTACATCTGATAAAGACTTCTAGTTGCAGATTCCTTACCTTAGAATAGATATCCAAGCAATGTCATCCTCGGAGGTGGTCTGCAAACCAAGATCATACTAAAAGTCCTGCAGCACAGAATGACCAAAGTAGCTGCCCCAATGGACCCGACTGTCCAGGCAGTAATGTTTATCAAACGTGTGCTGGGATGTCCACGTAGCTGCCTGGCAGATATCCAGGACATGAACTCCATGTGGCTACGCAGTCCAAGCAGCAGTTGCTCTGGTGGAATGAGCACACAAGCACTCGGGGGGTTGCTTCTTGGCCAAAGCATAGCACATCTTGATGCAAAGAAGTATTCATCGAGAGATGGTACATTTTTGCACCTCCTTCCCTTTTTCCCACCCACATATCCAACAAAGAGTTGATGGTGGCCAGAGAAGTGACAATGTCTGCACCTCTTCAAGGAGGTTCCAATATCTGTCATCCAGAGTAAAGGAAAAAGTGAATAATACCCGGATGTCCTCAAATAATTTGTGATGATTACTTTTCTATAATTTGATTACTGTACAAATCGATTGAGTTGGATACATAGGAATTCACATGTGTGCTCCACTGTTATTTTGTGCTGTGCTTCCTCAAGCATAGACTACTGGTGTTGCCTCCCACTCTAGCTAAAGCTAAAGTTCATTTACAAAAACTGAAGGGAGGAATCAGATCAGCGTGTAATAGCTGGAAATACAAACCATTGTCCCTGCTAGGAAGAATTGCTGCCTATCAAATGGTTATATTACTAAGGATTCTTTATTTGTTCCAGACATTAGTCCTCCACATCCCACATGACTAGATCATAAACCTTCAGTCAATCTTCATATGGCAGTATGACAGACTCTGTTTGCGATGAGGAAAACTGGAAACGACTTGTGTATGATTGACCAGGCGAAGGCATCGGGCCTCATATAGGAAATCCCATGGCAACCTAAACTTGAGTGGACAAAGATGCTTTGCCTCCGGTTCGGGACTATCCTTTGAGCAGCTGAAAGAGGAGCTGACTCTTTCAGAGACTGCTATATATATATATATATATAGCTCTTCTATTTGCTACTTGACCCTGTGAATGAAGAGGGGGATACCAGAGCCTTCACCCCATTAAAAAAAATACCTCTCAAATTCCACAGGAAATAAACAAGCAACATTCATTATTTATAATATGCTCGATGTCAAACAAGTAACTGCCAAAGACATATTCCAGCAGGCTTGGGAGACAGAATTAAACATCACACTAGAGCAGAACCAGTGGGAGGAAATTATGATACGGACTAACAACTTTGCATTCCATGCAAGCGGGAGGGAAGCATTGCTTAATGTCCTCTACAGAAGGCACTACACCCTAACAAGACTGGCTAAAATGAAGGTGGGGAAGGGGATTTAGAAAGGATCCACAGAGGAGAGGTCACTGACTTATATACTCTGTTCGTGCCCCAGGACATTCTGGTCCTCAGTGTTGACCACTTTAAGACAAATAACCAAGTCTGACTTGGCTAGATGCCCCAAGGTGGTTTTACTGAGAAGCCCAGGAACAGATGTCTACTAGATTAATGGAACTTGTGGTAGGCTCATTTCCCACCTCCTACTGGCTGCCAAGCATACTCTTCTGGGACTGTGGGGACAACAGTTGCTATCCTCTTAACATAAGCAGAACAAGAGAATGAGGTGTATCTTGGGTATATGTAACAACTGCTGAAACTAATAAGAGGCAAAGAAAAAGATTTCACCTAACAGTGGGGTCGCCTCTTGGAATATGTTGGTAGAGACTTTAAAGAATTTACCTACCATGATCTCCCAAACAACCCTACTAAATTCTCCCTCATGTATCTCACCCTGCTACTATGATCTCCCTAACCCTTTCCACAAACTCTTCCCTCCTCCATCCCCCCTTTACTCATCCCAAGCCTAAACCCTATTACCATAAACTCCCAATTAACACTTCTGGATTCTTCCCTCCTCCACCCCTCCACTGCTCCAGTCAATCCAACAAACAAACTCACATATCCGCGGCTCAAATTAACTCATAATAATACTAAAACTGTACTCATATTTCCCTTTACTAATCCACCACTAATTCCTTTTGGGTTCCGGAGTAGCGTGCTACTCGCCAAAAAACGCTTAAACGCCTTGTCAGGAGTAGTAAGCGCAATATAAATACTATTACAGTACAGTACCCTGAGTAGCTCTGTGTACTAAAACTTTTAGATACTTCCAAATTGGATGATTAATACACTGCTATCCTAAGCAGCCCACTTGACAACATAAACTGAGCACACAGAGGACTCTAAGACTCTACCATCAGATGGCTCGGGTGGGCGGCACTTAGTGATTAATATTTGTTGTCCACTTCCGGGTCTTCTATGTTCTCTCCTGTCTATCTGTGTATTGCTGAGAATGTACTTAACATGTCAACAAAAACAATTAAAATCTAAAACTGCAACATGCACTTTTAACATTCTTCATTAGAACTGAATTCACAAATAAAATAAATCATTTTGAAGTCACTTTGTGCTACTTATTTTTAAAAAAGAGAAAGATAATCTTCAAGAACATATTAACTGTTTATGAAGCTCAATGAGGACATCGTTTCTACTGCCATACAAACCAATTTGCATCTGCTGTTACAGACAAAAAATAAGAAACATATCTCAGATAGGAATCATAACTTACCTAGATTGCAAGCAGGCTTTTGCTTTCTCTTCCCACTTTTCGGAAACAGTCAGAAGCTCTTGCAGCTCAGCCATTGCCTTCTCCACAGCATGGTGAGATGCCAGCCCCACACCAGAATCAATCAGCTTCTTCATGACATCCAAAGTGACCCTCTGAGGATCTGAAAGAGTCATCCGCACCTCATCCAACCATCGGGCTTGCTGCAGCTCCTGCTTTAGTCGAGGCAATTCGGGAAGTTCAACATACAGACCAGTCCCCATGTCAATTAGAGCTTGCAGTTTACTGGAATCTGGGATCTCATCCATCCTGGCCTCTTGAGAGCGGTCGAAAAACTCTTCCACGTCATCCAAAAGATTCTGAAAAAAGTTATTGCAAAATAATTTACCACATACCAAAAGAATAAGGAAAAAGCATAAAACGTTTCCTAGAGTGCTCTTCAAAAACACCTTATCAATTCAAATATAGTAAAAACCTGCTAATTTGGAAATGCAGACTGTGAGGAGATTACTCATGCATTTTAAACCATTGAGTATGCTTAGTTCATAAAATAAAGTAAGTTACTAATGAAAAATAGTTTTGCAGAGAGGCTCCTTTAAAGTCATATGCTGTGCATTATTCCACCAACTAGTGAATGTCTCAGGATTTTCAAATTTATTTGCACAATTAGTCAAAATTATTACAAACATTAATTAAATTAAAAATACAATACGAGAAAATACATAGCAACCCCAAACGCCAGACTACAGATGCAATTTAATAAACAATCATTTATCAAAGCAAAAAAAGAGACCAAACCTTTTGGGACGCAATAGTCAATATAATCCGGGAAGGGAATATAAAAACATTAACACAATATAGCATATGATTAACAAACATTTAAAAGCATAGTTTAAGAATAAAAGGCAGCCGTCCCTGGTGGACGATAAGTAAGATTAATGAAGTGCAATTATAGCAGTGGACTATGTTTCTACTGGCAACTACTGCGCAAACAGATGAAGTGTCTAGCTGACAATTATCAGAACACTGCAGATGGCAAACAGCAGCTGAAAAATATTTTTAAAAGAGCACACAAAAAGGCAGCAGCCCATATTTGTGCAAACACAGCAGTTCAAAATAGCAAAAAATTGAGAATCAGAAGATTGCATCTGAATAATAATAGGTGCAACCAACCCACCTTCAAAACAAAAGTGGCAGGGCTATTCAAGACTAGTTCTACTACAACTCGCAAATTACCACACTAGCTAGGACCAAGCTGACATCTTAACCAGATCTGAGCCATTATTGTACTGCTAAAACAATGGACAGGTCAATAACTGTCTAAGCCACAGCACTCAACATCATGGTTGCAAATTTTATAAATTCAAAAACTCTAGTTGATAACTGGCATGTCGTTACCTGCAGAAATGTATCAATAGCAACTTTACAGGACCTAATATTTAGTTGTCTAAAAACAGGTAGGAGCCAGTAACATCTGAAAAAAGAGTGAGAAGGATACAGGCATATGATGTGAGAAAGAGACTCTTTGTGGCTCAACAACCCCTGCATAAATCATCCTGTTCACCAGTCAAACATTCATACTCATATGTTTTTAGAGGAATCAGGCCAAGCGGCAGACAAAGTCATTGCATTATGACAGTAAGTTTAGATGGGTGCAATAGATACAATGGCAGTGTTAATGGTTATTAAAATTCAATGATTAAGTGTGCATGCTCTTTTGTGCATATAACCTGCAAGTCATCACGAGCTGACAGCAATCTAACTTGTTTCAAAATTATTTTGGTCATCTTTCTCGGTGGTAAAGAAATTTGAATAAGTGCATTAGCTGTGAGCCCGTCAATCGTGAATTGGCAAAAATTGTGCATTTCAGATTCCTCATCTCGAATGATGCCCCACAGAAGATGCTTCATTGTGACTCCGACTCAGCTAGTACTAGCTTGGCACAAAAATAAAGCAAGCATAAAGCACATAATCTTGGTGAGCCAAATCGAGCTGAATTTGGGCTTTTATGGTGCTAGATAGTAGCTAGAATAGACACCTGTAGCATTTGCATTGCACAAGATTCAGCCAGGATGATTCATGATTTTTGTAAACAAAGAAGCCCTATGTAAGGGTAGGCATCAGTTTGCTATTGATGCCTTTACAGATTGAGGAGAGATCTGTGTCAAGAGATGTTTAAGGAGGATCTGAAAAGCAAAGATGAGAGCATCTTTCTTGACTGACAGTGCCTTCTTTTGAACAGAAGGCTGCCCTAGATCGTTTAACCAAACCCCATGGTATTTGCTTTTAGAGACCTTTTTCTTTTTCTGACCATTGATAAGCCTTTTTCCAAAGACTAGAATCTTACTTTTTGATGCATATCACCACAATTAGGTGGTCAGATGCCACCTTACCAGCATTGGGGCCTACATTGGCACTCGTGGAAAGAGGTAGTCTAAGCCTGATCCACCAGAGGGGCGCATGCTTTGATGACCTTAACTATAGGTGGTAACTGAACCTTCTTTACCAACTTATTACATTGAGCAGATTGCCCAGAAAGCTGGTCAGAGATCGTCTTAAAAGAGCATTATGAGTTTAGCTCCTGGGGGGTGGGGGGAGAGAGAATCGGGGTGGGAGGGCCAGATACTATTTCTACCATAGATTCAAATACAGTTGACTTGAGATTGACTGTGAGTAGGTCTAAAAATGTCAGGCTCTTATCACCGACTGAGGTCCCTAGCAGGGAACCATCTTTGACTGAAATATTCCCTACATTCACTGTCTTCTCAGGCCATACATTTTCATTGGCAGATAGATCACAGTCAAGATTAAACATGGTAGATTTGATTATTTTGGGCAATAGTGGCGTTGGCAAGCACAAAGTTTGCATAGCAAATTGCCAAAATTGAAATCCATGAGAGCGGTTGGGGTCTGGAGGTTCTCCTGCACGTTTTCTTCCGTAAGCTTACATTTAAAAACTTTTTTGATGCCATTGTCTTGCCCTACGATCCTATTTGGGCTCTTAGTCCTTATAGCCAGTAGTTCAAAACAACAGTAGAAGAAGTGAGGGTGAACAAAAGCTACAACCAAGACGGAGCTAGGCCGTCTCAGCAAGGCCTAGGCTCAACCCTCGGTAGCAGCCTCTATGAGATGCTGCACCCACTTTGCCTAACTCACCTTTACTTTTCAGGTGTGGCTCAATGCGACGAAACAGCCAAACACCTCCTCAGGAAGATCTCCGGTTTCTAGCCACCTTCTTTCCAGCCCCTGCTGCTACCGCCATTTTGCAAACTTCAGGTAATAGCGACGGTATGCGGCTGGTAGTGAGGGCATCGGCAGCAGATTATGGAGGGAGGGCAAGGAGGGAGGGGGGTCAGGACCATGGGCCAGTTAAGAGTAGAGCAGCAGCGCAGAGCAAAAGCGGAGCAAGTCAAGCAGGGGAGCAGAGCAGGCGAAAGCTGCACCGGCCTCTAAGCCAAGCACGTCCACATCCTTGCAACTCCCAACCACATGGCAGGCGCCTAAAGTGTCACACTCACTCCAGCCCAAAATCCCAAATGCTCTGAGGGGGCTCAGCGGCCACAGCAAAACCTCCACTAGGGCCTGCTGCACCGGACATGCTCCACCAGACCTAGCTGTAACTCTCCCCACGTAGCCCCACTCCCTTGTTGCGGAGACCGCTGCTGCTGCCACTTCAGGACTAAGGCACTGAGATACCGCCTTCTTCAGACATCAGTGGAAAACAAAACAACAAACTATTGCTGGATCTGGAAATTTCTGCAGTCTAGCTAATATCTTTTTGCACATCGACCAAAGGAGTCGTTGACATGACTCACTATGATAATTAGCTTATGCCTGCAATTTCTCAGTACAGAGTCGCTAGGTTAAAATTATTTTTGTCACATCTGTTTTGGTTAAGTATGTTAAATTTATTTTATTTTTTAATCTATGAAGCTTGCAAAACCTCCACTCCTTTACAGGGAAGTTGGGAGGGTTCAAAAGAATCTAAAGAAGTTTTGAACTTTAAAACTACTATTGCAGGTAACTGTTTTTTTTTGTAGTGTAAATCTGTTCTAGAGTCACCTGCTGTGGAACAATTATGTAACATAAACAGATATTAGTGGAGGTGGGTGAAGCACTGGCAAACATCTTCTGCCACACCCGTTTCCCATCTTGCATGAACCTAAGGCTGGAGGAGGCCAAACTGAGGCTGCAGCAGCAACAGCTATCCCTAGACAGGGAGGCCTTGGCAGGGAGAGAGCCAGAGGCAGAGATTTGGGTTAGCACCCCATGGTGGCAGCAGTATATTTGGTGGACTTAGATCTGACCTAGCCCCAAGAATTGGGAAAGAAGGCAGACAAATGGGCAAGAACAAGGGTGAGCAGAAAAGCTCACACTGGGGGTGGCAAGGACAAGAAAAAGAAAGCAGGTAAGTCTCAGGGAAAGGGTGGGGACAAAACTAAAACTAACGTCTTCATCAGGCTCACAAAATTCCTTTGGGGGAGGGTCCAAATCTTCTTCACCTTCCCACAACAAAAAGCCTTGGTGCTACGTCTGTAGGAACAAGAAGCATAGGTCAGGGGACAGCTCCTGCCCTAAGAAAATCACCAAACCACCCACCACTACAGCCCCCACCTCTACCACGAGTTCCCCTAGTAACAACAGTAGTGGTGGGTTAGGCAGCAATAGCAATTCCAAGTGTGTAGCTGGGCTCACTTTAGGAAGTGTGGTGGGGGCTGGCTTAGTTAGGGAAACTACTGAGGCTGTTTTAGTCTCAGATGGGGGCATGGGGTTTGCCACCCTGGCTGCCTGTCCCCTTAATATGGGTAAGTACAGGCAGCTGCCCTTGATAATGAAAATGTCACTTACCCAGTGTACATCTGTTCGTGGCATCAGTCGCTGTAGATTCGCATGTTTTGCAATAGCTCGCCATCTGGTGTTGGGCCGGAGTGTTACAAGTTGTTTTTCTTCGAAGAAGTCTTTCGAGTCACGGGACCGAGTGACTCCTCCTTTTGTCTCCATTGCGCATGGGCGTCGACTCCATCTTCGATTGTTTTTCCCCGCAGAGGGTGAGGTAGGAGTTGAATTGTAGTAATAGTGCCCATGCAATGGAGTGACTAAGTATGTACCTATTTAAGGTGAAGGTAACTTCCAAACTGCTACAGGCTCCCGGGGAGGCGGGTGGGCACATGCGAATCTACAGCGACTGATGCCACGAACAGATGTACACTGGGTAAGTGACATTTTCAGTTCGATGGCATCTGTCGCTGTAGATACGCATGTTTTGCATAGACTAGTAAGCAGTTATCTCCCCAAAAGCGGTGGCTCAGCCTGTAGGAGTGGAAGTAGTTTGAAATAATGTTCTTAATACGGCTTGACCTACTGTGGCTTGTTGTGCGGATAACACATCTACACAGTAGTGCTTGGTGAATGTGTGAGGCGTAGACCATGTGGCTGCCTTACATATTTCTTGCATTGGGATGTTTCCTAGAAAGGCCATGGTAGCACCCTTCTTTCTGGTTGAGTGTGCCCTTGGTGTAATGGGCAGCTGTCGTTTAGCTTTAAGGTAGCAGATTTGGATGCATTTAACTATCCATCTGGCTATACCTTGTTTTGATATTGGGTTTCCTGCATGAGGTTTTTGAAATGCAATAAATAGTTGTTTAGTCTTTCTGATGTTCTTTGTTCTGTCAATGTAATACATTAATGCTCTTTTGACATCTAATGTATGTAGTGCCCTTTCAGCTACGGTATCTGGCTGTGGAAAGAACACTGGAAGTTCCACTGTTTGATTTAGATGGAACAGTGAAATAACCTTTGGCAAAAATTTAGGATTAGTCCTTAGGACGACCTTATTCTTGTGTAGTTGTATAAAAGGTTCTTGTATTGTAAACGCCTGAATCTCGCTTACTCTTCTTAGGGAAGTAATGGCGATGAGAAATGCAACCTTCCAGGTTAGGAACTGTATTTCGCAGGAGTGCATGGGTTCAAAAGGTGGACCCATAAGTCTAGTTAGGACAACATTTAGGTTCCATGAAGGAACAGGTGGTGTTCTTGGTGGTATAATTCTCCTAAGGCCCTCCATGAATGCTTTAATGACTGGTATCTTATATAGGGAAGTTGAATAGGTAGTCTGCAGGTATGCAGATATTGCTGCAAGGTGTATTTTAATGGAAGAGAAAGCCAGGTTAGATTTTTGTAAGTGAAGCAAGTAGCCCACTACATGTTCTGAAGTTGTGTGTAAAGGTTGTATTTGATTAATATGGCAGTAGCAAACAAACCTCTTCCATTTACTTGCATAGCAGTGCCTGGTGGATGGCCTTCTGGCTTGCTTTATGACTTCCATACATTCTTGGGTAAGTTGTAAGTGCCCGAATTCTAGGATCTCAGGAGCCAGATTGCTAGATTCAGCGATGCTGGATCTGGGTGTCTGATCTTTTGGTTGTGTCAACAGATCTGGCCTGTTGGGCAATTTGATGTAGGGTACTACTGATAGGTCTAGCAGCGTTGTGTACCAGGGTTGCCTTGCCCAAGTTGGTGCTATCAATATGAGTTTGAGTTTGTTTTGACTGAGTTTGTTTACCAGGTAAGGAAGGAGAGGGAGAGGAGGAAAAGCGTAAGCAAATATCCCTGACCAGTTCATCCATAGGGCATTGCCTAGGGACTGTTTGTGTGGGTATCTGGATGCGAAGTTTTGGCATTTTGCGTTCTCCTTCGTCGCAAACAAGTCTATTTGAGGTGTTCCCCAGAGTTTGAAATAGTTGTTCAGAATTATTTGGGGGTGAATTTTCCATTCGTGGACCTGTTGGTGATCTCGAGAGAGGTTGTCTGCGAGTTGATTTTGGATCCCTGGTATAAATTGTGCTATTAGGCGAATTTGGTTGTGAATTGCCCAACGCCAAATTTTTTGTGCTAGCAGGCTTAACTGCGTGGAGTGTGTCCCCCCTTGCTTGTTTAGATAATACATTGTTGTCATGTTGTCTGTCTTGACGAGAATGTATTTGTGAACTATTATTGGTTGGAAAGCTTTTAGTGCTTGAAAAACTGCTAGTAGTTCTAGGTGATTTATATGCAGTTTTGTTTGATGTACGTTCCATTGTCCTTGTATGCTGTGTTGTTCGAGGTATGCTCCCCACCCTGTCATGGAAGCATCTGTTGTTATTACGTATTGTGGCACTGGGTCTTGGAAAGGCCGCCCTTTGTTTAAATTTATGTTGTTCCACCACAGAAGCGAGAGGTAAGTTTGGCGGTCTATTAACACCAGATCTAGAAGATGACCCTGTGCTTGAGACCACTGTGATGCTAGGCACTGTTGTAAGGGCCTCATGTGCAGTCTTGCGTTTGGGACAATGGCTATGCATGAAGACATCATGCCTAGGAGTTGTAATATCATCTTTGCTTGTATCTTTTGTGTTGGATACATGTGTTGTATGATGGTGTTGAAATTTTGAATTCTTTGGGGACTTGGAGTGGCTACTCCTTTTGTTGTGTCTATTATGGCTCCTAGGTATTGTTGTACCTTGCACGGCAGAATGTTGGATTTCGTGAAGTTGACGGTGAACCCTAGTTTGAAGAGGGTTTGTATGATCTGATTTGTGTGATTTGAGCACTCTATTAACGAATGGGCCTTGATTAGCCAGTCGTCTAGATATGGGAACACATGTATTTGCTGCCTTCTGATGTGTGCAGCGACTACCGCTAGACATTTGGTAAAGACTCTTGGTGCGGTTGTTAATCCGAAAGGCAGTACCTTGAATTGGTAATGTATTCCTTTGAATACAAACCTTAGGTATTTCCTGTGCGATGGGTGTATTGGTATATAGAAATACGCGTCCTTGAGGTCTAAAGTTGACATGTAGTCGTGTAGTTTTAGCAATGGTAATACTTCTTGTAGTGTGACCATGTGAAAGTGGTCTGATTTGATGAATGTGTTCACTATTCTGAGGTCTAGGATTGGTCTCAGCGTTTTGTCCTTCTTTGGTATCAGAAAGTACAGTGAGTAAACTCCTGTGTTTATTTGTGTGTTTGGCACTAATTCGATTGCATTCTTTTGCAATAGTGCCTGCACTTATATCTCCAGGAGATTGGAATGATGTTTTGTCAAATTTTGTGCTTTTGGTGGTATGTTTGGAGGGAATTGTAGAAATTCTATGCAATAACCATGTTGGATAATTGCTAGAACCCAAGTGTCTGTAGTGATTTCCTCCCATGCTTTGTAATAATGACTTATTCTTCCCCCCACTGGTGTTGTGTGGAGGGGGTGAGTGACATGTGAGTCACTGCTTAGTAGTAGGGGTTTTGGGGCTTTGAAATTTTCCTCTATTCCTAGGGAATTGCCCTCCTCTATATTGTCCCCGAAAACCTCCTCTGTACTGTCCCTGGTAACTGGACGGTGTTGCCTGTGAGGTGCTGGCTTGTGTGCTTTGACCCCGAAACCCCCCTCTAAAGGGTGTTTTACGGAATGTGCTGTAATTCCCTCTGCTCTGCGGGGAGTAGAGTGCGCCCACGGCTTTAGCAGTGTCCGTGTCTTTTTTGAGTTTCTCAATCGCTGTGTCCACTTCTGGACCGAACAGTTCTTTTTCGTTAAAAGGCATATTGAGAACTGCTTGCTGAATCTCTGGTTTAAATCCAGACGTTCGGAGCCATGCATGCCTTCTGATAGTTACGGATGTATTAATTGTCCGTGCAGCTGTATCTGCAGCGTCCATGGAGGAGCGGATTTGGTTGTTGGAAATGGTCTGTCCTTCCTCAACCACTTGTTTTGCCCTATTTTGTAGGTCTTTGGGCAGATGGTCAATGAGATGTTGCATCTCATCCCAATGGGCTCTGTCATAGCGCGCAAGTAGTGCCTGGGAGTTAGCGATGCGCCACTGGTTTGCAGCTTGTGCTGCGACTTTTTTACCAGCTGCATCGAACTTGCGGCTTTCTTTATCTGGGGGTGGTGCATCTCCAGATGTGTGGGAGTTGGCCCTTTTCCTAGCTGCTCCTACAACGACGGAGTCTGGTGGCAGCTGTGTAGTGATGAAAGCCGGGTCTGTAGGAGGCGCCTTATACTTTTTTTCCACTCTTGGTGTGATTGCCCTACTTTTGACCGGCTCCTTAAAGATTTCTTTTGCGTGCCGGAGCATACCAGGGAGCATAGGCAGGCTTTGGTAGGAGCTGTGGGTGGAGGAGAGTGTGTTGAATAAAAAGTCATCCTCGACCTGTTCTGAGTGGAGGCTTACATTGTGAAATTGTGCTGCTCTAGCCACCACTTGAGAATACGCAGTGCTGTCCTCCGGTGGAGATGGCTTCGTAGGGTATGCCTCCGGACTGTTATCTGACACTGGGGCGTCGTATAAGTCCCATGCGTCTTGATCTTGGTCACCCTGGTTCATGGTGGTGTGAGCTGGGGAATGTGATGGAGTTTGTGCTGGTGAGACGTTAATCACAGGTGGAGGAGAGGGTGGTGGGGTAACTTTTTTCACCACTTTTGTTTGTGGTGTTTGTTCAGTTTGGAACTCCAATCTTCTCTTTCTTCTAATAGGGGGAAGGGTGCTTATTTTTCCTGTCCCCTGCTGTATGAAAATATGCTTTTGCGTATGGTCTACATCCGTTGAGTGTAGTTCTTCCCCAAACCTATGCTTTTGCATTTGGGAGGTTAGCGAGTGCTCTTTTGTATCAGAGCCTGAAACTGGGTCGGTTGCAGTTTGTTTCGGCACCGAAACCCTGTCTGCATCTTTTTTCGGCTCCGAGGTGACTTTTTTCTTTTTCGGGGCCGAAACCTCTCGGCGTCGATCTTCATCGGTGCCGCTGTCTCGGCGTCGAGCCGTGTCTACACCGGTATCTCGGTGTCGATGCTTGTCTCCAGCACTTTCTCGGTCCCGAGAAGGTTGCGTGCCGGTGTCTCGACCGGAGTCGGACGATCTCGGCACTGTTTGGGCCTTTTTCGGTGCAGACGGTCGGTCACCGAATTTATGGGTCGAGCCATGGCCTGATGGCAGTGGCGTCCCCTGGGCCTTGTAAATCTTCTTTTGAGTGGTTTTCGACGTCCTACTCACGGTTTGTGGATCGTCGAATCCTTCGGAGTCCGATTCTTGGATCGAAAAGGATCCCTCCTCTTCTTGTTCCTCGAACTCCCGGTGGGCTGTCGGCGCGGACGCCATCTGAAGTCTTCTGGCTCGACGGTCTCGGAGAGTTTTTCGGGACCGGAACGCACGACAGGCCTCGCAGGTGTCTTCGCTGTGCTCAGGTGACAGGCACAGGTTGCAGACCAAGTGTTGGTCTGTATAGGGGTATTTATTGTGGCATTTGGGACAGAAACGGAACGGGGTCCGTTCCATCGGCGTTCTTCTGCACGCGGTCGGGCCGACCAGGCCCCGACGGGGGATCGAAAAAATTACCCCGAAGGGCACCGGAGCTCTTCGATCTTAGACGCGGTGTTGAATCTAACTACGCCGACCCCGAACGCAACAATACCGACGAAAATCTTCTGAAATTAGCTATTTTTCCGTTCCGAAACTCGGAGCGACAGGAACACGTCCGAATCCGATGGCGGAAAAAAAACAATCGAAGATGGAGTCGACGCCCATGCGCAATGGAGACAAAAGGAGGAGTCACTCGGTCCCGTGACTCGAAAGACTTCTTCGAAGAAAAACAACTTGTAACACTCCGGCCCAACACCAGATGGCGAGCTATTGCAAAACATGAGTATCTACAGCGACAGATGCCATCGAACATGGTGTTCGGGAAGAAGCCTACAGGGACACAGGCGCCAGTGTCACTATGATGACTGAGAAACTGGTGTCCCCTGAGCAACACCTACTTGATCAGCAGTACCAAGTGACTGACGTCAACAAAAACACTGTAAGCCACCCCATGGCAGTTGTTGATTTCAGCTGGAGGGGGGAGGAGAGAGTTTACTGGTCCAAAAAAGGTTGTAGTGTATCTCTTGGGGAATGACTTGGAGACTTCAGCTTGGGCTGAAGTAGAGCTGGAGGCCCATGCAGCAATGCTGGGCATCCCAGGGCATATTTGTGCTTTAACCACAGCTCAGGTCAAAAAGCAAAAAGAAAAAGCAATCTTGAAGCCTGGAACAATGGCCCAAGTGACTCCCAAAGCCAAGGTTAGGAAAGGCAAAATGTTTCCCCCAACCGCACCCTCCAGTGAAGATGCCACCTCTCAGGAGGAGGAATCCACTCCCTTGGTAGAACCTACACCTGAAGAGTTGAAAACTGATACAGCTGAACTTGAAGGTGCAGGGGAGGTTGCCAGGGAGGAGTTCAGCAGTGCACAGCCCATCTGTCCCACACTGGAAGGGTTAAGACAGCAAGTTGTCCTTCAGGAAGCAGGGGATGTCAGTGGCACCCACAAGGTGTACTGGGAGGGCAATCTCCTAGACTCCGAAGCAAGGGAACCCAAACCTGGTGCCACCAGGAGGTTGATAGTACCGCTGCAGTATAGAAAGCTTTTGTTGAAACTGGCACATGACATACCCTTGGCAGGTCACTTGGGGCAAAGTAAGACTTGCCCCACATGTCTGAAGATAAAAAGGAGTTCCATTTGAGAGGGTTGGGGTGGATATTGTTGGCCCCCTAGACACTCTGGAAACAGAGTTATACTGATGGTGGTGGACCATGCCACCAGGTATCCAGAGGCCATACCTCTAAGGACTACTAACGCTCCTGCATTGGCAAAAGCCCTCCTGGGAATCTTCTCTGGGGTGTGCTTTCCAAAAGAGGTGGTATCAGGAGAGGTACAAACTTCATGTCTGCATCCCTCAAAGCCATGTGGAAGGAACATGTTACTTACAAGTGCACCACACCTTACCACTCCCAAACTAATGATCTGGTTGAGAGATTTAATAAAACTCTCAAAGGTATGATTATGGGACTCTCTGAAAACTCAGGAGAAGATTGGATGTCCTATTACCATCCCTCCTGTTTGCCTACAGGGAGGTCCCTCAGAAGCGAGTGGGCTAAAGACCCTTTGAAATTCTGTTTAGTCACCCTGTTAGGGGTCCACTTGCACTTGTAAGGGAAGGATAGGAGCAACCTCTCAAGCCCCCTAAACAGGACTTCGTGGACTATGTACTTGGTCTCAGATCCAGGATGGCCAAGTACACGAGAAAGGTCACTAAAAACCGTCAGGCCAGCCAAGAACTGTGAAAGCAGTGGCATGATCAGAAGGCTGTCCTAGCTGTGTACCAACCAGGACAGAAAGTGTGGATCCTGGAGCCTGTGGCTCCCAGGGCACTCAAAGACAAACGGAGTGGTCCCCACACTATAATGGAGCAAAAGGGTGAGGTCACCTATTTGGTGGACCTTGGCACTCCTAGAAGGCACCTCAGGGTGATTAATGTGAACCACCTTAAGCCCTACTATGAAAGGGCTGATCTGACCCTGCCAACTTACAACTGATGGTGGACAGGAAGAAGAGAGTGACCCTCTCCCTGATCTGTTCTCCACCACTGCAGCTAATGGCTCAGTGGATGGAGTGATCCTAGCAGACGGCCTTTCTGAGTCTCAGAAGGAGGACTGCAGGAACTTCCTAGGCCAGTTCTCTGAACACTTTTCTCTGACACTTGGTCAGACTACATGGTGTGAACACACCATTGACACAGGGGACAGTTTGCCTGTTAAAGAGTAAAATTTACAGGCAACCTGATCATGTTAGAGATTGCATCAAAGCAGAAGTGCAAAAGATTCTTGACCTAGGAGTGACTGAGCACTGCGATAGCCCCTGGGCTAGCCGAGTGGTGCTGGTACAAAAACCTCACTCACAAAATAGGAAATAGGAGATGAGTTCTGTGTAGATTATAGAGGGCTCTACACAGTCACTAAGACTGATGCTCACCCTATACCCAGGGTAGATGAGCTAATAGATACACTGCCATCTGCCAAGTATCTAAGCACCTTTGACTTAACTGCAGCATATGGGCAGATCAAACGGTCACAGGATGCAAAATCAAAAACTGCATTCGCAACCAATTTACAGTTATGCCCACTGATCTGAAGAATGCACCTGCCACTTTCCAGAGGCTGGTGAATATAGTCCTCCAAGGTTTGGAAGCCTATAGTGCAGCTTACCTTGACGACATAGCTGTCTTTAGCTCCACCTGGGATGAGCACCTGATCCACCTGTGGAATGTTTTAGAGTCCCTGCAGAAGGTAGGCCTCACTATCAAGGCCTCTAAGTGCCAGATAGGGCAGGGGAAGGTTGTATATCTAGGTCACCTGGTGGGTGGAGGCCAGATTCAACCATTGCAGGGGAATGTCTTAGACTGTCTTAGAGGGCTCCCCCTACAACACAAACACAGGTAAGAGCCTTCTCAAGCCTCCCTGGGCACTACAGGAGGTTCATTAAAACGATGGCTCCATTGTAGCCCCTCTCAATGACTTCACATGATGCCCAAGAAAGTTTTGTGGACAGCTAGCCTTCAAAAAGCTTTTGAGGACCTGAAACAGGCCATGTGCTCTGCACCAGTGCTAAAAAGCCCCGATTACTCCAAAACATGAATTGTCTAAACTGATGCTTCAGAGGTAGGGGTGGGGGCAGTTCTTTCTCAGCTCAACACTGAGGGCCAGGATCAACCAGTTGCTTTTATCAGCAGAATGTTGACCCCTAGAGAGAAGCGTTCGTCAGCTGTAGACAGGGTGGCCTATGCTGTGCTCTGGGCCTTGAAGAAGCTGAGGCCATACCTGTTTGACACTCACTTCATTGTTCAGACAGACCAAAAGCCCATTCTATGGCTCAAATAGATGAAAGGTGAAAATACCAAATTGCTGAGACGGTCAAAATCCCTACAGGGAGTGGACTACACAGTGGAAAATAGACCTGGGAGTAACCATGTAAGTCCCTATTATAGGGTACTCCGGCCAGCCACCAACTGGGCTAGGATGAGGGCCGCCTGCTGGTCACTCCTGCACTGGTAGGTGGTTCCTCTCGGTCCTGGGGGCTGCGGGTGCAGTGCTTGGTCCAGGCGTTGGGTTCCTTTGTTACTAGGCAGTCGCGGTCAGGGGGAGCCTCCGAGTCCTCTCTGCAGGCGTCGCTGTGGTGGTGCAAGGAGGTCGACTCAGGGTGTCCACGTAGTTGGAGTCACCTGGGACTCCTCTCTGCAGTGTTGGCTGTTCTGAACTCATGCTGGGGGCGTCAGTTGCAGAGTGTGAAGACTCACACTTCTGGCGGGAAGTTGGAGTCACTTTAAAGTTGGTTTCTTATTGCTATTTTTGAACAGAGCTGCTGTTCTCAGTAGGTTCCTGGTCCTTTAGGTGCAGGGCAGTCCTCAGGGGTTGCAGGTCCCGCTTTATGTGTCACTGTGCAGGTTCTTTGAGTCAGGAGACAGGCCGGTAGGGCTGGGGCCAAGTCAGTTATTGTCTCCGTCGTCTCTGCGGGGCTTTCAGGAAAGCAGTCCTTCTTTCTTCAGGTTGCAGGAATCTGATTTCCTGGGTTCAGGGTCACCCCTAAATAATCTAGGGGTGTGTTTAGGTCTGGGGGGCAGTAGGCAATGGCTACTGTCCTGGAGGGTGGCTACACCCTCTTTGTGCCTCCTCCCTGAGGGGAGGAGGGCACATCCCTATTCCTATTGGGGGAATCCTCCAAAACCAAGATGGAGGATTTCTTAAGGCAGGGGTCACCTCAGCTCAGGACACCTTAGGGGCTGTCCTGACTGGTGGCTGACTCCTCCTTGTTTTTCTCATTATCTCCTCTGGACTTGCCGCCAAAAGTGGGGGCTGTGTCCGGCGGGGCGGGCATCTCCACTAGATAGGATGTCCTGGGGAGCTGTAACAACAGGCATGAGCCTTTGAGGCTCACCGCCAGGTGTTACAGTTCCTGCAGGGGGAGGTGAGAAGCACCTCCACCCAGTGCAGTCTTTGTTCCTGGCCAGTGTGAAAAAGGCACTCACCTCATGTGGCCAGTAACCCGGCAGTCTGGCAGGAACTGGTCAGCCTAACACTGGTGTTTGGACTGGTATACAGGGGGCATCTCTAAGATGCCCTCTGTGTGCATTTTTCAATAAATCCCACTCTGGCATCAGTGTGGATTTATTGTGTCTGAGAAGTTTGATACCAAACTTCCCAGATTTCAGTGTAGCCATTATGGAACTGTGGAGTTCGTGTTTGACAAACTCCCAGACCATATACTCTTTACGGCTACCCTGCACTTACAATGTCTAAGGATTGGCTTAGACAATGAAGGGGCATAGTGCACCCTGCCTAAGGGCTGTAAGGCCTGCTATTGGGGTGACTAACCTATTCCACAGGCAGTGAGTTGAGGGCATGGCACTCTGAGGGGAGTGCCATGTCGACTTAGTCATTTTCTCCTCCACACACAAGCTGTGAGGCAGTGTGCATGTGCTGAGGGAGGGGTTTCCAGGGTGGCATAATACATGCTGCAGCCCTTATAGGCCTTCCGTGGCCACAGTGCCCTTGGTACCAGGGGTACCTGTTACAAGGGACTTATCTGTGTGCCAGGGTTGTGCTAAAGGTACAGTTTTAGGGAAAGAACACTGGTGCTGGGGCCTGGCTAGCAGGATCCAAGCACACTTTCATTCATAACTAGCATCAACAAAAAGGCAAAACGTTAGGGGGTAACCATGCCAAGGGAGGCATTTCCCTACAATTTCCTTTGGGAGAGGAGGTAACACCCTCTCCCTTTCAAAATAGGTGTGACAGGCTTGTAAGGAAATGCCTCCTTGGCATGGGTACTGTAGGAAGTTGGCTCTGTATGTGCTATTTCAAAGTAAGGAATAGCATGCACAGAGTCCAAGGGTTCCCCTTAGAGGTAAAATAGTGGTAAAAAGAGATAATACTAATGCTCTATTCTGTGGTAGTGTGGTCGAGCAGTAGGCTTATCCAAGGAGTAGTGTTAAGCATTTGTTGTACATACACAAGACAATAAATGAGGTACACACACTCAGAGACAAATCCAGCCAATAGGTTTTGTTATAGAAAAATATATTTTCTTAGTTTATTTTAAGAACCACAGGTTCAAATTTCACATGTAATAGCTTGTTTGGAAGGTATTGCAGGTAAGTACTCTAGGAACTTTGAATCATTACATTAGCATGAATACTTTGGTCATAAAACACAATAAGCTGTTTTAAAAGTGGACACAGTGCGATTTTCACAGTTCCTGGGGGAGGTAAGTTATTGTTAGTTTTCACAGGTAAGTAAGTCACTTACAGTTCTCAGTTTTTGGTCCAAGGTAGCCCACCGTTGGGGGTTCAGAGCAACCCCAAAGTTATCACACCAGCAGGTCAGGGCCGGTCAGGTGCAAAGGTCAAAGAGGTGCCCAAAACACATAGGCTATAATGGAGAGAAGGGGGTGCCCCGGTTCCAGTCTGCCAGCAGGTAAGTACCCGCGTCTTCGGAGGGCAGACCAGGGGGGTTTTGTAGGGCACCGGGGGGGGACACAAAGTAGCACAGAAAGTACACCCTCAGCAGCGCGGGGGCGGCCGGGTGCAGTGTGCAAACATGCGTCGGGTTTCCTTCAGGTTTCAATGGGAGACCAAGGGGTCTCTTCAGCGATGCAGGCAGGCAAGGGGGGGGGCTCCTCGGGGTAGCCACCACCTGGGCAAGGGAGAGGGCCTCCTGAGGGTCACTCCTGCACAGAAGTTCCGTTTCTTTAGGGGCTGGGGGCTGCGGGTCCAGGGTCTTTTCCAGCCGTCGGGAAATGGAGTGCAGACAGTCGCGGTCAGGGGGAGCCTGGGGATTCCCTCTGCAGGCGTCGCTGTGGGGGCTCAGGGGGGACAACTTTGGTTACTCACAGTCGTAGAGTCGCCGGAGGGTCCTCCCTGAGTTGGTTGTTCTCCACCAGTCGAGTCGGGGTCGCCGGGTGCAGTGTTGCAAGTCTCACGCTTCTTGCGGGGAATTGCAGGGGCCTTTAAATCTGCTCCTTGTAACAAAGTTGCAGTTCTTTTGGAGCAGTGCCGCTGTCCTCGGGAGTTCCTTGTCTTTTTCGAAGCAGGGCAGTCCTCAGAGGATTCAGAGGTCGCTGGTCCCTTGGAAAGCGTCGCTGGAGCAGGTTCTTTGGAAGGCAGGAGACAGGCCGGTAAGTCTGGGGCCAAGGCAGTTGGTGTCTTCTGGTCTTCCTCTGCAGGGGTCTTTCAGCTCGGCAGTCCTTCTTCTTGTAGTTGCGGGAATCTAAATCTTTAGGTTCAGGGAAGCCCTTAAATACTAAATTTAAGGGCGTGTTTAGGTCTGGGGGGTTAGTAGCCAATGGCTACTAGCCCTGAGGGTGGGTACACCCTCTTTGTGCCTCCTCCCAAGGGGAGGGGGTCACATCCCTAATCCTATTGGGGGAATCCTCCAGCTGCAAGATGGAGGATTTCTAAAAGTTAGAGTCACCTCAGCTCAGGACACCTTAGGGGCTGTCCTGACTGGCCAGTGACTCCTCCTTGTTATTCTCATTATTTTCTCCGGCCTTGCCGCCAAAAGTGGGGGCCGGGGCCGGAGGGGGCGGGCAACTCCACTAGCTGGAGTGTCCTGCGGGGCTGTGACAAAGGGGTGAGCCTTTGAGGCTCACCGCCAGGTGTTACAGCTCCTGCCTGGGGGAGGTGTTAGCATCTCCACCCAGTGCAGGCTTGGTTACTGGCCTCAGAGTGACAAAGGCACTCTCCCCATGGGGACAGCAACATGTCTCTAGTGTGGCAGGCTGCTGGAACCAGTCAGCCTACACAGATAGTCGGTTAAGTTTCAGGGGGCACCTCTAAGGTGCCCTCTGTGGTGTATTTTACAATAAAATGTACACTGGCATCAGTGTGCATTTATTATGCTGAGAAGTTTGATACCAAACTTCCCAGTTTTCAGTGTAGCCATTATGGTGCTGTGGAGTTCGTGTAAAACAGACTCCCAGACCATATACTCTTATGGCTACCCTGCACTTACAATGTCTAAGGTTTTGCTTAGACACTGTAGGGGCACAGTGCTCATGCACTGGTACCCTCACCTATGGTATAGTGCACCCTGCCTTAGGGCTGTAAGGCCTGCTAGAGGGGTGTCTTACCTATACTGCATAGGCAGTGAGAGGCTGGCATGGCACCCTGAGGGGAGTGCCATGTCGACTTACTCATTTTGTTCTCACTAGCACACACAAGCTGGTAAGCAGTGTGTCTGTGCTGAGTGAGGGGTCTCTTAGGGTGGCATAATACATGCTGCAGCCCTTAGAGACCTTCCCTGGCATCAGGGCCCTTGGTACCAGAGGTACCAGTTACAAGGGACTTATCTGGATGCCAGGGTGTGCCAATTGTGGAATCAAAAGTACAGGTTAGGGAAAGAACACTGGTGCTGGGGCCTGGTTAGCAGGCCTCAGCACACTTTCAATTCAAAACATAGCATCAGCAAAGGCAAAAAGTCAGGGGGTAACCATGCCAAGGAGGCATTTCCTTACACAACCCCCCCCCCCCCAAACGAAAGAGGATGAGACTAACCTTTCCCAAGAGAGTCTTCATTTTCTAAGTGGAAGAACCTGGAAAGGCCATCTGCATTGGCATGGGCAGTCCCAGGTCTGTGTTCCACTATAAAGTCCATTCCCTGTAGGGAGATGGACCACCTCAACAGTTTTGGATTTTCACCTTTCATATGCATCAGCCATTTGAGAGATCTGTGGTCAGTTTGAACTAGGAAGTGAGTACCAAAGAGGTATGGTCTCAGCTTCTTCAGGGACCAAACCACAGCAAAGGCCTCCCTCTCAATGGCACTCCAACGCTGCTCCCTGGGGAGTAACCTCCTGCTAATGAAAGTAACAGGCTGGTCAAGGCCATCATCATTTGTTTGGGACAAAACTGCCCCTATCCCATGTTCAGAGGCATCTGTCTGCACAATGAACTGCTTAGAATAATCTGGAGCTTTTAGAACTGGTGCTGAGCACATTGCTTGTTTCAGGGTGTCAAAGGCCTGTTGGCATTCTACAGTCGAGTTCACTTTCTTGGGCATTTTCTTGGAGGTGAGTTCAGTGAGGGCTGTCACAATGGATCCATATCCCTTCACAAACCTCCTGTAATACCCAGTCAAGCCAAGGAATGCCCTGACTTGAGTCTGGGTTTTTGGAGCTACCCAGTCCAGAATAGTCTGGATCTTGGGTTGGAGTGGCTGAACTTGGCCTCCACCTACAAGGTGGCCCAAGTAAACCACAGTTCCCTGCCCTATCTGGCATTTGGATGCCTTGATAGAGAGGCCTGCAGATTGCAGAGCCTTCAAAACCTTCTTCAGGTGGACCAGGTGATCCTGCCAGGTGGAGCTAAAGACAGCAATATCATCAAGATAAGCTGTGCTAAAGGACTCCAAACCAGCAAGGACTTGATTCACCAACCTTTGGAAGGTGGCAGGGGCATTCTTTAAACCAAAGGGCATAACAGTAAACTGATAATGCCCATCAGGTGTGGAGAATGCTGTTTTCTCTTTTGCTCCAGGTGCCATTTTTATTTGCCAGTACCCTGCTGTCAAGTCAAAGGTACTTAAGAATTTGGCAGCACCTAATTTGTCTATGAGCTCATCAGCTCTAGGAATTGGATGGGCGTCTGTCTTGGTGACAGAGTTGAGCCCTCTGTAGTCCACACAAAACCTCATCTCTTTATTTCCATCTTTGGTGTGAGGTTTGGGGACTAAGACCACTGGGCTAGCCCAGGGGCTGTCAGAGCGCTCAATTACTCCCAATTCCAGCATCTTGTGGACTTCCACCTTGATGCTTTCCTTAACATGGTCAGACTGTCTAAAAATTTTGTTTTTGACAGGCATGCTGTCTCCTGTGTCCACATCATGGGTACACAGGTGTGTCTGACCAGGGGTTAGGGAGAAGAGTTCAGGAAACTGTTGTAGGACTCTCCTACAATCAGCTTGCTGTTGGCCAGAGAGGGTGTCTGAGTAGATCACTCCATCTACTGTGCCATCTTTTGGGTCTGATGACAGAAGATCAGGGAGAGGTTCACTCTCTGCCTCCTGATCCTCATCTGTTACCATCAACAGATTTACATCAGCCCTGTCATGGAAGAGCTTAAGGCGGTTCACATGGATCACCCTCTTGGGGCTCCTGCTTGTGCCCAGGTCCACCAGGTAGGTGACCTGACTCTTCCTTTCTAGCACTGGGTAAGGGCCACTCCATTTGTCCTGGAGTGCCCTGGGAGCCACAGGCTCCAGAACCCAGACTTTCTGCCCTGGTTGGAACTCAACCATTGCAGCCTTTTGGTCATACCAAAACTTCTGGAGCTGTTGGCTGGCCTCAAGGCTTTTGCTTGCCTTTTCCATGTACTCTGCCATTCTAGAGCGAAGGCCAAGTACATAGTCCACTATGTCCTGTTTAGGCTCATGAAGAGGTCTCTCCCAGCCTTCTTTAACAAGAGCAAGTGGTCCCCTTACAGGGTGACCAAACAGAAGTTCAAAGGGTGAGAATCCTACTCCCTTCTGTGGCACCTCTCTGTAAGCGAAAAGCAGACATGGCAAGAGGACATCCCATCTCCTTTTGAGCTTTTCTGGGAGCCCCATGATCATGCCTTTTAATGTCTTGTTGAATCTCTCAACTAAGCCATTAGTTTGTGGATGGTATGGTGTAGTGAATTTGTAAGTCACCCCACACTCATTCCACATGTGTTTTAGGTATGCTGACATGAAGTTGGTACCTCTGTCAGACACCACCTCCTTAGGGAAACCCACTCTGGTAAAGATACCAATGAGGGCCTTGGCTACTGCAGGGGCAGTAGTCGACCTAAGGGGAATAGCTTCAGGATACCTAGTAGCATGATCCACTACTACTAGGATATACATATTTCCTGAGGCTGTGGGAGGTTCTAGTGGACCAACTATGTCCACACCCACTCTTTCAAAGGGGACCCCCACCACTGGAAGTGGAATGAGAGGGGCCTTTGGATGCCCACCTGTCTTACCACTGGCTTGACAGGTGGGGCAGGAGAGGCAAAACTCCTTAACCTTGTGGGACATATTGGGCCAGTAGAAGTGGTTGACTAACCTCTCCCACGTCTTGGTTTGTCCCAAATGCCCAGCAAGGGGAATATCATGGGCTAAGGTCAGAATAAACTCTCTGAACGACTGAGGCACTACCACTCTCCTAGTGGCACCAGGTTTGGGGTCTCTGGCCTCAGTGTACAGGAGTCCATCTTCCCAATAGACCCTATGTGTTCCATTTTTCTTGCCCTTGGACTCTTCAGCAGCTTGCTGCCTAAGGCCTTCAAGAGAGGGACAGGTTTCTTGTCCCTTACACAGCTCCTCCCTTGAGGGTCCCCCTGGGCCTAAGAGCTCAACCTGATAAGGTTCAAGCTCCAAAGGCTCAGTTCCCTCAGAGGGCAGAACTTCTTCCTGGGAAGAGAGGTTCTCTTTTTCTGACTGTGTTGCAGTTGGTTTCCCAACTGACTTTCCTTTTCTCTTGGTAGGCTGGGCCTTTCTTCCAGACTCCAGCTCTACTTTTTCACCCTGTGCCTTGCACTGTGCTCTTGTTTTTACACACACCAGTTCAGGGATACCCAGCATGGCTGCATGGGTTTTTAGTTCTACCTCAGCCCATGCTGAGGACTCCAGGTCATTTCCAAGCAGACAGTCTACTGGGATGTTTGAGGAGACCACCACCTGTTTCAGGCCATTGACCCCTCCCCATTCTAAAGTTACCATTGCCATGGGATGTGCTTTAGTCTGATTGTCAGCGTTGGTGACTGTATAGGTTTTTCCAGTCAGGTATTGGCCAGGGGAAACCAGTTTCTCTGTCACCATGGTGACACTGGCACCTGTATCCCTCAGGCCCTCTACACTTGTCCCATTAATAAAGAGCTGCTGCCTGTATTTTTGCATGTTAGGCGGCCAGGCAGCTAGTGTGGTAAATCCACCCCACCCTCAGAGACTAGAGTAGCTTCAGTGTGGACCCTGATTTGCTCTGGGCACACTGTTGATCCCACTTGGAGACTAGCCATTCCAGTGTTACCTGGATTGGAGTTTGGAGTGGAACTTTTCTTGGGACAGGCCTTGTCTCCAGTTTGGTGTCCAGACTGACTACAGTTTCGACACCAGGCCTTTTTGGGATCAAAGTTTTTACCCTTGTACCCAGGATTGTTTTGTGAAGAGGCTCTGGGCCCACCCTCCTGTGCAGGTTTTTGGGGGCCTGTAGAAGACTCTTTACTATTTTTATTTTTGGCTGTCTCACCACATTTCCCCTGGGGAGGTTTTGTGACCCCTTTCTTTTGGTCACCCCCTGTGGAAGTTTTGGACACCCTAGTCTTGACCCAATGGTCCGCCTTCTTTCCCAATTCTTGGGGAGAAATTGGTCCTAGGTCTACCAGATGCTGATGCAGTTTGTCATTGAAACAATTACTTAACAGGTGTTCTTTCACAAATAAATTGTACAGCCCATCATAATTACTTACACCACTGCCTTGAAATCCAACCATCTAGTGTTTTTACTGAGTAGTCTACAAAGTCAACCCAGGTCTGGCTCGAGGATTTTTGAGCCCCCCTGAATCTAATCCTATACTCCTCAGTGGAGAATCCAAAGCCCTCAATCATGGTACCCTTCATGAGGTCATATGATTCTGCATCTTTTCCAGAGAGTGTGAGGAGTCTATCCCTACACTTTCCTGTGAACATTTCCCAAAGGAGAGCACCCCAGTGAGATCTGTTCACTTTTCTGGTTACACAAGCCCTCTCAAAAGCTGTGAACCATTTGGTGATGTCATCACCATCTTCATATTTAGTTACAATCCCTTTAGGGATTTTCAACATGTCAGGAGAATCTCTGACCCTATTTATGTTGCTGCCACCATTGATGGGTCCTAGGCCCATCTCTTGTCTTTCCCTTTCTATGGCTAGGATCTGTCTTTCCAAAGCCAATCTTTTGGCCATCCTGGCTAACTGGATGTCCTCTTCACTGGAGTTATCCTCAGTGATTTCAGAGTTGTTGGTCCCTCCTGTGAGGGAACCTGCATCTCTGACTATTATTTGTGGAGTCAGGGCTTGAGAAGCCCTGTTCTCCCTAAGTAGGATTGGAGGGGGGGGATTTCCCTCCAAGTCACTATCTTCATCCTCTGTGTTGCCATCCTCAGAGGGGTTGGCTTTTTCAAACTCTGCCAAAAGCTCCTGGAGCTCTAGTTTGGAAGGTCTGGGGCCCATTACTATGTTCTTTATTTTACAGAGTGACCTTAGCTCCCTCATCTTAAGATGGAGGTAAGGTGTGGTGTCGAGTTCCACCACATTCATCTCTGCACTAGACATTATGCTTCTAAAAGTTGGAATACTTTTTAAGAAACTAAAACTGGTTCTAGAATCTAATTCAAACTTTTACAAACTTTTAAACTCTAAAAGAAATGCTAACAGGGACTAACACAAGGCCCTAGCAGGACTTTAAAGAATTTAGAAAACTTTTCAAATTGCAAAAATCAATTTCTAATGACAATTTTGGAATTTGTCGTGTGATCAGGTATTGGCTGAGTAGTCCAGCAAATGCAAAGTCTTGTACCCCACCGCTGATCCACCAATGTAGGAAGTTGGCTCTGTATGTGCTATTTCAAAGTAAGGAATAGCATGCACAGAGTCCAAGGGTTCCCCTTAGAGGTAAAATAGTGGTAAAAAGAGATAATACTAATGCTCTATTTTGTGGTAGTGTGGTCGAGCAGTAGGCTTATCCAAGGAGTAGTGTTAAGCATTTGTTGTACATACACATAGCCAATAAATGAGGTACACACACTCAGAGACAAATCCAGCCAATAGGTTTTGTTATAGAAAAATATATTTTCTTAGTTTATTTTGAGAACCACAGGTTCAAATTTAACATGTAATATCTTGTTTGAAAGGTATTGCAGGTAAGTACATTAGGAACTTTGAATCATTTCAATTGCATGTATACTTTTCAAGTTATTCACAAATAGCTATTTTAAAAGTGGACACTTAGTGCAATTTTCACAGTTCCTGGGGGAGGTAAGTTTTTGTTAGTTTTACCAGGTAAGTAAGACACTTACAGGGTTCAGTTCTTGGTCCAAGGTAGCCCACCGTTGGGGGTTCAGAGCAACCCCAAAGTTACCACACCAGCAGCTCAGGGCCGGTCAGGTGCAGAGTTCAAAGTGGTGCCCAAAACACATAGGCTTCAATGGAGAGAAGGGGGTGCCCCGGTTCCAGTCTGCCAGCAGGTAAGTACCCGCGTCTTCGGAGGGCAGACCAGGGGGGGTTTTGTAGGGCACCGGGGGGGACACAAGCCCACACAGAAATTTCACCCTCAGCGGCGCGGGGGCGGCCGGGTGCAGTGTTAGAACAAGCGTCGGGTTCGCAATGGAAGTCAATGAGAGATCAAGGGATCTCTTCAGCGCTGCAGGCAGGCAAGGGGGGGCTTCCTCGGGGAAACCTCCACTTGGGCAAGGGAGAGGGACTCCTGGGGGTCACTTCTGCAGTGAAAGTCCGGTCCTTCAGGTCCTGGGGGCTGCGGGTGCAGGGTCTTTTCCAGGCGTGAGGACTTAGGTTTCAGAGAGTCGCGGTCAGGGGAAGCCTCGGGATTCCCTCTGCAGGCTGCGCTGTGGGGGCTCCGGGGGGACAGGTTTTGGTACTCACAGTCGTAGAGTAGTCCGGGGGTCCTCCCTGAGGTGTTGGTTCTCCACCAGCCGAGTCGGGGTCGCCGGGTGCAGTGTTGCAAGTCTCACGCTTCTTGCGGGGAGATTGCAGGGTTCTTTAAAGCTGCTCCTTTGGATAAAGTTGCAGTCTTTTTGGAGCAGGTCCGCTGTCCTCGGGAGTTTCTTGTCGTCGTCGAAGCAGGGCAGTCCTCAGAGGATGCAGAGGTCGCTGGTCCCTTTGGAAGGCGTCGCTGGAGCAGAGTTCTTTGGAAGGCAGGAGACAGGCCGGTGAGTTTCTGGAGCCAAGGCAGTTGTTGTCTTCTGGTCTTCCTCTGCAGGGGTTTCAGCTAGGCAGTCCTTCTTCTTGTTGTTGCAGGAATCTAAATCTTTAGGTTCAGGGGAGCCCTTAAATACTAAATTTAAGGGCGTGTTTAGGTCTGGGGGGTTAGTAGCCAATGGCTACTAGCCCTGAGGGTGAGTACACCCTCTTTGTGCCTCCTCCCAAGGGGAGGGGGTCACATCCCTAATCCTATTGGGGGAATCCTCCATCTGCAAGATGGAGGATTTCTAAAAGTTAGAGTCACCTCAGCTCAGGACACCTTAGGGGCTGTCCTGACTGGCCAGTGACTCCTCCTTGTTGGTCTCATTATTTTCTCCGGCCTTGCCGCCAAAAGTGGGGGCCGGGGCCGGAGGGGGCGGGCAACTCCACTAGCTGGAGTGTCCTGCGGGGCTGTGACAAAGGGGTGAGCCTTTGAGGCTCACCGCCAGGTGTTACAGTACCTGCCTGGGGGAGGTGTTAGCATCCCTACCCAGTGCAGGCTTTGTTACTGGCCTCAGAGTGACAAAGGCACTCTCCCCATGGGGCCAGCAACATGTCTCTAGTGTGGCAGGCTGCTGGAACTAGTCAGCCTACACAGACAGTCGGTTAAGTTTCAGGGGGCACCTCTAAGGTGCCCTCTGGGGTGTAGTTTACAATAAAATGTACACTGGCATCAGTGTGCATTTATTGTGCTGAGAAGTTTGATACCAAACTTCCCAGTTTTCAGTGTAGCCATTATGGTTCTGTGGAGTTCGTGTAAGACAGACTCCCAGACCATATACTCTTATGGCTACCCTGCACTTACAATGTCTAAGGTTTTGCTTAGACACTGTAGGGGCACAGTGCTCATGCACTGGTACCCTCACCTATGGTATAGTGCACCCTGCCTTAGGGCTGTAAGGCCTGCTAGAGGGGTGTCTTACCTATACTGCATAGGCAGTGAGAGGCTGGCATGGCACCCTGTGGGGAGTGCCATGTCGACTTACTCATTTTGTTCTCACTAGCACACACAAGCTGGTAAGCAGTGTGTCTGTGCTGAGTGAGGGGTCTCTAGGGTGGCATAATACATGCTGCAGCCCTTAGAGACCTTCCCTGGCATCAGGGCCCTTGGTACCAGAGGTACCAGTTGCAAGGGACTTATCTGGATGCCAGGGTGTGCCAATTGTGGAATCAAAAGTACAGGTTAGGGAAAGAACACTGGTGCTGGGGCCTGGTTAGCAGGCCTCAGCACACTTTCAATTCAAAACATAGCATCAGCAAAGGCAAAAAGTCAGGGGGTAACCATGCCAAGGAGGCATTTCCTTACACCCATGATCATGCCCTTTAATGTCTTGTTGAATCTCTCAACAAGGCCATTAGTTTGTGGATGATATGGTGTAGTGAATTTGTAAGTCACTCCACACTCATTCCACATGTGTTTTAGGTATGCTGACATGAAGTTGGTACCTCCGTCAGACACCACCTCCTTAGGGAAACCCACTCTGGTAAAGATACCAATGAGGGCTTTGGCTACTGCAGGGGCAGTAGTCGACCTAAGGGGAATAGCTTCAGGATACCTAGTAGCATGATCCACTACTACTAGGATGTACATATCTCCTGAGGCTGTGGGAGGTTCTAGTGGACCAACTATGTCCACACCCACTCTTTCAAAGGGGACCCCCACCACTGGAAGTGGAATGAGGGGGGCCTTTGGATGCCCACCTGTCTTACCACTGGATTGACAGGTGGGGCAGGAGAGGCAAAACTCCTTAACCTTCTGGGACATATTGGGCCAGTAGAAGTGGTTGACTAACCTCTCCCACGTCTTGGTTTGTCCCAAATGCCCAGCAAGGGGAATATCATGGGCTAAGGTCAGAATAAACTCTCTGAAACCCTGAGGCACTACCACTCTCCTAGTGGCACCAGGTTTGGGATCTCTTGCCTCAGTGTACAGGAGTCCATCTTCCCAATAGACCCTATGTGTTCCATTTTTCTTGCCTTTGGACTCTTCAGCAGCTTGCTGCCTAAGGCCTTCAAGAGAGGGGCAGGTTCCTTGTCCCTTACACAACTCTTCCCTTGAGGGTCCCCCTGGGCCCAAGAGCTCAACCTGATAAGGTTCCAGCTCCATAGGCTCAGTTCCCTCAGAGGGCAGAACTTCTTCCTGAGAAGAGAGGTTCTCTTTTTGGTGTTGTGTTGCAGCTGGTTTCCCAGCTGACTTTCCTTTTCTCTTGGTAGGCCGGGCCATTTTTCCAGACTCCAGCTCTACTTTTTCACCCTGTGCCTTGCACTGTGCCCTAGTCTTGACACACACCAGTTCAGGGATACCCAGCATGGCTGCATGGGTTTTCAGTTCTACCTCAGCCCATGCTGAGGACTCCAGGTCGTTTCCAAGCAAACAGTCTACTGGGATATTTGAGGAGACCACCACCTGTTTCAGGCTATTGACCCCTCCCCACTCTAAAGTTACCATTGCCATGGGATGTACTTTAGTCTGATTGTCAGCATTGGTGACTGGATAGGTTTGTCCAGTCAGGTATTGGCCAGGGGAAACCAGTTTCTCTGTCATCATGGTGACACTGGCACCTGTATCCCTCAGGCCCTCTACACTTGTCCCATTAATTAAGAGCTGCTGCCTGTATTTTTGCATGTTAGGGGGCCAGGCAGCCAGTGTGGCTAAATCCACCCCACCCTCAGAGACTAATGTAGCTTCAGTGTGACACCTGATTTGCTCTGGGCACACTGTTGATCCCACTTGGAGACTGGCCATTCCAGTTTTAGCTGGATGGGAGTTAGAAGTGGTATCTTTCTTGGGACAGGCCTTGTCTCCAGTTTGGTGTCCAGACTGACTACAGTTTCGACACCAGGCCTTTTTGGGATCAAAGTTTTTACCCTTGTACCCAGAATTGTTTTGTGAAGAGGCTCTGGGCCCACTCTCCTGTGCAGGTTTTTGGGGGCCTGTAGAAGACTCTTTACTATCTTTGTTTTTGGCTGTCTCACCACCTTTCCCCTGGGGAGGTTTTGTGACCCCTTTCTTTTGGTCACCCCCTGTGGAAGTTTTGGACACCCTAGTCTTGACCCAATGGTCCGCCTTCTTTCCCAATTCTTGGGGAGAAATTGGTCCTAGGTCCACCAGATGCTGATGCAGTTTATCATTGAAACAATTACTTAATAGGTGTTCTTTCACAAATAAATTGTACAGCCCATCATAATCATTTACACCATTGCCTTGAATCCAACCATCTAGTGTTTTTACTGAGTAGTCTACAAAGTCAACCCAGGTCTGGCTCGAGGATTTTTGAGCCCCCCTGAATCTAATTCTATACTCCTCAGTGGAGAATCCAAAGCCCTCAATCAGGGTACCCTTCATGAGGTCATAAGATTCTGCATCTTTTCCAGAGAGTGTGAGGAGCCTATCCCTACACTTTGCAGTGAACATTTCCCAAAGGAGAGCACCCCAGTGAGATTTGTTCACTTTTCTGGTTTCACAAGCCCTCTCAAAAGCTGTGAACCATTTGGTGATGTCATCACCATCTTCATATTTAGTTACAATCCCTTTAGGTATTTTCAACATGTCAGGAGAATCTCTGACCCTAGTTATGTTGCTGCCACCATTGATGGGTCCTAGGCCCATCTCTTGTCTTTCCCTTTCTATGGCTAGGATCTGTTTTTCCAAAGCCAATCTTTTGGCCATCCTGGCTAACTGGATGTCCTCTTCACTGGGGTTATCCTCAGTGATTTCAGAGAGGCTGGACCCTCCTGTGAGGGAGCCAGCATCTCTGACTATTATTTTTGGAGTCAGGGCTTGAGAAGCCCTGTTCTCCCTAGATAGGACTGGTGGAGGGGATTCTTCCTCCAGTTCACTATCATCCTCCTCTGTGTTATCCACAGAGGGGTTGGCTCTATCATACTCTGCCAACAGCTCCTTGAGCTGTACTTTGGTAGGTCTGGAGCCCATTGTTATTTTTCTTATGTTACAGAGTGACCTTAGCTCTTTCATCTGGAGATGGAGGTAAGGTGTGGTGTCGAGTTCCACCACATTCATCTCTGTACTAGACATTATTCTTCTAAAAGTTGGAATGCTTTTAAGAATCTAAAACTAGTTCTAGAATCTAATTCAAACTTTTACAAACTTTTAGACTCTAAAAGAAATGCTAACAGGGACTAACACAAGGCCCTAGCAGGACTTTTAAGAATTTAGAAAAATTTTCAAATTGCAAAAATCAATTTCTAATGACAATTTTGGAATTTGTCGTGTGATCAGGTATTGGCTGAGTAGTCCAGCAAATGCAAAGTCTTGTACCCCACCGCTGATCCACCAATGTAGGAAGTTGGCTCTGTATGTGCTATTTCAAAGTAAGGAATAGCATGCACAGAGTCCAAGGGTTCCCCTTAGAGGTAAAATAGTGGTAAAAAGAGATAATACTAATGCTCTATTTTGTGGTAGTGTGGTCGAGCAGTAGGCTTATCCAAGGAGTAGTGTTAAGCATTTGTTGTACATACACAAGACAATAAATGAGGTACACACACTCAGAGACAAATCCAGCCAATAGGTTTTGTTATAGAAAAATATATTTTCTTAGTTTATTTTAAGAACCACAGGTTCAAATTTCACATGTAATAGCTTGTTTGGAAGGTATTGCAGGTAAGTACTCTAGGAACTTTGAATCATTACATTAGCATGAATACTTTGGTCATAAAACACAATAAGCTGTTTTAAAAGTGGACACAGTGCGATTTTCACAGTTCCTGGGGGAGGTAAGTTATTGTTAGTTTTCACAGGTAAGTAAGTCACTTACAGTTCTCAGTTTTTGGTCCAAGGTAGCCCACCGTTGGGGGTTCAGAGCAACCCCAAAGTTATCACACCAGCAGCTCAGGGCCGGTCAGGTGCAAAGGTCAAAGAGGTGCCCAAAACACATAGGCTATAATGGAGAGAAGGGGGTGCCCCAGTTCCAGTCTGCCAGCAGGTAAGTACCCGCGTCTTCGGAGGGCAGACCAGGGGGGTTTTGTAGGGCACCGGGGGGGACACAAAGTAGCACAGAAAGTACACCCTCAGCAGCGCGGGGGCGGCCGGGTGCAGTGTGCAAACACGCTTCGGGTTTCCTTCAGGTTTCAATGGGAGACCAAGGGGTCTCTTCAGCGATGCAGGCAGGCAAGGGGGGGGCTCCTCGGGGTAGCCACCACCTGGGCAAGGGAGAGGGCCTCCTGGGGGTCACTCCTGCACAGAAGTTCCGTTTCTTTAGGGGCTGGGGGCTGCGGGTGCAGGGTCTTTTCCAGCCGTCGGGAAATGGAGTGCAGACAGTCGCGGTCAGGGGGAGCCTGGGGATTCCCTCTGCAGGCGTCGCTGTGGGGGCTCAGGGGGGACAACTTTGGTTACTCACAGTCGTAGAGTCGCCGGAGGGTCCTCCCTGAGTTGGTTGTTCTCCACCAGTCGAGTCGGGGTCGCCGGGTGCAGTGTTGCAAGTCTCACGCTTCTTGCGGGGAATTGCAGGGGCCTTTAAATCTGCTCCTTGTAACAAAGTTGCAGTTCTTTTGGAGCAGTGCCGCTGTCCTCGGGAGTTCCTTGTCTTTTTCGAAGCAGGGCAGTCCTCAGAGGATTCAGAGGTCGCTGGTCCCTTGGAAAGCGTCGCTGGAGCAGGTTCTTTGGAAGGCAGGAGACAGGCCGGTAAGTCTGGGGCCAAGGCAGTTGGTGTCTTCTGGTCTTCCTCTGCAGGGGTCTTTCAGCTCGGCAGTCCTTCTTCTTGTAGTTGCGGGAATCTAAATCTTTAGGTTCAGGGAAGCCCTTAAATACTAAATTTAAGGGCGTGTTTAGGTCTGGGGGGTTAGTAGCCAATGGCTACTAGCCCTGAGGGTGGGTACACCCTCTTTGTGCCTCCTCCCAAGGGGAGGGGGTCACATCCCTAATCCTATTGGGGGAATCCTCCATCTGCAAGATGGAGGATTTCTAAAAGTTAGAGTCACCTCAGCTCAGGACACCTTAGGGGCTGTCCTGACTGGCCAGTGACTCCTCCTTGTTATTCTCATTATTTTCTCCGACCTTGCCGCCAAAAGTGGGGGCCGG
This sequence comes from Pleurodeles waltl, assembly GCF_031143425.1. Lineage (NCBI taxonomy): Eukaryota > Metazoa > Chordata > Amphibia > Caudata > Salamandridae > Pleurodeles > Pleurodeles waltl. Next base: position 201,492,987 of record NC_090442.1, on the reverse strand, counting down.
GGCCGGAGGGGGCGGGCAACTCCACTAGCTGGAGTGTCCTGCGGGGCTGTGACAAAGGGGTGAGCCTTTGAGGCTCACCGCCAGGTGTTACAGCTCCTGCCTGGGGGAGGTGTTAGCATCTCCACCCAGTGCAGGCTTGGTTACTGGCCTCAGAGTGACAAAGGCACTCTCCCCATGGGCCAGCAACATGTCTCTAGTGTGGCAGGCTGCTGGAACCAGTCAGCCTACACAGATAGTCGGTTAAGTTTCAGGGGGCACCTCTAAGGTGCCCTCTGGGGTGTAGTTTACAATAAAATGTACACTGGCATCAGTGTGCATTTATTGTGCTGAGAAGTTTGATACCAAACTTCCCAGTTTTCAGTGTAGCCATTATGGTGCTGTGGAGTTCGTGTAAAACAGACTCCCAGACCATATACTCTTATGGCTACCCTGCACTTACAATGTCTAAGGTTTTGCTTAGACACTGTAGGGGCACAGTGCTCATGCACTGGTACCCTCACCTATGGTATAGTGCACCCTGCCTTAGGGCTGTAAGGCCTGCTAGAGGGGTGTCTTACCTATACTGCATAGGCAGTGAGAGGCTGGCATGGCACCCTGAGGGGAGTGCCATGTCGACTTACTCATTTTGTTCTCACTAGCACACACAAGCTGGTAAGCAGTGTGTCTGTGCTGAGTGAGGGATCTCTTAGGGTGGCATAATACATGCTGCAGCCCTTAGAGACCTTCCCTGGCATCAGGGCCCTTGGTACCAGAGGTACCAGTTACAAGGGACTTACCTGGATGCCAGGGTGTGCCAATTGTGGAATCAAAAGTACAGGTTAGGGAAAGAACACTGGTGCTGGGGCCTGGTTAGCAGGCCTCAGCACACTTTCAATTCAAAACGTAGCATCAGCAAAGGCAAAAAGTCAGGGGGTAACCATGCCAAGGAGGCATTTCCTTACAGGTACCCCCTGACTTTTTGCCATTGCTGATGCTAAGTTTTGATTTGAAGGTGTGCTGAGGCAGCAAGGCCGGAGGAGATAATGAGAAAAACTGGCCAGTCAGGACAACCCCTAAGGCAACCTGAGCTGAGGTGACTCTGACTTTTAGAAATCCTCCATCTTGCAGATGGAGGATTCCCCCAATTGGGATAGGAATGTGAACCCCTCCCCTTGGGAGGAGGCACAAAGAGTGTGTACCCACCCTCAGGGCTAGTAGCCATTGGCTACTAACCCCCCAGACCTAAACACGCCCTTAAATTTAGTATTTAAGGGCTCCCCAGAACCTAGGAACTCAGATTCCTGCAACCTAAGAAGAAGAGGACTGCTAAGCTGAAAAACCCTGCAGAGAAGACGAGACACCAACTGCTTTGGCCCCAGCTCTACCGGCCAGTCTCCCCACTTCTAAAGACACTGCTCCAGCGACGCTTTCCCCAGGGACCAGCGACCTCTGAATCCTCAGAGGACTGCCCTGCTCTAGAAGGACCAAGAACTCCCGAAGACAGCGGCTCTGTTCACCCAAGACTGCAACTTTGTAACAAAGGAGCAACTTTAAACCAACTTGCGTTTCCCGCCAGAAGCGTGAGACTTGCTACTCTGCACCCGACGCCCCCGGCTCGACTTGTGGAGAACAATCACTTCAGGGAGGACTCCCCGCCGACTGCGAGACCGTGAGTAGCCAGAGTTGCCCCCTCTGGGCCCCCACAGCGACGCCTGCAGAGGGAATCCCGAGGCTTCCCCTGACCGCAACTGCCTGCTCCTCAGATCCTGACGCCTGGTAAAGACTCTGCACCCGCAGCCCCCAGGACCTGAAGGATCCTAACTCCAGTGCAGGAGTCCCTCTCCCTTGCCCAGATGGTGGCTACCCCGAGGAGCCCCACCCCTTGCCTGCATCGCTGAAGAGACCCCTTGGTCTCCCATTGCTTTCTATTGAAAACCCGACGCGTGTTTGCACACTGCACCCGGCCGCCCCGTGCTGCTGAGGGTGTACTTTCTGTGTGGACTTGTGTCCCCCCCGGTGCCCTACAAAACTCCCCTGGTCTGCCCTCCAAAGACGCGGGTACTTACCTGCTGGCAGACTGGAACCGGGGCACCCCCTTCTCCATTGAAGCCTATGCGTTTTGGGCACCACTTTGACCTCTGCACCTGACCGGCCCTGAGCTGCTGGTGTGGTAACTTTGGGGTTGCTCTGAACCCCCAACGGTGGGCTACCTTGGACCCAAACTTGAACCCCGTAGGTGGTTTACTTACCTGCAAAAACTAACTAACTCTTACTCCTCCCAGGAACTGTTGAAAATTGCAGTGTCTAGTTTTAAAATAGCTATTTGTGAATAACTTGAAAAGTATACATGCAATTGAAATGATTCAAAGTTCCTAATGTACTTACCTGCAATACCTTTCAAACAAGATATTACATGTTAAATTTGAACCTGTGGTTCTTAAAATAAACTAAGAAAATATATTTTTCTATACAAAACCTATTGGCTGGATTTGTCTCTGAGTGTGTGTACCTCATTTATTGTCTTGTGTATGTACAGCAAATGCTTAACACTACTCCTTGGATAAGCCTACTGCTCGACCACACTACCACAAAATAGAGCATTAGTATTATCTCTTTTTACCACTATTTTACCTCTAAGGGGAACCCTTGGACTCTGTGCATGCTATTCCTTACTTTGAAATAGCACATACAGAGCCAACTTCCTACAGAAACCAGCTGCAACACAACGACAAAAAGAGAACCTCTCTTCCCAGGAAGAAGTTCTGCCCTCTGAGGGAACTGAGCCTCTGGAGTTAGAACCTTATCAGGTGGAGCTCTTAGGCCCAGGGGGACCCTCAAGGGAGCAGTTGTGTAAGGGGCAAGAAACCTGTCCCTCTCTTGAAGGCCTTAGGCAGCAAGCTGCTGAGGAGTCCAATGGCAAGAAAACTGGAACACATAGGGTCTTATTGGGAAGATGGACTCCTTTACACTGAGGCAAGAGATTCTAAACCTGGTGCCACTAGGACAGTGGTAGTGCCTCAGGAGTTTAGGGAGTTCATACTGACCTTAGCCCATGATATTGCTCTTGCTGGGCATTTGGGACAAACCAAGACGTGGGAGAGGTTAGTCAACCACTTCTATTGGCCCAACATGTCCCAGAAGGTCAAGGAGTTTTGTGTCTCCTGTACCACCTGTCAAGCCAGTGGTAAGACAGGTGGACACCCAAAGGCCCCCCTCATTCCACTTCCAGTGGTGGGGGTCCCCTTTGAAAGAGTGGGTGTGGACATAGTGGGTCCACTGGAACCTCCCACAGCCTCAGGGAACATGTACATACTAGTAGTAGTGGATCATGCTACTAGATACCCTGAAGCAATTCCCCTTAGGTCGACTACTGCCCCTGCAGTAGCCAAGGCCCTCGTTGGTATTTTTACCAGAGTGGGTTTTCCTAAGGAGGTGGTGTCTGACAGAGGTACCAACTTCACGTCAGCATACCTGAAACACATGTGGAATGAGTGTGGAGTGACTTACAAATTTACTACACCATATCATCCACAAACTAATGGCCTTGTTGAGAGATTCAACAAGACATTAAAAGGCATGATCATGGGGCTCCCTGAAAAACTCAAAAGGAGATGGGATGTCCTCTTGCCATGTCTGCTTTTCGCTTACAGAGAGGTGCCTCAGAAGAGAGTAGGGTTCTCACCCTTTGAACTTCTGTTTGGCCACCCTGTAAGGGGACCACTAGCTCTTGTGAAAGAAGGCTGGGAGAGACCTCTTCATGAGCCTAAGCAAGATATAGTGGACTATGTACTTGGCCTACGTTCAAGGATGGCAGAGTACATGGAAAAGGCAAGTAAAAACCTTGAGGCCAGCCAACAGCTCCAGAAGTTTTGGTATGACCAAAAGGCTGCAATGGTTGAATTTCAACCAGGGCAGAAAGTCTGGGTTTTGGAGCCTGTGGCTCCCAGGGAACTTCAGGACAAATGGAGTGGCCCTTACCCAGTGCTAGAAAAGAAGAGTCATGTCACCTACCTGGTGGACCTAGGCACTAGCAGGAGCCCCAAGAGGGTGATCCATGTGAACCGCCTTAAGCTCTTTCATGACAGGGCTGATATGAATCTGTTGATGGTAACAGATGAGGACCAGGAAGCTGAGAGTGAACCTCTCCCTGATCTCCTCTCCACAAACCCTAAAGATGGCTCAGTTGATGGAGTGATCTACTCAGACACCCTCTCTAGCCAACAGCAATCTGATTGTAGGAAGGTTCTGCAACAGTTTGCTGAGTTCTTTTCCCTAACCCCTGGTCAGACACACCTGTGTACTCATGATGTGGACACAGGAGACAGCATGCCTGTCAAAAACAAAATTTTCAGACATTCTGACCAAGTTAAGGAAAGCATCAAAGTGGAAGTCCACAATATGCTGGAATTGGGAGTCATTGAGCACTCTAACAGCCCCTGGGCAAGCCCAGTGGTCTTAGTCCCCAAACCTCACACCAAAGATGGAAAGAGAGAGATGAGGTTTTGTGTGGACTACAGAGGACTTAATTCTGTCACGAAGACAGATGCCCATCCCATTCCAAGGGCTGATGAACTGATTGACAAATTGGGAACTGCCAAATTCTTAAGTACCTTTGACTTAACTGCAGGGTACTGGCAAATCAAAATGGCACCAGGAGCAAAAGAAAAGACAGCATTCTCCACACCTGATGGGCATTATCAGTTTACTGATATGCCCTTTGGTTTAAAGAATGCCCCTGCCACCTTCCAAAGGTTGGTGAATCAAGTCCTTGCTGGTTTGGAGTCCTTTAGTGCAGCTTATCTTGACGATATTGCTGTCTTTAGCTCCAGCTGGCAGGATCACCTGGTCCACCTGAAGAAGGTTTTGAAGGCTCTGCAATCAGCAGGCCTCTCTATCAAGGCATCCAAATGCCAGATAGGGCAGGGAACTGTGGTTTACTTGGGACATCTTGTAGGTGGAAGCCAAGTTCAGCCACTCCAGCCTAAGATCCAGACTATTCTGGACTGGGCAGCTCCAAAAGCCCAGACTCAAGTCAGGGCATTCCTTGGCTTGACTGGGTACTACAGGAGGTTTGTGAAGGGATATGGATCCATAGTGACAGCCCTCACAGAACTTACCTCCAAGAAAATGCCCAAGAAAGTAAACTGGACTGTAGAATGCCAACAGGCCTTTGACACCCTGAAACAAGCAATGTGCACAGCACCAGTTCTAAAAGCTCCAGATTACTCCAAGCAGTTCATTGTGCAGACAGATGACTCTGAACTTGGGATAGGGGCAGTTTTGTCCCAACCAAATGATGATGGTCTTGACCAGCCTGTTGCTTTCATTAGCAGGAGGCTACTCCCCAGGGAGCAGCGTTGGAGTGCCATCGAGAGGGAGGCCTTTGCTGTGGTTTGGTCCCTGAAGAAGCTGAGACCATACATCTTTGGTACTCACTTTGTAGTTCAAACTGACCACAGACCTCTCAGATGGCTGATGCAAATGAAAGGTGAAAATCCAAAACTGTTGAGGTGGTCCATCTCCCTACAGGGAATGGACTTTATAGTGGAACACAGACCTGGGACTGCACATGCCAATGCAGATGGCCTTTCCAGGTTCTTCCACTTAGAAAATGAAGACTCTCTTGGGAAAGGTTAGTCTCATCCTCTTTCGTTTCAGGGGGGGTGGGGGTGGGGGGGGGGGGGGGGGAGGGGCGAGTTGTGTAAGGAAATGCCTCCTTGGCATGGTAACCCCCTGACTTTTTGCCATTGCTGATGATAAGTTTTGATTTGAAAGTGTGCTGAGGCCTGCTAACCAGTCCCCAGCACCAGTGTTCTTTCCCTAACCGGTACTTTTGTTTTCACAATTAGCACACCCCGGCATCCAGGTAAGTCCCTTGTAACTGGTAGCCCTGGTACCAAGGGCCCTGATGCCAGGGAAGGTCTCTAAGGGATGCAGCATGTCTTATGCCACCCTGGGGACCCCTCACTCAGCACAGACACACTGCTTGCCAGCTTGTGTGTGCTGGTAAGGACAAAACGAGTAAGTCGACATGGCACTCCCCTCAGGGTGCCATGCCAACCTCACACTGCCTATGCAGTATAGATAAGTCACCCCTCTAGCAGGCCTTACAGCCCTAAGGCAGGGTGCACTATACCATAGGTGAGGGCACCAGTGCATGAGCACTGTGCCCCTACAGTGTCTAAGCAAAACCTTAGACATTGTAAGTGCAGGGTAGCCATAAGAGTATATGGTCTGGGAGTCTGTCATGCACGAACTCCACAGCACCATAATGGCTACACTGAAAACTGGGAAGCTTGGTATCAAACTTCTCAGCACAAGAAATGCACACTGATGCCAGTGTACATTTTATTGTAACATACACCCCAGAGGGCACCTTAGAGGTGCCTTCTGAAACCTTAACCGACTATCCGTGTAGGCTGACTGATTTTAGCAGCCTGCCACACTAAAGACATGTTGCTGGCCACATGGGGAGAGTGCCTTTGTCACTCTGTGGCTAGTAACAAAGCCTGTACTGGATGGAGGTGCTTCACACCTCCCCCTACAGGAACTGTAACACCTGGCGGTGAGCCTCAAAGGCTCACCCCCTTTGTTGCAGCACCACAGGGCACTCCAGCTAGTGGAGCTAGCCCCCTCCTGCCACTGTCCCACTTTTGGCGGCAAGGCCGAAGGAGATAATGAGAAAAACAAGGAGGAGTCACTGGCCAGTCAGGACAGCCCCTAAGGTGTCCTGAGCTGAGGTGACTCTGACTTTTAGAAATCCTCCATCTTGCAGATGGAGGATTCCCCCAATAGGGATAGGAATGTGACCCCCTCCCCTTGGGAGGAGGCACAAAGAGGGTGTACCCACCCTCAGGGCTAGTAGCCATTGGCTACTAACCCCCCCAACCTAAACACTCCCTTAAATTTAGTATTTAAGGGCTCCCCAGAACATAGGAACTCAGATTACTGCAACCTAAGAAGAAGAGGACTGCTAAGCTGAAAAACCCTGCAGAGAAGACGGAGACACCAACTGCTTTGGTCCCAGCTCTACCGGCCTGTCTCCCCACTTCTAAAGACACTGCTCCAGCGACGCTTTCCCCAGGGACCCTCAGAGGACTGCCCTGCTCTAGAAGGACCAAGAACTCCCGAGGACAGCGGCTCTGTTCACCCAAGACTGCAACTTTGTAACAAAGGAGCAACTTTAAACCAACTTGCGTTTCCCGCCGGAAGCGTGAGACTTGCTACTCTGCACCCGAGGCCCCTGGCTCGACTTGTGGAGAACAATCACTTCAGGGAGGACTCCCCGGCGACTGCGAGACCGTTAGTAGCCAGAGTTGCCCCCCCTGAGCCCCCACAGCGACGCCTGCAGAGGGAATCCCGAGGCTCCCCCTGACCGCGACTGCCTGCTCCTCAGATCCCGACGCCTGGTAAAGACTCTGCACCCACAGCCCCCAGGACCTGAAGGATCTGAACTCCAGTGCAGGAGTGACCCCCAGGAGGACCTCTCCCTTGCCCAGGTGGTGGCTACCCCGAGGAGCCCCCCCCTTGCCTGCCTGCATCGTTGAAGAGACCCCTTGGTCTCCCATTGCTTTCTATTGAAAACCCGACGCATGTTTGGACACTGCACCCGGCCGCCCCCGTGCTGCTGAGGGTGTACTTTCTGTGTGGACTTGTGACCCCCCCCCCGGTGCCCTACAAAAAACCCCTGGTCTGCCCTCCGAAGACACGGTACTTACCTGCTGGCAGACTGGAACCGGGGCACCCCCTTCTCCATTGAAGCCTATGCGTTTTGGGCACCACTTTGACCTCTGCACCTGACCGGCCCTGAGCTGCTGGTGTGGTAACTTTGGGGTTGCTCTGAACCCCCAACGGTGGGCTACCTTGGACCCAAACTTGAACCCCGTAGGTGGTTTACTTACCTGCAAAAACTAACAAACTCTTACTCCCCCCAGGAACTGTTGAAAATTGCACTGTGTCTAGTTTTAAAATAGCTATATGTCATTTATGTGAAAACTGTGTATGCTATTTTGCTAATTCAAAGTTCCTAAAGTACCTACCTGCAATACCTTTCATTTGAAGTATTACATGTAAATCTTGAACCTGTGGTTCTTAAAATAAACTAAGAAATGAAAATGTCACTTACCCAGTGTACATCTGTTCGTGGCATCAGTCGCAGTAGATTCGCATGTTTTGCAATAGCTCGCCATCTGGTGTTGGGCCGGAGTGTTACAAGTTGTTTTTCTTCGAAGAAGTCTTTCGAGTCACGGGACCGAGTGACTCCTCCTATTGTCTCCATTGCGCATGGGCGTCGACTCCATCTTCGATTGTTTTTCCCCGCAGAGGGTGAGGTAGGAGTTGAATTGTAGTAATAGTGCCCATGCAATGGAGTGACTAAGTATGCACCTATTTAAGGTTGAGATGATACATATATAAATAGTTGAAGGTAACTTCCAAACTGCTACAGGCTCCCGGGGAGGCGGGTGGGCACATGCGAATCTACTGCGACTGATGCCACGAACAGATGTACACTGGGTAAGTGACATTTTCAGTTCGATGGCATCTGTCGCTGTAGATACGCATGTTTTGCATAGACTAGTAAGCAGTTATCTCCCCAAAAGCGGTGGATCAGCCTGTAGGAGTGGAAGTAGTCTGAAATAATGTTCTTAATACGGCTTGACCTACTGTGGCTTGTTGTGCGGATAACACGTCTACACAGTAGTGCTTGGTGAAGGTGTGAGGCGTAGACCATGTGGCTGCCTTACATATTTCTTGCATTGGGATGTTTCCTAGAAAGGCCATGGTAGCACCTTTCTTTCTGGTTGAGTGTGCCCTTGGTGTAATGGGCAGCTGTCGTTTAGCTTTAAGGTAGCAGATTTGGATGCATTTAACTATCCATCTGGCTATACCTTGTTTTGATATTGGGTTTCCTGCATGAGGTTTTTGAAATGCAATAAATAGTTGTTTAGTCTTTCTGATGTTCTTTGTTCTGTCAATGTAATACATCAATGCTCTTTTGACATCTAATGTATGTAGTGCCCTTTCAGCTACGGTATCTGGCTGTGGAAAGAACACTGGAAGTTCCACTGTTTGATTTAGATGGAACGGTGAAATAACCTTTGGCAAAAATTTAGGATTGGTCCTTAGGACGACCTTATTCTTGTGTAGTTGTATAAAAGGTTCCTGTATTGTAAACGCCTGAATCTCGCTTACTCTTCTTAGGGAAGTAATGGCGATGAGAAATGCCACCTTCCAGGTTAGGAACTGTATTTCGCAGGAGTGCATGGGTTCAAAAGGTGGACCCATAAGTCTAGTTAGGACAACATTTAGGTTCCATGAAGGAACAGGTGGTGTTCTTGGTGGTATAATTCTCCTAAGGCCCTCCATGAATGCTTTAATGACTGGTATCTTATATAGGGAAGTTGAATAGGTAGTCTGCAGGTATGCAGATATTGCTGCAAGGTGTATTTTAATGGAAGAGAAAGCCAGGTTAGATTTTTGTAAGTGAAGCAAGTAACCCACTACATGTTCTGGAGTTGTGTGTAATGGTTGTATTTGATTAATATGGCAGTAGCAAACAAACCTCTTCCATTTACTTGCATAGCAGTGCCTGGTGGATGGCCTTCTGGCTTGTTTTATGACTTCCATACATTCTTGGGTAAGTTGTAAGTGCCCGAATTCTAGGATTTCAGGAGCCAGATTGCTAGATTCAGCGATGCTGGATCTGGGTGTCTGATCTTTTGGTTGTGTTGTGTCAACAGATCTGGCCTGTTGGGCAATTTGATGCAGGGTACTACTGATAGGTCTAGCAGCGTTGTGTACCAGGGTTGCCGTGCCCAAGTTGGTGCTATTAATATGAGTTTGAGTTTGTTTTGACTGAGTTTGTTTACCAGGTAAGGAAGGAGAGGGAGAGGAGGAAAAGCGTAAGCAAAAATCCCTGACCAGTTCATCCATAGGGCATTGCCTTGGGACTGTTTGTGTGGGTATCTGGATGCGAAGTTTTGGCATTTTGCGTTCTCCTTTGTCGCAAACAAGTCTATCTGAGGTGTTCCCCAGAGTTTGAAATAAGTGTTCAGAATTTGGGGGTGAATTTCCCATTCGTGGACCTGTTGGTGATCTCGAGAGAGATGGTCTGCGAGTTGATTTTGGATCCCTGGTATAAATTGTGCTATTAGGCGAATTTGGTTGTGAATTGCCCAACGCCAAATCTTTTGTGCTAGCAGGCTTAACTGCGCGGAGTGCGTCCCCCCTTGCTTGTTTAGATAATACATTGTTGTCATGTTGTCTGTTTTGACAAGAATGTATTTGTGAACTATTATTGGTTGGAAAGCTTTTAGTGCTTGAAAAACTGCTAGAAGTTCTAGGTGATTTATATGCAGTTTTGTTTGATGTACGTTCCATTGTCCTTGTATGCTGTGTTGATCGAGGTGTGCTCCCCACCCTGTCATGGAAGCATCTGTTGTTATTACGTATTGTGGCACTGGGTCTTGGAAAGGCCGCCCTTTGTTTAAATTTATGTTGTTCCACCACAGAAGCGAGAGGTAAGTTTGGCGGTCTATTAACACCAGATCTAGAAGGTGACCCTGTGCTTGTGACCATTGTGATGCTAGGCACTGTTGTAAGGGCCTCACATGTGCAGTCTTGCGTTTGGGACAATGGCTATGCATGAAGACATCATGCCTAGGAGTTGTAGTACCATCTTTGCTTGTATCCTTTGTGTTGGATACATGCGTTGTATGATGGTGCTGAAATTTTGAATTCTTTGTGGACTTGGAGTGGCTACTCCTTTTGATGCGTCTATTATGGCTCCCAGGTATTGTTGTACCTTGCGCGGTAGAATTTTGGATTTTGTGAAATTGACGGTGAACCCTAGTTTGAAGAGGGTTTGTATGATATGATTTGTGTGATTTGAGCACTCTATTAACGAATGGGCCTTGATTAGCCAGTCGTCTAGATATGGGAACACATGTATTTGCTGCCTTCTTATGTGTGCAGCGACCACCGCTAGACATTTGGTAAAGACTCTTGGTGCGGTTGTTAATCCGAAAGGCAGTACCTTGAATTGGTAATGTATTCCCTTGAATACAAACCTTAGGTATTTCCTGTGCGATGGGTGTATTGGTATATGGAAATAAGCATCCTTGAGGTCTAAAGTTGCCATGTAGTCGTGTAGTTTTAGCAATGGCAATACTTCTTGTAGTGTGACCATGTGAAAGTGGTCTGATTTGATGAAAGTGTTCACTACTCTGAGGTCTAGGATTGGTCTCAGCGTTTTGTCCTTCTTTGGTATCAGAAAGTACAGTGAGTAAACTCCTGTGTTTATTTGTGTGTTAGGCACTAATTCGATTGCATTCTTTTGCAATAGTGCCTGCACTTCTATCTCCAGGAGATTGGAATGGTGTGTTGTCAAATTTTGTGCTTTTGGTGGTATGTTTGGAGGGAATTGTAGAAATTCTATGCAATAACCATGTTGGATAATTGCTAGAACCCAAGTGTCTGTAGTGATTTCCTCCCATCCTTTGTAGTAATGACTTATTCTTCCCCCCACTGGTGTTGTGTGGAGGGGGTGAGTGACATGTGAGTCACTGTTTAGTAGTAGGGGTTTTGGGGCTCTGAAATCTTCCTCTATTCCTAGGGAATTGCCCTCCTCTATATTGTCCCCGAAAACCTCCTCTATACTGTCCCTGGTAACTGGACGGTGTTGCTTGTGAGGTGCTGGCTTGTGTGCTCTGACCCCGAAACCCCCCTCGAAAGGGTGTTTTACGGAATGTGCTGTAATTGCCTCTGCTTTGCGGGGAGTAGAGTGCGCCCATGGCTTTGGCAGTGTCCGTATCTTTTTTGAGTTTCTCAATCGCTGTGTCCACTTCTGGACCGAACAGTTCTTTTTCGTTAAAAGGCATATTGAGAACTGCTTGTTGAATCTCTGGTTTAAATCCAGACGTTCGGAGCCATGCATGCCTTCTGATAGTTACAGATGTATTAATTGTCCGTGCAGCTGTATCTGCAGCGTCCATGGAGGAGCGGATCTGGTTGTTGGAAATGGCCTGTCCCTCCTCAACCACTTGTTTTGCCCTATTTTGTAAGTCCTTGGGCAGATGTTCAATGAGATGTTGCATCTCGTCCCAGTGGGCTCTGTCATAGCGCGCAAGTAGTGCCTGGGAGTTGGCGATGCGCCACTGGTTTGCAGCTTGTGCTGCGACTCTCTTACCAGCTGCATCGAACTTGCGGCTTTCTTTATCTGGGGGTGGTGCATCTCCAGATGTGTGGGAGTTGGCCCTTTTCCTAGCTGCTCCTACAACGACAGAGTCTGGTGGCAGCTGTGTAGTGATGAAAACCGGGTCTGTAGGAGGCGCCTTATACTTTTTTTCCACTCTTGGTGTGATAGCCCTACTTTTGACCGGCTCCTTAAAGATGTCTTTTGCGTGCCGGACCATACCAGGGAGCATAGGCAGGCTTTGGTATGAGCTGTGGGTGGAGGAGAGTGTGTTGAATAAAAAATCATCCTCGACCTGTTCTGAGTGGAGGCTTACGTTGTGAAATTGTGCTGCTCTAGCCACCACTTGAGAATACGCGGTGCTGTCCTCTGGTGGAGATGGCTTCGTAGGGTATGCCTCCGGACTGTTATCTGACACTGGGGCGTCGTATAGGTCCCATGCGTCTTGATCTTTGTCACCCTGGCTTATGGTGGTGTGAGCTGGGGAGTGTGATGGAGTTTGTGCTGGCGAGACGTTAATCACGGGTGGAGGAGAGGGTGGTGGGGTAACTCTTTTCACCACTTTTGGTTGTGGTGTCTGTTCAGTTTGGAACTCCAACCTTCTCTTTCTTCTAATGGGGGGGAAGGGTGCTTATTTTTCCTGTCCCCTGCTGTATGAAAATACGCTTTTGCGTATGGTCTACATCAGTTGATTGTAGCTCTTCCTCAAACCTATGCTTTTGCATTTGGGAGGTTAGCGAGTGCTCTTCTGTATAAGAGCCTGAAGCTGGGTCGCTTGCAGTTTGTTTCGGCACCGAAACCCTGTCTGCGTGTTTTTTCGGCTCCGAGGTGACTTTTTTCTTTTTCGGGGCCGAAACCTCTCGGCGTCGATCTTCTTCGGTGCCGCTGTCTCGGCGTCGAGCCGTGTCCACACCGGCATCTCGGTGTCGAGGCTTGTCTCCAGCACTTTCTCGGTCCCGAGAAGGCTGCGTGCCGGTGTCTCGACTGGAGTCGGACGATCTCGGCACTGTTTGGGACTTTTTCGGTGCCGACGGTCGGTCACCGAATTTATGGGTGGAGCCATGGCCTGGTGGCAGTGGCGTCCCCTGGGCCTTGTAAATCTTCCTCTGTGTGGTTTTCGACGTCTTACTCACGGTTTGTGTATCGTCGAATCCTTCGGAGTCCGATTCTTGGATCGAGAAGGTACCTTCCTCTTCTTGTTCCTCAAACTCTCGGTGGGCTGTCGGCGCGTACGCCATCTGAAGTCTTCTGGCTCGACGGTCTCGGAGTGTTTTTCGGGACCGGAACGCACGACAGGCCTCGCAGGTGTCTTCACTGTGCTCAGGTGACAGGCACAGGTTACAGACCAAGTGTTGGTCTGTATAGGGGTATTTATTGTGGCATTTGGGGCAGAAACGGAACGGGGTCCGTTCCATCGGCGTTCTTCAGCACGCGGTCGGGCCGACCAGGCCCCGACGGGGGATCGAAAAACTACCCCGAAGGGCACCGGAGCTCTTCGATCTTCGATGCGGTGTTGAATCTAACTACGCCGATCCCGAACGCAACAATACCGACGAAAATCTTCCGAAATTAGCTATCTTTCCGTTCCGAAACTCGGAGCGACAGGAACACGTCCGAACCCGATGGCGGAAAAAAAACAATCGAAGATGGAGTCGACGCCCATGCGCAATGGAGACAAAAGGAGGAGTCACTCGGTCCCGTGACTCGAAAGACTTCTTCGAAGAAAAACAACTTGTAACACTCCGGCCCAACACCAGATGGCGAGCTATTGCAAAACATGCGTATCTACAGCGACAGATGCCATCGAACATATATTTTTTCTATACAAAAACCTATTGGCCTGGAATTGTCTTTGAGTGTGTGTTCCTTATTTATTGCCTGTGTGTGTACAACAAATGCTTAACACTACTCCTTTGATAAGCCTACTGCTCGACCACACTACCACAAAATAGAGCATTAGTATTATCTCTTTTTGCCACTATCTTACCTCTAATGGGAACCCTTGGACTCTGTGCATACTATTCCTTACTTTGAAATAGTGCGTACAGAGCCAACTTCCTACAAGGCTTGAGAGGGGTAGGCTCCCCAAGCAACTGGTTTTGCTTTGAATGGCACATTTGGTGCCCTCTGTGCATAAACCAGTCCACACAAGTTCAGGGACACCCAGTCCCTGCTCTGGCACGAAACTGGACACTGGAAAGGGGAGTGACAACTCCCTGTCCATCACTACACCAGGGGTGGGTCCCTGGGTTCTGCCATCTTGATTCCAAGGTTGGCAGGAAACTCTGGGAGCATCTGAGTGGCCAGTCCAGGCAGGTGACGTCATAGGCATCCTCTGATAGGTAGTTACCTGGTTAGGTGACCAAGCCCTCTCTTTGGAATATATAGGGTCTTCCTCTGGCGTGGGTCCTCAGATTTTGATTGCAAGATTCCAGCAGGACTCCTCTGTAACCTCTGCTTCAACTTCTGGCTTCAGGAACCGAAACTAGACCCTCCAGGAACCTACAAGCTGCAGATCAAAGACGAATACTCTTTTGCAACATTGTATCCAGAACTCCTGCCAGCTATGCAACATTCCCCGGGCTGTGCATCCTAAGAAGATTGCAACTCTTCAGCTTGCACAAGAAGAAGGAATCTCCCTTAGGGTGAAGACATCACTCTCCTGTAACTACAGGTACCTGGTGGCATCGACGACCTGGCTGCTTCTCCTGAGACTTCGAAGCATTCTTCTTCTTTTGGTCACCCCCACCGTGGGATTTCTTACCTACCCTGGTGCGAACCCATTTGCCTGCCTTCTTTCCCAATTATTGGGGAGAGGTCAGATCACAGTCCACCAGGTATTGCTGCAACCTGTCAGACACACAGTTATTAAGGATGTGCTCACTAACAAAGTATCCAGTCTTCAGAGGACTCCTTCTGAGTTTCCCTGAACTTAATACTATACTCCTCTGTTGTGAGCCCAAACCAATCAGAGTCTCTTTCAAGACTTGGTAGTGTTCTGCATCCTTTTCTCTAACTGCCAAAAGTTTGTCTCTGCCTTTGCCTTCAAAGGAGAGCCACAGGATTGCTGCACATTGCTTCTGAGGGACCTTATGGACTTTGAAGGCCCTCTCTAAAGCAGTAATCCCCTTATGGATATCATCCTCAGACTTGTAAGGAGGGACTATCCTGCTGAGATTCCTACAATTGAATGTGTCCTACCGGACTCTGGACTCTCTAATGCTGCACCATGGGTTCTAACCCCTAATTCTTTATTTCCCTTTCCATCTCTAGGGCCTCTCTCTCAAGAGCTAGTGGCTGTTTTTTCACGTTTGCAGCAAGCTGAACCCTCTTTCTAAGAATCCCTCTTCTGAGTTAAAGTGGATGGAGCTAACAGAAGATGCTGAGGCAAGGAAAGATGAGGATGAGGTGGATATACTACTCCTGAAAACCCTTCTGACCACCCAGGGGGGTAGAGTTATGGGGGGGGGGCTACTACTATGACCCCGTCTTGTACTACCAGTACTGCTCCCTGGAGGTTCACAGCTCTCTCCAGAATCCTCATGCATTTATCCAGTGTGGCCATAGGAAGCACCTGGCACCTCCTTTTCCAGCACTGGTGGTTCACCCTCTTCATCTAACTCTCTTTCCCTATCAGGGTCCTAAGCTCCTGGAACGTAAGAGCCACATACCTAGACACATGAGTCTTGTCAGCTCCCTCAGCTAAAGACATAGTATTAGAGTAGTGTATGTAGTGTACCTACCTACACAAAAGTTCTACAATTTTGTAAAGTTTGGAGAGAGGCCTATGCTAGACCGCTGACTACCCAAGCAAAAGTTTTAAAGTCCCTGAAGTCACAAATACAGTATATACCAAACAGTCAGTAGTGATCTTTGTAATGGAAAGTCACTGATGACCAAGTGGTAAAGCAATGTAAGTGTTGTATCCCACAGTTACACCACCAATGTAGGAGGCTGCCACAGTTTATCGTATACACCTATGGTGTGGCACCCTATACTGAGTCCAGGCAACCCTTAGTGATAGTGTTTAGGTGTGCAGATAGCAAAAGCTCTCTAGGGGTAGCTGTGGTGAGCAGCTAAAGCTTATCCAGGAGGAATGTAAAGCACTTGCAATGCCACAGTAGTCAGTCTGTAACTCTCACCCAAGAAAGAACCACACCAGATGCTTCAAAAAAAATATTCTTTCTTACATACTAACATTGGTATATCTGCACACAAAACATACACTTTCCAACAGGAACAGTATAAAAATACATGGGGCCAGTACCGGAAATCCCACAGACGCCCAGGTGCAGAGTTGTTATCGAGCAGGTATCCCGTAGGGTAACAGAGGACCATCACAGTTGAATTTTTATGGATTCAGGACCCTTCACAGAGGACCCTGAGAAAACCAGTTGGCAAAAAAAGGTTGGATAGTGCCCCCACCCGTGGATACCCATAAGACGGGAGTACAAGCACCAGGGAGCCCAGGTACATAGGGGTGAAGTGGGTGTCAGAAACCCTCCGAGTCAATGGGAGCCTCAGTTGTCCAGTTGCTGTCGAAACCCATGGACCAGCCCGGTGGAAGCCAAAGGTGGTTTCTGGACGTGAAGAACCTGAAAAAGAAAGGGACAGTGTCCAGTCTACCCGAATGTGCCCAGGCGGTGCAGGTAGGTAATGCGCACCCTATTGGGGGTGGACGTCCAGCAGGACGGTGAAGGAAGAAGTACAGCTGAAGAGTCCAGGGGATGCAAGAGATCCTTGTAGTCGCCCACGAGCTGCTCCACGTCAGTCGCCGGATTGCAGGAGCATCAGCGGCCGACAGGACCACCAACAAAAGCCTTGGCAAACGCAAATAGGTGTTTCAAGAAAAATTGCAGGTTTTGGGAGAACAGCAAGGTCCTAGTGACTTGACCCTTGGAAGAGAGTCAGGGCAAGCCTTCAGCAGGGAGGAAAGCCAGTCGGAGGAGACCTCACAAGTGACCCACTGGCAGCAGGCACAGGGAGCCGCAGGGAGGCCTCAGCAGCACAACAAAACAGGAGTTTCACGTCGCAGGAGCTGCAAAGGGGAAACTGATCTTCAAACTGCCGAGTGGTGGAGGCTGAGGCTTCTTGGAGCCTGAAGATCTCCTGGATGAAAAGTCAACAAGCTTTGGCAAGAGAGACAGTCCTGGTGCACAGAGGTTCCGTTCCAGTGACTGCAGTAAGGGCTATCGTCTCCCGAGTTGGTCAGAAGACAAGAGGGGCCCTGAGAGGACCACAGAACCACCACCCATGAGCAGAGCCTTTTTGGTGTCCGCGGGACAGCAGGATTCACCAGCCGGGGGTTGTCACCTTGAGGTGCCAGCGGATGCAGAGGAGTGACTCCTACACTCCATGGGAGATTCTTCTTGCATGCAAACAGAGTCCTTGTGACCCTGGAGGATGCACAGCCACAGATGCTGCGGAAATCTTGCAGGAGCTGGAGAATGAAAATGTCACTTACATCTGTTCGTGGCATCAGTCGCTGAGATTCACATGGTCTGCATAGCTCGCCATCTGGTGTTGGGTCGGAGTGTTACAAGTTGTTTTTCTTCGAAGAAGTGTTTTCGAGTCACTGGACCGAGTGACTCCTCCTTCTGTGCTCATTGCGCATGGGCGTCGACTCCATCTTCGATTGTTTTCCCCGCAGAGGGTGAGGTAGGAGTTGTACTATAGTAATAGTGCCCGCGCAATGAAATGTGTAAGTATGTACCTATTAAAGGTTTAAATAATATATATACAAATGTACAAAATTGAAGGTAACTTCTGAACTGCTACAGGCTTCCGGGGAGGTGGGTGGGCCCATGTGAATCTCAGCGACTGATGCCACGAACAGATGTACACTGGGTAAGTGACATTTTCAGTTCGATGGCATCTGTCGCTGTAGATACACATGGTCTGCATAGACTAGTAAGCAGTTATTTCCCCATAAGCGGTGGTTTAGCCTGTAGGAGTAGAAGTTGTCTGAAATAGAGTTCTTAATACAGCTTGACCTACTGCAGCTTGTTGTGCGGATAGCACATCTATACAGTAGTGTTTGGTGAATGTGTGAGGCGTAGACCATGTGGCTGCCTTACATATTTCATGCATTGGGATGTTTCCTAAAAAGGCCATTGAAGCACCTTTTTTCCTTGTTGAATGTGCCCTGGGAGTAATGGGCAGTTGTCTTTTTGCTTTAAGGTAGCAGATTTGGATGCATTTAACAATCCATCTGGCTATACCTTGTTTTGATATTGGGTTACCTGCATGAGGTTTTTGGAATGCAATAAATAGCTGTTTAGTCTTTCTGATGTTCTTCGTTCTGTCAATGTAGTACATTAATGCTCTTTTGACATCTAATGTATGTAGTGCTCTTTCAGCCACAGAATCTGGCTGTGGGAAAAAAACTGGTAGTTCTACCGTTTGATTTAGATGGAACGGTGAAATAACTTTTGGTAAAAATTTTGGATTAGGTCGTAGGACGACCTTATTTTTATGTATTTGTATAAAAGGTTCCTGTGTTGTGAACGCTTGAATTTCACTTACTCTTCTCAGAGATGTAATGGCGATGAGAAAGGCAACTTTCCAGGTTAGGAATTGTATTCCGCAAGAGTGCATGGGTTCGAAAGGTGGGCCCATGAGTCTTGTTAGGACCACGTTTAGGTTCCATGAAGGAACAGGTGGTGTTCTTGGTGCTATAATTCTTTTAAGACCTTCTATGAATGCTTTGATGACTGGTATCCTATACAAGGAAGTTGAATAGGTAGTCTGCAGGTATGCAGATATTGCTGCAAGGTGAATTTTAATAGAAGAGAAGGCTAGCTTTGCTTTTTGTAAATGGAGCAAGTAATTTACTATATATTTTGGAGTTGCGTGTAGTGGTTGTATCTGATTATGATGGCAGTAACAAACAAATCTTTTCCACTTACTTGCGTAGCAGTGTCTAGTGGATGGCCTTCTGGCCTGCTTTAAGACTTCCATACACTCTTGGTTAAGTTGTAAGTGTCCGAATTCTATGATTTCAGGAGCCAGATTGCTAGATTCAGCGATGCTGGATCTGGGTGTCTGATCTGTTGGTTGTGTTGCGTTAACAGATCTGGTTTGTTGGGCAGTTTGATGTGGGGTACTACAGATAGATCTAGCAGTGTTGTGTACCAGGGCTGTCTTGCCCACGTTGGTGCTATTAAAATGAGTTTGAGTTTGTTTTGACTCAATTTGTTTACTAGATAAGGGAGGAGAGGGAGAGGAGGAAAAGCGTAAGCAAATATTCCTGACCAGTTCATCCATAGGGCATTGCCTTGGGATTGCTTGTGTGGGTATCTGGACGTGAAGTTTTGGCATTTTGCGTTCTCTTTTGTTGCAAATAAGTCTATTTGAGGTGTTCCCCAGAGTGTGAAGTAGGAGTTCAGAATTTGTGGGTGGATTTCCCATTCGTGGACTTGCTGGTGATCTCGAGAGCGATTGTCTGCCAGTTGATTCTGGATCCCTGGAATAAACTGTGCTATTAGGCGAATTTGATGGTGGATTGCCCACTTCCATAGGTTTTGAGCTAATAAGCTTAACTGCGTTGAATGTGTTCCTCCTTGTTTGTTTAGATAATACATCGTTGTCATGTTGTCTGTTTTGACAAGGATGTATTTGTGGGTTATGATTGGTTGGAAAGCTTTTAGTGCTTGAAAAACTGCTAATAATTCTAGATGATTTATATGCAGTTTTGTTTGATGTATGTTCCATTGTCCTCTTATGTTGTGTTGATTGAGATGTGCTCCCCACCCTGTCATGGAAGCATCTGTTGTTATTATGTACTGTGGCACTGGGTCTTGGAAAGGCCGCCCTTTGTTTAAATTTATACTGTTCCACCATAGAAGCGAGAGGTAAGTTTGGCGGTCTATTAACACCAGATCTAGAAGGTGACCCTGTGCTTGAGACCACTGTGAGGCTAGGCACTGTTGTAAGGGCCTCATGTGCAGTCTTGCGTTTGGGACAATGGCTATGCATGAGGACATCATGCCTAGGAGCTGTAGTATTGTTCTTGCTTGTATTATTTGATTTGGAGACATGTGTTGAATGACTCTGTTGAAATTGTGAATTCTTTGTGGAGTTGGCGTTGCTACTCCTTTTGTCGTGTCTATTATGGCTCCTAGATATTGCTGTACTTTGCTTGGCTGAATGTTGGATTTTGCAAAGTTGACGGTGAACCCTAGTTTGTAGAGGGTTTGTATGACTTGATTTGTGTGGTTTGAGCATTGTATGAGCGAACTGGTTTTGATTAGCCAGTCGTCTAGATACGGTAATACATGTATTTGCTGCCTTCTGATGTGTGCAGCGACTACTGCTAGGCATTTTGTGAATACCCTTGGAGCGGTTGTTAAACCGAAAGGCAATACTTTGAATTGGTAATGTATTCCTTTGAATACAAACCTTAGATATTTTCTGTGTGATTGATGTATTGGTATATGGAAATATGCGTCTTTGAGGTCTAGGGTTGTCATGTAGTTGTGTTTTTTGAGCAATGGTAACACTTCTTGTAGTGTGACCATGTGAAAGTGGTCTGATTTGATGAATGTGTTTACTACTCTGAGGTCTAGAATTGGTCTCAGTGTTTTGTCCTTTTTTGGTATCAAGAAGTACAGTGAATAAACTCCTGTGTTTATTTGTGTGCTTGGTACTAATTCTATTGCATCTTTTTGCAGTAGTGCTTGAACTTCTATCTCTAGAAGCTGTGAATGGTGTTTTGATAAATTTTGTGATTTTGGTGGTATGTCTGGAGGGAATTGCAGGAATTCTATGCAATAACCATGTTGGATAATTGCTAGGACCCATGTGTCTGTAGTTATTTCCTCCCATGCTTCGAAATATTGACCTATCCTTCCCCCCACTGGTGTTGTGTGGGGGGGGGTGAGTGACGTGTGAGTCACTGCTTGTTGGTAGTGGTTTTGGGGCTTTGAAATCTTCCTCTATTCCTAGGGAATTGCCCTCCTCTATACTGGCCCCGAAAGCCTCCCCTGTACTGTCCCTGGTAGGTGGACGGTGCGGACTGTGAGGTACTGGCTTGTGTGGCCTGACCCCGAAACCCTCCTCTAAAAGGTGTTTTGCGGAAGGTGGTATAAGATCCTCTGCTCTGCGGGGAGTAGAGTGCGCCCATGGCCTTGGCAGTGTCAGTGTCCTTTTTGAGCTTTTCTATGGCTGTGTCGACCTCCAGACCGAAGAGAAGTTTTTCGTTTACTGGCATGTTAAGTACTGCCTGCTGAATTTCTGGCTTGAATCCAGACGTTCGGAGCCATGCGTGCCTACGGATGGTAACCGA
This sequence comes from Pleurodeles waltl, assembly GCF_031143425.1. NCBI lineage: Eukaryota > Metazoa > Chordata > Amphibia > Caudata > Salamandridae > Pleurodeles > Pleurodeles waltl. The sequence continues at coordinate 201,471,529 of NC_090442.1, read as the reverse complement.
CGTATTAATGGTCCTTGCGGCTGTGTCTGCTGCATCCATAGAGGAGCGTATTTGATTGTTGGAGATGTTTTGACCCTCCTCAACAACCTGTTTTGCTCTTTTTTGTAGATCTTTTGGGAGATGTTCAATGAGATGCTGCATCTCATCACAGTGGGCTCTGTCGTATCGCGCTAGCAGCGCTTGGGAGTTTGCGATGCGCCACTGGTTTGCTGCCTGGACAGCGACCCTCTTCCCGGCTGCATCGAACTTTCTGCTTTCTTTATCTGGGGGAGGTGCATCCCCAGAAGTGTGTGAATTTGCCCGTTTTCTGGCAGCCCCTACCACCACAGAATCTGGTGGCAGCTGAGAGGTGATGAATACAGGGTCCGTAGGAGGTGCCTTATACTTTTTGTCCACTCTAGGCGTTACTGCCCTACTTTTAACTGGCTCCTTGAAGATCTCCTTTGCATGGCGTAGCATGCCTGGGAGCATAGGCAGGCTTTGGTAGGAGCTGTGGGTGGAGGAGAGGGTGTTAAATAAAAAGTCATCCTCTACTTGTTCAGAGTGTAGTTCCACATTATGGAACTGAGCTGCTCTAGCCACCACTTGTGAATAGGCTGTGCTGTCCTCAGGTGGTGATGGCCTAGTTGGGTATGTGTCTGGGCTGTTATCAGACACTGGTGCATCGTACAAGTCCCACGCGTCTTGATCTTGGTCGTCGTGGCTCATGGCGGTGTGAGCTGGCGAATGTGACGGGGTGTAAGTTGGCGAAGCCAGAGTTACAGGTGGAGGCGAGGGAGGAGGTGTTACCGTCTTTGCTGTTTGTTGCTGAGGAGCCTCTCGTGCTCCAAACTGAAGTGTTCTCTTTCTTTTGACAGGTGGAAGGGTACTGATCTTCCCTGTCCCCTGCTGAATAAAGATACGCTTTTGCGTGTGATCCACTTCAGTGGATTGCAGTTCTTGTTCGAATCTGTGTCTTTTCATTTGTGAAGACATAGAATGTTCTTCAGTATAGGAGCCTGAAACTGGGTCTGTTGGTGCTTTTTTCGGCTCCGAAAACCCTGTTGTTTGTTTTTTCGGCTCCGAGGTAACCTTCCTCTTCTTCTGTGCCGAAAAATCTTGGCCTCTATGGTCTTCGGCGCCACTGTCTCGGCGTCGATCCGTGTCGACACCGAACTCTCGGTGTCGATGCTTCTCTTTAGCACTCTCTCGGTCCCGAGGAGGCTGCGTGCCGGTGTCTCGACCGGAGTCGGACGATCTCGACACTGAATGGGCCTTTTTCGGTGCCGATTGTTGGTCACCGTGAATTTGGGTTGAGCCATGGCCGGTTGGCAGTGGCGTCCCCTGGGCCTTTTTGCCTTTTTTAATTTCTGATCTCGACGTCTTACTCACAGTTTTTGTATTGTCGAGTTCGTCGGAGTCTGAATCCTGGATGGAAAAGGATTCCTCCTGTTCCTCTTCTGTCTCGAACTGCCGATGCTCCTTTGGCGTGGACGCCATCTGCAGTCTTCTCGCACCACGGTCGCGCAGAGTTTTTCGGGACCGGAACGCCCGACAGGCCTCACAGGATTCTTCGCTGTGCTCGGGTGACAGGCACAGGTTACAGACAGAGTGTTGGTCCGTATAGGGATATTTGTTGTGGCATTCAGGGCAGAATCGAAACGGGGTCCGTTCCATCGGCGTCGTTCTCCACGCGGTCGGGCCGACTAGGCCCCGACGGTGTGCCGAAATCTACCCCGAAGGGCACCGAAGCGCTTCGATGTTCAATGCGTCGTCGTATGTGTTTATCTCGAACCGGATCGCAACGATACCGTCGAAAATCTTCAGTTTTCAGCTATCTTTCCGTTCCGAAACTCGGAACGACAGGAACACGTCCGAACCCGATGGCGGAAAGAAAACAATCGAAGATGGAGTCGACGCCCATGCGCAATGAGCACAGAAGGAGGAGTCACTCGGTCCAGTGACTCGAAAACACTTCTTCGAAGAAAAACAACTTGTAACACTCCGACCCAACACCAGATGGCGAGCTATGCAGACCATGTGTATCTACAGCGACAGATGCCATCGAACACAATGTTACAGTGGGAGACCTCCCAACTGGATACAGTCTTGTTTCAGTTCCTAACGCAGACCAGCAGCGGTTCTGGAAACAAGGAGCAGGAGTTGTCTTTCAGAGAGTTTCTTGTAGAGTCTTGCTCGACGAATCTGAAGACCCACCCTCAGGGGAGTCCTTAAATAATCCTAAAGGGGGGTTGGTCACTCTCTGTAGTGGCCCACGTATCAGAGGGGGTCAGGGATGTCATCTAACTGGCCTAACTAGTCAGATGCTCCAAAGGCCCTCTGCCCACCTAGCTACCAAGTTGCAGAATCAACCTGCCATAGGCAGAGCTCTGTTCACCTCCCTAGGGGAGGAGCTGGACAGGGTTATGTTCACTCCCCTGCCCTTTCTGTGGTTTCACACCCAAGCGTGTCCCAGGGGTTCCTGAACTGGTGCAAACTGGATTATGCAAGGAGGGCACCAAATGTGCCCTTCAAAGCAGTCTGGTTGCGCTCAGAGGCCACCCCACCCCAGCCCAGAGACACCTATTTCAAATCAAAGGGAGAGGTGGTCACACCTCTCTCTTACAGGAAATCCTTTGTTCTGCCTTTCCCTGCTCGAGTTAGGCTCATCAGCAGGAGGGCAGAACAGTGTCTGGGTTCAGCAGCAGCGTTGGCTGGAAGCCAGACCCTGTAAGACTGCACAGGCAGAACTAAGGGATCCCCTAAGGAACCCCCAGAGTACATGGGATCATGCAACTAGCACTGGAATCGGTTTAGTTGCATGATTCCAACATGTTTGATACCAAACATGACTAGGTTCGGAAAAGCCATTACGTAGTTGGACCACTCATGTTGACCAGTGTCTACTATATACCTTAAGATGGCTTCCTCGCACTTACAAAGCCAAGGAAATGGAGGCTGGGGTTTGGAGGGGTACCTTGCTCATGCAAGAGTATCCTCACACTTGGGAACATGCACCCTATCCTTGGGCTGAAGGATCTACCAGAGGGTAACTTACAGAGTCCAAGTGCAGTGACCGCGATATAAGGCAAGCCTTATAGCTAAAGTGAAAGGTGCATGCACCATTCACACAGGCTGCAATGGCAGACATGCAGACAGTTTGCAGGGGCTCCCATGGGTTGCATAATACATGCTACGCTCATGGGAGACCCCTGGTGTACCAATGCCCTGGGTACGTAAGTACCATATACTAGGGACTTACATGGGTGTACCAGTATGCCAATTGAGGGGTGTAAAAGTTTACCAGCAACCAAATTTAAAGGAGAAAGCACAGACACTGATTAGCAAGATCCCAGTGTATTACAGTCTAAACAAACTGACACTAGGAAAAAAGTGGGGGTAACCATGTCAGAAAGATGCTACTTTCCTACACTCTGCACCCGAGCTCCCTAGCCCAGGTCCAAGATCATTGGCTGTGCTCCCTTTCTCCAAGGACCCTAACAAGCCAGACCACCCGTTAGGAGCTCCCAGACTTGTCCCTATCTCTCCCTCTGCAGCCTGTTGCTAGTTGAACCCCCCAAACTGTGCAGTGGGCAAGGCACCCAACCCATCCGGCACCTCTGTATCTGGACGATGCAGGGCAGGTAAAACTGATCTGCTTATGCTTCTTGTGACCTTTCGCCCCCTAGCACCTTACAACCAAAAGGGGACCCCTTAGACCAGTCTGCAAAGACCCCTATGTAGTAATTGTACTTTTCCCAATTAAAGTCTTATACACGAAAAAGTGCATATGAGCTAATTTGTTACTTACTTGCTAAAATTGATTCGCTGCAACAGTACTTACCTTCTCTGAAGGTTTTCTGGTGTTGAATCATTATGTAAAAGTATTTATATTTTTCTACAAATTGGTCTTCAGTTTCTTCTTGTGTGTGTGTCTCATTTACAGACTCTGTGTGTTCAACAAATGCTTAGCACTACCCTGTGATAAGCCTAAACTGCTCACCCACTCTACCGCAAAAAAGAGCATTTGGGATTATTACAGTAACCACTGTAAATCAATTAGGGTCGCCTGGACTATCTACATAAAGTCCCGATACATTGGTACACTACACATATAGTCAGCTTCCTACAGCCTTATCAAAAGAAACAGCTCTTTACAGCAATGTCGCAAAAGAGGCAATCTTCAGGTGGTCCTGCAATCATATACAGTAGACTCCTCAACTGAACACAAGCTGCAGTCACCAAGCTCAGAGGTACCCCCGCAGGAAATTAAAGAGCAGCTGCAACAAGTATCTGTTTTTTTTCTCTTTTTTTTAATGAAAGGTTAATAAGCTTTAGTCTAAAACCTGACTTCTCTGTTTATGATCACTTGCAGATGGTGTGGCATCTCACCAAACAAAGCATGCAAGCACAGTCAACTCCGAAGCACCAAATACATCAGTCGCAGGGGCGAATCACAAGCATCACAACCTTCCACCGCTTGCAATACTTAAACCACCTTAGAAGAAAATATGGTAATGTAAAACATGGGCATTTTTGTCAGGAAAGCTATTGCAAAATGTACTTAAATGCAAAGCTCTTGCAACCAGGGGCACAGATTACTATAATCTAATGTACTGTCAGCAGCAGGAACCTGCAGAAAGAAGCACACCCAAGTAGAAATACAGAGGTATTTTGTACCAGAGACATATTCACATATAGAAAAAGCTCACCTTGACTTGTCTCGCCTGGCTAATAACACACGGCAAGCTAAAAAGCTGCTGAACAAATGCTTTTAGCTCCTCCACTGTCAGCTTGGTCCTTGTTCGCCCATTATCTGGTTGACTGAGCCTGCTGTAAAACAAAATCATGTATCTATTGGGGATAGGTAAACTAAAGCAAACTAGGTTTGCACCCAATACCACATAAACAAATAAAATAGGCTTACTTATTCGCCCATAAGCCACCACCTTTGCCCAATTTTAATATGAATAACCTAAGAGCAAGTTTTGGTCAGGTCTACAACGCTATGGAACATGTTTGTGATTCTGAACATGCAGGTACCTATATTTAAAAGAAGATCAAAGGCACAAAGTCCGGCACCTGGGCTACAGCTCCTGGCTATCCATATTTAAAGATAATGATGTTATAATATAGTGGTGCAGCAAACTAGACCATTGACACAGAAGCATCAATGTCACACAAATCTGATATTTTTGATATGTGCTGCATGGTACCAATGTGACACGTAGGTAGCCCATGGCCTGGGACCCAGGAGACAATTTTGTGTAGGAATGATGCACAGAAGGGTAAAGAAAGAAAAAACAATACTGATTGTAATTAACAGTTGTTACTAAGCACGATTAATGAAAAACAACATTGTTTTAACTGCGGTATATTGTTCTCAAAATAAACCCAAAAAGATTGCATGCTTTTAAAGCATACCTTTCTTATGTTTATATGCTGCTCACCTTCTTTATCAGCCTTTCCAACTAACAGTTTCTAGGTATATATGTCTTGTTACGTTCACCCTGGCATTTGAAGATCCCACCAGGTGCTGGTTGATCATACAAATGCCATGAATGTTGATTCACTTCCAAAGGCGAAGATCCTGCTGGCACAACACACAGACCCCAGTCTGCCCAGTTTGTTGCAATACCACTTAGCGGTCATGTCGTCTGCACTTGCTACCCCTTGCGAGTCAGAAGGAAAGCTTTAATGGCAAGCAAATTGCCCCCAGCTCTAGTAGGTTGATGAGGAGGTGAGCCTCTGCCAGAGACCGGAGTCCTGCAATCTCCACCTCTCCCAGATGACTTCCACAACTCAGCAACGATTCATCTGTCACAATTGTTAAGTTTGAGTGGGGTTAGGAGAGGGGTCTGACGCAGTTCAATTTCGGTTGAGTAACCACCACTGCATATATTTAGCATTCTCCTTCAACACCCTGATTGAAACTGACAGATATCATTGGTGCTGAGCCCAATGAGAATTCAGATCCCACTGCAGCCCCCACATGTGCCACCTGACTTGATCGACAAGCAGGATGCAGGAGGCCTAGAAGCCTCAAAGCTGCTCTCACTGAGACCCGGGTCAAAGGTTGAAACATTGGGATCATAGCCCAAATGTACAGGACTCAATGAAGTGGAGCCATAGCTCAAAAGAGTATCATATCCAGGATGACTCAGCTGCATCGAAGGAGACAGGTGTGATTTTGGCACATTGATGGAAAAACCCAATGATGTCAGCAGGTCAGCTGCTGTCTGCAGATGTTTTGCAACAGCTTGAGGCAAGCCCACCTTCAGTAGCCAGTCACCGAGGTATGGGAAGAATGGTATTCCCAAGCTCTGCAGATGGGCTGTGATCATCACCTTTGTGAACACCTCAGGTGTGCAGTTCAAGGCCAAAGGGGAATATGGAGAACTGAAAGTGCTCATGTTCCACTTGAAACCGCAGGTAGTGCTTGTGGGACTGCAGGATTGGGATGTGGTAGTATGCATCCCAAGCCCAATACTACTAGTCTACCGGATCGATGGCAGAGAGAACTTTGGTCAGAATGAGCTTCCTGAAATTGTCTTTTCTTAAGAAGAAATTCAGCCATAGAAGATATAGTATTGGGACAATGGCCTCCATCCTTTTTTGGTATGAGAAAGAAACAGGAGTAACAACAAGAAGTCCTGGTTTCTGAAACAGGCACCCTCTCTATTGCTTCCTTAGCCAAAAGAGCTATAACTTCGGCTTTGGAGTACGGATAAATGGTCCTCCAAGAGATGTTGGGGTGTAGATGGAACATCTGTCGGGAGAACAGGTAAGGAAGGGTAGAAATTAAGCTTGTTCCATAATCTTGAGTGCCCATTGATCCACGGGAATGCTCATTCAACCAAGGAGGTAAAAGGAAATTCAACCTCCAACCTGGAGATTGAAGGATGTAAGGGTCAAAATGAAGGGGTTTTGATGCAGCTGCTGAAGTTGGTCTGGGGTTTGGGCAGAACGTTCCCTTGAGGACCTGAATGCTTTTGCCCTGTTCCCAGACCACAGCCTCTAAAGGACTGGGAGGTGTGCTGCAAATGAGACAAACGTGGTCTCTTAAGTCTGCCTCTTCCAAAGTCACAGAAATGGCATTGATGCTGAAGAAGCTGACTGAGCCTAACCCAGAGAGCAAGCAGCAGCCATGCTCTCTCAAATTCTTTCCAGGGCTGAATCCGCCTTTGCCCAAATTCTTTCCAGGGCTGAATCCGCCTTTGCCCCGAATAACATCGAGCCAGCTAAAGGCATAGCCATCAGTGAGATGGCTGTACATCTGTGAAGAATGTTGCTGGGTGCATCCAAGCATTGGGTCTAAGCACCACACTGGTACCAACTGCCCTCCTTAGACAGTCAGTTGTATCCAGGTCCCAATTTAATGGAAGATTTTGCAGCATCCAGACCGTCAGCAACTAACTGTTATAGCAGCAGTCTAGCCTCATCTGGGACAGCAGGTAGCACATTAAGTAACTTACAAACTATGAATTGGAGTATCTCAGAGATCTAAGGGCTAAACTGGCAGAAAACAAATATTCTTCTTTGATTTTCTATCAGGGGAAGGGGTAGGAAAAGCATTAGGACTGGTATGGCTTGTAGAAGCTAGTACCACAAGGCTTTCAGGCATCAGCTGCTGTAAAAGGAAAAACGGTTTCTCACAATTTGTCTATTTACTGGTGGGCAAGATGCTGGTTTAATCCAGGTGCACCACTAACACATTGGTCAGAGCCCCACTCAATGGCAATATATAACTCATTTAAGGAATGTGCTGGGTCTAACACCTCTGTCAACAAAGTAGTCTTCAGTGGGTCAAACAAGATCAAGGGTTTCTGCTGCTCTCCTTATAAATGCAGCAAAGAAGGCTGTCTCCTCTGTGGGCATAGCAAGAATATGTAATGCCAGCCCAATTTTAGGTGAAGTGTGTTATCCGGTTTCATTTGATAAATTCTTCACAATACCACCCTGAGCAGAAGGTTGATTTTCTAACAGATACTCCTACCTACAAAAAAAAATCTGGCTCAGATTGAGCATAAACCCTATTGGTCGGAGAAGCACTGGCCTCAAGTCCAGCAGTATAAATGGATATTCAACTGGCCACATTGATTTAGGCACCATGGAGCCAAACGGGGCAACCGCATACAGAGGACGGTGCCAACGGTGTCGTCTGGTCTGGATTTAATGGACTGGGAACCAGAATCATCCTTAACCTTGGAATGAGGTCAAGAGGCACAGCAGATAGTGAAGATTTATCCAAAATGGTAACTCCGTCTAAATTGTTAAACGCAGTTGCAGGCCCCCTTCCAATTCATGGCAGAACATGGATCCAGTTTGCTACCAAAAATGTTATCCATAGCTAGCTTAAGCTGTTGGAGTTCATCCAGCATCGCCAACTGAACAGCAGGAATTCGGAATGAAAACAGCACTGGAGCCAGTGCAGGAGAGGAACAACTTTTTAACCTAGACATACCTGGTGTGTTGCGTTACTCCGAGTGGCATGAGTGACCCAAGTCAGGAAAGCCATGCTTGGATTTTTTATGCTTCTGCTTCAACTTACTTGACATGGAGGAGGTCCAATCACACGAACAACCTAGGAAATGAGAGTGAGTCCTCACCCTCGACTTCAACCAAGACAGCTGTGCTGTAGACTTCAAACAGGAGCTAGTTTTAAATTTCTGCATCTCCACAACAGCCAATTTAGCCTTGGGTTCATAGATGGTCTTTTGGTTCATCTTGGCACACGGTAAACATGACTGAGTCATGGCCACAGGCAGGATATAGATCACACTCAGTTTAAATACAACTGGTTTAGGTGACATTTCTGCAAACTTTTGGGGAAAAAGTCCAAGACAATTGCAATCTGTCAAATGACAAGTGAAGTTCCAGATCTGCCTCAGTTGGCACGTTAAAAAAGGAACAGACACCAGCATGAGCAGGTGATGTCTATATACTGATCCAGACGCCATATTCACGTGAGACGAATCGGCATGCGGTAGCACAACTCCACCAGCAGACACTAGAGGGAATCACTATGCAAAAGTTTCCAGATCCAGTATGACGCCTAGGTATATTCAAAAGGTGAGGAATCTGCAGCAACAATTCTCTGTCTGCAATGTGAATGTACCAACATCCACAGAGAAATCGTACAACAGAAAGAGCTTTGACTAAGGTCCAGAGAAGAGACACATTTAAAGCCTTTCACGACTGATCATCCATTGTTTAGGGCTCAGCATGTTGTGCACTATAGCAAAGCCTTAAACTATGATTGTATCTTACCACAGATCAAAGATGTCTGGGTTGGAAACATCCTTAACAGCACGTCCCTAAGGATGCAAACATTTCCCACACAAGCGTAACCACGCTTGCCTGAAGAACGCATGGCATTTTCTCTATGCCTTAACCACGCATGTGCTCAACTATCCAAATGCATGGTTAAGGCACGGAAAAAGCCATGCGTTGCTTGGGAGAGGAAGACGCGGTGAGGTAAATGGGGAATGGAGCAGTGGTGGGGGGTGGATTAAGTGATTGGGGTGAGAGGGGGGGATTGGGAATTTTTTATTTTTTTTAAGAGGTGGGGGTTCAGGTATTTTTTTAAGGGCTTAGGGCAGGTGTTGGGCTATTTCTTTTTTTTTTTTTTAGGGGTTTGAGCATTTATTTTATTTAGGAAGCTGGCTCTTTATATGATATACCAAATTTAGGTATACTGTGCAAACAGTCCAGGGGTTCCCTTACTAGTGGACAGGGGCTTGCTCTAGCAATCCCACAGTTATCTTCTAGGGGGTAGTGTGGTTGAGAAGTCTCGAGCTTATCAGAGAGGAGTGAGAGGCATCTGCAAATACACACACATTCAAAAAATGAGACACACAACTCATAAGGAGACCCACACCAATTTACGAAAATACCAAGTAACTTTATATAAGTTTCAGCATCAGAATCAATTCTTTCATTTTGTAGGAAAATCTTTACAGTTTAGAGAAGTCAAAACTGGCAATTCTTGAAAGCTGCAATGTTATCCTAAGGAGGAAGAACAAATACGGCATATAGGTAGAGTACAGCGACTTATAGGACCAGTCTCCTGGACTTAAGGTGATTATGGGGCAAGGAATAAGGCCACACCAAGAGGTCACACAAGGCGGCACTGGGGCGGCTGGGTGCAGAGGTGTAGTACATCGTCAGGTGCCCAATGGGGATCTGTCTGGCTGAACAGAGGCGGCAGGTTAGGACAGGGGGTCCAATCAGGGTGAGTCACCAAGTGGGTTTGATTCTTGCAATGCTCAGTCTGGGGTGTCCGGGTGCAGAGGGTTTTAGGACCATTGGGTGTCAGTAATCATCAGTGGCTGTTGCAGTGGAGGGGGACCCAAAGAAACAGGTTGCAGGAATGGACTAGGAGACCAGTTTGGGTGAACCAACAAGTGGGCTCAACTCTCACAAGTCAGGGGGACACAAAGACACCAGTGGTCCTCTTCTCCTCAGTCCGGGGCGTCTGGGTGCAGTGGACCATCAAGTTGCCATCACCAGAGGTGGTCGCAGTCGAGGGGACCCTGCACGGAGAGGCCGTAGGAGTCTCTGTGAAGGTCGAAGTGGGGAAACCCACAATGGACTTTGTATCTGGAGAGGCTGGAGACTATGCTGGCACCACTGGCCTACTTCAACTCTGGCTTGGGGGGAATGGGGGGGACGGGGACGGGGACAAGTGCAGTGGCGGTCTACGGCATCAGGTTTTAGCAGTCTGTTTCTTGGGTGCCTGCACAGGTGCAGGGAAGCAGCTCCACTGCTCCACAGGAGGTTCTTGTGCTGGGGTTAAGGCTGGCAGTCTTTCTGGGCTTTTGGAAGTTTCAGCAACTGGAGGATGAGGACTTTTTCTTAAAATTGTCAAAGTCAACAGGCAGGCTGGCAGGGTTGGTGCTGAGTCAGATACTGATATTCAGTTCTTGCCTTATGCGTCTTTTGGGTGTTCTTCTTCAGGTCAGCAGGGATCCGATTTCCTGGTGACAGGGGCTCCCCTAAATACTGAATTCAGGTGTGTTAGGGGAGTGTAGGGTAGTAGCCAATGGGCTACTTACCCCTGGGGTCACTACCCCCCCCCATATCACCGCTTCTTGTGGGAAGTGGGCATAACTCTGTCCCAGAGTTCCTAATTCTGCCAACACCAAGATGGCAGATATCTAAATGTTGTGTCCTCATCAGACAGCTCACTTTAGGGGTGGGACTGACCTGAGCGGTGGACACACCTCTCTGAATACTAACTTTTCAGCTTGTCTAGGTGCCAAATGGGCTTTTAGATTGGGGTATCAGCATCTCTCTTTTGAGCGAAGCAACATTTGCATACCAAGGGCGGTGGGCTTCTTTGAAGGGGGTTGAGAGCAAAGGCCCTCCCCTTTAGGGGTCAGAAACGTGTATGGTGGTGCAGGCTAGTTAGAACTAGTCCTCCAGCACACAGATAAAAGGCAGGTTTTTCAGGGGGGCACTCCTAAGGTACCCTCTGAGTGCATGTATTATTAAATCCATAACTGGTATCAGTGAGGGTTTATTGATACAAGATGTTTGATACCAAACATCCCTATTTTCAGTGAAGTCATCATGTAGCTCGGGAACTCGTATTGACCAGTGCCCAGCACATGTACTTAAAATGGCTTCCCTGCTCACTCACTATGTCCAAGAATCGATAAAGTCATAGCAGGGGTATTTCTGCTCATGCAGATATGCCCTCACATGTAATATAATGCACCCTGCCTAAGGGTTGTAAGTCCTGTTGTAGGGGTGATACATGCAGTGTTTAGGGGACATGGCACACAGGCAATGTACCACTTTGTGTTTTTTTCACTTTGAGCGGCACCAAAACTAGCAGCCTGCAATGTTAATCTGCATGTGCTAGGTGAGGGATCCCTGAGGGTGACACAATACATGTTGCAGCCCTTGGGGACCCTCTTTGGTGCCCAGGCACTAAGTACCAGGTGTAGCATTTACTAGGGACTTATAGGGATGCCAAATGTATGGCCAACTGGGCAACAGTTGCACAGTTTTAAGGAAAGAGGTCTGGCCCTGGGACCTGGTTAGCAGGAACCCAGTGCACTTTCAGTCAAAACTGCTTCAAATACCAGGCAAAAAGTGGGAATTTACAATGTCAACAAGCATTGGCAAAGCCAATAGATCTCGCCTATATAAGAGTGTTTGACTTTGGGAATGTGTTTGCCATGTTGTACACCAGTGTGACTGCTGTTCTGTGTGGCTAAAAGTGAGTGGCATGGAGTGTGGGGGGAAGTGATGAGCAGAGTGGAGCAGAGCTCATTGGCACAGAGTTGTGGAGTTGAGTAGAATAGGGTGGAGTGGATTGGAGTGGATTGAGGCAGTGGGGTGGATTGGATTGGAGTAGAGTTGGCTGTAGTGGGGGGATTGGAGTGGGGTGTGTTGGATTGATTTGGGGTGGATCATGAGTGCAGTGGATCGCATTGAGGTGGGGCGGACTGCATTGAGATGGGGTGGATGAACTGGGTTGGAGTGCGGTGAACTGAACTGGGATGGAGTAGGGTGGACTGGATTGGGGTGCATTGCAGTGGATTGGATTGGCGTGGGGTGGGTGGATTGGAGTGAAATGGAATGGGGTGGATGGATTGGAGAGAAGTGGATGGAGCTGGGGTGTGGTGGTTTGAATTAGGGTAGTGGGGGTAGAATGGAGTAGAGTGGAGTGAAATGAGTTGGGTGGAGTGTAGTGGACTGAATTAGGGTGGGGTGACTGCATTGGGGTGGGGTGGAATGAATGGGGTGGAGTGGACTGAAGTGAGATGGGGTGGGGTGGATTGGAAAGGGGTGGCTTTGGAGTGGGGTGAATTGCACTGAGGTGAGGTGGATTGGATTGGCATAGGTAATCTGGAGTGGGGTGGAATGAATTGGGGTTGATCAGAATGGGGCAGACTGAACTGAATGGCGTGGACTGGACTGAGTGGCATGGACTGGCGTTGAGTGGGGTGGATTCATTTGACTGAGTGTGGTGGAGTCAGGTGAATTGGGGTGGGGTGGATTCAAATGGGTTGGATTGGATTGGATCACAGTGGATTAGATTGGTGTGGGGTGGACTGGATTGGAGTGGTATGGATTGCACAGAGATGAAGTGTATTGCACTGGCGTGAGGTGGATTGGATTAGCTTGAGGTGGACTGGATTGGAGTGGGGTGGACTGGATTAGTGTGGGGTGGGTTGTACTGGATTGGAGTGGGGTAAATTGGACAGGAGTGGGGTGGATTAATGTGGACTTGATTGGAGTAGTGTGGATTGGAGTGGGTGGACTGGAGTGGGTGGACTGGGTTTGAGTGGACTGGAGTAGGGTGGGTTGGGATAGAATGGAGTGAGTTGGATTGGAGTGGGGTGGATCGAAATGGAGTGTAGTGGGGGGGCTTGGAATGGAGAGGGTGAACAGTAGTGGGGTGGATTGTAATGAGTGGGTAGACAGGACATGGCTGGATTGAATTGGTGTCTGGTGGACTGGAAAGCAGTGGGTGGATTGTGGTGGACTGCAGTGGGGTGAATTGGGATGGAGTGAATTGGATTGAGGTGAGCTGGATTGGAGTGGGGCGAATTGGAGTGGGGCAGAATATTTTGGATTGGAGTAGTTTGTTGGAGAATGGAGTGGGGCGGGTTGAAGTGCTGCAGGTTGTTTTGGATTGAAGTGGGGCAGAATTGGGTGGGGCAGACTGAAATGGATTGGAGTGTGGCAGATTGTTTTGGATTAGAGTGGAGCAAGACTGGAATGGGGAAGATTAAAGTAGAACAGATTGTTTTTGTATTGGAGTGAGGAAGACTTGAGTGGGGCTGATTGTTTGGGATTGGAGTGTGGCTGACTGTATTAGTGTGGATTGGACTGGGGTGGGTGGATTGGATTGGAGTTGGGTGTAATGGGTTGGAGGTGGGTGGAATGGACGTGTGGGGTTGGATTGGATTGGTGTGGGGTGCACTGAGATGGCGTGGGGTGGATTGGATTGAGGTGAGGTGGACTGAATTGGAGTGGGGTGAATTGGGTTGGGGTGAGGTGGATTGGAATGGAGTGGGGTGTAGGAAACTACCCTCTTTGTGGCATGGTTCCCCCACTTTTTGCCTGCCATCAGTGTGTTTTGACTGTGTTTATTGGGATCCTGCAAACCAGGAACCCAGTTACTGGGGTTTCACCCTCTAAATTCTGTTGCCTAGGACTTTGCACACCACATAATTGGCATACTGGCACCCCCATACAAGTCGCTAGTATAGGGTGCTTAGGTACCCAGGGCACTGGGGCACCAGGGGTTCTCCATGGGCTGAAGCATGTATTGTGCCACCCATGGGAGCCCATGCAAAATGTGTCTGCAGGCCTGCCATTGCAGCCTGTGTGAATTGGTGCATGCACCCTTTCAATACAGGTCACTGCACCAGGTCACTGTAAGTCACCCATTTGGCAGGCCCTCCTAGCCCAAAGGGCAGGGTGCAGGTACCTATGTGTGAGGGCACCCCTGCATGAGCAGAGGTGCCCCTATGAACTCCATCTCCATTTCCCTGGACTTTGTAAGTGCGGGAAGCCATTTTACCTGCGTACTGGACACACCTGTGTCCAGCTACATAATGGTAACTCCGAACCTGGGCATGACTGGTATCAAACATATCAGAATCAGATCCCAGTACTGTTGTCAGTATTGGTTGTATGATTCGAGGCACTCTGGAGGCTCCTTAGAGTACCCCCAACTTTGCTCCTACCAGTCATCTGGGGTTTTCCAGGCAGTCCAAGCTACTGCCACCCAACAAACAGGTTTCTGCCTTCCTGCTGCTTAGCCAGCTCAAGCAGAGGAAGACAGAACAAAGGATTCCCTTTGGGAGAGAGAGGCAATACCCTCTCCCTTTGCAAATAGGTGTTACGTGGCATGGGAGGAATTGCCTCCCCAAGCCACCAGTATGCTTTGAAGGGCACATTTGGTGCCCTCCTTGCATAAACCTGTTTGTACCAGTCCAAGGACCACAGATCCCTGCTCTGGCGCGTAACTGAACAATGGAAAGAGGGGTAACCACTTCGCGGTCCATCACCACCCAGGGGTGGTGCCCAGAGCTCCTCCCGGTGGCCCTTTGATTCTGTCATTTTGAATCCAAGGTGGGCAGAGGCCCCTGGGAGCATCTGAGTGGCCAGGTCATGCAGGTGATGTCACAGCTCCCTCATGATAGGTGGTCACTCTGCTAGGCGGCGAATTCCCCTTCCTGGGCTATTTAGGGTCTCCCTTCAGGGTGGGTCTTCAGATTCAACGTGCAAGATTCCAGCAGGACTCTTCTGCATCATCTACTTCATTTTCTGGTCACTGGGACTGCAACTGGACCCTCCAGGAACTGACAATATGCAACTACAGCAACAAGACTGCTCTGCAACATTGTTTCTCTGGCTCCTTCCAGCAACTGTAACATTTCCCCAGCTGTGCATCCTCTGAGGGCGACGAGTCTTCAGCCTGCACAAGAAGGAATCTCCCTTGGAGTGAAGGAGTCACTCCCCTGCATCCACAGGCCCCAACTGCAACGACATCCGGCTATGTGAATCTTCTCTCCTGCAACAATGCGAGGATCCTGCAACACAGGTGGTGGTCCGGAGTGGTCCCCTCGGTCCTCTGCACCAGCTGTCCAACTTGGGAGATGGTGAGCCCTTGCGTCTCCTTGCAGGACAGCACCCCTGTGCACTGCAACTCTTGCAGCTGCCAAGGCTTGTTTGTTCCTCCTCCAAGGGATTTTCAGGCTCCGTGTAGCGTCGGCCTCCCGCACTCCTCCCTGCAAAGCACAGTCTCCTGTCTGCTGCTCCAGCAACGTGAGACTCCTTTACAGGTGTGCTGAATGGGACTCACTGCAACTCCTGTGCCTCCTGCCTGTGGGGGCTGCATCCTCGTCTTCCGACTCACCTCACTGCTGAGGGTCACCTGGGACTCCCCTCCTTGGGTTGAGTTCCCGACAGCTCTGCAAATCGTCATCTGCGACGTTTGCCTTTGCCAAGGCTTGCTGGTGTCTTTCCAACACTACTGACTGCAACTCTTCTTCCGTCACGGGACATCGCCTGCATCTTCTCCTGCTCCAGTGCTGCACAGCCGACTCCTTGTCTCCATCGTCGACCTGGTCCTGCATCTCCAGAAGGGTGGGTAGTTGCTGCTGCCCCAAATGGAGTGGGTCCCCTTCTTTTGCAGGTCCTCTTCTGTCAGGATCCACCTTTGGTTTCTTCCAGTCTTGCACAGTCCTTTTCCAAACCTTACCTTTGGGCATGGGGGGAAAACTGGTACTTCTCTCCTGGTCACTGGGGGGCACCATGGTACTTACCTTTTGGGGTTCCTAGTTCCTCCAGCTCCCCTCTACCAATTCCATTTCCTTGGGTGGGGGACTGCCTTTCACATTCCACTTACTTAGTATATGGTTTGGAAGCCCCCTAGGGCATTCACTATTTTCCATTGTTTTACAATTTGCTATTGCTTTCTATGCTAATCACTGACTTCTAATGTGTATATAATTGTGTGTTTGCTCACCTCCTAGTGGAGTATTGCCTATACAGTATTTTAGCATTTGTGTTACAAAAATAAAGTACCTTTATTTTTGTGCACTGTCCAATTCATTTATGTGTGTGAGTGCTGTGTGATTTTAGTGGTATTGCATAAGCTTTGCATGTCTCCTAGATAAGTATTGGGTGCTCATCCACAGCTACCACTAGAGAGCCCTGACTTTCTAGACATGGTCTACACTTCATTGTTAGGGGTTACCTGGACCTGGTATGGGGTGAAAACACAATAGGTGCTCACCACACACACCAGGCCAGCTTCCTACATGGGGCATACTGTTTTGGATTGTAGTTGGGCAAATTGGAGTGGGGTAGACTAGAGTGGGACAAATTGTTTTGGATTTGAGAGGGTGTAGGAAGCTGGCTCTCTATATAGTGCACTAAAATGAAGTAGACTGTTGTAAGGAAATGCCTCCTTGGCATGGTTGCCCCCTGACTTTTTGCCTTTGCTGATGCTATGTTTACAATTGAAAGTGTGCTGAGGCCTGCTAACCAGGCCCCAGCACCAGTGTTCTTTCCCTAACCTGTACTTTTGTATCCACAATTGGCAGACCCTGGCATCCAGATAAGTCCCTTGTAACTGGTACTTCTAGTACCAAGGGCCCTGATGCCAAGGAAGGTCTCTAAGGGCTGCAGCATGTCTTGTGCCACCCTGGAGACCTCTCACTCAGCACAGACACACTGCTTGCCAGCTTGTGTGTGCTAGTGAGGACAAAACGAGTAAGTCGACATGGCACTCCCCTCAGGGTGCCATGCCAGCCTCTCACTGCCTATGCAGTATAGGTAAGACACCCCTCTAGCAGGCCTTACAGCCCTAAGGCAGGGTGCACTATACCATAGGTGAGGGTACCAGTGCATGAGCATGGTACCCCTACAGTGTCTAAGCAAAACCTTAGACATTGTAAGTGCAGGGTAGCCATAAGAGTATATGGTCTGGGAGTCTGTCAAACACGAACTCCACAGCACCATAATGGCTACACTGAAAACTGGGAAGTTTGGTATCAAACTTCTCAGCACAATAAATGCACACTGATGCCAGTGTACATTTTATTGCAAAATACACCCCAGAGGGCACCTTAGAGGTGCCCCCTGAAACTTAACCGACTGTCTGTGTAGGCTGACTAGTTCCAGCAGCCTGCCACACCAGAGACATGTTGCTGGCCCCATGGGGAGAGTGCCTTTGTCACTCTGAGGCCAGTAACAAAGCCTGCACTGGGTGGAGATGCTAACACCTCCCCCAGGCAGGAGCTGTGACACCTGGCGGTGAGCCTCAAAGGCTCACCCCTTTGTCACAGCCCAGCAGGGCACTCCAGCGTAGTGGAGTTGCCCGCCCCCTCCGGCCACGGCCCCCACTTTTGGCGGCAAGGCTGGAGGGAACAAAGAAAGCAACAAGGAGGAGTCACTGGCCAGTCAGGACAGCCCCTAAGGTGTCCTGAGCTGAGGTGACTCTGACTTTTAGAAATCCTCCATCTTGCAGATGGAGGATTCCCCCAATAGGGTTAGGATTGTGACCCCCTCCCCTTGGGAGGAGGCACAAAGAGGGTGTACCCACCCTCAGGGCTAGTAGCCATTGGCTACTAATCCCCCAGACCTAAACACGCCCTTAAATTTAGTATTTAAGGGCTACCCTGAACCCTAGAAAATTAGATTCCTGCAACTACAAGAAGAAGGACTGCCTAGCTGAAAACCCCTGCAGAGGAAGACCAGAAGACGACAACTGCCTTGGCTCCAGAAACTCACCGGCCTGTCTCCTGCCTTCCAAAGATCCTGCTCCAGCGACGCCTTCCAAAGGGACCAGCGACCTCGACATCCTCTGAGGACTGCCCCTGCTTCGAAAAGACAAGAAACTCCCGAGGACAGCGGACCTGCTCCAAGAAAAGCTGCAACTTTGTTTCCAGCAGCTTTAAAGAACCCTGCAAGCTCCCCGCAAGAAGCGTGAGACTTGCAACACTGCACCCGGCGACCCCGACTCGGCTGGTGGCGATCCAACACCTCAGGAGGGACCCCAGGACTACTCTAAGACTGTGAGTACAAAAACCTGTCCCCCCTGAGCCCCCACAGCGCCGCCTGCAGAGGGAATCCCGAGGCTTCCCCTGACCGCGACTCTTTGAATCCTAAGTCCCGACACCTGGGAGAGACCCTGCACCCGCAGCCCCCAGGACCTGAAGGACCGGACTTTCACTGGAGGAGTGACCCCCAGGAGTCCCTCTCCCTTGATCAAGTGGAGGTTTCCCCGAGGAACCCCCCCCTTGCCTGCCTGCAGCGCTGAAGAGATCCCTAGATCTCCCATTGACTTCCATTACAAACCCGACGCTTGTTTCTACACTGCACCCGGCCGCCCCCGCGCTGCTGAGGGTGAAATTTCTGTGTGGGCTTGTGTCCCCCCCGGTGTCCTACAAAATCCCCCTGGTCTGCCCTCCGAAGACGCGGGTACTTACCTGCAAGCAGACCGGAACCGGGGCACCCCCTTCTCTCCATTCTAGCCTATGCGTTTTGGGCACCACTTTGAACTCTGCACCTGACCGGCCCTGAGCTGCTGGTGTGGTGACTTTGGGGTTGCTCTGAACCCCCAACGGTGGGCTACCTTGGACCAAGAACTAAGCCCTGTAAGTGTCTTACTTACCTGGTTAACCTAACAAATACTTACCTCCCCTAGGAACTGTGAAAATTGCACTAAGTGTCCACTTTTAAAATAGCTATTTGTGAATAACTTGAAAAGTATACATGCAATTTTGATGATTTGAAGTTCCTAAAGTACTTACCTGCAATACCTTTCGAATGAGATATTACATGTAGAATTTGAACCTGTAGTTCTTAAAATAAACTAAGAAAAGATATTTTTCTATATAAAAACCTATTGGCTGGATTTGTCTCTGAGTGTGTGTACCTCATTTATTGTCTATGTGTATGTACAACAAATGCTTAACACTACTCCTTGGATAAGCCTACTGCTCGACCACACTACCACAAAATAGAGCATTAGTATTATCTATTTTTACCACTATTTTACCTCTAAGGGGAACCCTTGGACTCTGTGCATGCTATTCCTTACTTTGAAATAGTACATACAGAGCCAACTTCCTACATTGGTGGATCAGCGGTGGGGTACAAGACTTTGCATTTGCTGGACTACTCAGCCAATACCTGATCACACGACAAATTCCAAAATTGTCATTAGAAATTGATTTTTGCAATTTGAAATTTTTCTAAATTCTTAAAAGTCCTGCTAGGGCCTTGTGTGTTAAGTCCCTGTTTAGCATTGTCTTTTAGAGTTTAAAAGTTTGTTAAAAGTTTGAAATTAGATTCTAGAAACAGTTTTAGATTCTTTAAAAAGTCTTCCAACTCTTAGCAAAATAATGTCTGATACAGAGATGAATGTGGTGGAACTCGACACCACACCTTACCTCCATCTTAAGATGAGGGAGCTAAGGTCTCTCTGTAATATCAAAAAAATAACCATTGGCTCCAGACCTACCAAAATTCAGCTCCAGGAGCTGTTGGCAGAGTTTGAAAAAGCCAACCCCTCTGATGATGACCTCACAGAGGAAGAAATTAGTGACTTGGAGGCCAATGTCCCTCCTCCAGTCCTAAATAGGGAGAACAGGACCCCTCAAGTCCTGTCTCCAACTGTGTTAGTCAGAAATAGTGAGTCCCTCACAGGAGGGTCCCACATTTCTGAAATCACTGAGGATGCTCTCAGTGAAGATGACCTCCTGTTAGCCAGGATGGCCAAAAGATTGGCTTTAGAGAGACAGCTCCTAGCCATAGAAAGGGAAAGACAAGAGATGGGCCTAGGACCCATCAATGGTGGCAGCAATATAAATAGGGTCAGAGATTCTCCTGACATGTTAAAAATCCCCAAAGGGATTGTGACAAAATATGAAGATGGTGATGACATCACCAAGAGGTTCACAGCTTTTGAGAGGGCTTGTGTAACCAGAAAAGTGAACAGGTCTCACTGGGGTGCTCTCCTTTGGGAAATGTTCACCTGAAAGTGTAGGGATAGACTCCTCACACTCTCTGGAAAAGATGCAGAATCTTATGACCTCATGAAGGGTACCCTGATTGAGGGCTTTGGATTCTCCACTGAGGAGTACAGGATTAGGTTCAGGGGGGCTCAAAAATCCTCGAGCCAGACCTGGGTTGACTTTGTTGACTACTCAGTGAAAACACTAGATGGTTGGATTCAAGGCAGTGGTGTAAGTAATTATGATGGGCTGTACAATTTATTTGTGAAAGAACACCTATTGAGTAATTGTTTCAATGATAAACTGCATCAGCATCTGGTAGACCTAGGACCAATTTCTCCCCAAGAATTGGGAAAGAAGGCGGACCATTGGGTCAAGACAAGGGTGTCCAAGACTTCAACAGGTGGTGACCAAAAGAAAGGGGTCACAAAGACTCCCCAGGGGAAGGGTGATGAGACAACCAAAACTAAAAATAGTAAAGAGTCTTCTACAGGCCCCCAAAAACCTGCACAGGAGGGTGGGCCCAGAGCCTCTTCACAAAACAATGGGTACAAGGGTAAAAACTTTGATCCCAAAAAGGCCTGGTGTCATAGCTGTAAACAGCATGGACACCAAACTGGAGACAAGGCCTGTCCCAAGAAAGGTTCCACTCCAAACTCCCATCCAGGTAACACTGGTATGGCTAGTCTCCAAGTGGGATCAACAGTGTGCCCAGAGCAAATCAGGGTCCACACTGAAGCTACTCTAGTTTCTGAGGGTGGGGTGGATTTGGCCACACTAGCTGTCTGGCCGCCTAACATGCAAAAATACAGACAGCAACTCTTAATTAATGGGATTAGAATAGAGGGCCTGAGGGATACAGGTGCCAGTGTCACCATGGTGACAGAGAAACTGGTTTCCCCTGGCCAATACCTGACTGGAAAAACTTACACAGTCACCAACGCTGACAATCAGAGAAAAGTACATCCCATGGCAATGGTTACTTTAGAATGGGGAGGGGTCAATGGCCTGAAACAGGTGGTGGTCTCCTCAAATATCCCAGTGGACTGTCTGCTTGGAAATGACCTGGAGTCCTCAGCATGGGCTGAGGTAGAACTAAAAACCCATGCAGCAATGCTGGGTATCCCTGAACTGGTGTGTGTGAAAACAAGAGCACAATGCAAGGCACAGGGTGAAAAAGTAGAGCTGGAGTCTGGAAAAATGGCCCAGCCTACCAAGAGAACAGGAAAGTCAGTTGGGAAACCAACTGCAACACAGCAAAAGAAAGGGAACCTCTCTTCTCAGGAAGAAGTTCTGCCCTCTGAGGGAACTGAGCCTTTGGAGCTTGAACCTTATCAGGTTGAGCTCTTAGGCCCAGGGGGACCCTCAAGGGAGGAGCTGTGTAGGGGACAAGAAACCTGCCCCTCTCTTGAAGGCCTTAGGCAGCAAGCTGCTGAAGAGTCCAAGGGCAAGAAAAATGGAACACATAGGGTCTATTGGGAAGATGGACTCCTGTACACTGAGGCCAGAGACCCCAAACCTGGTGCCACTAGGAGAGTGGTAGTGCCTCAGCTGTTCAGAGAGTTCATCCTAACATTGGCCCATGACATTCCCCTTGCTGGACATTTGGGACAAACCAAGACGTGGGAGAGGTTAGTCAACCACTTCTACTGGCCCAATATGTCCAACATGGTTAAGGAGTTTTGCCTCTCCTGCCCCACCTGTCAAGCCAGTGGTAAGACAGGTGGACATCCAAAGGCCCCCCTCATTCCACTTCCAGTGGTGGGGGTTCCCTTTGAAAGAGTGGGTGTGGACATAGTTGGTCCACTAGAACCTCCCACAGCCTCAGGAAATATGTATATCCTGGTAGTAGTGGATCATGCTACCAGGTATCCTGAAGCTATTCCCCTTAGGTCGACTACTGCCCCTGCAGTAGCCAAGGCCCTCATTGGTATCTTTACCAGAGTGGGTTTCCCTAAGGAGGTGGTGTCTGACAGAGGTACCAACTTCATGTCAGCATACCTAAAGCACATGTGGAATGAGTGTGGAGTGACTTATAAATTCACTACACCATACCACCCACAAACTAATGGCTTGGTTGAGAGATTCAACAAGACATTAAAAGGCATGATCATGGGGCTCCCAGAAAAACTCAAAAGGAGGTGGGATGTCCTCTTGCCATGTCTGCTTTTCGCTTACAGAGAGGTGCCACAGAAGGGAGTAGGATTCTCACCCTTTGAACTTCTGTTTGGTCATCCTGTAAGGGGACCACTTGCCCTTGTTAAAGAAGGCTGGGAGAGACCTCTCCATGAGCCTAAACAGGACATAGTGGACTATGTACTTGGCCTTCGCTCTAGAATGGCAGAGTACATGGAAAAGGCAACCAAAAACCTTGAGGCCAGCCAACAGCTCCAGAAGTTTTGGTATGACCAAAAGGCTGCACTGGTTGAGTTCCAACCAGGGCAGAAAGTCTGGGTTCTGGAGCCTGTGGCTCCCAGGGCACTCCAGGACAAATGGAGTGGCCCTTACCCAGTGCTAGAAAGGAAGAGTCAGGTCACCTACCTGGTGGACCTGGGCACAAGCAGGAGCCCCAAGAGGGTGATCCATGTGAACCGCCTTAAGCTCTTCCATGACAGGGCTGATGTGAATCTGTTGATGGTAACAGATGAGGATCAGGAGGCAGAGAGTGAACCTCTCCCTGACCTTCTGTCATCAGACCCAAAAGATGGCACAGTAGATGGAGTGATCTACTCAGACACCCTCTCTGGCCAACAGCAAGCTGATTGTAGGAGAGTCCTACAACAGTTTCCTGAACTCTTCTCCTTAACCCCTGGTCAGACACACCTGTGTACCCATGATGTGGACACAGGAGACAGCATGCCTGTCAAAAACAAAATCTTTAGACAGTCTGACCATGTTAAGGAAAGCATCAAGGTGGAAGTCCACAAGATGCTGGAATTGGGAGTAATTGAGCGCTCTGACAGCCCCTGGGCTAGCCCAGTGGTCTTAGTCCCCAAACCTCACACCAAAGATGGAAAGAAAGAAATGAGGTTTTGTGTGGACTACAGAGGGCTCAATTCTGTCACCAAGACAGATGCTCATCCAATTCCTAGAGCTGATGAGCTCATAGATAAATTAGGTGCTGCCACATTCTTAAGTACCTTTGACTTGACAGCAGGGTACTGGCAAATAAAAATGGCACCTGGAGCAAAAGAGAAAACAGCATTCTCCACACCTGATGGGCATTATCAGTTTACTGTTATGCCCTTTGGTTTAAAGAATGCCCCTGCCACCTTCCAAAGGTTGGTGAATCAAGTCCTTGCTGGCTTGGAGTCCTTTAGCACAGCGTATCTTGATGATATTGCTGTCTTCAGCTCCACCTGGCAGGATCACCTGGTCCACCTGAAGAAGGTTTTGAAGGCCCTGCAATCTGCAGGCCTCTCTATCAAGGCATCCAAATGCCAGATAGGGCAGGGAACTGTGGTTTACTTGGGCCACCTTGTAGGTGGAGGCCAAGTTCAGCCACTCCAACCCAAGATCCAGACTATTCTGGACTGGGTAGCTCCAAAAACCCAGACTCAAGTCAGGGCATTCCTTGGCTTGACTGGGTATTACAGGAGGTTTGTGAAGGGATATGGATCCATTGTGACAGCCCTCACTGAACTCACCACCAAGAAAATGCCCAAGAAAGTGAACTGGACTGTGGAATGCCAACAGGCCTTTGACACCCTGAAACAAGCAATGTGCTCAGCACCAGTTCTAAAAGCTCCAGATTATTCTAAGCAGTTCATTGTGCAGACTGATGCCTCTGAACA
This sequence comes from Pleurodeles waltl, assembly GCF_031143425.1. Taxonomy (NCBI): domain Eukaryota; kingdom Metazoa; phylum Chordata; class Amphibia; order Caudata; family Salamandridae; genus Pleurodeles; species Pleurodeles waltl. The sequence continues at coordinate 201,447,261 of NC_090442.1, read as the reverse complement.
TGGGATAGGGGCAGTTTTGTCCCAAACAAATGATGATGGCCTTGACCAGCCTGTTGCTTTCATTAGCAGGAGGTTACTCCCCAGGGAGCAGCGTTGGAGTGCCATTGAGAGGGAGGCCTTTGCTGTGGTTTGGTCCCTGAAGAAGCTGAGACCATACCTCTTTGGGACTCACTTCCTAGTTCAAACTGACCACAGACCTCTCAAATGGCTGATGCAAATGAAAGGTGAAAATCCTAAACTGTTGAGGTGGTCCACCTCCCTACAGGGAATGGACTTTATAGTGGAACACAGACCTGGGACTGCCCATGCCAATGCAGATGGCCTTTACAGGTTCTTCCACTTAGAAAATGAAGACTCTCTTGGGAAAGGTTAGTCTCATCCTCTTTCGTTTGGGGGGGGGGGGTTGTGTAAGGAAATGCCTCCTTGGCATGGTTGCCCCCTGACTTTTTGCCTTTGCTGATGCTATGTTTACAATTGAAAGTGTGCTGAGGCCTGCTAACCAGGCCCCAGCACCAGTGTTCTTTCCCTAACCTGTACTTTTGTATCCACAATTGGCAGACCCTGGCATCCAGATAAGTCCCTTGTAACTGGTACTTCTAGTACCAAGGGCCCTGATGCCAAGGAAGGTCTCTAAGGGCTGCAGCATGTCTTGTGCCACCCTGGAGACCTCTCACTCAGCACAGACACACTGCTTGCCAGCTTGTGTGTGCTAGTGAGGACAAAACGAGTAAGTCGACATGGCACTCCCCTCAGGGTGCCATGCCAGCCTCTCACTGCCTATGCAGTATAGGTAAGACACCCCTCTAGCAGGCCTTACAGCCCTAAGGCAGGGTGCACTATACCATAGGTGAGGGTACCAGTGCATGAGCATGGTACCCCTACAGTGTCTAAGCAAAACCTTAGACATTGTAAGTGCAGGGTAGCCATAAGAGTATATGGTCTGGGAGTCTGTCAAACACGAACTCCACAGCACCATAATGGCTACACTGAAAACTGGGAAGTTTGGTATCAAACTTCTCAACACAATAAATGCACACTGATGCCAGTGTACATTTTATTGCAAAATACACCCCAGAGGGCACCTTAGAGGTGCCCCCTGAAACTTAACCGACTGTCTGTGTAGGCTGACTAGTTCCAGCAGCCTGCCACACCAGAGACATGTTGCTGGCCCCATGGGGAGAGTGCCTTTGTCACTCTGAGGCCAGTAACAAAGCCTGCACTGGGTGGAGATGCTAACACCTCCCCCAGGCAGGAGCTGTGACACCTGGCGGTGAGCCTCAAAGGCTCACCCCTTTGTCACAGCCCAGCAGGGCACTCCAGCGTAGTGGAGTTGCCCGCCCCCTCCGGCCACGGCCCCCACTTTTGGCGGCAAGGCTGGAGGGAACAAAGAAAGCAACAAGGAGGAGTCACTGGCCAGTCAGGACAGCCCCTAAGGTGTCCTGAGCTGAGGTGACTCTGACTTTTAGAAATCCTCCATCTTGCAGATGGAGGATTCCCCCAATAGGGTTAGGATTGTGACCCCCTCCCCTTGGGAGGAGGCACAAAGAGGGTGTACCCACCCTCAGGGCTAGTAGCCATTGGCTACTAACCCCCCAGACCTAAACACGCCCTTAAATTTAGTATTTAAGGGCTACCCTGAACCCTAGAAAATTAGATTCCTGCAACTACAAGAAGAAGGACTGCCTAGCTGAAAACCCCTGCAGAGGAAGACCAGAAGACGACAACTGCCTTGGCTCCAGAAACTCACCGGCCTGTCTCCTGCCTTCCAAAGATCCTGCTCCAGCGACGCCTTCCAAAGGGACCAGCGACCTCGACATCCTCTGAGGACTGCCCCTGCTTCGAAAAGACAAGAAACTCCCGAGGACAGCGGACCTGCTCCAAGAAAAGCTGCAACTTTGTTTCCAGCAGCTTTAAAGAACCCTGCAAGCTCCCCGCAAGAAGCGTGAGACTTGCAACACTGCACCCGGCGACCCCGACTCGGCTGGTGGCGATCCAACACCTCAGGAGGGACCCCAGGACTACTCTAAGACTGTGAGTACAAAAACCTGTCCCCCCTGAGCCCCCACAGCGCCGCCTGCAGAGGGAATCCCGAGGCTTCCCCTGACCGCGACTCTTTGAATCCTAAGTCCCGACACCTGGGAGAGACCCTGCACCCGCAGCCCCCAGGACCTGAAGGACCGGACTTTCACTGGAGGAGTGACCCCCAGGAGTCCCTCTCCCTTGATCAAGTGGAGGTTTCCCCGAGGAACCCCCCCCTTGCCTGCCTGCAGCGCTGAAGAGATCCCTAGATCTCCCATTGACTTCCATTACAAACCCGACGCTTGTTTCTACACTGCACCCGGCCGCCCCCGCGCTGCTGAGGGTGAAATTTCTGTGTGGGCTTGTGTCCCCCCCGGTGTCCTACAAAATCCCCCTGGTCTGCCCTCCGAAGACGCGGGTACTTACCTGCAAGCAGACCGGAACCGGGGCACCCCCTTCTCTCCATTCTAGCCTATGCGTTTTGGGCACCACTTTGAACTCTGCACCTGACCGGCCCTGAGCTGCTGGTGTGGTGACTTTGGGGTTGCTCTGAACCCCCAACGGTGGGCTACCTTGGACCAAGAACTAAGCCCTGTAAGTGTCTTACTTACCTGGTTAACCTAACAAATACTTACCTCCCCTAGGAACTGTGAAAATTGCACTAAGTGTCCACTTTTAAAATAGCTATTTGTGAATAACTTGAAAAGTATACATGCAATTTTGATGATTTGAAGTTCCTAAAGTACTTACCTGCAATACCTTTCGAATTAGATATTACATGTAGAATTTGAACCTGTGGTTCTTAAAATAAACTAAGAAAAGATATTTTTCTATATAAAAACCTATTGGCTGGATTTGTCTCTGAGTGTGTGTACCTCATTTATTGTCTATGTGTATGTACAACAAATGCTTAACACTACTCCTTGGATAAGCCTACTGCTCGACCACACTACCACAAAATAGAGCATTAGTATTATCTATTTTTACCACTATTTTACCTCTAAGGGGAACCCTTAGACTCTGTGCATGCTATTCCTTACTTTGAAATAGCACATACAGAGCCAACTTCCTACAACTGTGCAGAGAGTTCAGTGGATTCCCAAAGGTTTGCAGAGGTAGAAATAGATAGGTCTAGTGCTCTTTTTGTGGTAGTGTGGGGAAAGCAGTTAGGCGTACCAAAGAGTCATATTAAGTATTTGTTGTACTCACAGAGGCAATAAATGAGAAACACACTCGAGACCAATTTAGAAAAATAACAGTTGCTTTTATATATGCTTTGAACCAAAAAACTTTGTTACAAGGTAAGCAGTTTTTAAATGAAAATACTTAGCTGTTTCAAAAACCGACAGTGCAGTTTTCAGAGTCACAATGTTACAAGGAAAACAAGGATGCAGTTTCACAGGAAAGTACATGACTTACAACCCCAGTCTTCAGGGTTTTAGACCAGCACTAGGCAAGGTTCAGGTTAGTACCAAGAGTGCACCCACAGCGGCACAGGGGCAGCTGGGTACAAAGGTCAAAGTCGGAGACGGTGCCCAATGTTAACCAAAGGAGACGGGGCATGGGCAGTCCTAGGCCTGTGTTTCACAGTCAATTCCCTGTAGGGAGATGGACCACCTTAACAGTTTGGGTTTTTCACCTTTCATTTGCATCAGCCATCTATGAGGCCTGTGGTCAGTTTGAACTAGGAAGTGAGAACCAAACAAGTATGGTCTCAGCTTCTTCAGGGACCAAACCACAGCAAAGGCTTCCCGCTCAATGGCACTCCAATGCTGCTCTCTGGGGAGTACCCTCCTGCTAATGAAAACAACAGGTTGCTCATGGCCATGACCATTATTATTGATTTGGGACAGGACTGCTCCTATATCATGTTAAGAGGCATCTGTCTGTGTCTGCACAATGAACTACTTAGAGTAATCTGGAGCTTTGAGAACAGGTGCAGAGCACATTGCTTTTTTCAGAGTGTCAAAGGCCTGTTGACAGCTGAATGTCCAGTTTACCTTTTTTGATGCGAGTTCTGTGAGGCATGTCACAAATATTCTGTAACACCCAGTCAAGTCAAGGAATTCCCTGACGTGGGTGTGGGTTGTTAGAACTTCCCAGTTCAGAATAGTCTGGATCTTGGGTTGGACTTGGCCTCCACCTACCAGGTATCCAACATGACTCTGCCCTATCTGGCACTTGCTTGCCTTGGTAGTGAGCCCTGCATTTTTCAGAGCATCAAGGACCTTTCTGAGGTGGATCAGGTGATCCTGCCATGTAGAGCTGAAGATCGCAATATCATCTAGAAATGCTTCACTGAAGTCTTCTAATTTACCAAGGACTTTGTTCACCAACCTCTGGAAGATGGCAGGGGCATTCTTCAGACCAAAGGGCATAAAAGTGAACTGATAATGCTCATCAGGAGTGGAGGATGCAGACCATTTGTTTGCTCCTGGAGTCAGGCCTGTCTTCCAGTACCCTGATGTGAGATCAAAAGTACTCAAATATTTAGCTGCTACAAATCTGTAAATGAGTTCATCTCCTCTTGAAATTGGGTGGGCATCTGTCTTGGTTACTGCATTGAGACCCCTATAGTTCACACACAACCTACAACAGGGCTGGCCCAGGGTTCTCAGAGTGCTCAATAACTCCCAAATCCAGCATCTTGCTGACCTTAGCTTTGATGTTCTCATTGACATGGTCAGATTGTCTGCATATTTTGTTCTTGACAGGTAAAGTGTCCCCGGTGTCCACATCATGGGTACACCAGGTAGTTCTGCCAGGAGTCAAGGAGAAGAGTTCAGCAAACTTGTGCAAGACCAGCCTGCAGTCAGTCTTCTGCTGGTCAGAGAGGGTATTTGAAAAGACTACTCTCTCAACTGAGCCATCTTTAGAATTGCTGGAGAGATCAGATCAGGGAGAGGCTCACTCTCGATTTCCTGTCCCTCATATGTGACCATGAGGATGGCCAGCTCAGCTCTACCATGGTAGGGTTTCAGGCGGTTTACATAGATTACCCTCTTGGGATTCCTGAACTGCCAAAGTCCACCTTCACCTTTCTTCTCTAGGATGGCTTAGGGTCCACTTCACTTATCTTGGAGGGTCCTAGGCTCCACAGGCTCCAACACCCATACCTTCTGCCTAGGTTGGTATACAACGAGTGCCGCTTTTTGGTCAAACCAGAGCTTCTGGAGATCTTGGCTGGCATCAAGGTTTTTGTTTGCTTTTTTCATGTACTCAGCCATCCTTGAACAAATGCCAAACACATAACCCACTATGTCCTGCTTGGGCGAGCTGGGAGGTCTCTCCCATTCTTCTTTTACAAGGCAAAGTGCTCTCCTAATAGGATGCCCATACAAAAGTTCAAATGGGGAGAACCCCACTGTCTATGGTACTTCCTTGTAGGCAAAAAGAAGGCAAGGAAATAGGACATCCCATCTCCTTCTGAGTTTTTCAGGGAGCCCACCAATCATACCTTTGAGAGTGTTGTTAAATCTCTAAACAAGACCATTGCACTGGGGATGATATGGGGTGGTGAACTTATAGGCCACACCATATTTAGCCCACATGTGATTCAGACAGCCAGACATGAAGTTGGTACCTCTGTCTGACACCATCTCCTCAGGAAAACCCACTCTGTTGAATACACTAATTAGGGACTTAACTACTGCAGGGGCAGTAGTAACCCAGAGTGGGAATGCTTCAGGGTACCAGGTGGCATGAGCCACTGCCACCAGTATAGATCTGTTCCCTGGCGGGTCAAGGGGACCAACAAGGTCAATCCCAACCCTCTCAAAGGGAACCCCAACCACTGGACATAGAATTAAGGGGGGCTTTGGTTGTCCACCTGTTTTGCCACTGACTTGACAGGTGACACAGGAGTTGCAAAACACCTTTAGGTTTTGGGGCATGCCTGGCCCACAGAAGTTGTTGACCAACCGAATCCATGTTTTTGTCAAGTCAAGATGCCCAGCTCAGGGGACGTCATGGGCCAATGTTAGGAGAAACTGTCTGAATTGCTGAGGCACTACCATTCTCCTAGTCGCACCAGGTTTAAGGTCTCTGGCCTCAGAATATAGGAGCCCCTTCTCCCAATAGGTACTATAAGTACGACTAACATCACCTTTTTCCTGTGCAGCAGCCTGCTGCCTCAGGCCATCAAGAGTGGGTCCGGTTTGTTGTCTCTGGCCCAAATCTTCCTTAAAGGGTCCCCCTGGTTCTAGGAGCTCTGCAGTGTAGGGCCCATGCTCCTGAGGCTCAGCTCTCTCTGGGGCTGTTAGGTACTCTCCCTGAGGTGAGAGATCCTGCTCTGTGATCTGTTTGGGAGCTGGTCCCCCAGTCCGCCTGCCTTTTCTCTTGGTAGGTTGGACCATTATTCCAGGCTCCAACTCTACTTTTCCCCCCTTGGCTTTGCTCTGTGCTTGGGTTTTGAAGCACACCCACTCAGGCATACCCAGCATAACTGCATGGGATTTTCTTTCTACCGCAGACTGAGGGCTCCAGATCATTCCCTAGCAGACACTGGGCAGGTAGACCAGGAGATACCACAAACTTCATTTCAGCCAGTAACCCCTCCCCATTCTAAGGACACCATTACAAAGGGATGGAGCGTAGCCGGACTGTCAACGTTGAGGACCTTCAGGAAGATATTGATCTGAGAACACTAGTTGCTCAGTCACCATAGTGACAGTGGCACCACTGCCTCTCAGTGCTTCTACTTATATATGAGGCTGTTGTCTGTACTTCTCCTGACTATTGGGCCAGACAGCTACATCTACCCCCCCCTGCCCCCTCTGAGACTAAAGTTGCCTTAGTAGGCACAATTACTCAACAGATGCTCTTTAATCACTAGATTGTAAAGCCCTTCATCATCATGCACACTGCTATCTTTTAACCAGCCACCTAGAATTTTCACTGAAGTCCACAAAATCAACCCAGTCTAGTGGATCATATTTAACAGGAATCAGGAGTTTAGCTTAGCCTACTGGCTTGCAGGCCTCTACCCCATCACCTACTGACATTTAACCTACTTAGCTTGCTCTGTCTTAGCCTATTTATTTTATTATTTCTTTCAAAATGGCTTCATTATTTATAGTTGGTGAAGTGCTTTGATACTTACGTTATCAGTGCCACTCTGTAAAGGCGTCACTATCAGCGTCAAAGTTAAGTGAGATACATAGTGTAGGAAGCTGCCTCTGTCTATACTTTATCAAAATGAGATGTAGTGTGCACAGAGTCCAGGGGTTCCCCAGAGGCTTAACAGAGGCTAAAGTAGATAATGCTGATGCTCTCAGCATTAGTCTAGTCTAGTGTGGTCAAGCAGTTAGGCTTATCAGAGGGCAGTGCAAAGCATTTCTTGTACACACAGAGACAATAAAGGAAACATACACTCAATGACTAACTCCAAGCCAATGGTTTTTATATGGCAGAAATATACTTTGTTAGATTCAATTTGCAGGTAAGTACATGTAAGCAAATGCCTCCTTGGCATGGTTACCCCCTGACTTTTTGCCTTTGCTGATGCTATGTTTTGAATTGAAAGTGTGCTGAGGCCTGCTAACTAGGCCCCAGCACCAGTGTTCTTTCCCTAACCTGTACTTTTGTATCCACAATTGGCACCCCCTGGCATTCAGGTAAGTCCCTTGTAACTGGTACCTCTGGTACCAAGGGCCCTGATGCCAGGGAAGGTCTCTAAGGGCTGCAGCATGTCTTATGCCACCCTGGAGACCCCTCACTCAGCACAGACACACTGTTTACCAGCTTGTGTGTGCTAGTGAGAACAAAATGAGTAAGTCGACATGGCACTCCCCTCAGGGTGCAATGCCAGCCTCTCACTGTCTATGCAGTATAGGTAAGACACCCCTCTAGCAGGCCTTACAGCCCTAAGGCAGGGTGCACTATACCATAGGTGAGGGCACCAGTGCATGAGCACTGTGCCCCTACAGTGTCTAAGCCAAACCTTAGACATTGTAAGTGCAGGGTAGCCATAAGAGTATATGGTCTGGGAGTCTGTCAAACACGAACTCCACAGCACCATAATGGCTACACTGAAAACTGGGAAGCTTGGTATCAAACTTCTTAGCACAATAAATGCACACTGATGCCAGTGTACATTTTATTGTAAAACACACCCCAGAGGGCACCTTAGAGGTGCCCCCTGAAACTGTATCCAACTATCTGTGTAGGCTGACTGGTTCCAGCAGCCTGCCACACTAGAGACATGTTGCTGGCCCCATGGGGAGAGTGCCTTTGTCACTCTGAGGCCAGTAACAAAGCCTGCACTGGGTGGAGATGCTAACACCTCCCCCAGGCAGGAGCTGTAACACCTGGAGGTGAGCCTCAAAGGCTCACCCCTTTGTCACAGCACCGCAGGACACTCCAGCTAGTGGAGTTGCCCGCCCCCTCCGGCCACGGCCCCCACTTTTGGCGGCAAGGCCGGAGGAAACAAAGAAAACAACAAGGAGGAGTCACTGGCCAGTCAGGACAGCCCCTAAGGTGTCCTGAGCTGAAGTGACTCTAACTTTTAGAAATCCTCCATCTTGCAGATGGAGGATTCCCCCAATAGGATTAGGGATGTGACCCCCTCCCCTTGGGAGGAGGCACAAAGAGGATGTACCCACCCTCAGGGCTAATAGCCATTGGCTACTAACCCCAAAGACCTAAACACACCCTTAAATTTAGTATTTAAGGGCTTCCCTGAACCTAAAACTTTAGATTCCTGAAACTACAAGAAGAAGAGGACTGCTGAGCTGAAAAACCCCTGCAGAGGAAGAACAGAAGACACCAACTGCCTTGGCCCCAGACTTACTGGCCTGTCTCCTGCCTTCCAAAGAAACCTGCTCCAGCGACGCTTTCCAAGGGACCAGCGACCTCTGAATCCTCTGAGGACTGCCCTGCTTCAAGAAAGACAAGAAACTCCCGAGGACAGTGGCACTGCTCCAAAAGAACTGCAACTTTGTTTCAAGGAGCAGATTTAAAGACCCCTGCAACCCCCGCAAGAAGCGTGAGACTTGCAACACTGCACCCGGCGACCCCGTCTCGACTGGTGGAGAACCAACACCTCAGGGAGGACCCTCCGGCGACTCCAAGACTGTGAATAACCAAAGTTGTCCCCCCTGAGCCCCCACAGCGACGCCTGCAGAGGGAATCCTGAGGCTCCCCCTGACCGCGACTGCCTGAACTCCATTTCCCGACGGCTGGAAAAGACCCTGCACCCGCAGCCCCCAGCACCTAAAGGAACGGAACTCCCATGCAGGAGTGACCTCCAGGAGGCCCTCTCCCTTGCCCAGGTGGTGGCTACCCCGAGGAGCCCCCCCCCCCTTGCCTGCCTGCATCGCTGAAGAGACCCCTTGGTCTCTCATTGAAAACCATTGAAAACCCGACGCGTGTTTGCACACTGCACCCGGCCGCCCCCGCGCTGCTGAGGGTGTACTTTTTGTGCTGACTTGTGTCCCCCCCGGTGCCTTACAAAACCCCCCTGGTCTGCCCTCCGAAGACGCGGGTACTTACCTGCTGGCAGACTGGAACCGGGGCACCCCCTTCTCTCCATTGAAGCCTATGCGTTTTGGGCACCTCTCTGACCTTTGCACCTGACCGGCCCTGAGCTGCTGGTGTGATAACTTTGGGGTTGCTCTGAACCCCCAACAGTGGGCTACCTTGGACCTAAAACTGAAACCTGTAAGTGACTTACTTACCTGTTAAAACTAACAGTACTTTACCTCCCCCAGGAACTGTGAAAATTGCACTGTGTCCACTTTTAAAACAGCTTATGGTGTTTTATGTAAAAAGTATACATGCTAATGTAATGATTCAAAGTTCCTAAAGTACTTACCTGCAATACCTTTCAAATGAGATATTACATGTAGAATTTGAACCTGTGGTTCTTAAAATAAACTAAGAAAAGAAATGTTTCTATAACAAAACCTTTTGGCTGGATTTGTCTCTGAGTGTGTGTGCCTCATTTATTGCCTGCGTGTATGTACAACAAATGCTTAACACTACTCCTTTGAAAAGCCTACTGCTCGACCACACTACTACAAAATAGAGCATTAGTATTATCTCTTTTTGCCACTATCTTACCTCTAAGGGGAACCCTTGGACTCTGTGCATGCTATTCCTTACTTTGAAATAGCACATACAGAGCCAACTTCCTACAGTACATTAGCGAGTAGGTAGCATACATAGGTATCAACACCACTTTGTTTCAATTTGGCAAGTTAAACGGTTTCCAAGAGAGGGAAGAAACGTTAGTACAGTTTTGAGGTAAGTACAAGACTTACAAGTCCAGTCTCCGGGAGTTAGGATGTCCATAGGTTGGGGTTCAAGTTAACCCCAAACACCCACCACCAGCAACACTGGGCTGGTTGGGTGTAAAGGTCACAGATGATGCAAGATTAAAAATGGAGTCCTATGGAGATTGGGGGCACTCTCAATCAGGTTGGTTTGCAGGTAAGTACCCGAGTCTTCCGAAAGCAGACCTGGAGGGTTTAGGTGAGGGTCAGGAGGCGGGCCACAGGTCAGCACCAAACACACCTTCAGTGGCCCAAGCGTGGACAGGTGCAAACACAACATCAGGCTCCCAATGCTTTCAATAGGCGAACCGGGGGATGCTGCAGGCTAGGTCCAGGGGACAGTTCTGGAAAACCACAGGCTGGACAAGGAGGAGGACCACCTGTTGAACGTTGCTGGACCAGTGGGTCTCTTGCGGTCAGGGGGATCCTCCGAATTCGGGCTGCAGGGTTTGTCGTGTTGGCCAGGAGGGGTCAATCCAGGGTGCACACTTGGCCAAAATCGCTTGGGGACCTGTTCTGGACCATTGGACCACCTGGACAAGGGCTGTGGGTGTCAGGTACAGAGTGGGAAGGACTCATGGATCCGGGGCAGTTCTGGAGTCCTTTGCTGGAGTTTCTTTCTGGACAGGGCAGCTGTCCACAGGAGATCTTGGTCCTCTAGGGTGCAGCAGTCCTCTGAGACTTTTAAGAGGCTTCAAAAAGCTGGAGAGAGGCCAGTAGGGCTGGGGCCAAATCAGTTGATGTCTTCAGTCTCCTCTGCTGGGGGTCAGCTTAGCACTCCTCCTTTTTCTAGTCATCTTCTTGAGGTCGCTAGGAATCTGATGAGCTAGGTTCAGGGGAGCACTTAAATCCTGGATTTGGGAGTGTTACAGAGGTCAGAGGGCAGTAGCCAATGGGTAGGGTGACTACACCCTTCCGGTGTCCACTCCCTTTGGGGAGGAGGACACAGACCTAACCCTATTGGTCCCTGTCTTCTAAACCAAGATGGAGAATTTTGCAAGGAGGGGGTCACTTTAGCTCTGGACCCTTATGGGGTGGTCCTAGCTGAAGTGGTCACTTCTCCTTGTTTTTCCTAATTTATCTGCCGGGCTTGCCGCCAAAAGTGGGGCTTTGCCCGAGGGCAGGCATCTCCACTAGGTGGAGTGCCCTGGGTCACTGTAACAAGAGGCCTGAGCCTTTGAGGTGCACCACCAGGTGTTACTGTCTCTGCATGGGGAGGTGTGAAGCACCTCCTCCCAGTGCAGGCGTTGTTCTGGCCACAGAGAGCACAAAGGATCTCACCCCATGTGGTCAGAAACTATTCTGGAAGTGTCAGGCTGGCACAGACTAGTCAGTCCAGCACTAGACGTTTAGCTAAAATACAGGGCACATCTCGAAGATGCCCTCTGAGTGAATTTGTCAATAAATCCAACACTGGCATCAGTGTGGGTTTATTGTGCTGAGAAGTTTGGTACCAAACTTCCCAGACTTCACTGGAGCCATCATGGAGTTCGTAATGACACACACCCAGCCCATGTACTTTATATGGCCACACTGCACTTACAATATCTAAGAATGGACTTAGACATTATAGGGGCATATTGCTCTCGCAGCTATACCCTCACCTGTGGTATAGTGCACCCTGCTGTAGGGCTGTAAGGCCTGCTAGAGGGGTGACTTACCTATGCCACAGGCAGCTGTTCCTGGGCATGGCACCCTGAGAGGGGTGCCATGTTGACTCTGCCTTTTTCTCCCCACGAGCACACACAAGCTGCAATGGCAGTGTGTATGTGCTTGGTGAGGGGTCCCCCAGGAAGGCATAATGCATGCTGGAGCCCTGGGGACCATCCCTGCCCACAGGGCCCTTGTTACCATGGGTACCTTTTAAAAAGGACTTAACTGTGGGCCAGGGGTGGGCCAATTGGGGGAGAAATGGTACAGTTTGTGGGAAAGAACACTGGTGCTGGGGCCTGGTTAGCAGGATCCCAGCACACTCTCAGTCAAGTCAGCATCAACATCAGGCAAGAAGTGAGGGAATAACCATGCCAAAGGGGGCACTTTCCTACGTATAGGTATTCACATCATGTCCCTTTCCCACTTACATGTGACAGGAACATAATGTACTTTTGGAGGAAATTGATTATATAATTGCTGCCCCATGCATGCCTCCTTAGCTGTTGTTTGGGAACATACCTAGGTTAGGGGTCCTACAAGATCTGTATAAATACATCTCACGCAGACAAGGTTATCAGAGGGACTCCTACCAGATGCTTTCAATGCCATCTATGCTGCATGCAGTCTTCCTGCATCACCTTTATTGCCTGTGTGTGACTGAGACTTATTACTAATGTGAAAAAAGGGTAAGCTCCGTTCAACCACAACTCCCCTGAGATGTTGCAATTTTAGGTCCATGAGTAAAAGCTGCCAGAAATCATCTTTTATGGTTTGGGTTTTTGATGAGGTACTGCCTGTGAGCAGGGAGGGTTAGGCCGACAGTTGTGACTTGTTGTATGATTGGCCTAGTCACCTACAAACCAAAGTGCTTTCATCCCTAAACCAGCAGTCTTGCTTAGGAGCGAGAGTCCAACTACGACACCAGGACAGACTCAGGGTTTTTTAAGTCTCCCTGAATTTGATTCTGTACTCCTCAAGAGACAACCCAAATCCTTCAATCAGGGTAGCCTTCATGAGTTCATATGAGGTTGCAGCTGCCTCATTCAGGGTGAGGAGTCTATCCCTACACTTTCCTGATAACAGTTCCCAAATCAGAGTTTCTCAGTACTCTTACGTTTTCTGGAAACACAAGGCCCTCTCATAGGCTGTGAACCGCTTGGTGATGTCATCACCTTCCTCATATTTGAGGAAAATACCTTTGGGGACTTTACGGTCAGTTTTCTACTCTAACCCTATTTACATTGCTGCCACCATTCATGGGTGCTAAAACCATGTCTGTTCTTTCCCTCTCTAAAGCTAAGATCCTGTGTTCCAGGTTCAGTCTTTTAGCTAGCCTCTAAGAGGACATCTTCCTCAGAGATTTGACCTCTGTGGAGCATGAGGAACCTGAACCATCCTCACTAGTGGAAGGTGTCCCAGACATCTGGGGTACATGTACCTCTATTTCAAGTTGGGAAGGGTCCCTATAGCTTCCTCTTCACCCAAGTTGTCCTGATCCCGAGCTACAAGATCAGCAGCCTCATCATAAGGATGGTCCTGGTCATAATCTGCCTGTAGCTTCTGCAGCCTTGCACTGGTAGGGTTTGGGCCTGTTTTAATTTTGTACCCTTTACAGAGGGCTCTTAACTGCTCGTGAGAAAGCTGTAGGTAAGGAGTAGTGTTGAGCTCCCCAACCCTGTCTTCTGAGGTACTCATTTATTTACTAAAGTGGGGACCTTTTTGACCTAGGGAAAAATCCTAACATGTTTTTGCAGTCCTAACTGAAGTAAGTATTTAAGTTTTACTGTCAAGCTAGAAGGACCTAACCAGGGCTCTAACAGTTACTTTTATTAATGTAGAAAAATACCCAATTCAAAAAAGGTAATTTTACTAAAGGCAATTGTAGGAAGCTGGCTCTGTATATACTATATCAAAATGAGATATAGTGTGCACAGAGTCCGGGCGTTCCCTAGGAAGCTTGACAGAGGCACTAACAGATAATGCCAGTGCTCTATTTGTGGTAGTGTGGTCGAGCAGTTCGGCTTATCAGAGGATAGTGTTAAGCATTTGTTGTACACACAAAAGCAATAAGTGAAAGCACACACTAAATGACTTAAGTCCAGACCAATAGGTTTTTATATAGAAAAATATATTTTGTTATTTTATTTCTAGAACCACAAGAATTATTTAGCAGTTAAGTACATTAAATGAAAGGTACTTTGCATAGTAATACTTCAAACTTTGAATGGAATCAACAATGTACACAGTTTTCTTTAAAATGGCAAAAAGCTATTTTAAAAGTGGAAACTGCAATTTTCAACAGTTTCTAAGGGTGGTAAGTAAAGTACACTTTTTGAGGTATGTAACAAACTTACAGCTTCAGTCTCCGGAGCATACGTAGTCCACCGTTGGGGGTTCAAGATAACAAACATCTGGCACCAGCAACATAGGGCCGGTTTGGTGCAGAGGTCAAACAGGGGCAAAAATAACGTGGGAGCCTATGGAGACAGGGGGTAACCCGGTTCCGGTCTGCCTGCAGGTAAGTACCTGCGTTGTCGGAAGGCAGACCAGGGGGGTTTAGAGGAGCACTGGGGGGGCCCCATGTAGGCAACAAACATGCACCCTCAGCGGCATGGGGTGGCCGGGTGCAGGGTGCAAACAGAGCGTCAGGTTCCCAATAGAACTCAATGGGTGGACCCGGGGGTCACTTAGGCGGTGCAAGCAAGGCACTGGTGGTCGGTTTCTCTCAAGTCTGGGGACTGCGGGTGCAGTGCTTTTCCAGGTGTCGGATATCTTTGTACAGGCAGTCACGGTCAGGGGGATCCTCGGGATTCCCTCTGCAGGCATCGCCGTGGAGGGGTGGAGAGGTTACCCCAGGGCGGACACTTGGTCGGAATCGCCTGGGGGTCCTCTCCGGCTGGTTGGTTCCTCTGGACACAGGCCAGGGGCGTCGGGTGTAGAGTAGTTTTGGACTCACGCTTCTGGAGTGAGGTGGGAGTCCCTTTAAAGATGATTGCTTTTTCTTTTTGTTGGACAGGTCGGCTGTCCACAGGAGTTTCTTGGTCCTTGGTGATACAGGCAGTCCCCTGGAGGCTTTTCAGGGGTCGCTGGTCCTGCAGAACGCTTTGCTTCTTCTTTTGCAGCTTTTTGAAGCAGGAGACAGGCCGGTAGGGCTGGGGCTAAGTCAGTTGTTGTCTCCTTCTCTTCTCTGGGGGGTTTTCAGCTCAGCAGTCCTTCTTTTCTTGAGGTCGTCAAGTACATGAAGAACTGTGTTCAGGGTCGACCTAAATACTAAATTTAGGGATGTGTTAGGGTCCGGGGGCAGTAGGCAATGGCTACTGTCCCAGAGGGTGGCTACACCCTCCTTGTGGCCATTCCCTCTTGGGAGGAGGGCATATCCCTATCTCTACTGGTCCTAATCCTCCAACGCAAGATGGAGGATTTCTCAAGGAGGGGGTCACTTCAGCTCCGGACACCTTAGGGGTGGTCCTGACTGAGGGGGTGACTCCTCCTTGTTTTTCTCATTATACCTCTGGACTTGCCGCCAAAAGTGGGGGCTCATCTGGGGGCGGGCATCTCCACTGGCTGGAGTGCCCTGGGACACTGTAACAGCAGGCCTGAGCCTTTGAGGCTCACCGCCAGTTGTTACAGTTCCTGCAGGGGGAGGTGTGAAGCACCTCCACCCAGGACAGGCTTTGTTTCTGACCACAAAGTGGAAAAAGGCACTCATCTCATGTGATCAGAAACTCTTCTGGAAGTGGCAGGCTGCCATAGACCGGTCCGTCCTACACTACCAGTTTGGCTGACATACCGGGGGCATCTCTAAGATGCCCTCCATATGCATTTTCAATAAATCCCACACTGGCATCAGACTGGGCTTATTGTGCTGAGAAGTTTGATATCAAACATCCCAGTATTCAGTGTAGCCATTATGAAGCTGTGGAGTTCGTAATGACGAACTCCCAGACCACATATATTCAGTATGGCTTCCCTACACTTAGAATGTCTAAGAATTGACTTAGACTCTGCAGCTATGCCCTCACCTGTGGTATAGTGCACCCTGCCTTAGGGCTGTAAGGCCTGCTGGAGGGGTGACGTACCTATGTCACAGGCAATGGTTTGTTCGGATGGCAGTCTGAGGGTAGTGCCATGTCGACTTTGTCTTTTCTCCGAACCAGCACACACATCTGCAAGGCAGGGTGCATGTACTGCGTGAGGGGTCCCTTAGGGTGGCATACTACATGCTGCAGCCCTTTAGGGACCTTCTCTGGCCACAGGGCCCTTGGTACCAGGGGTACCTTTTACAAGGGTCTTAACTGTGAGCCAGGGCTGTGCGAATTGGGTAAACAAAGGTACAGTTTTGGGAAAGAACACTGGTGCTGGGGCCTGGTTAGCAGGGTCCCAGAACACTTCCAATCAAAGCTGGCATCAACAATAGGCAAAAAGTGAGGGTGTAACCATGCCAACTGCAGCATTATCCTACAGCAATTTTTGGATTTACTTGTGTAGTCACTTACTGACCAAGTGGTAACAGCAAATGCAAAGTTGCAGACTGCACCGCTGTTCCACCAATGTAGGAAGCTGGCTCTCTATACAGTGCATGAAAATAAAGTATACTGTGCAGAGAGTCCAGTGGATCCCCAAAGCTTTGCAGAGGCAAAAACAGATAGGTCTAGTGCTCTTTTTGTGATAGTGTGGGCAAGCAGTTAGGCTCACCAAGGAGTCGTGTTAAGCATTAGTTGTACTCTCAGGGGCAACAAATGAGACACACATAAATCCGAGACCAATTTAGAAAAATAACAGTTGCTTTTATATATGCTTTGAACCAAAAATTTTCGTTACAAGGTAAGCAGTTTTTAAATGAAAAATACTTTGCTCTTTCAAAAAGCAATTTTGAGAGTCTTCAATGTTAACCTACAGGAGGAAAAGAAGGATGCAGTTTCACAAGTAAGTATGCAAATTACAAGCGTAGTCTTCAGGGTTTTAGACTAGCACTGGGTAAGGTTCAGGTTAGAACCAAGAGTGCAACCACAGTGGCATGGGGGTGGCTGTGTGCAGAGGTCAAAGTCTGAGTCGGTGCCTAATGTTAATCAATAGAGACTGGGGGGCGGGGGAGATTATACTGAATTTTGACGCGCTGCTCGTCACAGGCAAGTACAAGTGGTGTCAGAGGTCAGTCTCCAAGGTGAGGCAAACACTGGGGGTAGGGGGACAAGGCAGCACCAAACTTACACCCTCAGTGGCACGGGTGTGGCCGGCTGCAGAGTGCTAACACAGCGTTGGGGGCCCAATGCTATCCAATGGAGAAAGGGGGGAATCCGCTGAAGTGCTGCTTACAGGTGAGTAAAGTGGCATCAGGGATCAATATCCTGTAGTTGAGGTAAGTACAAGGGGGGCCACAAAGCAGCACCCCGTTCATACCCTCAGCGGCATGGGGGTGGCTGGGTGCAGAGTGTCAACACAGCATTGGGTGCCCAACGTTATGCAATCGAGGAGATGACTTTCAGAAACGGGCTGCAGGCTCTGGCCAGGAGGCCGGGAGAGGCCAAGCCACAACTGCTCGGGTAAGCTGAGATGCCACCTACAGTTCAGCACCCCAAGGCCCAGGGTCTCAAGGTGCAGGGGTGTCTTTAGGCATCGGAATCAACTTACAGGCAGGTCGCAGTCAGGGTGAGTCCTCACATTTACTCTGCAGGATTTCCTGGGGAATCTGGCAGGGGTCAGCCCACAGTAGACTCTTGGTCAGAAGCACTGGGGAAACTTCAGTGGACGGGTGAGCCACCTGTACTCGGGCCAGTGGCGTCTGGTGCAGATGTCACTTCTGGTGTCGGATTTTGCGGTTCCTCATTCAGGCTTCCTCTTCTTTAAAGATGGTTTCTTCTGGACAGGTCTGCTGTCCACCGGAGTTCTTGGTCCTTTTCGAAGGCAGGCAGTCCTCCCAGGGCTTTGGAGGTCACAGGGCTTCAGGACTCCGTCTTCTGGGTACAGGTTTCTTTGAAGGCATACAAGGCCATACTCAATGCAGGACCAGCCTACCTGAACCACCACGTCTCCTTCCACACCCCACCAGATCCCTCCACTCTGCCCAGATGGCCCTGGCCACCGTCCCTTGCATCCACAAAACCACAGCTGGAGGACAATCTTTCACCTACACTGCAGCAAAGAGCTGGAACACGCCCCCCGACCCTTAGAAAAAGCCTGTCAGCTCACCATCTTCAGGAAGAACCTAAAGACGTGTCTCTGTGGATGAGACACCCCGCTCCCGTCCAGTGCCTTGAGACCCTCGCGGGTGAGTAGTCGCGTTTTACAAATATTGATTAATTGACTGATTGACAGGCTGGTAGGACTGGGGCCAAGTTAGCTGGTGTCTTCAATCTTCTCTGCTAGCGACGTGTCCGGCTCTTCTTAGGTTACGGGAATCTGATTCTAGAGTTCAGGGGTTCCTCTGAATACTTAAAATAGGGGTGTTACAGTAACTGTCAGGTGTTAGCCAATGGGCTGCCCATTAGGGTGACTACACCCTTTCTATGACCACTTCCTTTGGGAAGTGGCATAGCCCTAACCCTATTGGTCTAATTCCTTCCATGCAAGATGGAGGAATTTAAAAAGTAGTGTCCACTTCAGCTTGCCCACACTAGGGGTGGGACTGGCATGAAGTGGGCCCTCCTCCTAATTTACTTAATTTTCCTGCCAGTCCTGCCGCCAAAATTGGGGTCAGGAACTGGGGTCGGCCTGCTCCACCATTTGGAGAGGCCTGGGTCGCACTTCAAAGAAGGCAAGGCCTTTGAAGCTCCGCGCCCTGTAATGTTCATTCTGCCTGGGAGAAAAGGTCACACTCCTGCCCAGAGCAGGCCTTTGTTCTGAGCCCTTGAAAGCATTGGCTCTCACCTCAGGGGGCCAGAGCTCTGTCTAAAGTGGCTGTACTAGTTTTGACCACTCAATGTCCACGCTAGGAGTTGGTAGGTCTTCTGAGGTGTCCTCTAAGTGTATGTATTAGTAAATCCATTAAAGAATTCAGTGAGTAATACCAGACATCCCACTGGTCAATGAAGTCATCATCTAGCAGAGGAACTCATAATGACCAGTGTCCAGCAAATGTATTTACAATGCCTTCACTGTTTACTTATTATTTCTGAGAATCAACAAGACATAGCAGGGGCATATCTGCTCATGCAGGTATGCCCTCACATGTAATATACTGATCCATGCTTTTAGGGCTGGAAGGCATGCCAGACAGGTGACTTACATATATTCCATGCAGTGTAGGGGGACAGGGCACACAGGCTGTGTGCCATAGCTTGTTTCCATTTTAGGTATGCATTAAGACACACAGCCTGCGAAAGCGCCACTATGTGCATATAGTAAGGGAGTCCCTGAGGGTGGCACAATTTGTGTCGCAGCCCTCAGGGACCTTCTGTTAGTACCCCATGCCGTAGAATCCAGGGGTATCATTTACTAGGGATTTATAGTGGTAGTTAAAGTTTTGCCAATTGGATAAAATGATTGTGCAGTTTTGGGGAAAGAGATCTGGCACTGGGAGCCCAGAGGGCACCTTAGAGGTGACCCATGAAGACCTACTAGTCTTCTTGTGTGCTGGCTGACAATTATCGACCAGCCTGCCACCACAGACAAGTTTCTGACACCCTGTAGGTCAGAGCCTGTGCTTGCAGAGGCCAGAAACAATGCCTGTTCTGAAGAAGATGTTATCACCTCCTCCAGCAGGATGGCTAGTGAATCTGCATACCAAGGTCAGGGACTTTAAAGTCCCTGCTGCCTTTAAAATGCAACCAAGGACTCCCCCAGACCTGGGAAATGCCACCTTCTGACCTGAGGCCCATTTGGCACCAGCACAGGCGGGAAATTAGCTATGCAGTGGGTGTGTTGCACCTCTAGGATAGTCACATCTCTATGGTGGGCTGTCTGATGAGCTCCACGCAAGAAGAGTTCCAGCATGTTGTTTTTGGTAGAATCAGGAGCTCTGGGACAGGGTTATGCCCACTCCCCCAGGAAGTGGTCATATAGGGGGTGTAGCAACCCCGGGAGTAGGTAGCCCATTGGCTACTATAGTATTTAGGTGGCCCCCTGACACCAGGAACTCAGATTCGCCTGACACAAGAAGAAGAACAATGAAGCGCCAAAGGAGCGAGAACTGTAGACTAGCTGGGGACCTGGTGCCAAACTGTGTCTGCCTGCTCCTTTCCAGACAAATGCAAAAAAACAACTCGTCCTGCAACTGTGCATCCCTTCAGAGCCTTAGACGGTTGCCAGCACTTCGCCAACCAGCCAACCTCTCCCTTGAAGTGGAGGAGCCACTTCCTTGCAGCCATTCACCACACAGTCCGGTTCAATGATCTGCTGGCCACTGTGTCCACTGAAGTAGCAGCAACCCAGGAGGTGATCACTGAGTGTCCATGAGGTCGGCCCGGTTGATCCATTCATGTGTTCAAGACGCTGATCCACCCCGGAGGCTCCCTGCACCAATACCCAAGGTACCGGAGCCTGTTGCAAGGACCAAGGATTGTTTGCACTCAAACCGAATATCACCGCCATGAAAAACTTTCCTGCATGTTGAGGGACTTCGAGAGAGGCCAGCTCCATGTCATAAGGCATCTTGCAGTATTTCTTTTCCCTGTTCTGCAGGTGCACCGAGAAATGTGAGAGCCACAAACTTGCCGACCCGTAGGACAACACTCCTATGCACTCGAGTCAGAGTCCATTAAAACCGACAGAGCCTGTGTGGTCCTGAGACCCTCAAGAGCCAAGACCCCCTCAGGGTTCTACCAGATGGTTAGGGTCCCCATTTGCATCCTTTTCTTACAGGTACCTTTCTCCACTGGCCTAAGCTTGTAGCGTTCGAGGCTACCACCGCTAGAAGCACTTCTGCTCCCGGACACACCAGAGTAGGTAAACTCAAACTGTTGCTGCTTTCTTGGACTTTTGCCCCTATTTACATTAGGTCCAGAAGAACAGTCCTGTAAGTCATTTGCAAGTGACCCTATGCAGTGTAAGTTTCTCCAACAGGGTAACATTATCGCCTCCAACCTGTATTTTCTGTTTCTGAAATAGATGTCTTACAAAGTACTTACCTGATACAAAAAGTCTTGGGATCTAAATTAATATGAAAATCTGTGTTATTTTTACAAATTTGTGTTGGATTTCCTTACTGAGTGTATCTCATTTATTGACTCTGTATGTACAACAAATGCCAGACAGTCCTCTCTGATAAACTCAAGGCTGCTTGACCACACTACCACAAATAGAACACCTTGGGATTGTTGAAGCAAGCTCCTGTGCACTAGTAAGGGACACCTGGACTCTCTGCAGAGTGTACTTAATTTTGGTAAACTATATAGAGAGCCAGCTTCCTACAACCGCAACCTACCCTAAGGGCACTTTCCAGCCATAAAAAGGGCACCCAGAACTCACTCGGACTGGAGGAGAAGGCTGGAGAATGTCTGCACTGCTGAACCTAGAACTAGCAAAGAAGAGGCTACACAGACTATGGACTGCACAAGCTGCTCTTCAGGGTACTGAAGGAAAGAACGGTGGCTGCTGTGTCCTGCTCATGGAGAAGTCCACCTCCGAGCCCAGCCAGAAGCAGAGACTCCAAAAGCCAGTTGGCTGACATACTGTTTGCAGCACAGGGCCACAAAAGCTGAAGAAGCCTGCCTGGGTGAGTTTTCAGCCCAGATCACTGGACCATTGCTCCTCGTCACAGTGCAGCCCAGAAGAACTGGATGTTTCAAGTACAAGAAAAAATGTACAAAATACATATAAAGTGTTGAACAGTGTCATGTTGCAAGACAGTTGACATTTCCCATGGTGGCTGCTGTGAAGCATCTGATGTAGACATGCTTATGGGCCACATAAAGATGGGTACAGCTGACACCAATAACTTTCCATGTTAAAAACTGCATAATTGGGGAGAAATTAAAATTGCAGTTTTTTTGTAACATAGCCACTGCACATGCTGTTAGGAAGGAAGACAGAAGAAAACACAGAAAAGATGGAAAAAAGTTGAAAGGTTAAGGGAAAACCAAAAAAGAGAAAATTAAACAGAAATACCTGCATGCCACAGTGCTTCAATAACTTACCAGTTAAGGTTCAATAAACATTTAATTTGTTTATCATCCATAAACATTTTTAAGTGTAAGACTTTCAAAGTCGTACTTCCATTTTCCCGACAATTTAGACAAGGACATGGCAGATTTTGAAAAAGATATCGGGGCAATGTATTTTCCCGTGACTTCTATTGAGGTAGAGGCAATTTCAGGAAGGAAGTAGCTAAAATAAAGCCCTTTGTGGCTTCAAACATCGCGAGTCTCCTGCCTGAATAGGGTCTATTAGCATGTATGTACTTGAGAGCAGTATTTGCACCCTAAGAAATTAATAACCATAAACAACAATCTTAGCTCCGAGACCATTTATTGTTCAGCCTCAAGCCTTTCATCTGCTACATAGAGTCTATTTTCCATTGGTGGCATCAGAAACAGTTCAAGTAAGGAAACAAGGTGCTGAAAGTAAACAGTAAGAAAGTAAGAAAATCTGCTTCTACCTGTGTTTCTGCTTTTTGCTCAAAAGAAGTTGAGCAACTGAGGCACAAGCCTCTGCCTCTTTCACAGCCTCCCGGAGCCTGCGGTAAAGATCATTTTCTGGGTACTTTCTATCTTCTGCATCCTCCAGCATTACTTTGAGCTCAATTACATCTGCAAAAGTTAAATGACTAGCATTAACGGAGACAGTTGTTATGAACATTTGTAGAAAATTGCCCCTGTCTGACATGGGCACTCCCACCTTTTGCCTGGTATTTGCTGCAATTTTGACTGAAAGAGCACTGGTTTCCTGCTGACCAGGTCACCAAGTCCCAGATCTCTTTCACTAGGACTGTGCAATTCTTCCACAAATGGCAATACCTTTAGCACCCCTGTATATCCCTAGTAAACAATACCTCTGGTACCTAGGACATGGGTACTAATGAGGGTCCCGAAGGACTGCAGCATGTATTTGCCACCCTAAGGTACCCTTATTCATGCAGATTGTCAATGCAGGCTGTGTGACATGGTGCAGACAAAAGTGAAAACATAACATGGCACATATCCTGCGTGCCATGCCAGCAGAAACTGCATGTAATATACGTAATCACGCCTACAGCAGGCCTTACAGCCCTAAGGTAGGGTACATTCTACTACATGTGTGGACATATCTGCATAAGTAGATAAGCCCCTGTGATGTCTATATCAATTATTAGACATTACAAGTGCACCCGTGTAGGAAGCTGGCTCTATATATACTATATCAAAATGAGACTAGTGTGCACAGAGTACAGGGGTTCTCGAGAGACTTAACAGAGGCTAAAGTAGATAATACTAACGCTCTCTTTTGTGGTAGTGCGGTCGAGCAGTTAGGCTTATCAGAAGCTAGTGCAAAGCATTTGTTATACACACACACAGGCACTAAAGGATGCACACACTCAATGACTAACTCCAGACCAATTGTTTTTATATAGCAAAAATATAGTTTACTTTATTTCTAGAACCACAAGATTCAGTTTGCAAGTAAGTACATTTGCAAGTAAAGTAATTATCCAACAAATGTAACAATACCATTTTGTTTCAAATTCGCAAGTTATACTTTTTTTTAAATAAATATCAACAATCTGTTTTAAAAGTTGACACTGTGCAATTTTAAGGAATAGCTCTACGAGGGAAGAAAAGTTAGCACAGTTTCAAGGTAAATACCAGACTCACAGTTCCAGTCTCTGGGTGCTGGAATGTTCAAGTTAACCCCAAACACCCACCACCAGCAACATGGGGCCGGCCGGGTGCAGAGGTCAAAGTTGAGGTTTGTAGGAAGTTGGCTCTGTATGCACTATTTCAAAGTAAGGAATAGTATGAACAGAGTCCAAGGGTTACCCTTTGAGGTAAGATAGTGGCAAAAAGAGATAATTCTAATGCTCTATTTTGTGGTAGTGTGGTCGAGCAGTAGGCTTATCAAAGGAGTAGTGTTAAGCATTTGTTGTATATACACAAGCAATAAATGAGGAACACACACTCTAAAGACAATTCCAGGCCAATAGGTTTTTGTATAGAAAAATATATATTCTTAGTTTATTTTAAGAACCACAGGTTCAAATTTTACATGTAATACTTCAAATGAAAGGTATTGCAGGTAGGTACTTTAGGAACTTTAAATAATCAAAATAGCATATATACTTTTCACATAAATCACATATAGCTATTTTAAAACTAGACAGTGCAATTTTCACAGTTCCTAGGGGGAGTAAGAGTTTGTTAGTTCTTGCAGGTAAGTAAACCACCTACGGG
This sequence comes from Pleurodeles waltl, assembly GCF_031143425.1. Classification (NCBI taxonomy): domain Eukaryota; kingdom Metazoa; phylum Chordata; class Amphibia; order Caudata; family Salamandridae; genus Pleurodeles; species Pleurodeles waltl. The sequence continues at coordinate 201,423,014 of NC_090442.1, read as the reverse complement.
GTTCAAGTTTGGGTCCAAAGTAGCCCACCGTTGGGGGTTCAGAGCAACCCCAAAGTTACCACACCAGCAGCTCAGGGCCGGTCATGTGCGGAGGTCAAAGTGGTGCCCAAAACGCATAGGCTTCAATGGAGAAGGGGGTGCCCCGGTTCCAGTCTGCCAGCAGGTAAGTACCCGCGTCTTCGGAGGGCAGACCAGGGGGGTTTTGTAGGGCACGGGGGGGGGCACAAGTTAGCACAGAAAGTACACCCTCAGCAGCACGGGGCGGCCGGGTGCAGTGTGCAAACACACGTCGGGTTTCCAATGGAAATCAATGGGAGACCAAGGGGTCTCTTCAGCGATGCAGGCAGGCAAGGGGGGGGGGGGGGGTGTCCTCAGGGTAGCCACCACCTGGGCAAGGGAGAGGGCCTCCTGGGGGTCACTCCTGCACTGGAGTTCCGATCCTTCAGGTCCTGGGGGCATGCGGGTGGCGAGTCTTTACCAGGCGTCGGGATCTGGGAGTCAGGCAGTCGCGGTCAGGGGGAGCCTCGGGATTCCCTCTGCAGGCGTCGCTGTGGGGGCTCAGAGGGGCAACTCTGGCTACTCACGGACTCGCAGTCGCCGGGGAGTCCTCCCTGAAGTGTTGTTTCTCCACAAGTCGAGCCGGGGGCGTTGGGTGCAGAGTAGCAAGTCTCATGCTTCCGGCTGGAAACGCAGTTGTTTTAAAGTTGCTCCTTTGAAACAAAGTTGCAGTCTTGGGTCAACAGGGCGCTGTCCTCGGAGTTTCTTGGTCTTTCTAGAGCAGGGCAGTCCTCAGAGGATTCAGAGGTCGCTGATCTCTGGGGAAAGCGTCGCTGGTGCAGTGTCTTTAGAAGTGGGGAGACAGGCCGGTAGAGCTGGGGCCAAAGCAGTTGGTGTCTCCGTCTTCTCTGCAGGGTTTTTCAGCTTTGCATTCCTCTTCTTCTTAGGTTGCAGGAATCTGAGTTCCTAGGTTCAGGGGAGCCCCTAAATACAGAATTTAGGGGTGTGTTTAGGTCTGGGAGGGCAGTAGCCACTGGCTACTAGCCCTGAGGGTGGCTACACCCTCTTTGTGCCTCCTCCCAAGGGGAGGCGGTCACATTCCTATCCCTATTGGTGGAATCCTCCATCTGCAAGATGGAGGATTTCTAAAAGTCAGAGTCACCTCAGCTCAGGTTGCCTTAGGGGCTGTCCTGACTGGCCAGTGACTCCCCCTTGTTTTTCTCATTATCGCCTCCGGCCTTGCCGCCAAAAGTGTGGCCGTGGCCGGAGGGGGCGGGAAACTCCACTAGCTGGAATGCCCTGGGGTGCTGTAACAAAGGGGGTGAGCCTTTGAGGCTCACCGCCAGGTGTTACAGTTCCTGCAAGGGGGAGGTGATAAGCATCTCCACCCAGTACAGGCTTTGTTACTAGCCACAGAGTGACAAAGGCACTCTCCCCATGTGGCCAGCAACATGTCTCGAGTGTGGCAGGCTGTTAAAACCAGTCAGCCTACACGGGTAGTTGGTTAAGGTTTCAGGGGGCACCTCTAAGGTGCCCTCTGGGGTGTATGTTACAATAAAATGTACACTGGCATCAGTGTGCATTTATTGTGCTGAGAAGTTTGATACCAAACTTCACAGTTTTCAGTGTAGCCATTATGGTGCTGGTGAGTTCGTGCTTGACAGACTCCCAGACCATATACTCTTATGGCTACCCTGCACTTACAATGTCTAAGGTTTTGCTTAGACATTGTAGGGGCACAGTGCTCATGCACTGGTGCCCTCACCCATGGTATAGTGCACCCTGCCTTAGGGCTGTAAGGCCTGCTAGAGGGGTGACTTATCTAGATTCCTGCAACCTAAGAAGAAGAGGACTGCTAAGCTGAAAAACCCTGCAGAGAAGACGGAGACACCAACTGCCTTGGCCCCAGCTCTACCGGCCTGTCTCCCCACTTCTAAAGACACTGCTCCAGCGACGCTTTCCCCAGGGACCAGCGACCTCTGAATCCTCAGAGGACTGCCCTGCTCTAAAAGGACCAAGAACTCCAGAGGACAGCGGCTCTCTTCACCCAAGACTGCAACCTTGTTTCAAAAGGAGCAACTTTAAAACAAATGTGTTTCCCGCCGGAAGAGTGAGACTTGCTACTCTGCACCCGACGCCCTCGGCTCGACTTGTGGAGAACAAACACTTCAGGGAGAACTTCCCGGCGACTGCGAGTCCGTGAGTAGCCAGAGTTGCCCCCCCCCCCCCCGAACCCCCACAGCGACGCCTGCAGAGGGAATCCCGAGGCTCCCCCTAACTGCGACTGCCTGTTCCTCAGATCCCGACTCCTGGAAAAGACTCTGCACCCGCAGCCCCCAGGACCTGAAGGATCCGAACTCCAGTGCAGGAGTGACCCCCAGGAGGCCCTCTCCCTTGCCCAGGTGGTGGCTACCCCGAGGAGACCCCCCCTTGCCTGCCTGCAGAGACCCCTTGGTCTCCTATGGATTTCAACGACAAACCTGACGCATGTTTGCACACTGCACCCGCCCGCCCCAGTGCTGCTGAGGGTGTACTTTCTGTGCTAACTTGTGTCCCCCCCGGTGCCCTACAAAACCCCCCTGGTCTGCCCTCCGAAGACGCGGGTACTTACCTGCTGGCAGACTGGAACCGGGGCACCCCCCTTCTCCATTGAAGCCTATGCGTTTTGGGCACCACTTTGACCTCTGCACCTGACCGGCCCTGAGCTGCTGGTGTGGTAACTTTGGGGTTGCTCTGAACCCCCAAAGGTGGGCTACCTTGGACCCAAACTTGAACCCCGTAGGTGGTTTACTTACCTGCAAAAACTAACAAACTCTTACTCCCCCTAGGAACTATGAAAATTGCACTGTGTCTAGTTTTAAAATAGCTATATGTGATTTATATGAAAACTGTGTATGCTATTTTGATTATTCAAAGTTCCTAAAGTACCTACCTGCAATACCTTTCATTTGAAGTATTACATGTAAATCTTGAACCTGTGGTTCTTAAAATAAACTAAGAAAAGATATTTTTCTATACAAAAACCTATTGGCCTGGAATTGTCTCTGAGTGTGTGTTCCTCATTTATTGCTTGTGTGTGTACAACAAATGCTTAACACTACTCCTTTGATAAGCCTACTGCTCGACCACACTACCACAAAATAGAGCATTAGTATTATCTCTTTTTGCCACTATCTTACCTCTAAGGGGAACCCTTGGAGTCTGTGCATACTATTCCTTACTTTGAAATAGTGCGTACAGAGCCAACTTCCTACAATAGCCATGGGATGTACTTTAGTCTGATTATCAGCGTTGGTGACTGGATAAGTTTGTCCAGCCAGGTACTGACCAGGGGAAACCAGTTTCTCTGTCACCATGGTGACACTGGCACCTGTATCCCTCAGGCCTTCTACACTTGTCCCATTAATTAAGAGCTGCTGTCTGTATTTTTGCATGTTAGGAGGCCAAGCAGCCAGTGTGGCTAAATCTACCCCACCCTCAGAGACTAATGTAGCTTCAGTGTGACACCTGATTTGCTCTGGGCACACTGTTGATCCCACTTGGAGACAGACTAGCCATTCCAGTGTTAGCTGGAGTGGAGTTAGAAGTGGTACTTTTCTTGGGACAGGCCTTGTCTCCAGTTTGGTGTCCAGGCTGATTACAGCTACGACACCAGGCCTTTTTGGGATCAAAGTTTTTACCCTTGTACCCAAAATTGTTTTGTGAAGAGGCTCTGGGCCCACCCTCCTGTGCAGGTTTTTGGGGGCCTGTAGAAGACTCTTTACTGTTTTTGTTTTTGGCTGTCTCACCACTCTTCCCCTGGGGAGGCTTTGTGACCCCTTTCTTTTGGTCACCCCCTGTAGAAGTCTTGGTCACCCTAGTCTTGACCCAATGGTCCGCCTTCTTTCCCAATTCTTGGGGAGAAATTGGTCCTAGGTCTACCAGATGCTGATGCAGTTTATCATTTGAACAATTACTTAATATGTGCGCTTTCACAAATAAATTGTACAGCCCATCACAATCATTTACACCACTGCCTTGAATCCGACCATCCAGTGTTTTCACTGAGTAGTCCACAAAATGAACCCAGGTCTGGCTCGAGGATTTTTGAGCCCCCCTGAATCTAATTCTATACTCCTCAGTGGAGAATCCAAAGCCCTCAATCAGGGTACCCTTCATGAGGTCATACGATTCTGCATCTTTTCCAGAGAGTGTGAGGAGTCTATCCCTACACTTTCCAGTGAACATTTCCCAAAGGAGAGCACCCCAGTGAGATCTGTTTACCTTTCTGGTTGCACAAGCCCTCTCAAAAGCTGTGAACCATTTGGTGATGTCATCACCATCTTCATATTTAGCTACAATCCCTTTAGGGATTTTCAACATGTCAGGAGAATCTCTGACCCTAGTTATGTTGCTGCCACCATGGATGGGGCCAAAACCCATCTCTTGTCTTTCCCTTTCTATGGCTAGGAGCTGTGTCTCCAAAGCCAATCTTTTGGCCATCCTGGCTAACAGGAGGTCATCTTCACTGAGGCTCTCCTCAGTGATAACAGAGGTGCTAGACCCTCCTGTGAGGGAAGCAGCATCTCTGACTATTATGGTTGGAGTCAGGGATTGAGGGTCCCTGATCTCCCTAGTTAGGACTGGAAGGGGGGGATTTTCCTCCAAGTCACTAACATCATCCTCTGGGGTGTCATCCTCAGAGGGGTTGGCTTTTTCAAACTCTGCCAAAAGCTCCTGGAGCTGTTGTTTGGAGGGTCTTAAGCCAACTGGGATTTTCTTTATTTTGCAGAGAGACCTTAGCTCCCTCATCTTAAGATGGAGGTAAGGTGTGAGGTCGAGTTCCATCACATTCTCTTCTGCACCAGACGTTATGTTTCTAAAAGTTGGAATACTTTTTAAGAATCTAAACTATTTCTAGAACTTAATTCAAACTTTCACAAAACGTTTAAACTCTAAAAGAAATGCTAACAGGGACTAACACACGGCCCTAGCAGGACTTTTAAAAATTTAGAAAAATAGGTCAAATTGCAAAAATCAGTTTCTAATGAAAATTTTTGGAATTTAGTTGTGTGATCAGGTATTGGCCGAGTAGTCCAGCAAATGCAAAGTCTTGTACCCCACCGCTGATCCACCAATGTAGGAAGTTGTCTCTGTATGCACTATTTCAAAGTAAGGAATAGTATGCACAGAGTCCAAGGGTTCCCCTTAGAGGTAAGATAGTGGCAAAAAGAGATAATTCTAATGCTCTATTTTGTGGTAGTGTGGTCGAGCAGTAGGCTTATCAAAGGAGTAGTGTTAAGCATTTGTTGTACATACACAAGCAATAAATGAGGAACACACACTCAAAGACAATTCCAGGCCAATAGGTTTTTGTATAGAAAAATATATTTTCTTAGTTTATTTTAAGAACCACAGGTTCATATTTTACATGTAATACTTCAAATGAAAGGTATTACAGGTAGGTCCTAAACGAACTTTGAATAATCAAAATAGCATATATACTTTTCACATAAATCACATATAGCTATTTTAAAACTAGACAGTGCAATTTTCACAGTTCCTAGGGGGAGTAAGAGTTTGTTAGTTCTTGCAGGTAAGTAAACCACCTACGGGGTTCATGTTTGGGTCCAAAGTAGCCCACCGTTAGGGGTTCAGAGCAACCCCAAAGTTACCACACCAGCAGCTCAGGGCCGGTCAGGTGCAGAGATCAAAGTGGTGCCCAAAACGCATAGGCTTCTATGGAGAAGGGGGTGCCCCGGTTCCAGTCTGCCAGCAGGTAAGTACCCGCGTCTTCGGAGGGCAGACCAGGGGGGTTTTGTAGGGCACCGGGGGGGACACAAGTTAGCACAGAAAGTACACCCTCAGCAGCACGGGGGTGGCCGGGTGCAGTGTGCAAACACACTTCAGGTTTCCAATGGAAATCAATGGGAGACCAAGGGGTCTCTTCAGCGATGCAGGCAGGCTGGGGGGGGGCTACTCGGGGTAGCCACCACCTGGGCAAGGGAGAGGGCCTCCTGGGGGTCACTCCTGCACTGGAGTTCCGATCCTTCAGGTCCTGGGGGCTGCAGGTGCAGAGTCTTTACCAGGCGTCGGGATCTGGGAGGCAGGCAGTCGCGGTCAGGGGGAGCCTGGGGATTCCCTCTGCAGGAGTCGCTGTGGGGGATCGGGGGGGGCAACTCTGGCTACTCACGGTCTCGCAGTCGCCGGGGAGTCCTCCCTGAAGTGTTGTTTCTCCACAAGTCGAGCCGGAGGCGTCGGGTGCAGAGTAGCAAGTCTCACGCTTCCGGCGGGAAACGCAAGTTGGTTTAAAGTTGCTCCTTTTGAAACAAAGTTGCAGTCTCGGGTGAACAGAGCCGCTGTCCTCGGGAGTTCTTGGTCCTTCTAGAGCAGGGCAGTCCTCTGAGGATTCAGAGATCGCTGGTCCCTGGGGAAAGCGTCGCTGGAGCAGTGTCTTTAGAAGTGGGGAGACAGGCCGGTAGAGCTGGGGCCAAAGCAGTTGGTGTCTCCGTCTTCTCTGCAGGGTTTTTCAGCTTTGCAGTCCTCTTCTTCTTAGGTTGCAGGAATCTGAGTTCCTAGGTTCAGGGGAGCCCTTAAATACAGAATGTAGGGGTGTGTTTAGGTCTGGGAGGGCAGTAGCCACTGGCTACTAGCTCTGAGGGTGGCTACACCCTCTTTGTGCCTCCTCCCAAGGGGAGAGGGTCACATTCCTATCCCTATTGGGGGAATCCTCCATCTGCAAGATGGAGGATTTCTAAAAGTCCGAGTCACCTCAGCTCAGGTTGCCTTAGGGGCTGTTCTGACTGGCCAGTGACTCCTCCTTGTTTTTCTCATTATCTCCTCCGGCCTTGCCGCCAAAAGTGGGGCCGTGGCCGGAGGGGGCGGGCAACTCCACTAGCTGGAATGCCCTGGGTTGCTGGAAAAAAGGGGGTGATCCTTTGAGGCTCACCGCCAGGTGTTACAGTTCCTGCAAGGGGGAGGTGATAAGCATCTCCACCCAGTACAGGCTTTGTTACTAGCCACAGAGTGACAAAGGCACTCTCCCCATGTGGCCAGCAACATGTCTCGAGTGTGGCAGGCTGCTAAAACCAGTCAGCCTACACGGGTAGTTGTTTAAGGTTTCAGGGGGCACCTCTAAGGTGCCCTCTGGGGTGTATGTTACAATAAAATGTACACTGGCATCAGTGTGCATTTATTGTGCTGAGAAGTTTGATACCAAACTTCACAGTTTTCAGTGTAGCCATTATGGTGCTGGTGAGTTCGTGCTTGACAGACTCCCAGACCATGTACCCTTATGGCTACCCTGCACTTACAATGTCTAAGGTTTTGCTTAGACACTGTAGGGGCACAGTGCTCATGCACTGGTGCCCTCACCTATGGTATAGTGCACCCTGCCTTAGGGCTGTAAGGCCTGCTAGAGGGGTGACTTATCTATACTGCATAGGCAGTGTGAGGTTGGCATGGCACCCTGAGGGGAGTGCCATGTCGACTTACTCGTTTTGTCCTCACCAGCACACACAAGCTGGCAAGCAGTGTGTCTGTGCTGAGTGAGGGGTCCCCAGGGTGGCATAAGATATGCTGCAGCCCTTAGAGACCTTCCCTGGCCTCAGGGCCCTTGGTACCAGGGGTACCAGTTACAAGGGACTTACCTGGATGCCAGGGTGTGCCAATTGTGAAAACAAAAGTACAGGTTAGGGAAAGAACACTGGTGCTGGGGCCTGGTTAGCAGGCCTCAGCACACTTTCAAATCAAAATTTAGCATCAGCAAAGGCAAAAAGTCAGGGGGTAACCATGCCAAGGAGGCATTTCCTTACAAGGTTGATTTAATAGGTGCTCCTACTGAGACTGGGGCACTCAGATTCAGGCCTGCTTGCAGGTAAGTACCCGCATCTTCGGAGAGCACACCTTGGGGGGATTAGAGGAGCACCGGGGGGCAACAGGTCAGCACCAAACACACACCATCAGCAGCGCAGGGGTTGTCAGGTGCAGAGTACAAAAACAGCGTTGGGCTCCCAATGCTTTCCTACAGGGGGACCCTGAGGATCACAGGCGAAGTCCAGGGGGTCGTTTCTGGGAAACCAAAGGCAGGACAAGGAGAGGGGTCGCCTGCTGGACGTTGCTGAACTGAAGGTCAGATTCCCCAAGGCCAGTGGGCTGCAGGGGTACCTTTTGACATCGGGATTCTTAGTCCGGTTCTGTCGCCGTCAGGGGGGTCCTCCGGATTTAGGCTACAGGCATCGTCGTGTTGGACAGGAGGGTTCAACCCAGGGTGGAATCAGAATCACATGGGGACCAGTTCTTGTTGTTTGGGGCACCTGGAAATGGGCTTTGCTGGTGATTCTTTCAGGACAGGGCCGCTATCCACGGGAGATCTTGGTCCTCAGGGGTGCAGGCAGTCCTCTTGAGGCTTTTAAGAGGTTGCTGGTCCTGCAGGATGTGTCACCTTTTAGCCATGCCAAAAAAGGCACATTCCTATAATAAGGAAGCCATCCTAAGGTATGTGCCGGGAACTGGTCTACACGAGTTTTCCAGCTACATTATGGCTTCACTGAAACCTATGGTTTTTGGTATCAAACACCTCATATTCCAGTGATAGATTTATTAATATATGCACCCAGAGGGTACCTTAAAGGTATCCCCTGAAATCTACAAGCCTTCTATTGTGCTGGCTGACTGATACAATTCAGCATACCAAGGCCAAGGACTTCAAAGTTCCTGCGGCCTTTTATATGTGACCCCCCGCATCCCCCAGACCTACAGGATGCCACCCCCTGCCCTGAGAGTCATTTGGCACGATAGGCGGGAAATAAATTATGCCAGGAAGCGTGGAAGTACACCAGGTCAGACACACCGCTAAAGGTGAGCTGCCTGATGTGCTCCACTCTAGGAAAGTTCTGCCATCTTGGTGATGGAAAAATCAGGAACTCTGGGATAGGGTTATGCACACTCCCCACAGGAAGTGGACATATAGGGGGTGTAGTAAACCCACGGGTAAGTAGCCCATTGGCTACTACACTTCCCTCCAGTTACTGCCCTTAAATCTAGTATTTAGGGGAGCCCCTGATGCCAGTAGATTCTACTGACCCACAATCGTTTTTGGACTGTGTGTATACAACAAATGTCTATCACGTCTCTCTGATAAGCCTGAGGCTGCTCAACCACACCCACATAGAGCACCTTGGGATTGCTAGAGCAAGCCCCTGTCCACTTATAGGGGACACCTAGATTCTTTACACAGCACACCTCTTTTTGCTATACTATATAAAGAGCCAGCCTCCTACAATATTTATGGGCAAGGCAACAGTTTCAAAGTTGAGACACCCACAACTACTGGTCAACACCTGCCTAGCCTAAATTCTATTGCCCTAAAGGCATATTGGCAACACACAAGACTGGAGCACAGGAAGGTAGCTGGAAGAAATGTAAGCACATGTTAAAAGGCACATGCTAACAATGTAATGAGTAATGTTACTTACCCTGTAAGCATCTGTTCGTGGCATGTAGTTCTGTAGATTCACATTCTGTGAATACTCATGCTTTCTAGTGTTGGGCCCGGATGTGTGGAAGTTGTTTTTCTTTGAAAAAGTATTTCGAGTCACAAGGTAGTGCGGCGACTCCTCTTGGCAATAATGTGCATGGTCATCGACTCCAATGTTCGCTTATTTTCATGCAAGACAGGTGAGTATGGAATGTGAAGTAAAGCGATACATAAAGTGATGTACATGCAAAAGAGGAAAAAGGGAAAGTAAGGGAAACTTCAACAGCCACAGGCATACGAGGATAAGGATGGGTGCTTTGAATCTACAGCACTACATGCCAAAAACAGGTGCTTACACCTTAAGTAATATTTTCTGTGTGGCTGTAGATACACATGCAGTGCATAGACTGTAAAGCAGTCCTCCCAAAAAGCGGTGGCTAGACAGTGAGAGTTGCAGTAGATTGAAAATGTGTACGAAGAACACCCTGGCCAACATTAGGTTGCTGGCAGGCTAGGACATCCACACAGTAAGGTTTTGTGAAAGTGTGTGGTGTGGACCACGTAGCTACTTTGCATATATAAGCTATTGGGATGTTCCCCAGGAAGGCCATGGAGCCCACTTTCTTCCTAGTAGAGTGTGCTCTATGCAGAAGGGGTATAATCCTTTTGACTTGAGCATATCATGTCTGGATGCATCTAACTATCCATTCTTGCAATGCCTGACTTGGATAAAGCCTTTCATTTGTGGGGTTCTAAGATGGGAACAAAAAGCTGTTGTATTTTTCGAAATTATGCGGTTCTATCAAAGGATTACATAAGGGATCGTTTTATGTCCAAAGTATGGAGAGCCTGCTCTGCAAATTAATTAGGTTGTGGAGAAAAAAAACGGGAAGTTTAATGGACAGAATAAGGTGGAAGTGCGAGACCACCTTGGGGAGGAATTTGAGTTTGGTGCAGAGAACAACCCTATCCCTTTGTACTTGGAAGAAGGGTGCTTCTAGGGTTAATGCCTTGAGCTCACTGACAAGCCTGAGTGAGGTGGCAGCAACTAGAAATGCCACCTTCTATGAGAGGAACTGAAGGGGGCAGGTGTGGAGGGGTTCAAATGGAGGACCCATGAGTAGCCCAAGTACAATGATGAGATTGCATGAGGGTGCCAGTAGGACCAGGGAAGGAATGTTCTTTTTGAGACCCTCCATGAAAACTTTAATGACCAATATCCTGAAGAGTGGGATGTGTTTTCTATTCTGAAGGTAAACAGCCACAGTGGCTAGATGCAATCATACTGAGGTAAAGGCTAGCCCAGAAACCGACAAGTGTAGTAAATTACAAACCATACCTTGAACTGTGGATTTTAATGGGTCAATTTCTTTACAGTGACAGTAGCAGTCAAATCCATTTCTACTTGATGCTTAGTAGGCAAGAGTGATAGGTCTGCACACTTCCTTGAGAATGCTCATGCATTCCATTGGAAGATTAAGATATCCAAATTCTATGATGTCAGGAGCCAGATTGCAAGAATGATGGACCTTGGATCTCGGTGTCTGATTTCGCCATAGTTCTGCATGTGAAGGTCCGGCTTGTTGGGAAGCCTCTTGTGCGGAATCACTAAGAGTTCAAGCAAAGTAATGAACCAGGCCTGGGAGGCCCATGTGGGTGCCATGAGGGTGAGGGATGACTGCCAAAGCCTCTGAACCAGTAATGGAAGAAGAGGGAGGAGGATGAAAAGTGTAGGCAAATATCTCTGACCAGTTCATCCATAGTGTATTGCCACTGGGCTGTGGGTGTGCGAACCAGGAAGCATTTGACGTTTTCTGCTGTTGCAAACAGGTGTATTTGTGGGAACCCCCATCTGCAAAAGTAACAGAGGAGGACTTGTGGGTGGAGTTCCTACTCGTGGACTTGTTGCTGCATCCTGCTGAGCAGGTTGACAAAATCAGCTATCCGTGGAAGTTATTCTGCTAAAACATTATTAGCCGAGACAGCTGTGGAGAGCGTATCCCTCCTTGTTTCTAAAGGTAATACATGGCTGCCATTATGCCAGTCCAGACAAGAACGACCTTGCTTTTCAGGTGAGGTAGGAGAGCTTTCAAATATAGGTAGTTGATCTGGAGGCCATAGTACTTGGATTCTTATTGATCATGTACAGTCAGATCTTGTAAGGGTGTGCTCACTGCGTAAGAGAGGCATCCATTGTAACAATTCTTTGCAGAACTGGGTTGAGGAAAGGTCTCCCCTGCAATAAGTTATTGGTGTTCCACCACTGCTTAGAGAGAAGAGTGCAGTGGCTGATCAACACTAGATCGTCACAATGACCCTCCGCTTGAGACCACTGTGGCGCTAAACATTCTAACAATGGGTATGTGTGACACCAGGCATAAGGTACTATGTCAAAGCAGGAGGCCATCATGCCCAGGAGGTGCGGGGCTGTTCTTTCTGCAAGTTGATGATTTGACTGAAACAAGGGGAGAAGTGCGTGAGGATCTGGATAGGCTATCCTACCTCTGAGTTGAGAATAGCCACCAGTTAGGGCTGAATCTGGAGGGGTTGGAGGTGGGAGCTGGAGTTGCTGATGGTAAACACCAAAAAATTAAGCAGATCTATTGTGACCAATGTGTATTCAAAGAACTGCTGGTGGGTAGCACGTTTGATAAGCCAATCGCCCTGATATGAGAAAGTGTGGACGTCCTGTCTGCGAAGGTGTGGAGGCACCACAGCAAGGAATTTGATGAACACACAAGGTGCAGTAGTGATCTCAAAGGGGAGTACTTCGAACTGGTACGGTCTTCCGCTGACCACAAACCTGCGATACAGGCAATGAGCTGAATGCATTGGTATATGGAACTAGGAATCCTTTAGGTCAAGCACAGTCATAAAGTCACCTTGCTGAAGAAGTGGAATGACATCCTGAAGGTCACTATGTCAAAATGCTCTGGCAGGATGTATTCATTTAAGTGCCTAAGGTCCAAAATAGGCCTGAGGGACCAGGCATTTTTTTTGTTATTAGGAAGTACAGCGAGTACACTCCTGTAATTTTCTGATGGCTTCGGAAGAGGTCTATAGCCCCTCTGACGAGTTGGGTTTTGATATCCTCCGTGACCAGCCTGGTGGGTAGCTACCTTTGCTGCGGTCTCTGGGACTGTTGCCCCTATAGGACCCTCTAAAATAACACCTAGAAGAGGATTGCTGGTCTTGGGTGCACTGATAAAATGAGAAGGCTTCAGGGGATGTGTTTTTTGAGCTTTGACAGTAAGGGGTGCGGCGAGAGGAGCTGCGGGAGCGAGTTATTTGTTGTCCCTCCATCGCTTACGCTATCTCCGTGTCCTTTTTTATTTTTTCTAAAGCTCAGTCCACTTGTGGAACAAAAAGGTGCTCACCATCAAATGGCATGTTCATAAGTGTAGGAAGTTGGCTCTGTATGTGCTATTTCAAAGTAAGGAATAGCATGCACAGAGTCCAAGGGTTCCCCTTAGAGGTAAAATAGTGGTAAAAATAGATAATACTAATGCTCTATTTTGTGGTAGTGTGGTCGAGCAGTAGGCTTATCCAAGGAGTAGTGTTAAGCATTTGTTGCACATACACAAGACAATAAATGAGGTACACACACTCAGAGACAAATCCAGCCAATAGGTTTTTATATAGAAAAATATCTTTTCTTAGTTTATTTTAAGAACCACAGGTTCAAATTCTACATGTAATATCTCATTCGAAAGGTATTGCAGGTAAGTACTTTAGGAACTTCAAATCATCAAAATTGCATGTATACTTTTCAAGTTATTGACAAATAGCTGTTTTAAAAGTGGACACTTAGTGCAATTTTCACAGTTCCTAGGGGAGGTAAGTATTTGTTAGATTAACCAGGTAAGTAAGACACTTACAGGGCTCAGTTCTTGGTCCAAGGTAGCCCACCGTTGGGGGTTCAGAGCAACCCCAAAGTCACCACACCAGCAGCTCAGGGCCGGTCAGGTGCAGAGTCCAAAGTGGTGCCCAAAACACATAGGCTAGAATGGAGAGAAGGGGGTGCCCCGGTTCCGGTCTGCTTGCAGGTAAGTACCCGCGTCTTCGGAGGGCAGACCAGGGGGGTTTTGTAGGGCACCGGGGGGGACACAAGTCCACACAGAAATTTCACCCTCAGCGGCGCGGGGGCGGCCGGGTGCAGTGTAAAAACAAGCGTCGGGTTTGCAATGTTAGTCTATGAGAGATCTCGGGATCTCTTCAGCGCTGCAGGCAGGCAAGGGGGGGGTTCCTCGGGGAAACCTCCACTTGGGCAAGGGAGAGGGACTCCTGGGGGGCACTTCTCCAGTGAAAGTCCGGTCCTTCAGGTCCTGGGGGCTGCGGGTGCAGGGTCTCTCCCAGGTGTCGGGACTTTAGGTTCAAAAGAGTCGCGGTCAGGGGAAGCCTCGGGATTCCCTCTGCAGGCGGCGCTGCGGGGGCTCAGGGGGGACAGGTTTTTGGTACTCACAGTATCAGAGTAGTCCTGGGGTCCCTCCTGAGGTGTTGGATCGCCACCAGTCGAGTCGGGGTCGCCGGGTGCAGTGTTGCAAGTCTCACGCTTCTTGCGGGGAGCTTGCAGGGATCTTTAAAGTTGCTGGAAACAAAGTTGCAGCTTTTCTTTGGAGCAGGTCCGCTGTCCTCGGGAGTTTCTTGTCTTTTCGAAGCAGGGGCAGTCCTCAGAGGATGTCGAGGTCGCTGGTCCCTTCGGAAGGCGTCGCTGGAGCAGGATCTTTGGAAGGCAGGAGACAGGCCGGTGAGTTTCTGGAGCCAAGGCAGTTGTCGTCTTCTGGTCTTCCGCTGCAGGGGTTTTCAGCTGGGCAGTCCTTCTTCTTGTTGCAGGAATCTAATTTTCTAGGGTTCAGGGTAGCCCTTAAATACTAAATTTAAGGGCGGTTTTAGGTCTGGGGGGTTAGTAGCCAATGGCTACTAGCCCTGAGGGTGGGTACACCCTTTTTGTGCCTCCTCCCAAGGGGAGGGGGTCACAATCCTAACCCTATTGGGGGAATCCTCCATCTGCAAGATGGAGGATTTCTAAAAGTTAGAGTCACTTCAGCTCAGGACACCTTAGGGGCTGTCCTGACTGGTCAGTGACTCCTCCTTGTTTTTCTCATTATCTTCTCCGGCCTTGCCGCCAAAAGTGGGGCCTGGCCGGAGGGGGCGGGCAACTCCACTAGCTGGAGTGTCCTGCTGGGTTGGCACAAAGGAGGTGAGCCTTTGAGGCTCACCGCCAGGTGTGACAATTCCTGCCTGGGGGAGGTGTTAGCATCTCCACCCAGTGCAGGCTTTGTTACTGGCCTCAGAGTGACAAAGGCACTCTCCCCATGGGGCCAGCAACATGTCTCGGTTTGTGGCAGGCTGCTAAAACTAGTCAGCCTACACAGATAGTCGGTTAAGTTTCAGGGGGCACCTCTAAGGTGCCCTCTGTGGTGTATTTTACAATAAAATGTACACTGGCATCAGTGTGCATTTATTGTGCTGAGAAGTTTGATACCAAACTTCCCAGTTTTCAGTGTAGCCATTATGGTGCTGTGGAGTTCGTGCTTGACAAACTCCCAGACCATATACTCTTATGGCTACCCTGCACTTACAATGTCTAAGGTTTTGTTTAGACACTGTAGGGGTACCATGCTCATGCACTGGTACCCTCACCTATGGTATAGTGCACCCTGCCTTAGGGCTGTAAGGCCTGCTAGAGGGGTGTCTTACCTATACTGCATAGGCAGTGAGAGGCTGGCATGGCACCCTGAGGGGAGTGCCATGTCGACTTACTCGTTTTGTCCTCACTAGCACACACAAGCTGGCAAGCAGGGTGTCTGTGCTGAGTGAGAGGTCTCCAGGGTGGCATAAGACATGCTGCAGCCCTTAGAGACCTTCCTTGGCATCAGGGCCCTTGGTACTAGAAGTACCAGTTACAAGGGACTTATCTGAATGCCAGGGTGTGCCAATTGTGGATACAATGGTACATTTTAGGTGAAGGAACACTGGTGCTGGGGCCTGGTTAGCAGGGTCCCAGCACACTTCTCAGTCAAGTCAGCATCAGTATCAGGCAAAAAGTGGGGGGTAACTGCAACAGGGAGCCATTTCTTTACACAAGCCCCCCCCAGCCCACAGGCCAGGAGACTCAGCCAACGCTGGAAGAGTCTTCCTAGTCTGTCAGGCGAGGAAGAGTAGAGGAAATGGCTGGTTTGTTGCAGGGCCTACTCTGCCTTACATCCTCCTGTTCAGGTCATTCCCTCTGGGGAACTGACCCACTTCCACAGTGATAGGACCTAGTCTGAACTGCCTCTTGTCTGTGCTTTTTATGTCTTCACCCATTCTCTCTATTTTGAGGTCAGAGGTATCCACCTCTGCTAATCTTATCTTAGCCAGGGTCACCCCTAGCTTACCCAAAGAGGTTACCCAGAGCTGGAGTAACCCCACCATGACCAACAGGGTCAGGGGGCCTAACTTGTTATTTGGCATGGGGTCAGACCACCATGCCAAGGATAGTGCAGCCATAAAGGCTAACACCCAGCAGAGGCCACTGACAGCTGTCAGTGCCCAGAACCACACCTTTAGCTCTTCACCTAAAAGGGAAGGGGCTAAGTTACAGGCTTCTTTGGGTTCAGGTTGCCTGTCTGCTGTATTAGAGTGGGGGGTTACCACATCTTGTAGTAAACACCCTTCTTCCACTCTTTCTTCTGTTAGCTGAGGAGCCACCCACTCAGGTTTAACAGTTGCCTGACTAGCCAGGACTTCTTGTGGGTCAGGTTGGACTTTATCAGGGCCATTTTTGGAGTTCTCCCCTACTGGAGCAGAATCTCCTTGGCTTGCTGTAACCTTGGCTAAAGGTTGTCCACCCTTCCTACTCTGTTTTCTTTTCTTCTTCTTCTGGGGTCTGCTTGCATTTACTGCAGAGGCAGGACTTCCAGAATCCTTGGGAGAGGACTGGCACTGGACCAGTTCCTCTCTTGGGCTCTGACTAACCTCTGGGTAGTCATTTCCAAGGAGACAATCAAGGGGGAGGTCTGTACTGACTACTACCCTTCTCCAGCTAAGAGTGCCACCCACTTCTATGGGCACTAAAGCCACAGGCCTCTTAGTGACCCTGTCTAGGCTAACTCTTACCCTGGCAGTCTCACCTGGGATGTACTGGTTTGAGAGCACCAGCCTGTCATGCACAATAGTGTGACTGGCACAAGTGTCTCTCAGGGCAGTGGTTGGGATTCCATTCACCAGTAGGTGGTGGAAGTGTCTACTTCCCTCTGGAATCTCCAACTCACCTGTTGGGCCCTGTTTCCAGTTGAAGGCTATGAAGACCTCCTCATCTGAGGAGTCATCTCCCATGGCTACACTGGTTACCCCTGGAATCTTGTTCTGGGGTTTGTTTTTGGGACAAGAAGTGTCCTTGGTGTGGTGCCCAGACTGTTTACAGTTGTGGCACCATGCCTTAGTGGCATCCCAGTTCTTACCCTGGTACCCACCTTTGTTTTGGGTTGTGTCTTGGGGCCCACCCACCTGTTCTGGTTTTTGGGGGCCTACAGAGGACTCTTTTTCTTTGTTTCTAGTGTCACCCACTTTCTCCTGGGGAGTTTTTGTAACCCCTTTCTTTTGGTCACCCCCAGTGGAAGTTTTGGTTACCCTAGTCTTGACCCAGTGGTCTGCCTTCTTTCCCAATTCTTGGGGAGAAATTGGACCTAGGTCTACCAGATACTGATGCAACTTTTCATTGAAGCAGTTACTTAAAATGTGTTCTTTCATAAACAAATTATAAAGCCCAACATAGTCACACACTTCATTTCCAGTTAACCAACCATCTAGTGTTTTTACTGAGTAGTCTACAAAATCAACCCAGGTCTGGCTCGAGGATTTTTGAGCCCCCCTGAATCTAATTCTATACTCCTCAGTGGAGAATCCAAAGCCCTCAATCAGGGTACCCTTCATGAGGTCATAAGATTCTGCATCTTTTCCAGAGAGTGTGAGGAGTCTATCCCTACACTTTCCAGTGAACATTTCCCAAAGGAGAGCACCCCAGTGAGATCTGTTTACTTTTCTGGTTACACAAGCCCTCTCAAAAGCTGTGAACCATTTGGTGATGTCATCACCATCTTCATATTTTGTTACAATCCCTTTGGGGATTTTTAGGATATCAGGAGAATCTCTGACCCTATTTAAGTTGCTGCCACCATCGATGGGACCTAGGCCCATCTCTTTTCTTTCCCTTTCTATGGCTAGGAGCTGCTTTTCCAAAGCCAATCTTTTGACCATCCTGGCTAACAGGGGGTCATCTTCACTGGAGTTATCCTCAGTGATTTCAGAGGTGTTGGTCTCTCCTGTGAGGGAACCAGCATCTCTGACTATTATTTTTGGAGTCAGGGTTTGAGGGACCCTGTTCTCCCTAGATAGGACTGGTAGGGGGGAATTTTCCTCCAAGTCACTATCCTCTTCCTCTGAGTTGCCACCCTCAGAGGGGTTGGCCTTTTCAAACTCTGCCAAAAGCTCCTGGAGCTGTATTTTGGTAGGTTTGGGGCCCATTGTTATTTTCTTTATTTTACAGAGTGACCTTAGCTCCCTCATCTTAAGATGGAGGTAAGGTGTGGTGTCGAGTTCCACCACAGTCACATCTGTGCTAGACATTTTGCTTCTAAAAGTTGGAATACTTTTTAAGAATCTACAACTGGTTCTAGAATCTAATTCAAACTTTTACAAACTTTTAAGCTCTAAAAGAAATGCTAAACAGGATCTAACACAAGGCCCTAGCAGGTCTTTTAAGAATTTAGAAAACTTTTCAAATTGCAAAAATCAATTTCTAATGACAATTTTGGAATTTGTCGTGTGATCAGGTATTGGCTGAGTAGTCCAGCAAATGCAAAGTCTTGTATCCCACCGCTGATCCACCAATGTAGGAAGTTGGCTCTGTATGTGCTATTTCAAAGTAAGGAATAGCATGCACAGAGTCCAAGGGTTCCCCTTAGAGGTAAAATAGTGGTAAAAATAGATAATACTAATGCTCTATTTTGTGGTAGTGTGGTCGAGCAGTAGGCTTATCCAAGGAGTAGTGTTAAGCATTTGTTGCACATACACAAGACAATAAATGAGGTACACACACTCAGAGACAAATCCAGCCAATAGGTTTTTATATAGAAAAATATCTTTTCTTAGTTTATTTTAAGAACCACAGGTTCAAATTCTACATGTAATATCTCATTCGAAAGGTATTGCAGGTAAGTACTTTAGGAACTTCAAATCATCAAAATTGCATGTATACTTTTCAAGTTATTGACAAATAGCTGTTTTAAAAGTGGACACTTAGTGCAATTTTCACAGTTCCTAGGGGAGGTAAGTATTTGTTAGATTAACCAGGTAAGTAAGACACTTACAGGGCTCAGTTCTTGGTCCAAGGTAGCCCACCGTTGGGGGTTCAGAGCAACCCCAAAGTCACCACACCAGCAGCTCAGGGCCGGTCAGGTGCAGAGTCCAAAGTGGTGCCCAAAACACATAGGCTAGAATGGAGAGAAGGGGGTGCCCCGGTTCCGGTCTGCTTGCAGGTAAGTACCCGCGTCTTCGGAGGGCAGACCAGGGGGGTTTTGTAGGGCACCGGGGGGGACACAAGTCCACACAGAAATTTCACCCTCAGCGGCGCGGGGGCGGCCGGGTGCAGTGTAAAAACAAGCGTCGGGTTTGCAATGTTAGTCTATGAGAGATCTCGGGATCTCTTCAGCGCTGCAGGCAGGCAAGGGGGGGGTTCCTCGGGGAAACCTCCACTTGGGCAAGGGAGAGGGACTCCTGGGGGGCACTTCTCCAGTGAAAGTCCGGTCCTTCAGGTCCTGGGGGCTGCGGGTGCAGGGTCTCTCCCAGGTGTCGGGACTTTAGGTTCAAAAGAGTCGCGGTCAGGGGAAGCCTCGGGATTCCCTCTGCAGGCGGCGCTGCGGGGGCTCAGGGGGGACAGGTTTTTGGTACTCACAGTATCAGAGTAGTCCTGGGGTCCCTCCTGAGGTGTTGGATCGCCACCAGTCGAGTCGGGGTCGCCGGGTGCAGTGTTGCAAGTCTCACGCTTCTTGCGGGGAGCTTGCAGGGATCTTTAAAGTTGCTGGAAACAAAGTTGCAGCTTTTCTTTGGAGCAGGTCCGCTGTCCTCGGGAGTTTCTTGTCTTTTCGAAGCAGGGGCAGTCCTCAGAGGATGTCGAGGTCGCTGGTCCCTTCGGAAGGCGTCGCTGGAGCAGGATCTTTGGAAGGCAGGAGACAGGCCGGTGAGTTTCTGGAGCCAAGGCAGTTGTCGTCTTCTGGTCTTCCGCTGCAGGGGTTTTCAGCTGGGCAGTCCTTCTTCTTGTTGCAGGAATCTAATTTTCTAGGGTTCAGGGTAGCCCTTAAATACTAAATTTAAGGGCGGTTTTAGGTCTGGGGGGTTAGTAGCCAATGGCTACTAGCCCTGAGGGTGGGTACACCCTCTTTGTGCCTCCTCCCAAGGGGAGGGGGTCACAATCCTAACCCTATTGGGGGAATCCTCCATCTGCAAGATGGAGGATTTCTAAAAGTTAGAGTCACTTCAGCTCAGGACACCTTAGGGGCTGTCCTGACTGGTCAGTGACTCCTCCTTGTTTTTCTCATTATCTTCTCCGGCCTTGCCGCCAAAAGTGGGGCCTGGCCGGAGGGGGCGGGCAACTCCACTAGCTGGAGTGTCCTGCTGGGTTGGCACAAAGGAGGTGAGCCTCTGAGGCTCACCGCCAGGTGTGACAATTCCTGCCTGGGGGAGGTGTTAGCATCTCCACCCAGTGCAGGCTTTGTTACTGGCCTCAGAGTGACAAAGGCACTCTCCCCATGGGGCCAGCAACATGTCTCGGTTTGTGGCAGGCTGCTAAAACTAGTCAGCCTACACAGATAGTCGGTTAAGTTTCAGGGGGCACCTCTAAGGTGCCCTCTGTGGTGTATTTTACAATAAAATGTACACTGGCATCAGTGTGCATTTATTGTGCTGAGAAGTTTGATACCAAACTTCCCAGTTTTCAGTGTAGCCATTATGGTGCTGTGGAGTTCGTGCTTGACAAACTCCCAGACCATATACTCTTATGGCTACCCTGCACTTACAATGTCTAAGGTTTTGTTTAGACACTGTAGGGGTACCATGCTCATGCACTGGTACCCTCACCTATGGTATAGTGCACCCTGCCTTAGGGCTGTAAGGCCTGCTAGAGGGGTGTCTTACCTATACTGCATAGGCAGTGAGAGGCTGGCATGGCACCCTGAGGGGAGTGCCATGTCGACTTACTCGTTTTGTCCTCACTAGCACACACAAGCTGGCAAGCAGGGTGTCTGTGCTGAGTGAGAGGTCTCCAGGGTGGCATAAGACATGCTGCAGCCCTTAGAGACCTTCCTTGGCATCAGGGCCCTTGGTACTAGAAGTACCAGTTACAAGGGACTTATCTGAATGCCAGGGTGTGCCAATTGTGGATACAATGGTACATTTTAGGTGAAGGAACACTGGTGCTGGGGCCTGGTTAGCAGGGTCCCAGCACACTTCTCAGTCAAGTCAGCATCAGTATCAGGCAAAAAGTGGGGGGTAACTGCAACAGGGAGCCATTTCTTTACAATAAGGCTCTGTGAACTTCCGGTTTAAAGCCAGAAATAGAGAGCTGTGTGTGTTTGAGTGGCAGAATTTACTCCTCTGGCAGCGGTGTTGACTACATCTAGGCCACAGGGAAAGAAGTGTTTGAGATCAGCTTGTCCGCTGAAACAATCTCCTGACCTCGTTTCCTTTGCTCTACAGAGTGGTACTGAAGGAGCTCCTCCATTTCGTCCCAGTGGGCACAATCGTGTCTAGCAAGAAGACCAACAGAATTAGCAATGTGACGTGACTGGCCGATTTCCCTGCCTCATCTATGCATTTGCTTTCCATGTCTGGCAACGGGGAATTCCCGCTGGCCTGGAAGCTGGTTCATGTAGAAAAGTGCCCCTTTTGGACATGGTCACCCCCCACCTTCTCGTCATGGGTACTGAGGTTTTTCGAATGAGATGCACTGCGTCACTGACAAACATGTCCCAAATGCAGTGCTGTTTCCCTAAAAGGGTAAAATGTGTACAATTTGCACACGCTCCTGTACCTCTGTAAGACTCTAGTAAATGGTACCCCTGGTACCTAGGGCCTTGGTGCTAGAGAGGGACCCTTAAGGGCTGCAGCATACATTGTGCCAACCTCAAGTTACCCACCTAAACAAGTTGCACACAACTGCCATTGCAGATTGCGTGTCCTGGTGCGAGCCAAGTGAAAAACACAACATGGCACACCCCTTGTGTGCCATACCCCAATCACTGCATCTAAATATATGTAAGTCACCCCTACAGAAGGCCTTAGAGCCCTAAGGCACGGTGCATTATATTTGATGTGAGGACATATCTAAATGAGCAGATCAGCCCCTGTGGTGTCTAGTTCGATTACTGGATTTTGCGAGTGAACAGGGAAGCCATCTTACGGTATTTATTGAACACTCGTCATTACGGGTTACCCAGCTACATAATAGCTTCACTGAAACCCATGGTGTTTGGTATCCAACACCTCATCTGACTAAAATCGAGGCTGATACCAGTGTTGGATTTACTATGACGTGCACCCAGAGGGCACCTTCGAGGTGCACCTGGAAACCTACTAGTACCTTAGTGTGCTGGCTGACCGGTATCAACCAGGCTGCCCCCACCAGAAAGTTTTCTGACCACCCTGGAGGTGCGAGCCCGCACTCTCAGATGCCCGAAACAATGGCTGCCCGAAACAATGGCTGCTTCGGAGGAATGTGTTATCACCTACTTTAGTAGGATGGCTAGTGAATCTGCATATCAAGGTGCCTTTGGTATTTCAAACCAGGATTCCCCAGACCAGGGAGTTGCCACAACCCTGTCCTGAGGTCACGAGGACAGGTGGGAAAATTAGTTAGGCAGTAGGCGTGTTCTACCTCTGGGCTAGCCACACCCCTATGGTGGGCTACCCGAAGTGGACACTGGAGGAAGCGTTCCACCATCTTGATTTGGTGGACGTAGGAATTCGGGGATAGGGGTATTTCCGCTTCCCACAGGAAGTGGTCATACAGGGCGTGTAGTTACCCCAACGGTAAGCACCTCCTTGGCTACTGCTCTACGCTCCCCTAAACATTCCTAAATTGAGTATGTAGGTGACTTCCTGACACCAGAAGAACAGATTTGTCTGACCCAAGAAGAAGAGGACAAAGAAGAGCCAAAGGAGCAGCAACTGTGGGCGACTGGTGGACTTTTGGTGCAAAACTCTGCCTGCCTACCTGCTTTTGTCCCGACAATTATGACATCCAGTCTTGTCCTGCAGCTGAGGGAACTTCAAGAGCTTTGGAGGTTCTCCAGTATTTCGCCAACTCATCAATATCTCCCTCAGACTGCTTCCTGCAGGCACCAACCGCAACGTCCGGTTCACCGTTCTGCTAACCACAAACGCAGCAGCCACCCAGAAGGTGGTCACTTTGCTCCAAGAGGCTCCAAGTGAGAAGACATCAGGACCAACTGGAGCCACCACGCACCAATACCTGGGGTACCAGACCCCTTGCAACAACTAAAGCTTCTTTAAAGTACAATCCGGATTCCAACATGGCTTCCGAAGACCAGCCATCAAGGGACGTCAGCATCACAGAGGACCAGCTGCCCTGTTTTGTCCCTTCTCTTGCAGGTCCACCAAAGAACAGTGGGTGCCTTAACGCAGGAGCACGAACGACAAGGACCCCCTGCACCAGAGTTCCATAGCCCAAGTGCACGACGATCAGACTGTGTTCCCTTGCTCCCAGGACCCCCACTGACTCAGCCCCCCACCACCCTGTTGGGAGCTCCCATACTTGACCCCAAGACCCCCCTTGCAGTCTCTTTCTATTTCCCCCCCCCCCCCTCGTTGCCAAACATGCGGTGCGCAAGACACCGGACTTGACTAGCACCACTTCACCAGGACGTCCCGGTGCAAGTAAAACTCTATTGCTGGTCTTGCTTGTGACCTTGCACCTCTACCACTCTTCAATTTACAGGGAGCCCCCTTGAGAACTGCAAGGAACCCTTTACAGTAAAAGAACTTACAAGTTTTTACTGCATAAAACCACATTTGAGTGAAAGTGTTACTTACTTGCTAAATCTCATATATGTCTTTTGTGAAGTTTTCTGGTGTTCAAACATTATGTAAATAAAGTAACTATTTTTCTTAACATTGGTCTTGAGTTCCTTCTTCATTGTGTGCCTCATTTAATGACTCAATTTGTTCAACAAATGTTTAGCACTAACTACCCTCCAATAAACCTAACTACTTGCCCATACCACCACTAAGAGAGCTTTTGGGACTATTACTTTTTACCCCTGTACTATCTACATGATGAACCCTTACATTTGGTACACTACATAGTTAGCCAGCTTCCTACAGCTCGCTTACAGCCAGCAGTGATTACCAGAGAATCAGGTGGGAGCGCATAGGAGGCTGGCTCAGTTTATGGATTATACCAGTGGCGTGGCACCCTATACAGAGTCCAGGCAACCCTTAATGATAGTGATTAGGTGTCCACATAGCAAAAGCTCTCTAGGCGTAGCTGTGGTGAGCAGCTAAAGCTTATCCAGAAGAAATGCAAAGAACTTGCAGTACCACAGTAGTCAGACAGTAACTCACACACAAGACAGAGCCACAAAAGTATTGCAAAAATAAAGAATTCTTTATTACAGCACTAACTACTAAACTAGCATTGGTATATCTCCATATACAGCTATCTACACACAACATACACACCAAATAACAAGCAGAAATAGCATAAAATGTACAGGGCCCTATTGGGCGACCAACCATTTACTAAGTAAGTGAAATGTGAAATAGTGAACCCAACAAGGGTAAGTGTGGTAGTTAGGGGCTGAGGGAGAATGAAAGCACCAGAGATAAGTACAGCAAGTGTCCCCAGCAACCGGGTGCAGAATGGTTACCTACCCGGTAGTCCCATAGTCTAACAAAGGGAAGTCCGGTAGGAATTCATGAGTTTCAGGACCCTTCCCAGTGGACCCCGAGGAAACCCAAAGACAGGAGAAAGGTTGGAGAGTGTCCCCACCCAAAGATACCCAGAAGACAGGAGTACCTACAACAGGGGACCCGGATGCCTAGAGGTGAAAGGAAGTCAGAAATCCTAGTTGAAGTCAATGGGGGCCTTTGTTGGCCAGCTGCTGCGCGACCCGTGGACCAGGCCGGGCGAAACCCCAGGACAGATTCCAGACGTAGCAGACCTGAAAAGGAAGGGGTAAGAATCCAAAACCCTCGGAGGTGCCTAGGTGATGCAGGTGGCAATGCCCACCCTCCTAGAGGTGAAGTTCCTGCAGGATGGTGAAGGAAGAAGTCCAGCTGAGGGGTCCAGGAGCTGCAGAAAATCCTATAGGAGTTGCCTAGGAGCTGTCTTACGTCAGTCGACAGCTTGCAGAAGGGTCAGTGGCCAACAAAGCCACCAACAAGGCTTGGCAAATACAAATAGCAGTTGCAAGGTAAATTGTACGTTTTTGAGGACCAGCAAGGTACTAGTGACTCGACCCTTGGAAGAGAGGGCAGGCCTTCAGCAGAAGGGAGCGCCAGGCGGAGTTGACGGAGCCCCCACAAGTGATCCACTGGAAAGCAGGATCCACCAGCCGGTCATCGTTGTCTTCAGGTGCCTGTAGATGCAGGGGAGTGACCCCTTCACCCAAAGGGAAATTCCTTCTTGCTTCTTGGATGCATGCAGATTCCTTGTGACCCTGGAGGATGCACAGCCACGGATGAAGAAATCTTGCAGGAGCTGGAGAAACAATGTTGCAGTGGGATCATGCAACTAGCACTGGAATCGGTGTAGTTGCATGATTCCAACATGTTTCATACCAAACATGCCTGGGTTCAGAGAAGCCATTATGATCCTTGCTGTGTTCTGGCGACAAGAACAGATTGCAGACCTGATGGAGATTGTTCCGAAGATATTCCGCATGGCAGCGAGGACAATATCAAAATGGCATCAATTTCATCACTATCAAGGCATGGTGGAGGGACGTGATGAAGAGACGGTCATGAAGGGTGAGGCCCAGGAGGGCCGCAGTCAAGCCAGGCCCCGCTCAAGCTAAGTAATTAGATGTTGATCCAAGAATGAAAGGGAGACACAGTCGAAGTACAAAACCGACAGATGGAAGGAACTGTGTGAACCGAAAAGAGCACCACAATGGCATCAACCCAGCCCTCAGGAGCACGCATACAAACCTGAAGGCAGAAAGAAAACAATCTAAATATGGAGTCAGTGACTATGAGAAGTCACACTACCTCGTGACTTGAAATACTTTTTCAAAGAAAAACAACTTGCAATCATCCAGGCCCGACAGTAGATGGCAGGAGTATGCACAGCTTGTGTATCTACAGCCACACATGCCTCAAACTCACAGTTTCAAAAGTCAAAACATTTCACTATGCATGCCTAACAGATACAGGAATAGAAACAGATATTCTAAAGCAACTGTGTCATGATGTTACAAGTGTTACCACAGTTGTCAACATCTATTGTGTTACAGTCGATTACACACCGGGAAGTATCGCCTCCAAGGAGTCTGTTTTGTAGAGAAGGGGGAATGAAGAAGTGCACGTGATGTGTGGGCATGTCCACTGTTTTGCAAAGGGTGCTATTTGGAGCCCAAGCGCTTGACACTTGCTGTGGTTTGGAAGACTTGAGCTAAGTGGGTCAGGTGGGGCCCACTGAGTCCACTGGTTCACCGGAACACTGGACTGCTGATTGCCACCTAGGCGATGTTTCGATAACCAGAGACAGGAGCCCAAAGAGTAGGCAGCAGGTGGTGAGCAACGGGCACTCGGCTGTGGTGCCGGTTTCATTTTGTTGTCCCGAATTGGGTTTCCAAAGGGCGTGTTTAATATTGCCTCTTGTTTCCTGCCAACAGGGATTTGCACCACCTGGCTGTCTAAACCAAAATCTTTTGTTAGCCAAGTTTCTTATAAACAAATAATGAATGCATCGTCAAAGTAAACACCAAAGTCGTCCAATGTAGAGAGACCTTGTAGCCCAGCCTCATTCCAGCTACAAAGCTTTCACAGGGTACTAGTAAGAACGAGCATAATTAAGCACACTGGGGAGTCAAGGTCAAGTTTCATCCTCCAATCCTGGATCGTCCCTAGCAGCCACATTCTTCACTTTTCTTTTTACTTGTCTAGGACGATTCAAGTTAACTACTGAAAAATTATCCATTATCGACTTTAACTTCCTAGGCAAAATATACTGATATAAAAAACTAGAGGGACTCAGATGAGGGTGAATTATAGATAACCTATTACACCCTTCATTCCAGTGCAAACAGAACACATCTATAACCATTTTATAAAAAGAGAAAGTATATTTCCAAATTAAGGAGGAAATTAATTCTGAATACAAATGTGCAAGTCATCCATTAGGATCCTAACGTTCTTTAATAAAAGGTTTTAACTCAACCAAGGCAATCTCTTGTGAAGAAATAAGTATGAGAGTGTATACATTGAAGAAGAGGTTCAATACAGCCTGCGGGTTCAAACAAGAAAGCTTATGGGGTGTACTAAAAAGCTTTGTAAACTTTAAGATGTGTGAGTGAGGACAAGGGGGCATTGAATCATGCAGGGTGATAAATTCACACTTCTTAGACCCAGACTCAATTTTCGGTGAAAAGAAAACAGCATTGGGATTAAGTCTAGAGATTTTTTCTGCCTCCACATCAAAAACTTTAATACTGTTCCTAACACCAAAATTAATCTCAACTCTCCCCCCCACCCCCAATTTCACAGAACACTGGCTTTGCACAACCTTGCTTTTGCAGGTTAGCAACAAAGAACCAATGCTGGATAAAAAAGTATTAATCTCAGGATCCTCCTGAGAAGAAATATTTTGTTCCACTGGTGTAACTAATTCAGGCCGATTAGCAAATCAAATTTTTCTTTGCAGGTGTCTTTATTATTCTGTGGAATTCAGTACATGTATTCTTTGTATGACATTTGGGGAGTGCATGACTCAACATACTATCTAAAGAACCATCCTTATTAGCGGTCCTTTCTGTAACAGCTTGAATGGCACTATCAAAGTCCCCGTCCATATCAGGTTTAAGCAACCCCACCACTTGTGATATATTTACTTCTGAATTTGTTACACCATTTTTTCCCACTAATTCCTGAGGCAGGGGTCAGGGAGGCCTTACATTTGGACATATCAGACCAATGTGTGGCCAAGATCTTAACTGCCACTACATAATTATCCAAAGAAGATATTCTGGATCTATGATGGGAGAGCTTACCCTCCGAAACTGGTCTCTTAGGCTGTGTGAAGCAGTTGATAAAACTTCAAAGCAGAGATAACAGTACCAGACAGGCCTGTCCAAGCCCACTGAACAATAGAGAGCGCTCAGACCTCTGGAGCCTACATGGGAAGTGGTCCCCTTTCAGGACTTGGTGGGAAAGGCCCTGCAGTGGTGTCAGCTAGGGGTGGAGCTGAGGCCCCCAGAGCAGATGTATCAATTGACCCCCTGGGTGACACCATCTTGAAATGTCTTAACAGGCTGTGCAAGAGGGTGGGGACAGGGACGGTGAGGTATGTGGCAACCCAGGTTAGGCCAGAGGAGCCTCGCTTCCAGAATCTTCCATGTCAACTTAAAAGATCTTGTGCAAGGGGAAGAGCGCTCGCTTGGTTGGGATTTTCTGCTTGACACTGGGACTGTAGGTGGCAGCCATGGACAACTGCAAGAAGGAACACTCTGACATTCATCAGTCAGGACTCATTACAGTTGCCCTCATAGAGGGACTCTCCCCAGGACCAGGGATACTGGTCTCCTTACACCCCATGCGGACTAGCTGGTCAAAGAACTGGACTTGTACACCAAGGAGGAGAGAAGCCCAGATGAGTTAAAAGGAGCAAGTCTGGTGCAAGAAGCCAGTGGAACCAGCTCCTAGCCAAGTTTGCTATCTTAAAGGCCATGAAGCCTAAGGAAAGTGCTCCAGGTGGCTAGGGCTCACTACCCGGAGTAAAATGAGCCCCCACCTCACACCATGTGCCACCCGGGGGGAGGGACCCTACAATGAGCCACGCCAGAGAAAAACTGGTGGATCCCACTGCAGCTGCGGTGGGAGCTGGCGGGGCAGTGTGGGGTGAGCTTTCTCTGCCAGCTCCAAAAACTGGAGGCATGAGGGGTGCCCAGTTGTGACTGGGCACCCTAAAACAAAGAGAGGGAGCACAAAGGCAGTCGCTCTCGCCAGAGGGAGCGCTCAATAATGCTCTGTGGGGCCTGCATTGTACAAAAATATTTTTGGTGGTGGCCCCAGGATGGTGGAGCCACCGACACAAACATCAAAAAGAGTGCAAGGGAGCTGCAGAGGCATCACAGTTACCTCACCCCCCCAAGGGCCCAAGGTATTTTAGAAAAAGTACTAACCCTAAGGGTCACACGTGAATCCAGAAAATTCTTCAAGCTGCAAAACTATTCCAAATGGTTAGTAACCATTCTGTTCTGCACCTTGAATCGTTTGCTCTCCTTTGGAGGTGTATCTAAATTGGGGTTAAGTCTGCAAACAGATACTTCAGTACACCCTGCCCCACTTGTGATTTTGTTCTCAAAATATTTTTTGGTGATGGTGTGGACTGAAGACCATGAACTGCCATACATATATCGCTTATTGCCAATTTTGCTAGGAACGCCAAGGTGGCTCCCTTTTTCCTGTAGAATGTGCTTTAGGCCTTGCCTCTAAGCATGTGCCTGATTTTTGATAGCATAACTCAATTGTTTGCACTATCCATCTTTCAATGATGCCCTTGGTCACTGGTGACCTTTTGCTTGAGACAACGAAAGATATGAACTCTCTAGGTAGTACATTACAGCCCTGCATTCATCCAGCGTATGTAGAGCTCTCTTAGCTTGTAGTATGAGTTGTAGAAAGAAGTGTGGAAGTTTATTGTTTCATTTACATTAAACTTTTATATGACCTTGCAGAGGTGGCATGGTTGGTTTGCATTACTACCCTGTCATTGTGTATCTGCAGGTGACTCTTGGGTGCTTAGTGCTTATAGTTCGCCCACCTTGCACAGTGATGTGATGGGGACTAGGAACGCGTTTCTTACAGGTCAGGAACCACAGTTGTGCCTTGTGCAGCAGCCTAAAGGGTGCCTTCACTAATTGTGTTAACACCAGGTCCAGGTTCCACATTGGTGTTGATGCTGATTGGGATGAAGCTATTCTTTTTGCTCCCTCAAGAAACTTTTTAATCAATGGTGCTGCACTTCAGCAATGTAACAAAGGATCATCCCTATGTACAGAGGTACAAAATAGAAAGTCTTGTTATGAGTATACTGGAGGGCATTGTTGAGCAGCCTATTTCAGATTTGATTACAATCTACCCAAATGCATCATGTATACTGGATACAGACCTTTCTTGTGATTCAGATTTGCTGTCAGAGCTTCAGTAGCCCTGTTAACCCATGTTTCATACGACTGAGCTCGCGATCTTACACCTTGCAGAAGCAATGGAAGGTCCTCTAGAGGGTACCGGTACCTTGAGATACAAGAAAAAAAAAAATAGTAAGATCAAATGTCGGCCTATAAAGACATCCACTTCTCTTAAATTTTCAGCAGTGACATTTCAGTGAGTGGTGCTTTTCATATTTCCACAGTGGTATCACACCAACGATGTATGTATAATTACCACATGGCAAAACCAGGATGCCTTTATAAAGAATGGGACTGTAAGGGAAGAAGCAAACAGGGAGTCTCCCAATCCCAGCTCATTTCTACCCAGACCTTAATGCCTGGACTATTTGTTTCTGTCACCCTCACGAGTAACATCATCTTGGCAAAGACAGATGTAGCACTTCTGAGGTATTACTATCAGTGAGATCTTTTGTCTGCACTTCCACTGAAACTTTTTAAAGAAAATATTTCGGACAGCAGCCTCTGCCAGCCTCACCCTTCACACAGATGATTTATACAGAATCCACATTATTGCTACGTTGACAGGCTTAATTGCTATTGCCAGACGAGACTGCCATTCTAATGCATTTATAGACATCTTTGAATTATATAACATGAGATTCATGATAACCCACAATTCCAGAATACCCAGAGAGTGGTTTCGGTCTTTAATTGCAAAATAATTCGAAGTTCAATTGGTCAATTAATTTGTTCTATACAGACAGGAATATTCACGCACAATATGGATAGCCAAACTAAAGGTTATAACATTTCTGTGATGACAAACAGCATAAAAGCCTTAAGAACATTACACCTAATTTGCAGAATATAACAAATATTGTTTTCAAAAACAGAGGCAACCGCTTGACAGCATTCAAATCAATGCTATGAAGGAGTTAACACATTTATTATGTTCTGCATCTATTTTTCCAATATAGACTCTATATTGTAGCAGCTTTGTAATGTTTGAAAATACAGCCAGGCAATAATCAGGATCTGGAAACATTTTTAACTTCTGCAGAAGGGCACTATGCACCACAAGGGGTGTTGGCTTCCTCACAGTAAAATGCCCCAAATAGGCTTCAATTCTTTAATCTAACTCGAAAAGGCAATGATTAGCATTTGTATGCACTGAAATGATTTTGCCACCTGACAAGTATCCAAGATCAGTATATCTCAAAGAAGAACATAAGTAGCTGCCACCTTCCTAGAGATTTGGCTCTGATCCCTTTAACCCTTTCGCTGCCAGGCCATTTTTTGGCTATTTGGGGCAGTTCGAACTTATGCCCTCATAACCTTTTTTCCCACATAAGCTACCCACGCCAAATTTGTGTCCTTTTTTTCCAACATCCTAAGGATTCTAGAGGTACCCAGAGTTTGTGGGTACCCCTGAAGGAGACCAAGAAATTAGCCAAAATACAGCAAAAAGTTCGGTTTTTCAAAAGAATTTGAAAAAAGAGCTGCATAAGAAGGCTTGTGTTTTTTCCCCTGAAAATGACATCAACAAAGGGCTTGCGGTGCTAAAATCACCATCTTCCAGCCTTCAGGAACAGGCAGACTTGAATCAGAAAGCCCAATTTGTCAACATAATTTTGGCATTTTACTGGGAAATACCCAATTTTTACGATGTTTTGTGCTTTCAGCCTCCTTCCAGTTAGTAACAGAAATGTGTGTGAAACTAATGCTGGATCCCAGAAAGCTAAACATTTCTGAAAAGTAGACAAAATTCCAAATTCAGCAATGGGTAATTTGTGTAGATCATACAGGGGTTTCCTACAGAACAGCTGAAATGAATAAAAAAATTGAAATTGAGGTGAAAAAAACCTGCCATTTTTCTCCACGCCTTACTCTGTAACTTTTTCCTGCAATGTCAAATTTTTTAAAGCAATATAGCGTTATGTCTGCTGGACTCTTCTGGTTGCGGGATATATGGGGCTTGTAGGTGCATCAAGAACCATAGGTACCCAGAGCCAATAAATGAGCAGCACCTCGCAGTGGGTTTTCATTCTATACCGGGTATAGACCGAAAATAGGTATCAAGAAAACCTTTGTATTTCCAAAATGGGCACAAGATAAGTTGCTGAGAAGCAGTGGCTATTTGCACATCTCTGAATTCAGGGGTGCCCATACTAGCATGTGAATTACAGGGTATTTCTCAAATAGACGTCTTTTTTACACACTGTCTTACATTTGGAAGGAAAAAAAGTAGAGAAAGATAAGGGGCAATGACACTTATTTTGCTATTCTGTGTTCCCCCAAGTCTCCCGATAAAAATGGTCTCTCACTTTCGTGAGTAGGCCTAATGCTTGCGACAGGAAACACAACATGGACACATCACAATTTTACATTGAAATCTGACATGTTTTTTGCAAAGTCTCTAGCTGTAGATTTTGCCCTCTAGCTCAGCCGGCACCTAGAGAAACCTACCAAACCTCCGCATTTTTAAAAACAAGACACCTAGGGGAATCCAAGATGAGGTGACTTGTGGGGCTCTCTCCAGGTTTTGTTACATAGAATCCTTTGCCAACCTCAAAATTTGGTAAAAAAAATAAAAATAAAACCAAAAAAAAAAACACTTTTTCCTCTTATTTCGGTGACAGAAAGTTCTTGAATCTGAGAGGAGCCACAAATTTCCTTCCACCCAGCGTCACCCCAAGTCTCCCGATAAAAATGGTACCTCACTTGTGTGGGTAGGCCTAGCGCCCGTGACAGGAAAGGCCCCAAAACACAAACTGGACACATCACATTTTCCCAAAGAAAACAGAGCCGTTATTGGCAAAGTGCCTAGCTGTGGATTTTGGCCTCTAGCTCAGCCGACACCTAGGGAAGCCTACCAAACCTGCGCATTTTTGAAAACTAGACACCTATGGGAATCCAAGATGGGGTGACTTGTGTGGCTCTCTCCAGGTTCTGTTACCCAGAATCCTTTGCAAACCTGCAAACCTCAAAATTTGGCCTAAAAAAAACTTTTTCCTCTCATTTCGGTGACAGGGAGTTCTGGAATCTGAGAAGAGCCACAAATTTCCACTTGTGTGGTTAGGCCTAGTGCTTGCAAAAGGAAATGCCCCAAAACACTATTTGAACACATCAAAATTATCAAATACAAAACTACCTGTTTTTGCGGGGCAAGGGACACCTGCGTTTTTGGTCTTGGGCTCAGCTGCCATCTAGGGAAACCTACCAAACCCAGACATTTCTGAAAACTAGAAACCCGAGCGAGTCCAGGGAGGTGTGACTTGCGTAGATCCCCCAATGTTTTCTTACCCAGAATCCTCAGCAAACATCAAATTTAGCTCCCAAAAAAGTAAATCCGTTTTTTTCCCACATTTCTGTGTGGGATCTACCACCCCAACGTTCCCCTCAGTCTCCCGGTAAAAATTATACCTCACTTGTGTAGGTGAGCCAAGTGCCTGTGATAGGGAAGAGCCAAAAACATGTCGAAATTGAGGGTGAACCAAAGAGGGTCCAAAGGGGCAGTTTGAAAAAAAAACATTTTTAGGCTGACAAGTGCAGCAGAATTTTTATCGGTATAGATGAGACTATGTTGGGTGACTTCCCCTCAAGTGTAGAGTCCTTTGGACCTTGCTGGTCCCCAAAACTTTGCAAATATAGCTTCAGCTCCTGCTTGCATTTGTCAGTGCTTGTTGGTGGCCTTGCTGGTCACTGACCCTCCTGCAATCCGGCGACCGTCGGGGGAGAGCTCATAGGCAACTCCTGAGATCTTCTGCAGCTCCTGGACACCACAGCTGGACTTCTTCCTCAACCGACTTGCCAGAACTTCACCTCTAAGAGGGTGGGCATTGCCGCCTGCACCACCTGGGCACCTCCAAGGGTGCTAGACTCTGTCCCCCTTCCTTTTCAGGTCATCCATGTCTGGAATCCATCCCTGGGTTCCACTGGCCTAGTCCCTAGGGTTGTAACAGCAGCTGGACAATCCGAGACTTCCACTGACTTCAGTGAGAGTCCCTTCTCTGCTCTGCATTGTGGTCTCCTGGTGAAGGAACTCCTGTCTTCTGGGTATCCTTGGTTGGGGTACTCTCCAACCTTCCATCTGTCTTATGGTTCCTCTGGGTCCACTAGAAAGATCGTGAACCATACAAACTACAACCTCTACTTCACTGTGTTAGCCTAAGGGCTGGTAGGTAACCCCTCTGCACCCGGTCGCTTGGACACTTGCTCTACTTACCTCTGGTGTTAACCACTTACCTAGGTTGGGTTCACTATTTTGCATTACACTTACTTAGTATACAGTCCCCCCACCCTAATTGGACCCTGCACATTTAATGCTATTTCAGCTTCTTATTTGGGTGATATATTGTGTGTATAAATACCAGTGCTAGACTAGTAGTTAGTGCTGTAATTTAAAAAATCCTTTATTTTTGCAACACTTGTGTGGTTCTTTCTTGTGTGAGAGTTACTGTTTGACTATTCTGGTATTGCAAGTGCTTTACATTCCTCCTGGATACGCTTTAGCTGCTTGCCTCAGCTACCAATAGAGGGCTTTTGCTATCTGGACACCTAAACACTATCACTAAGGGGTGCCTGCACTCAGAATTGGGTGCCACCCCATATGTGTATACCATAAACTGAGCCAGCCTCCTACAGCCAAACAGGTGTCCCACCTCCAGGCTAGTACCACTCTTAAGATGGGCTACTCCGAGGTGGACATGATTTTGCAGAGGTAGCCATCTTTGAGTTGGCATACCTAGGAATTTTAGGACAGGGTTATACCCGCTTCCCACAGGAAGTGGTCATACAGTGGGCGTTCTGACCCCAAGGGTCAGTTGCCCATTGGCTACTTCCCTACACACCCCTAAACCTCCTAAATTGAGTATTTAGGGGAGCCCTTGGACCCAGAGAAGCAGATCCTGGTGACCTAAGAAGACAAAGGACACCGAAGAGATGCAACAGCAGAAGAGGAGAAAAGAAGCAGCTGACCCAACCTCGCCAGCCTCTCTGCATCAACTCGACCTGCAGCTGTGACTTCAGAACCCTGGGAAGACTGCCTACCTTCGAAAAGACTCAAGACCTCCTGTGAACAGAAGCCTGTTCTTTAGCAAACTCTAAAAGAAGGGACTCTGAAGCTTCTGGAACCACCAAAACCTGACACTTAAAGCCACCACTGCACCTGCCATCTCAAACCTGCGTTGAAGTGAACCACCAGTGCCAACAAGGTTCCTTAGCCTCCCAGAGGCCGAGTCTATCGTGGTTTCATCCCTCCTAAGCTCCCCAACGATGCCTACAGCCTGTACATGCAGTCCCACTCTACCGTGACCACTCCAGTCAGAAAAAAAACTGACACCTAAGGACACCTCTCCACCCGTCACCCCTGAGCCATGGAGAAGAGGATGAAAGGTGCCTACCTGTGTTAGAGCAGTGTGAGGCTTGAGCCATGCTGTTGGTTCAGCCCTACTGGCCTCCTTGCCAGAATCTGAAGCCTCTTTTCGCAATGACCGATCTCCATAGGAACGCATTGGGCACCCAACGCTGTTTTTAACTCTGCACCCAGCCGCCCTCATGACTCTTAGGTTGTACTGTTGGTGCTGCCTTGGTACTTGCCTGCTACCTTAATTAACAGAGATTGGTCTTGTAGGTCGCTGTAGTCCACGTTTGCAAACATGTATGACCTCAACTTCTTCAATGCCCAGACCACAGCAAAGGCCTCCCTCTCAATAGCTGACAAACGCTTTACTCTGGGTGTCAACCTTCTGCTGATGAAACTAACAGGTTGATGCTGGCCCTCTTCATTTAGCTGAGATAGTATTACTCCTATTCCTATGTCTGAAGCATCAGTCTGGACAACAAATGGTTTTGTATCATCTGGGCTTTTTAAGAAATGGAGCTGAGCACATAGCTGTCAAGAGGCCTTTGATGCCCTGAAACAGGCCAACTGTCCATTGTACCTCTTTAGGCATCTTTTGGGAAGTGAGATCATTTAAGGGGGTCGCAATGGAGCCATACCCTTTAAAAAACTCCTGTAGTACCCAGTCACCCTAAAAAGGCTCTCGCTTGAGTCTATGTAGTTTGCGCAACCCAATCCACATTGGTTTGGATTTAGCTTTGAAGTGGTTGAACTTGGCCTACACCTACCAGGTGGCCCAAGTAAACCACTTTGTTCTGCCCTATCTGCCATTTTGTAGCCTTGATAGTGAGGACTGCCTTTTTCAAGGTCTCAAGTACACTCCTGAGCTGGACCAGGTGATCCTGTCACGTGGAGCAAAAGACAGCAATGTCATCAAGATATGCTGGACTGAAGTCTTCTAGGCCTGCTAGAACTTGATTCACCAACCTCTGGAATTTGGCAGGTGCATTTTGCAGACCAAAGGCCATCACTGTGAAGTGTTAATGCCCACCAGGAGTGGAAAATGCTGTTTTAGGCTTGGCAGCATCAGTTAGCTTAATCTGCCAATAGCCTGCTGTCAGGTCAAAAGGGCTGAGGTACCTGGCTGAAGCCAGAGTATCAACCAGCTCATCTGCCCTAGGAATTGGATGGGCATCAGTCTTTTAAACTGCACTGAGGCCTCTGTAGTCTACACAAAACCTAATTTTTTTTTTTACGTTTGAGAAGGAGGCTTTGGTACAAGGAATAAAGGTCTAGCCCAAGAGCTATCTGAAGGCTCAATCACCCCCAAATCCAGCATCTTTTGGTCTTCTGCTCTGATGCAATCTCTGACATGGTCGGCCGCCTGTAGAGTTAATTCTTGACAGGCAGACTATCACCCGTGTCTACACCATGTGCACACCAGGTTGTCTGACTGGGTGACAGAGACAACAGTTCAGAAAACTGACTTATGACTGCCTCTCTGGGCAGCAACAAGCTGACTGCAGACAAATCTGCAAATACCTCCCCCCATCTACCCAACCATCAACAAGGTTGTGGGAGAGAAGGTCAGGGAGAGGGTCACTCTCTGCCTCCTGCCCTTCATCAGTCCTGTCATAGTAGGGTTTGAGGCAGTTCATATGAAACACCCTGTGGGGGCTTCTTGGAGTGCCCAGGTCAACTAAGTAGGTGGCCTCACCTTTCTGCTCTACTATTGTGTGGGGGCCACTCCACTTGTCTTAGAGTGCTCTTGGGGCCAGAGGCTCTAAGACCTACATCTTCTGTCCTGGCTGGTAAACAGTCAGTACAGCCTTTTGTTTATGCCACTGCTTTTGAAGCTCTTCGCTAGCCTCAAGTTTTTTGGAAGCCTTCTTCATGTACTCTGCCATGCATGTGAGAGTGCAGGCCTAGTGCATAGTAAACTATGTCCTGTTTAGGGGGTTTGAGAATTTGTTCACAACCCTTCTTGACAAGAGTAAGAGGACCCCTAACTGGATATCCAAACAGAAATTCAAATGGACTTTAATGCACTCCCTTCTGTGGAACCTCTCTGTAGGCGAAAAGAAGGCAAGGTAATAGGACATCCCATTGGCTCTTCAGTTTCTCTGAGAGTCCCATAATCCTACCTTTTAGGGTTTTGTTTAACCTCTTAACTAACCCATTTCCTTATGGATGATAAGGTTTGGCTAATTTGTATATTACACCACATTCCTTCCACATTACTTTGAGGTATCCAAACATCAAGTTTGCACCCCTGTCGGATACAACCTCCTTACGAAAGACCACCTTGGAGAAGAATCCCAGGAGGACCTTGCACGAGCTGTAGTGGTCCTAAGAGGAATGGCCCCTAGGTACCTGGTGGCATGGCCCACCAGTATAAACCTGTTCCCAGATGCTGTAGGATGGTGAAGGGGAAAAACTATTTCAATCCCAACCCTGTGAAATAGTACCCCAACCACTGTTGGTGAAACTAGAGGGGACCTTTTTAGTGCCACCTGACTTGCCACTGACTTGGCAGGTGACACAGGAAAGATA
The DNA here is from genome assembly GCF_031143425.1 of Pleurodeles waltl. Lineage (NCBI taxonomy): Eukaryota > Metazoa > Chordata > Amphibia > Caudata > Salamandridae > Pleurodeles > Pleurodeles waltl. The sequence continues at coordinate 201,385,276 of NC_090442.1, read as the reverse complement.
AAACTCCTTGGTGTCTTCAGACATGTGAGGCCAGTGAAAGTGTGGGACAAATCTGTCCCATGTTTTGCTTTGCCCAAGATGCCCTGCAATGGGAATGTCATGTGCCAGGGTGAATAAGAACTCCCTAAACTTCTGAGGTATGACCAACCGTCTGGTGGCACTAGATTTGGGGTCCCTAGCCTCTGAGTAAAGAAGACCATTATCCCCAGTAGATCCTGTTGGACCCACTGACATCTCCTGCCTCTTGTGCAGCAGCTTGCTGTGAGGCCTTGAAGGGAGTGGCAGGATTTCTGCCCCAGACTTAATTCGTCCCTGGAAGGTCCTCCTGCACCTGAGAGCTCTGCCGATTCAGACCCAAGCTCCTCTGGTGTAGGTTCCTTGCAGGGGGCAAAATCATTTCCCTGAGGAGACTGATCCTCACATGAGGACTGCGTAGAGGATACTTTCCTAGCCTCCTGCCTCTCTTTTAGGGAGATTCCTGTGCCATTATTCCAGGCTCCAGGGCTCCTTGCTCTCCCTGTTTCTTGGCCTGTGCCCTTGTCGCTACAAAAACACTTACAGTGATGCCCAGCATTGAAGCATGGGCCTGTAACTCCACTTCAACCAAGACTGAGCTCTGTAAACTATTGCCCAATGCAAATTCTACAGGAACATAAGAAGGCACTACAATCTTTTTAAGGTGAGTAACCCCCCAGCTAAGGTTAATAATGGCCATGGGGTGGCACAGAGTGATGTTATGAGCGTCAGTTACTTGGCAAGTTTGCCCTAAAAGATGTTGCTCAGGAGACATCTGTTTTCAGTCACCATGGTGACACTTGCACCTGTGTCCCAGTAAGCCTCTGTCTCAATATCATTGATAAGGGGGTACTGTCTGTATTTCCTTATATTCGGAGGCCAGGCCGGCAGAGTGGCAAGGAATAGGCCACCCTCAGATATTAGGACAGCCCAATGGTTTCTCTGACTAGGCCAGAGTCCACTGCAGTACTGAAGGTGAACCCAACTACACCCTTGGTTGTGATACCACTACCAGTGCTATTGCTAGGGGTACTTGGGGTGTGGTAGTAGTACTTTTGGTGCTTTTCTTAGGACAGTTATCACCTGCCTTATGGCCTTTTTCCTTACACAGGAAGCACCAAGGTTTATTTTTGGAAGAGGATAAAGAGGATTTGGGCCCACACCCAGAAGAATTTTGTGGGCCTGATGAAGACTCTTCTATTTGGTAGCCATTTCCCCGTCTTTCTCCTGGGTCATAGAAGAACCTTTCTTCTTTTGGTCAACCCACTGTGAGATTTCTTACTCACCCTGGTGAAACCCATTTGTTTGCCTTCTTTCTCAATTCTTGGGGAGAGGTCAGATCAGAGTCCACCAGGTACTGGTGCAGTTTGTCAGACACACAATTGTTTAGGATGTGCTCTCTCATGATAAGTTTGTCCAGCCCCTCATAGTCATGCACATTACTACCATGTAACAAGCCTTTCAGGGCCTTAACTGCACTGTCAACAAAATCTACCCAATTGTAAGAGGACTCCTTCCGAGTTTCCCTGAACTTAATCCTATACTTCTCAGTTGTGAGCCCAAACCCATCAAAAAGGGCCACTTCCAAGAACTGGTAGTTGTCCGTATCCTCTTTAACTGCCAAAAGTTTGTCTCTGCCTTTGTCCGCAAAGGAGAGCCACCGGATAGCTGCCCACTGCCTTTGAGGGTCCTTCTGGACTTTACAGGCACCTGTAAGGAAATGCCTCCTTGGCATGGTTGCCCCCTGACTTTTTGCCTTTGCTGATGCTATGTTTACAATTGAAAGTGTGCTGAGGCCTGCTAACCAGGCCCCAGCACCAGTGTTCCTTCCCTAACCTGTACTTTTGTATCCACGATTGGCAGACCCTGGCATCCAGATAAGTCCCTTGTAACTGGTACTTCTAGTACCAAGGGCCCTGATGCCAAGGAAGGTCTCTAAGGGCTGCAGCATGTCTTATGCCACCCTGGAGACCTCTCACTCAGCACAGACACACTGCTTGCCAGCTTGTGTGTGTTAGTGAGGACAAAACGAGTAAGTCGACATGGCACTCCCCTCAGGGTGCCATGCCAGCCTCTCACTGCCTATGCTGTATAGGTAAGCCACCCCTCTAGCAGGCCTTACAGCCCTAAGGCAGGGTGCACTATACCATAGGTGAGGGTACCAGTGCATGAGCATGGTACCCCTACAGTGTCTAAACAAAACCTTAGACATTGTAAGTGCAGGGTAGCCATAAGAGTATATGGTCTGGGAGTCTGTCAAACACGAACTCCACAGCACCATAATGGCTACACTGAAAACTGGGAAGTTTGGTATCAAACTTCTCAGCACAATAAATGCACACTGATGCCAGTGTACATTTTATTGTAAAATACACCACAGAGGGCACCTTAGAGGTGCCCCCTGAAACTTAACCGACTGTCTGTGTAGGCTGACTAGTTCTAGCAGCCTGCCACAAACCGAGACATGTTGCTGGCCCCATGGGGAGAGTGCCTTTGTCACTCTGAGGCCAGTAACAAAGCCTGCACTGGGTGGAGATGCTAACACCTCCCCCAGGCAGGAATTGTCACACCTGGCGGTGAGCCTCAAAGGCTCACCTCCTTTGTGCCAACCCAGCAGGACACTCCAGCTAGTGGAGTTGCCCGCCCCCTCCGGCCAGGCCCCACTTTTGGCGGCAAGGCCGGAGAAGATAATGAGAAAAACAAGGAGGAGTCACTGGCCAGTCAGGACAGCCCCTAAGGTGTCCTGAGCTGAGGTGACTCTAACTTTTAGAAATCCTCCATCTTGCAGATGGAGGATTCCCCCAATAGGGTTAGGATTGTGACCCCCTCCCCTTGGGAGGAGGCACAAAAAGGGTGTACCCACCCTCAGGGCTAGTAGCCATTGGCTACTAACCCCCCAGACCTAAACACGCCCTTAAATTTAGTATTTAAGGGCTACCCTGAACCCTAGAAAATTAGATTCCTGCAACTACAAGAAGAAGGACTGCCCAGCTGAAAACCCCTGCAGCGGAAGACCAGAAGACGACAACTGCCTTGGCTCCAGAAACTCACCGGCCTGTCTCCTGCCTTCCAAAGATCCTGCTCCAGCGACGCCTTCCAAAGGGACCAGCGACCTCGACATCCTCTGAGGACTGCCCCTGCTTCGAAAAGACAAGAAACTCCCGAGGACAGCGGACCTGCCCCAAGAAAAGCTGCAACTTTGTTTCCAGCAACTTTAAAGAACCCTGCAAGCTCCCCGCAAGAAGCGTGAGACTTGCAACACTGCCCCGACTCGGCTGGTGGAGATCCAACACCTCAGGAGGGACCCCAGGACTACTCTGATACTGTGAGTACCAAAACCTGTCCCCCCTGAGCCCCCACAGCGCCGCCTGCAGAGGGAATCCCGAGGCTTCCCCTGACCGCGACTCTTTGAACCTAAAGTCCCGACGCCTGGGAGAGACCCTGCACCCGCAGCCCCCAGGACCTGAAGGACCGGACTTTCACTGGAGAAGTGACCCCCAGGAGTCCCTCTCCCTTGCCCAAGTGGAGGTTTCCCCGAGGAATCCCCCCCTTGCCTGCCTGCAGCGCTGAAGAGATCCCGAGATCTCTCATAGACTAACATTGCGAACCCGACGCTGGTTTCTACACTGCACCCGGCCGCCCCCGCGCCGCTGAGGGTGAAATTTCTGTGTGGACTTGTGTCCCCCCCGGTGCCCTACAAAACCCCCCTGGTCTGCCCTCCGAAGACACGGGTACTTACCTGCAAGCAGACCGGAACCGGGGCACCCCCTTCTCTCCATTCTAGCCTATGTGTTTTGGGCACCACTTTGAACTCTGCACCTGACCGGCCCTGAGCTGCTGGTGTGGTGACTTTGGGGTTGCTCTGAACCCCCAACGGTGGGCTACCTTGGACCAAGAACTAAGCCCTGTAAGTGTCTTACTTACCTGGTTAACCTAACAAATACTTACCTCCCCTAGGAACTGTGAAAATTGCACTAAGTGTCCACTTTTAAAACAGCTATTTGTGAATAACTTGAAAAGTATACATGCAATTTTGATGATTTGAAGTTCCTAAAGTACTTACCTGCAATACCTTTCGAACGAGATATTACATGTAGAATTTGAACCTGTGGTTCTTAAAATAAACTAAGAAAAGATATTTTTCTATACAAAAACCTATTGGCTGGATTTGTCTCTGAGTGTGTGTACCTCATTTATTGTCTATGTGTATGTACAACAAATGCTTAACACTACTCCTTGGATAAGCCTACTGCTCGACCACACTACCACAAAATAGAGCATTAGTATTATCTATTTTTACCACTATTTTACCTCTAAGGGGAACCCTTGGACTCTGTGCATGCTATTCCTTACTTTGAAATAGCACATACAGAGCCAACTTCCTACAGCACCCTTTAAAGCAGTAATTCACTTATGAATGTCATCCTCAGACTTGTAAGGAGGGACCATCCTGCTGAGATTCCTGGAATCAAAGGTGTCTTCCCTGACCCTGGACTCTGATGCTGTCAACATGGGATTCTAACCCAAAAATTCTTCCTTTCCATCTCTAGGATCTCTCTCTCTCAAGAGCTAGCTACTGCTTTTTAAACTTTAATTTGACCTTCTCAAGTTTCAGCAAGCTGCTGTGGGGACAGATCGGTCTATTTTTGGAAGACCCATCTGCCCCAAAATGGGGCAGAAAGCCCACCAGAGACCAGGGAAGATTTTTTTTTTTCAAAATGAGAGGGTGGGGGCATGGCCATACCACCACCAGTGGGCAGATGGGGCAATTAACCCCGATCCTCACCACGGGGGGACAGAGAGTCTACTAAATGCAAGGGAATTAAAAACAAATAATAATAGTGGGGTGGTGGCTACCAACCAGTATGGGCCTGGTTATGCCCCCACCCCAACTGAAGGGGGTAACAGTCTTTCAGGTCTCCCCCGCACACTAAAACATCTTATCCCACAGCAATCAAGAGGACACTTGATTATTTTGGGTTTTGGTTTTACATTTGGGCCATGAGAGCTTGGCTAACTCTCAAAATCGTCCCACTTGGAATGGTGAGGGCTGCACTTTTTGAACTTTGGGATGCTGCCATGTAGAAAAATCCACAAGACCTAGACACATCTGAAAACTAAACATCTGGGTGATTCCAGGGTGGTGTGCTTCACATGCACCCGCACCATTTTCTTACCCACAATGCCCTGCAAACCTCCAACTTAGCTGGAAATCACACATTTTTCTGATGGAACGCTCCAGAATCTGCAGGAATCCACCAAATTCCTACCACCCAGCATTGGCTCATCTATACTGATAAAAATTCTGCCCCACTTGTCAGCCTAAATCTTTTTTTTTCCTTCCAAACTGCCCTTTTGGACCCGCTTTGGTTCCCCCTCAATTTCAACATGTTTTTGGCTCTTCCCTGTCACAGGCACTTGGCCCACCTACACAAGTGAGGTATCATTTTTACCCGGAGACTGAGGGGAACGTTGGGTGGTAGGAAATTTGTCCCGGTGTGGTGATCCCACACAGGAATGTGGGAAAAATTTGATTTTTGTTTTAGCTAAATTTGAGGTTTGCTGAGGATTCTGGGTAGGAAAACATTGGGGGATCCACGCAAGTCACACGTCCCTAAATTGCCTCGGGTGTCTAGTTTTCAGAAATGTTTGGATTTCCCTATATGGCTGCTGACCCCAGGACCAAAAACGCAGGTCCTCCCGACCCCCACGTAGTTTGTGGCTCCTCTTAGATTCCAGAACTTTCTGCCACCAAAATGAGACGAAACTGTGTTTTTTTGGCCACATTTTGAGGTTTGAAAAGGACTCTAGGTAACAGAACCTGGTGATAGCCCCACATGTCACCCTATCTTGGATTCCCTTAAGTGTCTAGTTTTCAAAAATGCACAGGTTTGGTATGTTTTCCTAGGTGCTGGCTGAGCTAGAGGCCAAAATCCACAGCTAGGCACCTTCCAAAAAACATATCAGTTTTCTTTGTGAAAATGTGATGTGTCCATGTTGAGTTTCCTGTCACAGGTATCAGGCCCACCTACGCAAGTGAGGTACCATTTTTATCGGGAGACTTGGGGGAACACAGAATAGCAGAACAAGTGTTATTGCCCCTTGTGTTTCTCCACATTTGTTCCTTCGAAATGTAAGAGAGTGTGTAAAAAATACATCTATTTGAGAAATGCCCTGTAATTCACATGCTAGTATGGGGACCCCAGAATTCAGAGATGTGCAAATAACCATTGCTTCTCAACACCTTACCTTGTGCTTATTTTGAAAATACAAAGGTTTTCTTGATACCTATTTTTCACTCTTTATATTTCACCAAATGAATTGCTGTATACCCGGTACAGAATGAAAACCCATTGCAAGGTGCAGCTCATTTATTGGCTCTGGGCACTTGATGAACTTACAAGCCCTCTATATCCCCACAACCAGGAGAGTCCAGCAGACATAACGGTATACTGCTTTAAAGAAAAATAGCAGTTTTTTCACCTCAATTTCAATTTTTTATTTTTTATTTCAGCTGTTATTTTCTGTAGGAAAAACTTGTAGGATCTACACAAATGACCCCTTACTGAATTCAGAATTTTGTCTACTTTTCAGAAATGAGCTTTCCGGCGTCCAGCATTGGTTTCACACCCATTTCTGACACAAACTGGAAGGAGGCTGAAAGCACCAAAAATACTAAAAATGGGGTATATCCCAGTAAAATGCCAAAATGGTGTTGAAAATGTGGTTTTCTGATTCAGGTCTGCCTGTTCCTGAAAGCTGGGAAGCTGGTAATTTTAGCACCACAAACCCTTTGTTGATGCCATTTTTGCTGTAGTTTGGCTAATTTCTTGGTCTCCTTCAGGGAAACCCACAAACTCTGGGTACCTCTAGAATCCCTAGGATGTTGAAATAGGAGGATGCAAATTTGTAGTAGGTAGCGTATGTGGACAAAAAGTTATGAGGGCCTAAGAGCAAACTGCCCCAAATAGCCAAAAAAAGGCCTTGCACCTAAGGGGGAAAAGGCCTGGCAGCGAAGGGGTTAAAGAAAAATAACTTTTCCCTGAGGAACCACAAAACCGCATCCGGACTCACCTCTGCACCAGACGCCCACTGACCGAGGGGCCCACCAGTCCTGTGAAGGTTCCCCAGTGATTCTAAGCCTGAATCCACTGTGGGCTGACCCCTGCCGAACTCTGCCTCGAATCATGCAGCCTCAATCCGAAGACTACCCCTGACCATGACAGCCTGGTAAGCTGTCTTCTCAACGTCAAAGGACACCCCACAACCATAGCCCCTTGACACTGGGGAGCTGGGCTGACAGTGTACCCAAGTCCTTTAACATCTAGGCAGCTGTGGGTTTTCTTTATCCACTCTCCTGACCTGCGCCTACAGCCTTTTTCCAAAACCAATCCCCTCCCATGGTTAACACTGGGTGCCCGATGCTGTGTTGGCACTCTGCACCCGGCCGCCCCCATACTGCTCAAGGTGTAAGTTTGGTGCTACTTTTATGCTTGCCTTAACTCCAGGAGAGAGACCCTTGACCCCGCTTTACTCACCTTAGGGCAGCGCATCTACGTTTACCCCTGTCTCCATTAGTTACCACTGGGCACCAAACACTGTGTTGGCATTCTGCACTCGGCCACCTCCGTGCTGCTGAGGGAGTAAGTTTGGTGCTGCCTTGTGGCCCCCCTTGTGCATACCTCAGCCCCAGGAGATCGACCACTGAAACCGTTTTACTCACTTGCGAGCAGTCAATCTTCGTTCAGAACACAGTCTCCATTGGTTAACACCGGGCACAGAATACTGAATTTGACCTCTGCACCTGGCCACCCCTGCGCCATTGTGGGTGCACTCTAGCTACAAATATAAACTTTGTCTGGTGTTCCTGCAGCTATGCCCTCTCATGTAATATAATGCACCCTGTCTGATTGCTGTAAGGTCTGTTGGAGAGGTGACTTACATGTACTGCATGCAGTGTTAGGAGACATGGCACAAAGGCTGTGTGCCATGTCATATTTTCGCTTTCGCCTGCACCAAGACACGCAGCCTGCAATGGCAGCCTGTCATGTGCTTGGTGAGGAGTCCCTTAGAGTGGTACAATTAGTGCTGCAGCCCTTAAGGACCTTCTTCAGTACCCCAGGCCCTGGGTACCGGGGGTACCAGTTACTAGGGACTTAGAGTGTGCTAAAGGTTTCGCCAACTGGGAAACAACTGTGCAGCTACAGGAAAGAGCTCTGGCACTGGGGACATGGTTAGCAGGAACCCATTCACTTTTAGTCGAAATCACATCATGTGCCAGGCAAAAAGTGGGGGGTGACAGTGTCAAAAAGAGGCACTTTTCTACAGTCCCCCTGAAGAGTACCCTGCCAGATTTGGTCGCCCCAAGTAAATCTTGTGTGACACTTACACAAGATTTCTTTGAAAAACTTTCTAAGTGTCCAATGCATTGACTTTGCCAAGACTTGTTTGCAGTTGAGTAAAACTGCAATGGTTTATTTTTGCTTGTAAAATCAATATCTCCAGAACCCTCTGGTGGATCTTTTTCATCCTAGTGTAATTTGTATAAAAAATGCAGAGCAAGAACATGTCCTCGGCTTCGAGCGAGTTACTTCTGTGAACTGTAACTGGTGAATTGTAAGGTTTTATAGAGCTTAAAATAGAATGTTTTAATTGACATTCTCAACTAACTTTACGGTCTATTTCACCTATTTAGAAACTATAAATACTTACTTGTGTGGTACAATACAATGGGGTTAAAGTTGCACGGTAAAGGTAAAAACCCATTGTGTGCAGCTACATTGGGAGTAAAGACTGCGGGGTAAAGGTAACATACCACCAGTGACATATTTGGTGGGGGTCCATCACTGACACATGCTTATCGCAGTCCTTGCAGGCTTTGAGGCCTGTAGTTTTAGCTTGTAGTTTCAGGGGGAAAATGTCCCTTCCCCAATATAAAAATCTTAACAAAATAAGTTCTGTCAAAAGGCAGAAAACAAGGGAATGTGCTACAGATTCTATCCGGAAGCCATGGAAAGAAAGGAACTGACATCAGTGAGCAGGAGTGGTATCTACATGTGGCTCTGATGTTATTTCCGGAAGGCAGAACTGAGTTCAGGCAAAACTGCAGGACACCTCCTACTACCTGCGTGAGAGGAAACTGCTTAGAAATTTCTCTGGATCCAGTGTGACGTCTTGGGATATTCACAAGGTAAGGGTTCAGCAGTTAGAAGTATCCATTAGAAACTAATGTGTGGCTGAGAGATTACCCTACAGACCTCTCTGGCTTTAAATTACAGGAAGTGCCAAAGGCAATGCTGTACAAAGATGTATAAGAAGGCATCTCGCAGAGCCAAGAAAACTAGCCTGAGGTCCAGGAGTCTGAAGAATGTAGCACACAGTTTAAACTCAACTTTTCTGAGTTATGAGTTTAGAATTCTAAGGTCAAGCATAGGCAGCAGGACAACAAAGGCTTCAAGAACCATAAGTAATTTAAGTTAACATACCTTGCATTGTCCTTAATAGGGAAATGTTCCACAGGACTCCTTCAAATTAATGATGATACTGCTTCCTTCATAAACTTATGAAGAGAGAGTGTTGAAAATATGGGACTGTATGGACTCTTAATGACAGGAAGGAAATACCTTCTATAATGTAATACCCCTCCTGTTGTTTGTCAGAAATAAAAACTTCTATACCCTCTGCTAGTAAACTGAGTAGTTCAGACAAAGTCAGTACATCGATACTGTGGTTGCTGATGTACTGAGGGCAGTAGAAGACTGTGGGCATGGTTCTACAACTCATATCCGGCAATTACAGATTCTGTTGAAGATACTGTGACAATAGTTTTAGTTGGAAAAAGAAAGATAACCATATGCCTTAACCTTTTGGTACTTTTAGTGAACATTCCGATTGAGCAATTCCTGACCCAAAGACAAAGTGGCCAGACATCTATGTTTTAATCTATTGACTGATTCACCTAGTTTATTGCATGTCATCAAGAAAGATGTTACTCGAGAATTAAGTCACGTCCACAAAAAAAAAAAAAAGAAAACGAGGTTGACCACATCTGCACATGTGTGTAGAAGGACACCAGCCCTCAAATGTTTGGAGGACTTCATTCCATCATTCACAATGTTATTGAAAGGATATCTGTGTATTTGTGAGGGTATATATTGTACAACCATAGCCAAGGTGAAGATAATGCTGTAAAAAGCAAAGTACACAATATGTAAAAACTGACATGGTGGAGAATAGGGCAGTTCAGAACTTAGTCAATGTAATGAAATAGTTATTTTTGACTATTGACTTTATGTTGCACCACTTGGCATCTGGATTAATTGTTCAGTGTTCACCAATTGCAGATTACATTTTGTATTCAGTTTAGCTGCCTATTGACTTTATTGTAGCGTTAGACATTGCAGTTGAGCTGTGTTTTTCCAAATGGTAAACTGTGATTGTTTTTTCGTATTCTTGCTCACCGAACAGTTAGTCAGTCAGCATTATAAGAATGTACATGTTTTTTCAGTGCAGGGAACGGTTCGGCCTTGGAAGAAGAGCCTTGAGGAGTTGGCCAGTTCTCAATGGTTTTCCTTCCAACTCTGACCTACAGTAGCCAGCATGTTTGAATATTTCTCTTTCATGGGAGGGGTTTTCTCCAGAAAGCCATTTTGGTTCTTTAAGATATAAAAAAAGGTGGCCCTGCTCAGTAGCAAGGGAATTGTCCCGTGAGGGTGGATAGCTCTTTCTCGCAGTTGAACGGGGTCATCTTCTTGCTGGCATGAGAAAGATGAAGAGCTTGGCAGGCCCTACGGTGATTAATTTTTACTTTATTCTTTGCTTTGCAATTATGCTAGAATATAATCACATATATTTGCTGTGTACATTGCAGTTGAGAATCATTTTAAGTATATTTTCCTTTCATTGCTGTGACTATTTTTAAATGTGTGCTTTCGACCTACTAATCTTCCTTTTAGGAACCTGGCGGTGAAATAATAATAAATGTCTTCTTTGAACTGAGAAATGCATTCTAGAGATTTTTGTCAGCTCGGTCATTAGTGAAAGCAAAAGAGTCAACAGATGAGAATGAGATACGGAGTTCTTTTAAAAGGTGTTTCTACAGCTTTTTCCTGAACTGAAGGAGGGGTCTTAGGAAGTCCTGATGAATACAGGAATGTTTTTCTAGATCCTGAGTGCATAAATGCAGAAGACATATGTAGGAAGTTGGCTCTGTATGTGCTATTTCAAAGTAAGGAATAGCATGCACAGAGTCCAAGGGTTCCCCTTAGAGGTAAGATAGTGGCAAAAAGAGATAATACTAATGCTCTATTTTGTGGTAGTGTGGTCGAGCAGTAGGCTTATCAAAGGAGTAGTGTTAAGCATTTGTTGTACATACACACAGGCAATAAATGAGGAACACACACTCAGAGACAAATCCAGCCAATAGGTTTTGTTATAGAAAAATATCTTTTCTTAGTTTATTTTAAGAACCACAGGTTCAAATTCTACATGTAATATCTCATTTGAAAGGTATTGCAGGTAAGTACTTTAGGAACTTTGAATCATTACATTAGCATGTATACTTTTTACATAAAACACAAATAGCTGTTTTAAAAGTGGACACTGCAATTTTCACAGTTCCTGGGGGAGGTAAAGTATTGTTAGTTTTAACAGGTAAGTAAGTCACTTACAGGTTTCAGTTTTGGGTCCAAGGTGGCCCATCGTTGGGGGTTCAGAGCAACCCCAAAGTTATCACACCAGCAGCTCAGGGCCGGTCAGGTGCAAAGGTCAAAGAGGTGCCCAAAACACATAGGCTTCAATGGAGAGAAGGGGGTGCCCCGGTTCCAGTCTGCCAGCAGGTAAGTACCCGCGTCTTCGGAGGGCAGACCAGGGGGGTTTCGTAGTGCACCGGGGGGGACATGAGTCAGCACAAAAAGTACACCCTCAGCAGAACGGGGGCGGCCGGGTGCAGTGTGGGAACACGCGTCGGGTTTCCAATAGTTTCCAATGGGAGACCAAGGGGTCTCTTCAGCGATGCAGGCAGGCAAGGGGGGGGCTCCTCGGGGTAGCCACCACCTGGGCTAGGGAGAGGGCCTCCTGGGGGTCACTCCTGCACAGAAGTTCCGCTCCTTCAGGTGCTGGGGGCTGCGGGTGCAGGGTCTTTTCCAGCCGTCGGGAAATGGAGTTCAAACAGTTGCGGTCAGGGGGAGCCTCGGGATTCCCTCTGCAGGCGTCGCAGTGGAGGCTCAGGGGGGACAACTTTGGTTACTCACAGTCTCGGAGTCACCGGAGGGTCCTCCCTGAGGTGTTGGTTCTCCACCAGTCGAGTCAGGGTCGCCGGGTGCAGTGTTGCAAGTCTCAAGCTTCTTGCGGGGAGTTGCAGGGATCTTTAAATCTGCTCCTTGAAACAAAGTTGCAGTTCTTTTGGAGCAGTGCCGCTGTCCTCAGGATTTTCTTGTCTTTCTTGAAGCAGGGCAGTCCTCAGAGGATTCAGAGGTCGCTGGTCCCTTGGAAAGCGTCGCTGGAGCAGGTTTCTTTGGAAGGCAGGAGACAGGCCGGTAAGTCTGGGGCCAAAGCAGTTGGTGTCTTCTGTTCTTCCTCTGCAGGGGTTTTTCAGCTCAGCAGTCCTCTTCTTCTTGTAGTTTCAGGAATCTGTTTTCCTAGGTTCAGGGAAGCCCTTAAATACTAAATTTAAGGGCGTGTTTAGGTCTGGGGGGTTAGTAGCCAATGGCTACTAGCCCTGAGGGTGGGTACATCCTCTTTGTGCCTCCTCCCAAGGGCAAATCAAAATGGCACCTGGAGCAAAAGAGAAAACAGCATTCTCCACACCTGATGGGCATTTTCAGTTCACTGTTATGCCCTTTGGTTTAAAGAATGCCCCTGCCACCTTCCAAAGGTTGGTGAATCAAGTCCTTGCTGGGTTGGAATCCTTTAGTGCAGCTTATCTTGATGATATTGCTGTCTTTAGCTCCACCTGGCAGGATCACCTGGTCCACCTGAAGAAGGTTTTGAAGGCTCTGCAATCTGCAGGCCTCTTTATCAAGGCATCCAAATGCCAGATAGGGCAGGGAACTGTGGTTTACTTGGGACACCTTGTAGGTGGAGGCCAAGTTCAGCCACTCCAACCCAAGATCCAGACTATTCTGGACTGGGTAGCTCCAAAAACCCAGACTCAAGTCAGGGCATTCCTTGGCTTGACTGGGTACTATAGGAGGTTTGTGAAGGGATATGGATCAATAGTGACAGCCCTCACAGAATTGACCTCCAAGAAAATGCCCAAGAAAGTAAACTGGACTGTAGAATGCCAACAGGCCTTTGACACCCTGAAACAAGCTATGTGCACAGCACCAGTTCTAAAAGCTCCAGATTACTCCAAGCAATTCATTGTGCAAACAGATGCCTCTGAACATGGGATAGGGGCAGTTTTGTCCCAAACAAATGATGATGGCCTTGACCAGCCTGTTGCTTTCATTAGCAGGAAGTTACTCCCCAGGGAGCAGCGTTGGAGTGCCATTGAGAGGGAGGCCTTTGCTGTGGTTTGGCCCCTGAAAAAGCTGAGACCATACCTCTTTGGTACTCACTTTGTAGTTCAAACCGACCACAGACCTCTCAGATGGCTGATGCAAATGAAAGGTGAAAATCCAAAACTGTTGAGGTGGTCCATCTCCCTACAGGGAATGGACTTTATAGTGGAACACAGACCTGGGACTGCCCACGCCAATGCAGATGGCCTTTCCAGGTTCTTCCACTTAGAAAATGAAGACTCTCTTGGGAAAGGTTAGTCTCATCCTCTTTCGTTTGGGGGGGGGGGGGGGGGGGGGGGGGGGGGTTGTGTAAGGAAATGCCTCCTTGGCATGGTTACCCCCTGACTTTTTGCCTTTGCTGATGCTATGTTTTGAATTGAAAGTGTGCTGAGGCCTGCTAATCAGGCCCCAGCACCAGTGTTCTTTCCCTAACCTGTACTTTTGTATCCACAATTGGCACACCCTGGCATCCAGGTAAGTCCCTTGTAACTGGTACCTCTGGTACCAAGGGCCCTGATGCCAGGGAAGGTCTCTAAGGGCTGCAGCATGTCTTATGCCACCCTGGAGACCCCTCATTCAGCACAGACACACTGCTTACCAGCTTGTGTGTGCTAGTGAGAACAAAATGAGTAAGTCGACATGGCACTCCCCTCAGGGTGCCATGCCAGCCTCTCACTGCGTATGCAGTATAGGCAAGACACCCCTCTAGCAGGCGTAACAGCCCTAAGGCAGGGTGCACTATACCATAGGTGAGAGCACCAGTGCATGAGCACTGTGCCCCTACAGTGTCTAAGCCAAACCTTAGACATTGTAAGTGCAGGGTAGCCATAAGAGTATATGGTCTGGGAGTCTGTCAAACACGAACTCCACAGCACCATAATGGCTACACTGAAAACTGGTAAGTTTGGTATCAAAATTCTCAGCACAATAAATGCACACTGATGCCAGTGTGCATTTTATTGTAACATACACCCCAGAGGGCACCTTAGAGGTGCCCCCTGAAACCTTAACCGACTATCAGTGTAGGCTGACTAGTTTTAGCAGTATGCCACACACCAGACATGTTGCTGGCCACATGGGGAGAGTGCCTTTGTCACTCTGTGGCTAGTAACAAAGCCTGTACTGGGTGGAGATGCTTATCACCTCCCCCTGCAGGAACTGTAACACCTGGCGGTGAGCCTCAAAGGCTCACCCCCTTTGTTACAGCACCCCAGGGCACTCCAGCTAGTGGAGCTGCCCACCCCCTCCGGCCACGGCCCCACTTTTGGCGGCAAGGCCGGAGGAGATAATGAGCAAAACAAGGAGGAGTCACTGGCCAGTCAGCACAGCCCCTAAGGTGCCCTGAGCTGAGGTGACTCTAACTTTTAGAAATCCTCCATCTTGCAGAGGGAGGATTCCCCCAATAGGATTAGGGATGTGCCTCCCTCCCCTCAGGGAGGAGGCACAAAGAGGGTGTAGCCACCCTCAGGGCTAGTAGCCACTGGCTACTAACCCCCCAGACCTAAACACAACCCTAAATTCAGTATTTAGGGGCTCCCCTGAACCTAGGAGACCAGATTACGGCAACCTAAGAAGAAGAGGACTGCTAAGCTGAAAAACCTTGCAGAGAAGACGGAGACACCAGCTGCTTTGGCCCCAGCTCTACCGGTCCTGTCTCCCCCACTTCTAAAGACACTGCTCCAGCGACCCTTTTCACAGGTGTAGGAAGTTGGCTCTGTATGTGCTATTTCAAAGTAAGGAATAGCATGCACAGAGTCCAAGGGTTCCCCTTAGAGGTAAAATAGTGGTAAAAATAGATAATACTAATGCTCTATTTTGTGGTAGTGTGGTCGAGCAGTAGGCTTATCCAAGGAGTAGTGTTAAGCATTTGTTGTACATACACATAGACAATAAATGAGGTACACACACTCAGAGACAAATCCAGCCAATAGGTTTTTGTATAGAAAAATATCTTTTCTTAGTTTATTTTAAGAACCACAGGTTCAAATTCTACATGTAATATCTCATTCGAAAGGTATTGCAGGTAAGTACTTTAGGAACTTTAAATCATAAAAATTGCATGTATACTTTTCAAGTTATTCACAAATAGCTGTTTTAAAAGTGGACACAGTGCAATTTTCACAGTTCCTAGGGGAGGTAAGTTTTTGTTAGTTTTACCAGGTAAGTAAGACACTTACAGGGTTCAGTTCTTGGTCCAAGGTAGCCCACTGTTGGGGGTTCAGGGCAACCCCAAAGTCACCACACCAGCAGCTCAGGGCCGGTCAGGTGCAGAGTTCAAAGTGGTGCCCAAAACACATAGGCTAGACTGGAGAGAAGGGGGTGCCCCGGTTCCGGTCTGCTTGCAGGTAAGTACCCGCGTCTTCGGAGGGCAGACCAGGGGGGTTTTGTAGGGCACCGGGGGGGGGACACAAGCCCACACAGAAATTTCACCCTCAGCAGCGCGGGGGCGGCCGGGTGCAGTGTAGAAACAGGCGTCGGGTTCGCAATGTTAGTCTATGAGAGATCTCGGGATCTCTTCAGCGCTGCAGGCAGGCAAGGGGGGGATTCCTCGGGGAAACCTCCACTTGGGCAAGGGAGAGGGACTCCTGGGGGTCACTTCTCCAGTGAAAGTCCGGTCCTTCAGGTCCTGGGGGCTGCGGGTGCAGGGTCTCTCCCAGGCGTCGGGACTTTGGATTCAAAGAGTCGCGGTCAGGGGAAGCCTCGGGATTCCCTCTGCAGGCGGCGCTGTGGGGGCTCAGGGGGGACGGGTTTTGGTACTCACAGTATCAGAGTAGTCCTGGGGTCCCTCCTGAGGTGTTGGATCTCCACCAGCCGAGTCGGGGTCGCCGGGTGCAGTGTTGCAAGTCTCACGCTTTTTGCGGGGAGCTTGCAGGGTTCTTTCAAGGCTGCTGGAAACAAAGTTGCAGCCTTTCTTGGAGCAGGTCCGCTGTCCTCAGGAGTTTCTTGTCTTTTCGAAGCAGGGGCAGTCCTCAGAGGATGTCGAGGTCGCTGGTCCCTTTGGAAGGCGTCGCTGGAGCAGGATCTTTGGAAGGCAGGAGACAGGCCGGTGAGTTTCTGGAGCCAAGGCAGTTGTCGTCTTCTGGTCTTCCTCTGCAGGGGTTTTCAGCTAGGCAGTCCTTCTTCTTGTAGTTGCAGGAATCTAATTTTCTAGGGTTCAGGGTAGCCCTTAAATACTAAATTTAAGGGCGTGTTTAGGTCTGGGGGGTTAGTAGCCAATGGCTACTAGCCCTGAGGGTGGGCACACCCTCTTTGTGCCTCCTCCCAAGGGGAGGGGGTCACAATCCTAACCCTATTGGGGGAATCCTCCATCTGCAAGATGGAGGATTTCTAAAAGTCAGAGTCACCTCAGCTCAGGACACCTTAGGGGCTGTCCTGACTGGCCAGTGACTCCTCCTTGTTGCTTTCTTTGTTCCCTCCAGCCTTGCCGCCAAAAGTGGGGGCCGTGGCCGGAGGGGGCGGGCAACTCCACTAAGCTGGAGTGCCCTGCTGGGCTGTGACAAAGGGGTGAGCCTTTGAGGCTCACCGCCAGGTGTCACAGCTCCTGCCTGGGGGAGGTGTTAGCATCTCCACCCAGTGCAGGCTTTGTTACTGGCCTCAGAGTGACAAAGGCACTCTCCCCATGGGGCCAGCAACATGTCTCTGGTGTGGCAGGCTGCTGGAACTAGTCAGCCTACACAGACAGTCGGTTAAGTTTCAGGGGGCACCTCTAAGGTGCCCTCTGGGGTGTATTTTGCAATAAAATGTACACTGGCATCAGTGTGCATTTATTGTGCTGAGAAGTTTGATACCAAACTTCCCAGTTTTCAGTGTAGCCATTATGGTGCTGTGGAGTTCGTGTTTGACAGACTCCCAGACCATATACTCTTATGGCTACCCTGCACTTACAATGTCTAAGGTTTTGTTTAGACACTGTAGGGGTACCATGCTCATGCACTGGTACCCTCACCTATGGTATAGTGCACCCTGCCTTAGGGCTGTAAGGCCTGCTAGAGGGGTGGCTTACCTATACGGCATAGGCAGTGAGAGGCTGGCATGGCACCCTGAGGGGAGTGCCATGTCGACTTACTCGTTTTGTCCTCACTAGCACACACAAGCTGGCAAGCAGTGTGTCTGTGCTAAGTGAGAGGCCTCCAGGGTGGCATAAGACATGCTGCAGCCCTTAGAGACCTTCCTTGGCATCAGGGCCCTTGGTACCAGAAGTACCAGTTACAAGGGACTTATCTGGATGCCAGGGTCTGCCAATTGTGGATACAAAAGTACAGGTTAGGGAAAGAACACTGGTGCTGGGGCCTGGTTAGCAGGCCTCAGCACACTTTCAATTGTAAACATAGCATCAGCAAAGGCAAAAAGTCAGGGGGCAACCATGCCAAGGAGGCATTTCCTTACACAACCCCCCCCCAAACGAAAGAGGATGAGACTAACCTTTCCCAAGAGAGTCTTCATTTTCTAAGTGGAAGAACCTGGAAAGGCCATCTGCATTGGCATGGGCAGTCCCAGGTCTGTGTTCCACTATAACGTCCATTCCCTGTAGGGAGATGGACCTCCTCAACAGTTTAGGATTTTCACCTTTCATTTGCATCAGCCATTTGAGAGGTCTGTGGTCAGTTTGAACTAGGAAGTGAGTCCCAAAGAGGTATGGTCTCAGCTTCTTCAGGGACCAAACCACAGCAAAGGCCTCCCTCTCAATGGCACTCCAACGCTGCTCCCTGGGGAGTAACCTCCTGCTAATGAAAGCAACAGGCTGGTCAAGGCCATCATCATTTGTTTGGGACAAAACTGCCCCTATCCCATGTTCAGAGGCATCTGTCTGCACAATGAACTGCTTAGAATAATCTGGAGCATTTAGAACTGGTGCTGAGCACATTGCTTGTTTCAGGGTGTCAAAGGCCTGTTGGCATTCCACAGTCCAGTTCACTTTCTTGGAGGTGAGTTCAGTGAGGGCTGTCACAATGGATCCATATCCCTTCACAAACCTCCTGTAATACCCAGTCAAGCCAAGGAATGCCCTGACTTGAGTCTGGGTTTTTGGAGCTACCCAGTCCAGAATAGTCTGGATCTTGGGTTGGAGTGGCTGAACTTGGCCTCCACCTACAAGGTGTCCCAAGTAAACCACAGTTCCCTGCCCTATCTGGCATTTGGATGCCTTGATAGAGAGGCCTGCAGATTGCAGAGCCTTCAAAACCTTCTTCAGGTGGACCAGGTGATCCTGCCAGGTGGAGCTAAAGACAGCAATATCATCAAGATAAGCTGTGCTAAAGGACTCCAAGCCAGCAAGGACTTGATTCACCAACCTTTGGAAGGTGGCAGGGGCATTCTTTAAACCAAAGGGCATAACAGTAAACTGATAATGCCCATCAGGTGTGGAGAATGCTGTTTTCTCTTTTGCTCCAGGTGCCATTTTTATTTGCCAGTACCCTGCTGTCAAGTCAAAGGTACTTAAGAATTTGGCAGCACCTAATTTATCTATGAGCTCATCAGCTCTAGGAATTGGATGAGCATCTGTCTTGGTGACAGAATTGAGCCCTCTGTAGTCCACACAAAACCTCATCTCTTTCTTTCCATCTTTGGTGTGAGGTTTGGGGACTAAGACCACTGGGCTAGCCCCGGGGCTGTCAGAGCGCTCAATGACTCCCAATTCCAGCATCTTGTGGACTTCCACCTTGATGCTTTCCTTAACATGGTCAGACTGTCTAAAGATTTTGTTTTTGACAGGCATGCTGTCTCCTGTGTCCACATCATGGGTACACAGGTGTGTCTGACCAGGGGTTAAGGAGAAGAGTTCAGGAAACTGTTGTAGGACTCTCCTACAATCAGCTTGCTGTTGGCCAGAGAGGGTGTCTGAGTAGATCACTCCGTCTACTGTGCCATCTTTTGGGTCTGATGACAGAAGATCAGGGAGAGGTTCACTCTCTGCCTCCTGATCCTCATCTGTTACCATCAACAGATTCACATCAGCCCTGTCATGGAAGAGCTTAAGGCGGTTCACATGGATCACCCTCTTGGGGCTCCTGCTTGTGCCCAGGTCCACCAGGTAGGTGACCTGACTCTTCCTTTCTAGCACTGGGTAAGGGCCACTCCATTTGTCCTGGAGTGCCCTGGGAGCCACAGGCTCCAGAACCCAGACTTTCTGCCCTGGTTGGAACTCAACCAGTGCAGCCTTTTGGTCATACCAAAACTTCTGGAGCTGTTGGCTGGCCTCAAGGTTTTTGGTTGCCTTTTCCATGTACTCTGCCATTCTAGAGCGAAGGCCAAGTACATAGTCCACTATGTCTTGTTTAGGCTCATGAAGAGGTCTCTCCCAGCCTTCTTTAACAAGAGGAAGTGGTCCCCTTACAGGGTGGCCAAACAGAAGTTCAAAGGGTGAGAATCCTACTCCCTTCTGTGGCACCTCTCTGTAAGCAAAAAGCAGACATGGCAAGAGGACATCCCATCTCCTTTTGAGTTTTTCTGGGAGCCCCATGATCATGCCTTTTAATGTCTTGTTCAATCTCTCAACTAAGCCATTAGTTTGTGGATGGTATGGTGTAGTGAATTTGTAAGTCACTCCACACTCATTCCACATGTGTTTTAGGTATGCTGACATGAAATTGGTACCTCTGTCAGACACCACCTCCTTAGGGAAACCCACTCTGGTAAAGATACCAATGAGGGCCTTGGCTACTGCAGGGGCAGTAGTTGACCTAAGGGGAATAGCTTCAGGATACCTGGTAGCATGATCCACTACTACCAGGATATACATATTTCCTGAGGCTGTGGGAGGCTCTAGTGGACCAACTATGTCCACACCCACTCTTTCAAAGGGAACCCCCACCACTGGAAGTGGAATGAGGGGGGCCTTTGGATGCCCACCTGTCTTACCACTGGCTTGACAGGTGGGGCAGGAGAGGCAAAACTCCTTAACCATGTTGGACATTTTGGGCCAGTAGAAGTGGTTGACTAGCCTCTCCCACGTCTTGGTTTGTCCCAAATGTCCAGCAGGGGGAATGTCATGGGCCAATGTTAGGATGAACTACCTGAACAGCTGAGGCACTACCACTCTCCTAGTGGCACCAGGTTTGGGGTCTCTGGCCTCAGTGTACAGGAGTCCATCTTCCCAATAGACCCTATGTGTTCCATTTTTCTTGCCCTTGGACTCTTCAGCAGCTTGCTGCCTAAGGCCTTCAAGAGAGGGACAGGTTTCTTGTCCCTTACACAGCTCCTCCCTTGAGGGTCCCCCTGGGCCTAAGAGCTCAACCTGATAAGGTTCAAGCTCCAAAGGCTCAGTTCCCTCAGAGGGCAGAACTTCTTCCTGAGAAGAGAGGTTCCCTTTCTTTTGCTGTGTTGCAGTTGGTTTCCCAACTGGCTTTCCTGTTCTCTTGGTAGGCTGGGCCATTCTTCCAGACTCCAGCTCTACTTGTTCACCCTGTGCCTTGCATTGTGCTCTTGTTTTCACACACACCAGTTCAGGGATACCCAGCATTGCTGCATGGGTTTTTAGTTCTACCTCAGCCCATGCTGAGGACTCCAGGTCATTTCCAAGCAGACAGTCCACTGGGATATTTGAGGAGACCACCACCTGTTTCAGGCCATTGACCCCTCCCCATTCTAAAGTAACCATTGCCATGGGATGTACTTTTCTCTGATTGTCAGCGTTGGTGACTGTGTAAGTTTTTCCAGTCAGGTATTGGCCAGGGGAAACCAGTTTCTCTGTCACCATGGTGACACTGGCACCTGTATCCCTCAGGCCCTCTATTCTAGTCCCATTAATTAAGAGTTGCTGTCTGTATTTTTGCATGTTAGGCGGCCAGACAGCTAGTGTGGCTAAATCCACCCCACCCTCAGAAACTAGAGTAGCTTCAGTGTGGACCCTGATTTGCTCTGGGCACACTGTTGATCCCACTTGGAGACTAGCCATACCAGTGTTACCTGGATGGGAGTTTGGAGTGGAACCTTTCTTGGGACAGGCCTTGTCTCCAGTTTGGTGTCCATGCTGTTTACAGCTATGACACCAGGCCTTTTTGGGATCAAAGTTTTTACCCTTGTACCCATTGTTTTGTGAAGAGGCTCTGGGCCCACCCTCCTGTGCAGGTTTTTGGGGGCCTGTAGAAGACTCTTTACTATTTTTAGTTTTGGTTGTCTCATCACCCTTCCCCTGGGGAGTCTTTGTGACCCCTTTCTTTTGGTCACCCCCTGTTGAAGTCTTGGACACCCTTGTCTTGACCCAATGGTCCGCCTTCTTTCCCAATTCTTGGGGAGAAATTGGTCCTAGGTCTACCAGATGCTGATGCAGTTTATCATTGAAACAATTACTCAATAGGTGTTCTTTCACAAATAAATTGTACAGCCCATCATAATTACTTACACCACTGCCTTGAGTCCAACCATCTAGTGTTTTCACTGAGTAGTCTACAAAGTCAACCCAGGTCTGGCTCGAGGATTTTTGAGCCCCCCTGAATCTAATCCTATACTCCTCAGTGGAGAATCCAAAGCCCTCAATCAGGGCACCCTTCATGAGGTCATAAGATTCTGCATCTTGTCCAGAGAGTGTGAGGAGTCTATCCCTACACTTTCCTGTGAACATTTCCCAAAGGAGAGCACCCCAGTGAGATCTGTTCACTTTTCTGGTTACACAAGCCCTCTCAAAAGCTGTGAACCATTTGGTGATGTCATCACCATCTTCATATTTAGTTACAATCCCTTTAGGGATTTTCAACATGTCAGGAGAATCTCTGACCCTATTTATGTTGCTGCCACCATTGATGGGTCCTAGGCCCATCTCTTGTCTTTCCCTCTCTATGGCTAGGATCTGTCTTTCCAAAGCCAATCTTTTGGCCATCCTGGCTAACTGGATGTCCTCTTCACTGGGGTTATCCTCAGTGATTTCAGAGGTGTTGGTCTCTCCTGTGAGGGAACCAGCATCTCTGACTATTATTTTTGGAGTCAGGGTTTGAGGGACCCTGTTCTCCCTAGATAGGACTGGTAGGGGGGAATTTTCCTCCAAGTCACTATCCTCTTCCTCTGAGTTGCCACCCTCAGAGGGGTTGGCCTTTTCAAACTCTGCCAAAAGCTCCTGGAGCTGTATTTTGGTAGGTTTGGGGCCCATTGTTATTTTCTTTATTTTACAGAGTGACCTTAGCTCCCTCATCTTAAGATGGAGGTAAGGTGTGGTGTCGAGTTCCACCACAGTCACATCTGTGCTAGACATTTTGCTTCTAAAAGTTGGAATACTTTTTAAGAATCTACAACTGGTTCTAGAATCTAATTCAAACTTTTACAAACTTTTAAACTCTAAAAGAAATGCTAAACAGGATCTAACACAAGGCCCTAGCAGGTCTTTTAAGAATTTAGAAAACTTTTCAAATTGCAAAAATCAATTTCTAATGACAATTTTGGAATTTGTCGTGTGATCAGGTATTGGCTGAGTAGTCCAGCAAATGCAAAGTCTTGTAGCCCACCGCTGATCCACCAATGTAGGAAGTTGGCTCTGTATGTGCTATTTCAAAGTAAGGAATAGCATGCACAGAGTCCAAGGGTTCCCCTTAGAGGTAAAATAGTGGTAAAAATAGAGAATACTAATGCTCTATTTTGTGGTAGTGTGGTCGAGCAGTAGGCTTATCCAAGGAGTAGTGTTAAGCATTTGTTGTACATACACATAGACAATAAATGAGGTACACACACTCAGAGACAAATCCAGCCAATAGGTTTTTGTATAGAAAAATATCTTTTCTTAGTTTATTTTAAGAACCACAGGTTCAAATTCTACATGTAATATCTCATTCGAAAGGTATTGCAGGTAAGTACTTTAGGAACTTTAAATCATAAAAATTGCATGTATACTTTTCAAGTTATTGACAAATAGCTGTTTTAAAAGTGGACACTTAGTGCAATTTTCACAGTTCCTAGGGGAGGTAAGTTTTTGTTAGTTTTACCAGGTAAGTAAGACACTTACAGGGTTCAGTTCTTGGTCCAAGGTAGCCCACCGTTGGGGGTTCAGGGCAACCCCAAAGTCACCACACCAGCAGCTCAGGGCCGGTCAGGTGCAGAGTTCAAAGTGGTGCCCAAAACACATAGGCTAGACTGGAGAGAAGGGGGTGCCCCGGTTCCGGTCTGCTTGCAGGTAAGTACCCGCGTCTTCGGAGGGCAGACCAGGGGGGTTTTGTAGGGCACCGGGGGGGACACAAGCCCACACAGAAATTTCACCCTCAGCAGCGCGGGGGCGGCCGGGTGCAGTGTAGAAACAGGCGTCGGGTTCGCAATGTTAGTCTATGAGAGATCTCGGGATCTCTTCAGCGCTGCAGGCAGGCAAGGGGGGGATTCCTCGGGGAAACCTCCACTTGGGCAAGGGAGAGGGACTCCTGGGGGTCACTTCTCCAGTGAAAGTCCGGTCCTTCAGGTCCTGGGGGCTGCGGGTGCAGGGTCTCTCCCAGGAGTCGGGACTTAGGATTCAAAGAGTCGCGGTCAGGGGAAGCCTCGGGATTCCCTCTGCAGGCGGCGCTGTGGGGGCTCAGGGGGGACGGGTTTTGGTACTCACAGTATCAGAGTAGTCCTGGGGTCCCTCCTGAGGTGTTGGATCTCCACCAGCCGAGTCGGGGTCGCCGGGTGCAGTGTTGCAAGTCTCACGCTTTTTGCGGGGAGCTTGCAGGGTTCTTTCAAGGCTGCTGGAAACAAAGTTGCAGCCTTTCTTGGAGCAGGTCCGCTGTCCTCGGGAGTTTCTTGTCTTTTCGAAGCAGGGGCAGTCCTCAGAGGATGTCGAGGTCGCTGGTCCCTTTGGAAGGCGTCGCTGGAGCAGAGTTCTTTGGAAGGCAGGAGACAGGCCGGTGAGTTTCTGGAGCCAAGGCAGTTGTCGTCTTCTGGTCTTCCTCTGCAGGGGTTTTCAGCTAGGCAGTCCTTCTTGTAGTTGCAGGAATCTAATTTTCTAGGGTTCAGGGTAGCCCTTAAATACTAAATTTAAGGGCGTGTTTAGGTCTGGGGGGTTAGTAGCCAATGGCTACTAGCCCTCAGGGTGGGTACACCCTCTTTGTGCCTCCTCCCAAGGGGAGGGGGTCACAATCCTAACCCTATTGGGAGAATCCTCCATCTGCAAGATGGAGGATTTCTAAAAGTTAGAGTCACTTCAGCTCAGGACACCCTAGGGGCTGTCCTGACTGGCCAGTGACTCCTCCTTGTTGCTTTCTTTGTTCCCTCCAGCCTTGCCGCCAAAAGTGGGGGCCGTGGCCGGAGGGGGCGGGCAACTCCACTAAGCTGGAGTGCCCTGCTGGGCTGTGACAAAGGGGTGAGCCTTTGAGGCTCACCGCCAGGTGTCACAGCTCCTGCCTGGGGGAGGTGTTAGCATCTCCACCCAGTGCAGGCTTTGTTACTGGCCTCAGAGTGACAAAGGCACTCTCCCCATGGGGCCAGCAACATGTCTCTGGTGTGGCAGGCTGCTGGAACTAGTCAGCCTACACAGACAGTCGGTTAAGTTTCAGGGGGCACCTCTAAGGTGCCCTCTGGGGTGTATTTTGCAATAAAATGTACACTGGCATCAGTGTGCATTTATTGTGCTGAGAAGTTTGATACCAAACTTCCCAGTTTTCAGTGTAGCCATTATGGTGCTGTGGAGTTCGTGTTTGACAGACTCCCAGACCATATACTCTTATGGCTACCCTGCACTTACAATGTCTAAGGTTTTGTTTAGACACTGTAGGGGTACCATGCTCATGCACTGGTACCCTCACCTATGGTATAGTGCACCCTGCCTTAGGGCTGTAAGGCCTGCTAGAGGGGTGTCTTACCTATACGGCATAGGCAGTGAGAGGCTGGCATGGCACCCTGAGGGGAGTGCCATGTCGACTTACTCGTTTTGTCCTCACTAGCACACACAAGCTGGCAAGCAGTGTGTCTGTGCTAAGTGAGAGGCCTCCAGGGTGGCATAAGACATGCTGCAGCCCTTAGAGACCTTCCTTGGCATCAGGGCCCTTGGTACCAGAAGTACCAGTTACAAGGGACTTATCTGGATGCCAGGGTCTGCCAATTGTGGATACAAAAGTACAGGTTAGGGAAAGAACACTGGTGCTGGGGCCTGGTTAGCAGGCCTCAGCACACTTTCAATTGTAAACATAGCATCAGCAAAGGCAAAAAGTCAGGGGGCAACCATGCCAAGGAGGCATTTCCTTACAACAGGGACCAGCGACCTCTGAAGCCTCAGAGGACTGCCCTCTGCATCTAGAAGGACCAAGAACTCCCGAGGACAGCGGCTCTGTTCACCAAAGACTGCAACTTTGCAACAAAGAAGCAACTTTGAAACAACACTTGTTTCCCGCCGGAAGTGTGAGACTTGGCACTCTGCACCCGACGCCCCCGGCTCGACTTGTGGAGAACAATCACTTCAGGGAGGACTTCCCGGCGACTGCGAGACCGTGAGTAGCCAGAGTTGACCCCCCCTGAGCCCGCACAGCGACGCCTGCAGAGGGAACCCCGAGGCTCCCCCTGACCGCGACTGCCTGCTTCAAAGACCCGACACCTGGTAAAGGCACTGCATCCGCAGCCCCCAGGACCTGAAGGATCCGACCTCCAGTGCAGGAGCGACCCCCAGGTGGCCCTCTCCCTTGCCCAGGTGGTGGCTACCCCGAGGAGCCCCCCCCCTTGCCTGCAACGCTGAAGAGACCCCTTGGTCTCCCATTGCTTTCTATGGGGTGTACTTTCTGTGTGGACTTGTGTCCCCCCCCGGTACTTACCTGCTGGCAGACTGGAACCGGGGCACCCCCCTCTCCATTGAAGCCTATGCGTTTTGGGCACCACTTTGACCTCTGCACCTGACCGGTCCTGAGCTGCTGGTGTGGTAACTTTGGGGTTGCTCTGAACCCCCAACGGTGGGCTACCTTGGATCCAAACTTGAACCCCGTAGGTGGTTTACTTACCTGCAAAAACTAACAAACACTTACCTCCCCCAGGAACTGTTGAAAATCTAGTTGTAAAATAGCTATATATCATTTATGTGAAAACTGTATATGCTATTTTGCTAATTCAAAGTTGCTAAAGTACCTACCTGCAATACCTTTCTTTGGAAGTATTACATGTAAATCTTGAACCTGTGGTTCTTAAAATAAACTAAAAAAATATATTTTTCTCTACAAAAACCTATTGGCCTGGAATTGTCTCCGAGTGTGTGCTCCTCATTTGTTGCTTGTGTATGTACAACAAATGCTTAACACTACTCCTTTGATAAGCCTACTGCTCGACCACACTACCACAAAATAGAGCATTAGTATTATCTCTTTTTGCCACTATCTTACCTCTAAGGGGAACCCTTGGACTCTGTGCATACCATTCCTTACTTTGAAATAGTGCATACAGAGCCAACTTCCTACACAGAACCTATCCAGGTCATTTAGGTATGCAAATGAGAATGTCCCAGACTGGTCACACCCCGAGTATGAATGTAACAAGACAGCATACATGAGGCATTCAGGAATCCATTTCTGTAGGAAGCTGGCTCTGTATATACTATATCAAAATGGGCTATACTGTGTAGAGTCCATGGGTTCCCCAAAGGCTTAACAGAGACTAAAGTAGATAATACTAATGCTCTCGTTTGTGGTAGTGTGGTCGAGCAGTTAGGCTTATGGGAGGGTAGCGCAAACCCTTTGTTGTACACACGCAGACAATAGAAGAAGCACACTGTAAGGAAATGCCTCCTTGGCATGGTTACCCCCTGACTTTTTGCCTTTGCTGATGCTATGTTTTGAATTGAAAGTGTGCTGAGGCCTGCTAACCAGGCCCCAGCACCAGTGTTCTTTCCCTAACCTGTACTTTTGATTCCACAATTGGCACACCCTGGCATCCAGGTAAGTCCCTTGTAACTGGTACCTCTGGTACCAAGGGCCCTGATGCCAGGGAAGGTCTCTAAGGGCTGCAGCATGTCTTATGCCACCCTGGAGAACCCTCACTCAGCACAGACACACTGCTTACCAGCTTGTGTGTGCTAGTGAGAACAAAATGAGTAAGTCGACATGGCACTCCCCTCAGGGTGCCATGCCAGCCTCTCACTGCCTATGCAGTATAGGTAAGACACCCCTCTAGCAGGCATGACAGCCCTAAGGCAGGGTGCACTATACCATAGGTGAGGGCACCAGTGCATGAGCACTGTGCCCCTACAGTGTCTAAGCCAAACCTTAGACATTGTAAGTGCAGGGTAGCCATAAGAGTATATGCTCTGGGAGTCTGTCAAACACGAACTCCACAGCACCATAATGGCTACACTGAAAAATGGGAAGTTTGGTATCAAACTTCTCAGCACAATAAATGCACACTGATGCCAGTGTACATTTTATTGTAAAACACACCCCAGAGGGCACCTTAGAGGTGCCCCCTCAAACTGTATCCAACTATCTGTGTAGGCTGACTGGTTCCAGCAGCCTGCCACAGTAGAGACATGTTGCTGGCCCCATGGGGAGAGTGCCTTTGTCACTCTGAGGCCAGTAACAAAGCCTGCACTGGGTGGAGATGCTAACACCTCCCCCAGGCAGGAGCTGTAACACCTGGCGGTGAGCCACAAAGGCTCACCCCTTTGTTCCAGCACCGCAGGACACTCCAGCTAGTGGAGTTGCCCGCCCCCTCCGGCCACGGCCCCCACTTTTGGCGGCAAGGCCGGAGGAAACTAAGAAAACAACAAGGAGGAGTCACTGGCCAGTCAGGACAGCCCCT
This sequence comes from Pleurodeles waltl, assembly GCF_031143425.1. Lineage (NCBI taxonomy): Eukaryota > Metazoa > Chordata > Amphibia > Caudata > Salamandridae > Pleurodeles > Pleurodeles waltl. Next base: position 201,357,098 of record NC_090442.1, on the reverse strand, counting down.
AAGGTGTCCTGAGCTGAAGTGACTAACTTTTAGAAATCCTCCATCTTGCAGATGGAGGATTCCCCCAATAGGATTAGGGATGTGACCCCCTCCCCTTGGGAGGAGGCACAAAGAGGGTGTACTCACCCTCAGGGCTAGTAGCCATTGGCTACTAACCCCCCAGACCTAAACACGCCCTTAAATTTAGTATTTAAGGGCTTCCCTGAACCTAAGATTTGAGATTCCTGCAACTAACAAGAAGAAGAGGACTGCTGAGCTGAAAAACCCCTGCAGAGGAAGAACAGAAGACACCAACTGCTTTGGCCCCAGACTTACCGGCCTGTCTCCTGCCTTCCAAAAGAAACCTGCTCCAGCGACGCTTTCCAAGGGACCAGCGACCTCTGAATCCTCTGAGGACTGCCCAGCTTCGAGAAAGACAAGAAACTCCCGAGGACAGCGGCACTGCTCCAAAAGAACTGCAACTTTCTTTCAAGTAGCAGATTTAAAGACCCCTGCAACTCCCCGCAAGAAGCGTGAGACTTGCAACACTGCACCCGGCGACCCCGACTCGACTGGTGGAGAAACAACGCTTCAGGGAGGACCCTCCGGCGACTCCAAGACTGTGAGTAACCAAAGTTGTCCCCCCTGAGCCCCCACAGCGACGCCTGCAGAGGGAATCCCCAGGCTCCCCCTGACCGCGACTGTCTGAACTCCATTTCCCGACGGCTGGAAAAGACCCTGCACCCGCAGCCCCCAGCACCTAAAGGAACGGAACTCCAGTGCAGGAGTGACCCCCAGGAAGCCCTCTCCCTTGCCCAGGTGGTGGCTACCCCGAGGAGCCCCCCCCTTGCCTGCCTGCGACGCTGAAGAGATCCCTTGATCTCTCATTGAAAACCATTGTAAACCTGACGAGTCTTTGCACACTGCACCCGGCCGCCCCCGCACTGCTGAGGGTGTACTTTTTGTGCTGACTTGTGTCCCCCCTGGTGCCCTACAAAACCCCCCTGGTCTGCCCTCCGAAGACGCGGGTACTTACCTGCTGGCAGACTGGAACCGGGGCACCCCCTTCTCTCCATTGAAGCCTATGTGTTTTGGGCACCTCTTTGACCTTTGCACCTGACCGGCCCTGAGCTGCTGGTGTGATAACTTTGGGGTTACTCTGAACCCCCAACGGTGGGCTACCTTGGACCAAAAACTGAAACCTGTAAGTGACTTACTTACCTGTTAAAACTAACATTACTTTACCTCCCCCAGGAACTGTGAAAATTGCACTGTGTCCACTTTTAAAACAGCTTATTGTGTTTTATGTAAAAAGTATACATGCAAATGAAATGATTCAAAGTTCCTAAAGTACTTACTTGCAATACCGTTCAAATGAGATATTACATGTAAAATTTGAACCTGTGGTTCTTAAAATAAACTAAGAAAATATATTTTTCTATAACAAAACCTATTGGCTGGATTTGTCTCCGAGTGTGTGTTCCTCATTTATTGCCTGTGTGTATGTACAACTGTAGGAAGTTGGCTCTGTATGTGCTATTTCAAAGTAAGGAATAGCATGCACAGAGTCCAAGGGTTCCCCTTAGAGGTAAAATAGTGGTAAAAATAGATAATACTAATGCTCTATTTTGTGGTAGTGTGGTCGAGCAGTAGGCTTATCCAAGGAGTAGTGTTAAGCATTTGTTGTACATACACATAGACAATAAATGAGGTACACACACTCAGAGACAAATCCAGCCAATAGGTTTTGTATAGAAAAATATCTTTTCTTAGTTTATTTTAAGAACCACAGGTTCAAATTTAACATGTAATATCTTGTTTGAAAGGTATTGCAGGTAAGTACATTAGGAACTTTGAATCATTTCAATTGCATGTATACTTTTCAAGTTATTCACAAATAGCTATTTTTAAAAGTGGACACAGTGCAATTTTCACAGTTCCTGGGGGAGGTAAGTTTTTGTTAGTTTTACCAGGTAAGTAAGACACTTACAGGGTTCAGTTCTTGGTCCAAGGTAGCCCACCGTTGGGGGTTCAGAGCAACCCCAAAGTCACCACACCAGCAGCTCAGGGCCGGTCAGGTGCAGAGTTCAAAGTGGTGCCCAAAACGCATAGGCTAGAATGGAGAGAAGGGGGGTGCCCCGGTTCCGGTCTGCTTGCAGGTAAGTACCCGCGTCTTCGGAGGGCAGACCAGGGGGGTTTTGTAGGGCACCGGGGGGGACACAAGCCCACACAGAAATTTCACCCTCAGCAGCGCGGGGGCGGCCGGGTGCAGTGTAGAAACAAGCGTCGGGTTTCCAATGTTAGTCTATGAGAGATCAAGGGATCTCTTCAGCGCTGCAGGCAGGCAAGGGGGGGCTTCCTCGGGGAAACCTCCACTTGGGCAAGGGAGAGGGACTCCTGGGGGCCACTTCTCCAGTGAAAGTCCGGTCCTTCAGGTCCTGGGGGCTGCGGGTGCAGGGTCTTTTCCAGGCGTCGGGACTTAGGTTTCAGAGAGTCGCGGTCAGGGGAAGCCTCGGGATTCCCTCTGCAGGCGGCGCTGTGGGGGCTCAGGGGGGACAGGTTTTGGTACTCACAGTCGGAGAGTAGTCCGGGGGTCCTCCCTGAGGTGTTGGTTCTCCACCAGCCGAGTCGGGGTCACCGGGTGCAGTGTTGCAAGTCTCACGCTTCTTGCGGGGAGATTGCAGGGTCTTTAAAGCTGCTCCTTGAAACAAAGTTGCAGTCTTTTTGGAGCAGGTCCACTGTCCTCGGGAGTTTCTTGTCTTTTTCGAAGCAGGGCAGTCCTCAGAGGATTCAGAGGTCGCTGGTCCCTTGGAAGGCGTCGCTGGAGCAGAGTTCTTTGGAAGGCAGGAGACAGGCCGGTGAGTTTCTGGAGCCAAGGCAGTTGTCGTCTTCTGGTCTTCCTCTGCAGGGGTTTTCAGCTAGGCAGTCCTTCTTCTTGTAGTTTGCAGGAATCTAATTTTCTAGGGTTCAGGGTAGCCCTTAAATACTAAATTTAAGGGCGTGTTTAGGTCTGGGGGGTTAGTAGCCAATGGCTACTAGCCCTGAGGGTGGGTACACCCTCTTTGTGCCTCCTCCCAAGGGGAGGGGGTCACAATCCTAACCCTATTGGGGGGATCCTCCATCTGCAAGATGGAGGATTTCTAAAAGTTAGAGTCACTTCAGCTCAGGACACCTTAGGGGCTGTCCTGACTGGCCAGTGACTCCTCCTTGTTGCTTTCTTTGTTCCCTCCAGCCTTGCCGCCAAAAGTGGGGGCCGTGGCCGGAGGGGGCGGGCAACTCCACTAAGCTGGAGTGCCCTGCTGGGCTGTGACAAAGGGGTGAGCCTTTGAGGCTCACCGCCAGGTGTTACAGCTCCTGCCTGGGGGAGGTGTTAGCATCTCCACCCAGTGCAGGCTTTGTTACTGGCCTCAGAGTGACAAAGGCACTCTCCCCATGGGGCCAGCAACATGTCTCTAGTGTGGCAGGCTGCTGGAACTAGTCAGCCTACACAGACAGTCGGTTAAGTTTCAGGGGGCACCTCTAAGGTGCCCTCTGGGGTGTATTTTGCAATAAAATGTACACTGGCATCAGTGTGCATTTATTGTGCTGAGAAGTTTGATACCAAACTTCCCAGTTTTCAGTGTAGCCATTATGGTGCTGTGGAGTTCGTGTTTGACAGACTCCCAGACCATATACTCTTATGGCTACCCTGCACTTACAATGTCTAAGGTTTTGTTTAGACACTGTAGGGGTACCATGCTCATGCACTGGTACCCTCACCTATGGTATAGTGCACCCTGCCTTAGGGCTGTAAGGCCTGCTAGAGGGGTGTCTTACCTATACTGCATAGGCAGTGAGAGGCTGGCATGGCACCCTGAGGGGAGTGCCATGTCGACTTACTCGTTTTGTCCTCACTAGCACACACAAGCTGGCAAGCAGTGTGTCTGTGCTGAGTGAGAGGTCTCCAGGGTGGCATAAGACATGCTGCAGCCCTTAGAGACCTTCCTTGGCATCAGAGCCCTTGGTACTAGAAGTACCAGTTACAAGGGACTTATCTGGATGCCAGGGTCTGCCAATTGTGGATACAAAAGTACAGGTTAGGGAAAGAACACTGGTGCTGGGGCCTGGTTAGCAGGCCTCAGCACACTTTCAATTGTAAACATAGCATCACAAAAGGCAAAAAGTCAGGGGGCAACCATGCCAAGGAGGCATTTCCTTACAACAACAAATGCTTAACACTACTCCTTGGATAAGCCTACTGCTCGACCACACAACCACAAAATAGAGCATTAGTATTATCTCTTTTTGCCACTATCTTACCTCTAAGGGGAACCCTTGGACTCTGTGCATGCATTTCCTTACTTTCAAATAGCACATACAGAGCCAACTTCCTACATTGGTGGATCAGCGGTGGGGTGCAAGACTTTGCATTTGCTGGACTACTCAGCCAATACCTGATCACACGACAAATTCCAAAAATTGTCATTAGAAATTGATTTTTTGCAATTTGAAATGTTTCTAAATTCTTTAAAGTCCTGCTAGGGCCTTGTGTTAGTCCCTGTTAGCATTTCTTTTAGAGTTTAAAAGTTTGGTAAAAGTTTGAATTCGATTCTAGAACCAGTTTTAGTTTCTTAAAAAGTATTACAACTTTTAGAAGCATAATGTCTAGCACAGATGTGAATGTGGTGGAACTCGACACCACACCTTACCTCCATCTTCAGATGAGAGAGCTAAGGTCACTCTGTAAAATAAAGAAAATAGCAATGGGCTCCAGACCTTCCAAACTACAGCTCCAGGAGCTGTTGGCAGAGTTTGAAAGAGCCAACCCCTCTGAGGATGGCAACACAGAGGATGAGTATAGTGACTTGGAGGGTGATTCCCCCCTACCAGTCCTATCTAGGGAGGACAGGGCCTCTCAAGCCCGGACTCCAAAAGTAATAGTCAGAGATAATGGTTCCCTCACAGGAGGGACCAACCTCTCTGTAATCACTGAGGATAACTCCAGTGAAGAGGACATCCAGTTAGCCAGGATGACCAAAAGATTGGCTTTGGAAAGACAGATCCTAGCCATAGAAAGGGAAAGACAAGAGATGGGCCTAGGACCCATCAATGGTGGCAGCAACATAAATAGGGTCAGAGATTCTCCTGACATGTTGAAAATCCCAAAAGGGATTGTAACTAAATATGAAGATGGTGATGACATCACCAAATGGTTCACAGCTTTTGAGAGGGCTTGTGCAACCAGAAAGGTAAACAAATCTCACTGGGGTGCTCTCCTTTGGGAAATGTTCTCAGGAAAGTGTAGGGATAGACTCCTCACACTCTCTGGAAAAGATGCAGAATCTTATGACCTCATGAAGGGTACCCTGATTGAGGGATTTGGATTCTCCACTGAGGAGTATAGGATTAGATTCAGAGGGGCTCAAAAATCCTCGAGCCAGACCTGGGTTGACTTTGTAGACTACTCAGTAAAAACACTAGATGGTTGGATTCAAGGCAGTGGTGTAAGTGATTATGATGGGCTGTACAATTTATTTGTGAAAGAACACCTGTTAAGTAATTGTTTCAATGATAAACTGCATCAGCATCTGGTGGACCTAGGACCAATTTCTCCCCAAGAATTGGGAAAAAAGGCGGACCATTGGGTCAAGACTAGGGTGTCCAAAACTTCCACAGGGGGTGACCAAAAGAAAGGGGTCACAAAACCTCCCCAGGGGAAAGGTGGTGAGACAGCCAAAAACAAAAATAGTAAAGAGTCTTCTACAGGCCCCCAAAAACCTGCACAGGAGGGTGGGCCCAGAGCCTCTTCACAAAACAATTCTGGGTACAAGGGTAAAAACTTTGATCCCAAAAAGGCCTGGGGTCGTAGCTGTAGTCAGTCTGGACACCAAACTGGAGACAAGGCCTGTCCCAAGAAAGATACCACTTCTAACTCCCATCCAGCTAAAACTGGAATGGCCAGTCTCCAAGTGGGATCAACAGTGTGCCCAGAGCAAATCAGGTGTCACACTGAAGCTACATTAGTCTCTGAGGGTGGGGTGGATTTAGCCACACTGGCTGCCTGGCCTCCTAACATGCAAAAATACAGGCAGCAGCTCTTAATTAATGGGACAAGTGTAGAGGGCCTGAGGGATACAGGTGCCAGTGTCACCATGGTGACAGAGAAACTGGTTTCCCCTGGCCAATACCTGACTGGACAAACCTATCCAGTCACCAATGCTGACAATCAAACTAAAGTACATCCCATGGCAATGGTAACTTTAGAATGGGGAGGGGTCAATGGCCTGAAACAGGTGGTGGTCTCCTCAAATATCCCAGTAGACTGTTTGCTTGGAAACTACCTGGAGTCCTCAGCATGGGCTGAAGTAGAACTGAAAACCCATGCAGCCATGCTGGGTATCCCTGAACTGGTGTGTGTCAAGACAAGGGCACAGTGCAAGGCACAGGGTGAACAAGTAGAGCTGGAGTCTGGAAGAATGGCCCAGCCTACCAAGAGAAAAGGAAAGTCAGCTGGGAAACCAGCTGCAACACAACACCAAAAAGAGAACCTCTCTTCTCAGGAAGAAGTTCTGCCCTCTGAGGGAACTGAGCCTATGGAGCTGGAACCTTATCAGGTTGAGCTCTCAGGCCCAGGGGGACCCTCAAGGGAAGAGTTGTGTAAGGGACAAGAAACCTGTCCCTCTCTTGAAGGCCTTAGGCAGCAAGCTGCTGAAGAGTCCAAAGGCAAGAAAAATGGAACACATAGGGTCTATTGGGAAGATGGACTCCTGTACACTGAGGCAAGAGATCCCAAACCTGGTGCCACTAGGAGAGTGGTAGTGCCTCAGGGTTTCAGAGAGTTTATCCTGACCTTAGCCCATGATATTCCCCTTGCTGGGCATTTGGGACAAACCAAGACGTGGGAGAGGTTAGTCAACCACTTCTACTGGCCCAATATGTCCCAGAAGGTTAAGGAGTTTTGCCTCTCCTGCCCCACCTGTCAAGCCAGTGGTAAGACAGGTGGGCACCCAAAGGCCCCCCTCATTCCACTTCCAGTGGTGGGGGTCCCCTTTGAAAGAGTGGGTGTGGACATAGTTGGTCCACTAGAACCTCCCACAGCCTCAGGAAATATGTACATCCTAGTAGTAGTGGATCATGCTACTAGGTATCCTGAAGCTATTCCCCTTAGGTCGACTACTGCCCCTGCAGTAGCCAAGGCCCTCATTGGAATCTTTACCAGAGTGGGCTTCCCTAAGGAGGTGGTGTCTGACAGAGGTACCAACTTCATGTCAGCATACCTAAAACACATGTGGAATGAGTGTAGAGTGACTTATAAGTTCACTACACCATATCATCCACAAACTAATGGCCTTGTTGAGAGATTCAACAAGACATTAAAGGGCATGATCATGGGGCTCCCAGAAAAACTCAAAAGGAGATGGGATGTCCTCTTGCCATGTCTGCTTTTCGCTTACAGAGAGGTGCCTCAGAAGGGAGTAGGGTTCTCACCCTTTGAACTTCTGTTTGGCCACCCTGTAAGGGGACCACTTGCTCTTGTTAAAGAAGGCTGGGAGAGACCTCTTCATGAGCCTAAACAAGACATAGTGGACTATGTACTTGGCCTTCGCTCAAGGTTGGCAGAGTACATGGAAAAGGCAAGTAAAAACCTTGAGGCCAGCCAACAACTCCAGAAGTTGTGGTATGACCAAAAGGCTGCACTGGTTGAATTTCAACCAGGGCAGAAAGTCTGGGTTCTGGAGCCTGTGGCTCCCAGGGCACTCCAGGACAAATGGAGTGGCCCTTACCCAGTACTAGAGAGGAAGAGTCAGGTCACCTACTTGGTAGACCTGGGCACTAGCAGGAGCCCCAAGAGGGTGATCCATGTGAACCGCCTTAAGCTCTTCCATGACAGGGCTGATGTTAATCTGTTGATGGTAACAGATGAGGACCAGGAAGCTGAGAGTGAGCCTCTCCCTGATCTCCTCTCATCAGACCCTAAAGATGGCTCAGTAGATGGAGTGATCTATTCAGACACCCTCTCTAGCCAACAGCAATCTGACTGTAGGAAGGTCCTGCAGCAGTTTGCTGAACTCTTTTCCCTAACCCCTGGTCAGACACACCTGTGTACCCATGATGTGGACACAGGAGACAGCATGCCTGTCAAAAACAAAATATTTAGACAGTCTGATCAAGTTAAGGAAAGCATCAAGGTGGAAGTCCACAAGATGCTGGAATTGGGAGTAATTGAGCACTCTGACAGCCCCTGGGCTAGCCCAGTGGTCTTAGTCCCCAAACCTCACACCAAAGATGGAAAGAGAGAGATGAGGTTTTGTGTGGACTACAGAGGTCTCAATTCTGTCACCAAGACAGATGCCCATCCCATACCTAGAGCTGATGAGCTAATAGACAAATTAGGGGCTGCCAAATTCTTAAGTACCTTTGACTTAACAGCAGGGTACTGGCAAATCAAAATGGCCCCTGGAGCAAAAGAAAAGACAGCATTCTCCACACCTGATGGGCATTATCAGTTCACTGTTATGCCCTTTGGTTTAAAGAATGCCCCTGCCACCTTCCAAAGGTTGGTGAATCAAGTCCTTGCTGGGTTGGAATCCTTTAGTGCAGCTTATCTTGATGATATTGCTGTCTTCAGCTCCACCTGGCAGGATCACCTGGTCCACCTGAAGAAGGTTTTGAAGGCTCTGCAATCTGCAGGCCTCTCTATCAAGGCATCCAAATGCCAGATAGGGCAGGGAACTGTGGTTTACTTGGGACACCTTGTAGGTGGAGGCCAAGTTCAGCCACTCCAACCCAAGATCCAGACTATTCTGGACTGGGTAGCTCCAAAAACCCAGACTCAAGTCAGGGCATTCCTTGGCTTGACTGGGTACTATAGGAGGTTTGTGAAGGGATATGGATCCATTGTGACAGCCCTCACAGAACTCACCTCCAAGAAAATGCCCAAGAAAGTAATCTGGACTGTAGAATGCCAACAGGTCTTTGACACCCTGAAGCAAGCTATGTGCACAGCACCAGTTCTAAAAGCTCCAGATTACTCCAAGCAATTCATTGTGCAAACAGATGCCTCTGAACATGGGATAGGGGCAGTTTTGTCCCAAACAAATGATGATGGCCTTGACCAGCCTGTTGCTTTCATTAGCAGGAGGTTACTCCCCAGGGAGCAGCGTTGGAGAGCCATTGAGAGGGAGGCCTTTGCTGTGGTTTGGTCCCTGAAGAAGTTGAGACCATACCTCTTTGGTACTCACTTCCTACTTCAAACTGACCACAGACCTCTCAGATGGCTGATGCAAATGAAAGGTGAAAATCCAAAACTGTTGAGGTGGTCCATCTCCCTACAGGGAATGGACTTTATAGTGGAACACAGACGTGGGACTGCCCATGCCAATGCAGATGGCCTTTCCAGGTTCTTCCACTTAGAAAATGAAGACTCTCTTGGGAAAGGTTAGTCTCATCCTCTTTCGTTTGGGGGGGGGGGGGTTGTGTAAGGAAATGCCTCCTTGGCATGGTTACCCCTGACTTTTTGCCTTTGCTGATGCTATGTTTAGAATTGAAAGTGTGCTGAGGCCTGCTAACCAGGCCCCAGCACCAGTGTTCTTTCCCTAACCTGTACTTTTGATTCCACAATTGGCACACCCTGGCATCCAGGTAAGTCCCTTGTAACTGGTACCTCTGGTACCAAGGGCCCTGATGCCAGGGAAGGTCTCTAAGGGCTGCAGCATGTCTTATGCCACCCTGGAGACCCCTCATTCAGCACAGACACACTGCTTACCAGCTTGTGTGTGCTAGTGAGAACAAAATGAGTAAGTCGACATGGCACTCCCCTCAGGGTGCCATGCCAGCCTCTCACTGCGTATGCAGTATAGGCAAGACACCCCTCTAGCAGGCGTAACAGCCCTAAGGCAGGGTGCACTATACCATAGGTGAGGGCACCAGTGCATGAGCACTGTGCCCCTACAGTGTCTAAGCCAAACCTTAGACATTGTAAGTGCAGGGTAGCCATAAGAGTATATGGTCTGGGAGTCTGTCAAACACGAACTCCACAGCACCATAATGGCTACACTGAAAACTGGGAAGTTTGGTATCAAACTTCTCAGCACAATAAATGCACACTGATGCCAGTGTACATTTTATTGTAAAACACACCCCAGAGGGCACCTTAGAGGTGCCCCCTGAAACTGTATCCAACTATCTGTGTAGGCTGACTGGTTCCAGCAGCCTGCCACAGTAGAGACATGTTGCTGGCCCCATGGGGAGAGTGCCTTTGTCACTCTGAGGCCAGTAACAAAGCCTGCACTGGGTGGAGATGCTAACACCTCCCCCAGGCAGGAGCTGTAACACCTGGCGGTGAGCCTCAAAGGCTCACCCCTTTGTTCCAGCACCGCAGGACACTCCAGCTAGTGGAGTTGCCCGCCCCCTCCGGCCACGGCCCCCACTTTTGGCGGCAAGGCCGGAGGAAACTAAGAAAACAACAAGGAGGAGTCACTGGCCAGTCAGGACAGCCCCTAAGGTGTCCTGAGCTGAAGTGACTCTAACTTTTAGAAATCCTCCATCTTGCAGATGGAGGATTCCCCCAATAGGATTAGGGATGTGACCCCCTCCCCTTGGGAGGAGGCACAAAGAGGGTGTACTCACCCTCAGGGCTAGTAGCCATTGGCTACTAACCCCCCAGACCTAAACACGCCCTTAAATTTAGTATTTAAGGGCTTCCCTGAACCTAAGATTTGAGATTCCTGCAACTAACAAGAAGAAGAGGACTGCTGAGCTGAAAAACCCCTGCAGAGGAAGAACAGAAGACACCAACTGCTTTGGCCCCAGACTTACCGGCCTGTCTCCTGCCTTCCAAAAGAAACCTGCTCCAGCGACGCTTTCCAAGGGACCAGCGACCTCTGAATCCTCTGAGGACTGCCCAGCTTCGAGAAAGACAAGAAACTCCCGAGGACAGCGGCACTGCTCCAAAAGAACTGCAACTTTGTTTCAAGTAGCAGATTTAAAGACCCCTGCAACTCCCCGCAAGAAGCGTGAGACTTGCAACACTGCACCCGGCGACCCCGACTCGACTGGTGGAGAAACAACGCTTCAGGGAGGACCCTCCGGCGACTCTACGACTGTGAGTAACCAAAGTTGTCCCCCCTGAGCCCCCACAGCGACGCCTGCAGAGGGAATCCCCAGGCTCCCCCTGACCGCGACTGTCTGAACTCCATTTCCCGACGGCTGGAAAAGACCCTGCACCCGCAGCCCCCAGCACCTAAAGGAACGGAACTCCAGTGCAGGAGTGACCCCCAGGAAGCCCTCTCCCTTGCCCAGGTGGTGGCTACCCCGAGGAGCCCCCCCTTGCCTGCCTGCGACGCTGAAGAGATCCCTTGATCTCTCATTGAAAACCATTGTAAACCCGACGCTTGTTTGCACACTGCACCCGGCCGCCCCCGTGCTGCTGAGGGTGTACTTTTTGTGCTGACTTGTGTCCCCCCCGGTGCCCTACAAAACCCCCCTGGTCTGCCCTCCGAAGACGCGGGTACTTACCTGCTGGCAGACTGGAACCGGGGCACCCCCTTCTCTCCATTGAAGCCTATGTGTTTTGGGCACCTCTTTGACCTTTGCACCTGACCAGTCCTGAGCTGCTGGTGTGATAACTTTGGGGTTGCTCTGAACCCCCAACGGTGGGCTACCTTGGACCAAAAACTGAAACCTGTAAGTGACTTACTTACCTGTTAAAACTAACATTACTTTACCTCCCCCAGGAACTGTGAAAATTGCACTGTGTCCACTTTTAAAACAGCTTATTGTGTTTTATGTAAAAAGTATACATGAAAATGAAATGATTCAAAGTTCCTAAAGTACTTACCTGCAATACCTTTCAAATGAGATATTACATGTAAAATCTTAACCTGTGGTTCTTAAAATAAACTAAGAAAAGATATTTTTCTATAACAAAACCTATTGGCTGGATTTGTCTCCGAGTGTGTGTTCCTCATTTATTGCCTGTGTGTATATACAACAAATGCTTAACACTACTCCTTGGATAAGCCTACTGCTCGACCACACTACCACAAAATAGAGCATTAGTATTATCTCTTTTTGCCACTATCTTACCTCTAAGGGGAACCTTAGAGGTGCATGCTATTCCTTACTTTGAAATAGCACATACAGAGCCAACTCCTACACACACTCAATGACTGAACTCCAGACCAATGGTTTTTATATAGCAAAAATATATTTTGTTAATTTATTTCTAGAATCACAAGATTCAAGTAGCAGGTAAGCACATCAATAAATGCATATTTCATATATGAATCAATATCACTGATTGAAATCGGTAAGTTACACAGTTTTTGAATAAACGGCAATAATCTGTTTTAAAAGTTGACACTGCAATTTTCAGAACAGTTCCTGAGGAGAAGAAAAGTTAACACGTTTTGCAGGTAAGTACAACACTTACAGTTCCAGTCTCCGGGGGTTAGGAAGTCCATCACACCCCCAGCAGCACAGGGGCAGCCAGGTGCAGGGTGCAAACAGAGCATCGGGCTCCCAATGCACTTGTATCAGGGGACCCCTGGGGTCACTTAGATGCCGCAGGTTGGGTCCAGGGGGGTCGGTTCGGGAAAACCACAGCCTGTACAAGTAGGAGGACAGCCTGCTGAACGTCGCTGTACCGGTGGTCGGGTTCTCCAAGGTCTGGAGGCTGCGGTGTACATTTAGGCATCTGATATCTTCATCTGGAGCTTTCGCGGTCGGGGGGTCCTCTGGATTCACACTGCAGGTATCGTCATGGGGGGGGCAGGAGAGGGCAACCCAGGATGGGCACTTGCTCGGAATCACCTGGAGAGCCTCTCTATCCAGTTGGGCCACCTGGACACGGGCCATATGTGTTGGGTGCAGAGTGGTCAGGACGTGCGGGTCCGGGTAGGGAGTCCTTAGAGGTAGTTTCTTCTTGGACAGGGCCACTGTCCACAGGAGTTCTTGGTCCTCTGTGATGCAGGGCAGTCCTCTGGAACTTGGCACATGTCGCTGGTTCTGAGGGATGTGCTGCTTTCTTGTTGCTGGTTCTCTGAAGCAAGAAACAGGTCAGTAAGGCTGGGGCCAAGTCAGTTTGCATCTTCCTTCTTCTCTGCTGGGGTTTCAGCTTAGCAGTCTTTTCTTGTGAGGTCGCCAGGAATCGGACGACCTGGGTTCAGGGGAGCCCTGGATTTATGGGAGTTAAAAGGGTCAGAGGGCAGTAGGAAATGGCTTGGACACCTTAAGTGTGGTCGAGCTGAAGTGGTCATACATTCTTGGTTTTCCCAAGTTTCCCGTCTAACTTGGCGCCAAAAGTGGGGCTTTGTCCTGGGGCAGGCATCTCCATTAGCTGGGGTGCCTTGGGGCACTGTAACAGGAGGCCTGAGCTCACCGCCAGGGGGAGGTCTGAAGCACCTCCACCTAGTGCAGGCTTTGTTTCTGGCCACCGAGAGCACAAAGGCCCTCAACCCCATGGGGTCAGAAACTTGTCTGCTGGTGGCAGGCTGGCAAAGACCAGTCAGCCCTACACTAGAGGACTGGGTAAAAAACAGGGGGTATCTCTAAGATGCCCACTGTGTGCTTTTTAGAAAGATTCCAACACTGGCATCATGGTGGGTTTAATGCGCTGAGAAGTTTTATACCAAACTTTCCAGTATTCAGTGAAGCTATTATGGAGCTGTGGAGTTCGTAATGACAACTCCCAGACCATATACTCAATATGGCGACACTACACTTACAATGTCTAAGAATGGACTTAGACACTGTAGGGATATATTGCTCAGGCAGCCATGCCCTCACCTGTGGAGTAGTGACCCTGCCTTAGGGCTGTAAGGACTGCTACGGGGTGACCTACCTATGCCATAGGCAATGTTTTGTGGGCATTGCACCCTGAGAGGGGTTCCATGTCGACTCTGCCTTTTTCTCCCCACCAACACAAGCAATCTGCAATGGCGGTGTGCATTTGTTTGGAGAGGGGGGTCCCTTAGGGTGGCACAACACATGCTGCATCCCTTAGGGACCCTCCCTGGCCACAGGGCCCTTGGAACCACTGGTACCTTTTACGAGGGACTTATCTGTGTGCCAGAGGTGTGCCAATTGTGGAGACAATGGTACAGTTATAGAAAAAGAACACTGGTGCTGGGGCCTGGTTAGCAGGATCCCAGCACACTCTCAGTCAAGACAGCATCAATATTATGCAAAAACTGGGGTGGGCGTAACTGCAAAAAGTACCAGTTTCCTACACCAACACCTGCCTTCCATAAGCGTCACACTGCTTGGCTTTCTGGCCAGGTGTGCTAAAAGAAACCCAGAATTTGGAGTGGTTATCTCAATCAATCAACTCGCAGGGATTAGTCTTGGAGAATGTTGGGTTATTAAGTTCTAGTTGATGCTTCCTAGGCAATGGCTTAGGAGGAGAAAAGCTTCACCCAAACCCGAAGGATGCAATGACAGATGCTCTCACTGAAAGACCGCAAAGACTTCACCTGTTCCCCGATATGTCTCACCTACAAAAAGACCATAAGACTTCAAGCAACTATCACTATATCAACATGAAGCGCAGGAAAAATGCTCTTCGGTAGGGGAATCATACTGGGGAAATAAAACTATACTGTGAGTTTACAGGTAGCCAATCCTGGCCTGTAGCAAAGTGGCACTAAGCCTATGCTGTCTAATGGTAAGTGCCTCCTTCGCAGCACCAAGTTACCTGCAAGTTTCCTTCTGTGTCATTTGAAAGCCTTTCTTTGAAGGAGTATTCATCATAAATACATGCGGTTAAAGTCTCTTCAAAGCTCTGGAGTGGAAGAGTGATAGCGATGCACAAAGTGAAGTTTGTGGATGCTCTGCAGGTATTTGCTTCAAAGTCCTTAAGTGCCTGAGACCAGAGGAGTAGTTTTCTCAGTTTGTCTCAGATAAGCGATATAGTAATGAGTGGAAGGCATGAATTAAATTCAACACTGTTAATTACTTCAGCCATATTTCAGATTATACATGTTTTGCCAACCAAGCAACGTCAAACAGGAACTAGCTGTATACAAAGCAGCCTTGGCCCTCGTCAAATGGGAACAGTCTCACCCAAACTCCAGGCCAGGACTCCTCTGAATGGGAACACAGACAATCCAAGACCAGTTTTGGTCTAGTCAGGTCTGATCAGTGAGTTGTAGCGTCAGTCCTGTTGGACACTGAGCACGGAACTTAAATTTGTATGTTGCACAGTGGAAAACAAAAAAGTGCTGAATGAATGACTGAATTAATCTCAGCCACTCAGGGCTGATGGGAGAAACCAGCAAAGGTAACAAGCAAGAAGGGTTATGGGGCACAAGGTGGACGGTTAAGGGGTGGAAATGGAGGTGGTCACTTGTCGAACAGTTGTTAGCAAACTTGCGGTCTTGAGTATCTGGCTTGATATTCTAGTTTTCTAGGTAAGACTTTGAGGCATGAAGTGAGGCCAACTTCTAAGGTTTTGGGAATTGTAGGAGGAAACTATTATATGAGGTATGCAAACCACTGACTTGACTGGCTTCATTAGATGTATGACCTGCAGAAAGGATTGTAGGGGTAGGTTCAAAACATGGGATGATACAGAAAACTTCTAGCATGTGCATATTCAGAAAAAGACTGCCAGTACAACAACAATAAATTGAATAAAATAAAACGAATTGTTTTTTTAAATAAAAGCATTCAAAGAATACATGCTGCACACCTACCGAAGGCACTTGTTCTGCATGGGGCAGGGGCAGAGATCCATTGGATGGTAAAGGCAAACAAGGCTGTCAGGACTACAGGGGCAGGTAAGAGCGGAGAGAAAACACGTAGTTCTGCAAGCAAAACACTGCCGCTCGTCATCAGGAACTAGCTCAAATACCTCCTCTTCTGTCATCACCACACCCTGGAACAGAAGCAAACCTCATTAATGCATATGCTATGAAATAAACATAACAAAAAATTTAAGCATTTATACTTTTTAGACTAACTCCAGTAAAACTAGTCAATATGTCTGCAAATTGGAAACTCTGCTGCATTTTCCTTACGTATGGAAAATCTCACTTACCCAGTGTACATCTGTTCGTGGCATGAGACGCTGCAGATTCACATGCTGTGCATTATCCTGCCATCTAGTGTTGGGCTTGGAGTGTTACAAGTTGTTTTTCTTCGAAGAAGTCTTTTTGAGTCATGAGACCGAGGGACTCCTCCCTTTCGGCTCCATTGCGCATGGGCGTCGACTCCATCTTAGATTGTTTTCCCAGCAGAGGGTGAGGTAGGAGTTGTGTATATAGTAAAGGTGCCCATGCAATAGAGTAAGTATGTATGTACATAATGTGTATAAAACTAGTAAGTATTTACAAAATTTACAAATTTACAGGTTTTATTCAACTTATAACGGCTACAGGCTCCCGGGGAGGTGGGAGGGCGCATGTGAATCTGCAGCGTCTCATGCCACGAACAGATGTACACTGGGTAAGTGACATTTTCCGTTCGATGGCATGTGTAGCTGCAGATACACATACTGTGCATAGACTAGTAAGGAAAATGTCACTTACCCAGTGTACATCTGTTCGTGGCATTAGTCGCTGCAGATTCACATGCTGTGCACAGTCCGCCGTCTGGTGTTGGGCTCGGAGTGTTACAAGTTGTTTTTCTTTGAAGAAGTCTTTTCGAGTCACGAGACCGAGGGACTCCTCCCACTTCGGTTCCATTGCGCATGGGTGTCGACTCCATCTTAGATTGTTTTCCCCGCAGAGGGTGAGGTAGGAGTTGTGTATGCTAATAATAGTGCCCATGCAATGGAATGAATACGTATGTACAAAATGAAGGTTTAATGTAATATATTTACAAATGTACAAATGTTCAAGATGTACTTCCAAACGGCTACAGGCTTCCGGGGAGGCGGGTGGGCGCATGTGAATCTGCAGCGACTAATGCCACGAACAGATGTACACTGGGTAAGTGACATTTTCCGTTCGGTGGCATGTGTAGCTGCAGATACACATGCTGTGCATAGACTAGTAAGCAGTTATCTCCCCAAAAGCGGTGGTTCAGCCTGTAGGAGTGGAAGTAGTTTGAAATAAAGTTCTTAGTACAGCTTGACCTACTGTGGCTTGCTGTACAGATAACACATCTACACAGTAGTGCTTAGTAAATGTATGAGGCGTAGACCATGTTGCTGCCTTACATATTTCGTTCATTGGAATATTTCCTAGAAAGGCCATGGTAGCCCCTTTCTTTCTGGTTGAGTGTGCCTTTGGTGTAATAGGCAGCTCTCTCTTTGCTTTAAGATAGCAGGTTTGGATGCACCTAACTATCCATCTGGCAATACCTTGTTTTGAAATTGGATTTCCTGTATGAGGTTTTTGAAAGGCAATAAATAGTTGTTTTGTCTTCCTAATTAGTTTTGTTCTGTCAATGTAGTACATTAGTGCTCTCTTGATGTCTAATGTATGTAGTGCTCTTTCAGCTATTGAATCTGGCTGTGGGAAGAACACTGGTAATTCTACTGTTTGATTTAAGTGGAACGGTGAGATAACCTTTGGTAAGAATTTTGGATTTGTTCTTAGAACTACCTTATTCTTGTGTATTTGAATAAATGGTTCTTGTATGGTAAACGCCTGAATTTCACTTACTCTTCTTAGAGATGTGATGGCAATGAGAAACGCAACTTTCCACGTTAAGTATTGCATTTCACAAGAATGCATGGGTTCGAAAGGTGGACCCATGAGCCTTGTTAAGACAATGTTGAGGTTCCATGAAGGAACAGGTGGTGTCCTTGGTGGTATAATTCTCTTTAGGCCTTCCATAAACGCTTTAATGACAGGTATTCTAAATAGGGAAGTTGAATGAGTAATCTGCAGGTAAGCAGATATTGCGGTGAGATGTATCTTTATGGAAGAGAAAGCTAGATTGGATTTTTGCAAATGTAGTAAATATCCTACTACATCTTTTGGAGATGCATGCAATGGTTGAATTTGATTATTATGGCAGTAACAAACAAATCTTTTCCATTTACTTGCATAGCAATGTCTAATGGAAGGTTTTCTAGCTTGTTTTATGACCGCCATACACTCTTGTGTGAGGTCTAAGTGTCCAAATTCTAGGATTTCAGGAGCCAAATTGCTAGATTCAGCGATGCTGGGTTTGGATGCCTGATCTGTTGTTTGTGTTGTGTTAACAGATCTGGTCTGTTGGGTAGTTTGACATGAGGTACTACTGACAGGTCTAGTAGTGTCGTATACCAAGGTTGTCTTGCCCATGTTGGTGCTATTAGTATGAGTTTGAGTTTGTTTTGACTCAATCTGTTTACTAGATATGGAAGGAGAGGGAGAGGGGGGAAAAGCGTACGCAAATATCCCTGACCAATTCATCCATAGAGCATTGCCTTGGGATTGCTGGTGTGGGTACCTGGATGCGAAGTTTTGGCATTTTGCGTTTTCTTTTGTTGCAAATAGATCTATTTGAGGTGTTCCCCAAATTAGAAAGTAAGTGTTCAGTATTTGGGGGTGAATTTCCCATTCGTGGACTTGTTGGTGACCCTGAGAGAGATTGTCTGCTAGCTGGTTCTGGATCCCTGGAATAAATTGTGCTATTAGGCGAATGTGGTTGTGAATTGCCCAATGCCATATTTTTTGTGTTAGGAGACACAACTGTGTCGAGTGTGTCCCCCCTGTTTGTTTAAATAATACATTGTCGTCATGTTGTCTGTTTTGACAAGAATGTATTTGTGGGTTATCATGGGTTGGAATGCTTTCAACGCTAGAAATACTGCTAACAGTTCTAAGTGATTTATGTGAAACTTTCTTTGATGTATGTCCCATTGTCCTTGGATGCTGTGTTGATTGAGGTGTGCTCCCCACCCTGTCATGGAAGCATCCGTTGTTATAACGTATCTTGGCACAGGGTCTTGGAAAGGCCGCCCTTTGTTTAAATTTGTACTGTTGCACCATAGAAGCGAGATGTATGTTTGGCGGTCTATCAACACCAGATCTAGAAGTTGACCCTGTGCATGTGACCATTGTGATGCTAGGCATTGTTGTAAGGGCCGCATGTGCAATCTTGCGTTTGGGACAATGGCTATGCATGAGGACATCATGCCTAGGAGTTTTAATACCATTTTTGCATGTATCTTTTGTGTTGGATACATGGCCTGTATCACCATGTGAAATGTTCGAACCCTTTGTGGACTTGGAGTGGCTATCCCTTTTGTTGTGTTGATTGTCGCTCCTAAGTATTGCTGTGTTTGGCACGGCAAAAGGTGTGACTTTGCATAGTTGATGGAGAAACCCAGCTTGTGAAGGGTCTGTATGACATACTTTGTGTGACGTGAACATCTTGTTAGCGTGTTTGTCTTGATTAACCAGTCGTCTAAGTAAGGGAACACGTGTATTTGCTGCCTTCTGATATGTGCAGCTACTACTGCTAGGCATTTTGTAAAGACTCTTGGCGCAGTTGTTATCCCGAATGGTAACACCTTGAATTGGTAATGTATTCCTTTGAATACGAACCTTAGGTATTTCCTGTGTGAAGGATGTATTGGTATGTGGAAATACGCATCCTTTAGGTCTAATGTTGTCATGTAGTGTTGCTGTTTGAGCAGTGGGATTACGTCTTGTAATGTGACCATGTGAAAGTGGTCTGACTTGATGTAGGTATTTAGTATTCTGAGATCTAGTATTGGTCTCAGAGTTTTGTCCTTCTTTGGTATTAGAAAGTACAGTGAGTAAACCCCTGTGTTTTTCTGTGGGCTTGGTACTAGTTCTATTGCGTCCTTTTGTAGTAATGCTTGAATTTCTAGTCCTAGAAGATCTATATGCTGTTTTGACATATTGTGTGTTTTCGGTGGGACGTTTGGAGGGAATGTGTGAAATTCTATGCAATAACCATGTTGGATAATTGCTAAGACCCAAGTGTCTGTCGTTATTTCTTCCCAAGATTTGTAGAATTGGCTTAGTCTTCCCCCCACTGGTGTTGTGTGATGGGGTTGTGTGACTTTTGAGTCACTGTTTATTTTGAGGGGTTTTGGGACCTTGAAATTTTCCCCGACTTCTTGGGAATTGGCCTCCTCTATATTGCCCCCGAAAACCTCCCCTTTGAAATTGACCCTGGTAGGTAGGTGGTCTTGTTTGTGAAGTGTTGGTTTCTGTGGGTTGACTCCGAAACCCTCCCCTAAAAGGTGTCCTCCGAAATGTGCCTCTGGTCTGCGGGGAGTAGAGCGCGCCCATGGCTTTGGCTGTATCGGTGTCCTTTTTTAGTTTTTCAATGGCAGTGTCCACCTCCGGCCCAAACAATTGCTGTTCATTAAACGGCATATTGAGCACAGCCTGTTGGATTTCAGGTTTGAACCCAGATGTGCGCAGCCATGCGTGCCTCCTTATTGTGACTGCAGTGTTTATTGTCCTTGCAGCTGTATTTGCTGCATCCATGGAAGACCGTATCTGATTGTTCGAGATACTTTGTCCCTCTTCCACCACCTGTTGCGCTCGTTTTTGGAACTCTTTGGGTAGGTGTTCGCTGAAATGTTGCATTTCATCCCAATGAGCCCTGTCGTATCTCGCTAAGAGTGACTGCGAATTGGCGATACGCCACTGATTTGCTGCTTGTGCTGCAACCCTTTTTCCAGCTGCATCAAATTTGCGGCTCTCCTTGTCCGGAGGTGGTGCGTCGCCTGATGTATGCGAGTTGGCTCTCTTACGAGCTGCCCCCACAACTACAGAGTCCGGTGTCAGCTGTGTTGTAATAAATATAGGGTCTGTTGGTGGTGCCTTATATTTTTTCTCCACCCTTGGAGTTATGGCTCTGCCTTTAACTGGCTCCTGAAATATTTGTTTCGCGTGCCTTAGCATTCCTGGGAGCATGGGAAGGCTTTGGTAATGGCTATGGGTGGAGGAGAGGGTGTTAAAGAGGAAGTCGTCCTCGATAGGTTCTGAATGTAGTGATACATTATGGAATTCGGCTGCCCTAGCGACCACCTGTGCATATGATGTACTGTCCTCAGGTGGTGACGGTTTAGTTGGGTACGACTCTGGGCTATTGTCCGATACTGGAGCGTCGTAGAGGTCCCATGCATCTGGATCATCCTGGCTCATTGTGGTATGAGCTGGTGAGTGTGTTAATGGTGGAGTTTGTGCCGGTGATGCATGAGTTGATGGTGGTGGAGAGGGTGGTGGAGTTACCTTCTTTACCACCTTTGTTTGTGGTTGCTTGTCTCCTTGTTGGAAATCAAGTTTCCTTTTCCTTTTGATTGGGGGAAGAGTGCTGATCTTCCCTGTATCTTTTTGAATAAAGAGCCGCTTTTGCGTGTGATCTGGCTCTATTGTTTGTAATTCCTCCTCAAATCTGTGTTTTTTTTTAGTTGCGAGGACAGTCCTTGTTCCTCTGAGTAGGAACCAGTTTTCGGTTCGGTTGCCGGATGTTTCGGCACCGAAACCGTGTCTCTGGATTTTTTCGGCTCCGACAAGATCTTTTTTCTTTTCAGCGTCGTGCCCTCTCGGTGCCGACCAACTTCGGTGCCGCTGTCTCGGTGCCGAATTTTTTCTGCCCCACTCTCTCGGTCCCAAGATTGCTGCGTGCCTGTATCTCGACCGGAGTCGGATGACTTCGACACCAGCTCGCCCTTTTTCGGTGCCGATGGACGGTCACCTACTTTTCGGGTTAAGCCATGGCCTGTTGGCGGTGGCGTCCCCTGGGCTTTGTCAGTGTTTTCGTGAGCTTTTTGTTTCGACGTCTTACTCACGGTTGGCGTTTCTTCGACGTCGAATTCTTCAGAATCCGACTCGTGGATGGAGAAAGTTTCTTCTTCCTCCTCCTCGAACCGTTGTTGTCCTGTCGGCGTGGACGCCATCTGCAACCTCCTGGCTCTTCGGTCTCTGAGCATTTTTCTCGACCGAAATGCGCGACAGGCTTCGCACGTATCCTCCTTGTGCTCGGGGACAGGCACAAGTTACAGACCAAATGTTGATCCGTATAAGGATATTTATTATGGCATTTAGGACAGAATCGGAACGGGGTCCGTTCCATCAGTCTCGAAGTTGCACGCGGTCGGGCCGACCAGGCCCCGACGGGGGATCGAAATTACCCCGAAGGGCTACCGGAGCTCTTCAAGATTCGGTGTCGATTTGTTCTAACTAACCCGATACCGAACGAAACAATACCGACAAATTTTTCAGAGATTCTGACTAACTTTCAGACCCGAAACACGGAGCGAAAAGGAACACGTCCGAACCCGATGGCGGAAAAAAAACAATCTAAGATGGAGTCGACGCCCATGCGCAATGGAACCGAAGTGGGAGGAGTCCCTCGATCTCGTGACTCGAAAAGACTTCTTCAAAGAAAAACAACTTGTAACACTCCGAGCCCAACACCAGACGGCGGACTGTGCACAGCATGTGTATCTGCAGCTACACATGCCACCGAACACAGTAATCTCCCCAAAAGCGGTGGCTTAGCCTGTAGGAGTTGAAGTTGTCTGAAATAATGTTCGTAATACAAGGGGGGGGTCCCAAAAAAAATACACCCTCAGCGGCACAGGGCCGACCGGGTGCAATGGGTAAACAGGGCGTTGGGTTTGCAATAGATTTCAATGGAGGGACCCGGGGATCACCCAGACACTGCAGGCAAGGCACAGGGGGGCTTCTCAGGCCAGCCACCAACTGGGCAAGGGTGAGGGCCGCCTACTGGTCACTGCTGCACCGGTGGTTGGTTCTTCACGGGCCTGGGGCTGGGGGTGCAGTGCTTCTTCCAGGCGTCGGATTTCTTCGCCCCGGGCATTCGCGGTCAGGGGGGTCCTTGGGATTCCCTCTGCAGGCGTCGTCGTGGGGGAGCAGAGAGGTTGGCCCAGGGTGGACATGTCGTCAGAGTTACCTGGGGATCCTCTCTGGGTCGTTGGTTTCTCTGGACACGGGCCAGGGGCGCCGGGTGCAGAGTGGTGGGGACTCGCGCTTCTGGAGTGAGGTGAGAGTCCCTTTAAAAGATGGTTTCTTCTTCCTTGGTTGGACAGGTCTGCTGTCCAAGGGAGTTTCTTGGTCCTTTGTAGCTGCAGGGCAGTCCTCTGAGTCAGCAGAGGTCGCTGGGCCAGCAGGATGCTTCGCTGGTGCAGGTTCTCTGAAGTTGGAGACAGGCCGGTAAGGCTGGGGCCAAAGCAATTGTCGGCTTCCTTCTTCTCTGCTGGGTTTTTCAGCTAGGCAATCCTTCTTTGTAGGTCGTTAGGAATCAGATTTCCTAGGTTCAGGGTCGCTCATAAATACTACATTTAGGGGGGTGTTAGGGCTGGAGACATATTGGGCCAGTAAAAATGGCTGACAAGCCTATTTCATGTTTTGTCTTTCCCAGATGCCCAGACAGGGGGATGCCATGGGCCAAAGTGAGAATAAACTCCCTAAACGGTTGAGGAACTATCACTCTCCTGACCAGATTTGGGGTCCCTTGGCACTCTGTATAGAGGAGTCCGTCTTCCCAATAGATGTTGTGGGAGCCTCTCACAGCTCCCTTTTCCTGTGCAGCTGCTTGCTGCTTCAGGCTTTCAAGAGTGGGACCGGTCCTCTGTCCCTGGCACAGCTGGTCCATTGAGGGGCTTCCTGGGCCCAGGAGCACTACCTGATAGGAATCCAACTCCATGGACTCAGCTCCCTCAGAGGATAAGATAACATAGTCAGCACTGGTGACTGGATAGGTTTGTCCAGTCAGATACTGTCCCGGGGAAACCAGTTTTTCTGTCACCATGGTGACACTGGCACCTCTATGCCTCAGGGATCCTACCTTAGTTCCAATTATCAAGGTGTCCATGCAGTTTAGAGTTGAAATATCAGGCCTTTTTGGGATCAAAGTTTTTACCCTTGTACCCATGTGTAGATTGTGAAGAGGCTCGGGCCCACCCTCCTGAGCAGGTTTTTGGGGCCCTTAAGAGGACTCTTCATGTTTATCTTTAGGTGTCTCATCACCCTTACCCTGTGAGGGTTTGTAACTCTATTCCTTGTATCCTTACACTTACCAGTAAACAATTCCCAAAGGAGAGCTCCCCACTGAGAGTTTTTCAATTTTCTGGTTCCACTAGCCCTCTCAAAAGCTGTGACCCATTTCTTGATGTCATCACCTTCGTCATACGTGGAGACAATCCCTTTGGGGATTTTAAGGGTATCAGAATGCTCTCTGTCCCTAGATGTTATATTGCTGCCACCATTAATGGGTCTTATTCCTATGTGTGCTCTCTTCCTTTCTATAGCCAGGAGCAGTCTCTACAAGGCTAATCTTTTGGCCATCCTTGCTAAAAGGAGGTCCTTTTCATTGAGGCTCCCCTCAATGTTCCCAGAGGAACTGGACTCCAATGTGGGAGACCTAGATTCAGTGAGCACGATCCTTGGAGACAGGGACCTTGGGGCCAAGTCTTACCTAGTGGTTGGGAGAGGTGAGTTCCACCTCCTGATCCCTAACTTGTTCCACACTCGAGGGGAGGTCTTCCTCCTCAGCAGAATGTTCTTTTGTACACTCTGCCAAGCGATCCTGGAGCTTCACCTTGGTAGTGCTGGAACTAGTTTTATGTTCTTCAGTCTGCAGAGGGACCTTAACTCTCTCATCCCAAGATGGAGGCAAGGGGTGAGGTTGAGCTCCACAACAATGTCCTCTGAGCTGCTCATTATGTTGCTAAAGTTGGGGATTACATTTAGGAACTAACAACTACTTCTAGTTACTAACCCCTAACTTCTAATAACTTGTAAATCTAAAAAGAAATGCTAAAGGGGAATTAACCACATGATATTCTTGCTGAGGACCCTGGTGTAGGAAGTTGGCTCTGTATGCACTATTTCAAAGTAAGGAATAGTATGCACAGAGTCCAAGGGTTCCCCTTAGAGGTAAGATAGTGGCAAAAAGAGATAATACTAATGCTCTATTTTGTGGTAGTGTGGCCGAGCAGTAGGCTTATCAAAGGAGTAGTGTTAAGCATTTGTTGTACACACACAGGCAATAAATGAGGCACACACACTCAGAGACAATTCCAGGGCAATAAGTTTTTGTATAGAAAAATATATTTTCTTAGTTTATTTTAAGAACAACAGGTTCAAATTTCACATGTAATACTTCAAATGAAAGGTATTGCAGGTAGGTACTTTAGGAACTTTGAATAATCAAAATAGCATATATACGTTTCACATAAATCACATATAGCTATTTTAAAACTAGACACTTAGTGCAATTTTCAACAGTTCCTAGGGGGAGTAAGAGTTTGTTAGTTTTTGCAGGTAAGTAAACCACCTACGGGGTTCAAGTTTGGGTCCAAGGTAGCCCACCGTTGGGGGTTCAGAGCAACCCCAAAGTTACCACACCAGCAGCTCAGGGCCGGGCAGATGCAGAGGTCAAAGTGGTGCCCAAAACGCATAGGCTTCAATGGAGAAGTGGGTGCCCCGGTTCCAGTCTGCCAGCAGGTAAGTACCCGCGTCTTCGGAGGGCAGACCAGGGGGGTTTTTTGGGCACCGGGGGGAGGACACAAGTCAGCACAGAAAGTACACCCTCAGCAGCACGGGGGCGGCCGGGTGCAGTGTGCAAACACGCGTCGGGTTTTCAATAGGTTTCAATGGGAGACCAAGGGGTCTCTTCGGCGATGCAGGCAGGCAAGGGGGGGCTCCTCGGGGTAGCCACCACCTGGGCAAGGGAGAGGGCCTCCTGGGGGTCACTCCTGCAATGGAGTTCGGATCCTTCAGGTCCTGGGGGCTGCGGGTGCAGAGTCTTTACCAGGCGTCGGGATATGAGGAACAGGCAGTCGCGGTCAGGGGGAGCCTTGGGATTCCCTCTGCAGGCATCGCTGTGGGGGCTCAGGGGGGGCAACTCTGGCTACTCACGGTTTCGCAGTCGCCGGGGAGTCCTCCCTGAAGTGTTTGTTCTCCACAAGTCGAGCCGGGGGCATCGGGTGCAGAGTAGCAAGTCTCACACTTCCGGCGGGAAATGCAAGTTGGTTTAAAGTTGCTCCTTTGTTACAAAGTTGCAGTCTTGGGTGAACAGAGCCGCTGTCCTCGGGAGTTCTTGGTCCTTCTAGAGCAGGGCAGTCCTCTGAGGATTCAGAGGTCGCTGGTCCCTGGGGAAAGCGTTGCTGGAGCAGTGTCTTTGGAAGTGGGGAGACAGGCCGGTAGAGCTGGAGCCAAAGCAGTTGGTGTCTCCGTATTCTCTGCAGGGTTTTTCAGCTTAGCAGTCCTCTTCTTCTAAGGTTGCAGGACTCCGAGTTCCAAGGTTCTGGTGAGCCCCTAAATACTGAATTTAGGGGCGTGTTTAGGTCTGGGAGGGCAGTAGCCAATGGCTACTAGCCCTGAGGGTGGCTTCACCCTCTTTGTGCCTCCTCCCAAGGGGAGGGGGTCACATTCCTATCCCTATTGGGGGAATCCTCCATCTGCAAGATGGAGGATTTCTAAAAGTCAGAGTCACCTCAGCTCAGGTTGCCATAGGGGCAGTCCTGACTGGCCAGTGACTCCTCCTTGTTTTTCTCATTATCTCCTCCGGCCTTGCCGCCAAAAGTAGGGCCGTGGCCGGAGGGGGCGGGCAACTCCACTAGCTGGAATGCCCTGGGGTGCTGTAACAAAGGGGGTGAGCCTTTGAGGCTCACCGCCAGGTGTTACAGTTCCTGCAAGGGGAAGGTGATAAGCATCTCCACCCAGTACAGGCTTTTTTTCTAGCCACAGCGTGACAAAGGCACTCTCCCCATGTGGCCAGCAACATGTCTCGAGTGTGGCAGGCTGCTAAAACCAGTCAGCCTACACAGATAGTCGGTTAAGGTTTCAGGGGGCACCTCTAAGGTGCCTTCTGGGGTGTATGTTACAATAAAATGTACACTGGCATCAGTGTGCATTTATTGTGCTGAGAAGTTTGATACCAAACTTCACAGTTTTCAGTGTACCAATTATGGTGCTGTGGAGTTCGTGCATGACAGACTCGCAGACCATATACTCTTATGGCTACCCTGCATTTACAATGTCTAAGGTTTTGCTTAGACACTGTAGGGGCACAGTGCTCATGCACTGGTGCCCTCACCTATGGTATAGTGCACCCTGCCTTAGGGCTGTAAGGCCTGCTAGAGGGGTGACTTATCTATACTGCATAGGCAGTGTGAGGTTGGCATGGCAACCTGAGGGGAGTGCCATGTCGACTTACTCGTTTTGTCCTCACCAGCACACACAAGCTGGTAAGCAGTGTGTCTGTGCTGAGTGAGGGGTCCCCAGGGTGGCATAAGATATGCTGCAGCCCTTAGAGACCTTCCCTGGCATCAGGGCCCTTGGTACCAGGGGTACCAGTTACAAGGGACTTACCTGGATGCCAAGTTGTGCCAATTGTGGAAACAAAAGTACAGGTTAGGGAAAGAACAGTGGTGCTGGGGCCTGGTTAGCAGGCCTCAGCACACTTTCAAATCAAAACTTAGCATCAACAAAGGCAAAATGTCAGGGGGTAACTGTAGGAAGTTGGCTCTGTATGTGCTATTTCAAAGTAAGGAATAGCATGCACAGAGTCCAAGGGTTCCCCTTAGAGGTAAAATAGTGGTAAAAATAGATAATACTAATGCTCTATTTTGTGGTAGTGTGGTCGAGCAGTAGGCTTATCCAAGGAGTAGTGTTAAGCATTTGTTGTACATACACCTAGACAATAAATGAGGTACACACACTCAGAGACAAATCCAGCCAATAGATTTTTATATAGAAAAATATCTTTTCTTAGTTTATTTTAAGAACCACAGGTTCAAATTCTACATGTAATATCTCATTCGAAAGGTATTGCAGGTAAGTACTTTAGGAACTTCAAATCATCAAAATTGCATGTATACTTTTCAAGTTATTGACAAATAGCTGTTTTAAAAGTGGACACTTAGTGCAATTTTCACAGTTCCTGGGGGAGGTAAGTTTTTGTTAGTTTTACCAGGTAAGTAGGACACTTACAGGGTTCAGTTCTTGGTCCAAGGTAGCCCACCGTTGGGGGTTCAGAGCAACCCCAAAGTCACCACACCAGCAGCTCAGGGCCGGTCAGGTGCAGAGTTCAAAGTGGTGCCCAAAACACATAGGCTAGAATGGAGAGAAGGGGGTGCCCCGGTTCCGGTCTGCTTGCAGGTAAGTACCCGCGTCTTCGGAGGGCAGACCAGGGGGGTTTTGTAGGGCACCGGGGGGGACACAAGTCCACACAGAAATTTCACCCTCAGCAGCGCGGGGGCGGCCGGGTGCAGTGTAGAAACAAGCGTCGGGTTTTCAATGTTAGTCTATGAGAGATCTCGGGATCTCTTCAGCGCTGCAGGCAGGCAAGGGGGGGATTCCTCGGGGAAACCTCCACTTGGGCAAGGGAGAGGGACTCCTGGGGGTCACTTCTCCAGTGAAAGTCCGGTCCTTCAGGTCCTGGGGGCTGCGGGTGCAGGGTCTCTCCCAGGCGTCGGGACTTTAGGTTCAAAGAGTCGCGGTCAGGGGAAGCCTCGGGATTCCCTCTGCAGGCGGCGCTGTGGGGGTTCAGGGGGGACAGGTTTTGGTACTCACAGTATCAGAGTAGTCCTGGGGTCCCTCCTGAGGTGTTGGATCGCCACCAGCCGAGTCGGGGTCGCCGGGTGCAGTGTTGCAAGTCTCACGCTTCTTGCGGGGAGCTTGCAGGGTTCTTTAAAGCTGCTGGAAACAAAGTTGCAGCTTTTCTTGGAGCAGGTCCGCTGTCCTCGGGAGTTTCTTGTCTTTTCGAAGCAGGGGCAGTCCTCAGAGGATGTCGAGGTCGCTGGTCCCTTTGGAAGGCGTCGCTGGAGCAGGATCTTTGGAAGGCAGGAGACAGGCCGGTGAGTTTCTGGAGCCAAGGCAGTTGTCGTCTTCTGGTCTTCCGCTGCAGGGGTTTTCAGCTAGGCAGTCCTTCTTCTTGTAGTTGCAGGAATCTAATTTTCTAGGGTTCAGGGTAGCCCTTAAATACTAAATTTAAGGACGTGTTTAGGTCTGGGGGGTTAGTAGCCAATGGCTACTAGCCCTGAGGGTGGGTACACCCTTTTTGTGCCTCCTCCCAAGGGGAGGGGGTCACAATCCTAACCCTATTGGGGGAATCCTCCATCTGCAAGATGGAGGATTTCTAAAAGTCAGAGTCACCTCAGCTCAGGACACCTTAGGGGCTGTCCTGACTGGCCAGTGACTCCTCCTTGTTGCTTTCTTTGTTCCCTCCAGCCTTGCCGCCAAAAGTGGGGGCCGTGGCCGGAGGGGGCGGGCAACTCCACTAAGCTGGAGTGCCCTGCTGGGCTGTGACAAAGGGGTGAGCCTTTGAGGCTCACCGCCAGGTGTTACAGCTCCTGCCTGGGGGAGGTGTTAGCATCTCCACCCAGTGCAGGCTTTGTTACTGGCCTCAGAGTGACAAAGGCACTCTCCCCATGGGGCCAGCAACATGTCTCTAGTGTGGCAGGCTGCTGGAACTAGTCAGCCTACACAGACAGTCGGTTAAGTTTCAGGGGGCACCTCTAAGGTGCCCTCTGTGGTGTATTTTACAATAAAATGTACACTGGCATCAGTGTGCATTTATTGTGCTGAGAAGTTTGATACCAAACTTCCCAGTTTTCAGTGTAGCCATTATGGTGCTGTGGAGTTCGTGTTTGACAGACTCCCAGACCATATACTCTTATGGCTACCCTGCACTTACAATGTCTAAGGTTTTGTTTAGACACTGTAGGGGTACCATGCTCATGCACTGGTACCCTCACCTATGGTATAGTGCACCCTGCCTTAGGGCTGTAAGGCCTGCTAGAGGGGTGTCTTACCTATACTGCATAGGCAGTGAGAGGCTGGCATGGCACCCTGAGGGGAGTGCCATGTCGACTTACTCGTTTTGTCCTCACTAGCACACACAAGCTGGCAAGCAGTGTGTCTGTGCTGAGTGAGAGGTCTCCAGGGTGGCATAAGACATGCTGCAGCCCTTAGAGACCTTCCTTGGCATCAGGGCCCTTGGTACTAGAAGTACCAGTTACAAGGGACTTATCTGAATGCCAGGGTGTGCCAGTTGTGGATACAATGGTACATTTTAGGTGAAGGAACACTGGTGCTGGGGCCTGGTTAGCAGGGTCCCAGCACACTTCTCAGTCAAGTCAGCATCAGTATCAGGCAAAAAGTGGGGGGTAACTGCAACAGGGAGCCATTTCTTTACAGTAACCATGCCAAGGAGGCATTTCCTTACACCTGGTCTCTGACCTCTCCTTATGTAGGTCTCGGACAGTGTCTTCGAGGTCCAATATCCATGTCTCCGCCAATGTGACCAGTTCCTCCAGATTCCAGAAGTCTTGACGCAGGAGGAAGACCTCTGATCGAACCTCCCAATGTGCCCCTCCAGGGCCTCTCTAGAGGACTGTATCACTGAGAGGAGGGTAGCATTGTCCTGCACCACAGTAGGGGGTGAGGGGGGCTGGGGCCGATTGGGTTCCTTATCTCTCACAATTTAGGTATGGGTGCCACGTTCAACCTCTCCAAGGACACTGGGAATCGCTGTGTAACAAATCCCTCCCAAGCTGTAAGCTCTAGTCTCTGTAGAGGCAGGGAGGGAGGCCAACAAAGAAGGGACTATTAGTATCCAGTCAGGGTACCTCTTCAATGGTAACCCCATCACTCGCGACTGCCAGTGCCTCAAGACTCCGGGGCACACCAGAGGCTCAGTACAGAGAGCGCAGTCCTATATGCACAGCCAGGGGAGGCCCAGCAAAGTACAAGGAGGGAGGGCTGCGTCCGTTTAGACTTTTCTTTGCCCGGGTCCACCAGACGCTCAAGGGGTGGTGGGGCAGTTCTCATAGATGGCCAAGGGAGCTCCCTGCTATCCCTCCTCATGAACACGACTACCAGTGTTCCATGCAGCCAGGCCCTGCAGGGAGCCACCACCCCTCTCGCAGCCCACTGTCCCCCCAAGGGGGGTGGGCTCAAATCATCTTTGGCGTGTTTAGAAGCCGCTCCTCTCCCAACCCCCACAATGCCCCCCCAACCCATGCCCATGCGCATGCGCGACCTTGCCAGCGAACCAGGGGCCCTACCAGCCATACCTACAGCACAGCCATTGCCAACAAGCGGGATCCCCTTCAAGCTCTCGCAGACCTCTGCTGCGGGCCCTCAGCCAGCCCGCCTCAGAGCATCAGGCAGGGAGAGGTGGCATCTGAGGTGCCGCAAGCCATGTAGCTCTCCCAGCAGCCCAGAAGTGGGCCGGACCTGGCCCAGTCCAACAGTAGATCTCACTCCGCATCTCCCACCAGCTATCTACCGGTCGTTCCCTTCGGCAACGGGGGCGCGGACCGGGAGGAACACGGATGTGGAGCAGGATTTTTCTTGAGGCCGAAACGGAGCTCATTCAAAGAGAGTGCGTCGCCAGTGCCATCTTGGCTCCACCCCGAAAAGACAGCGTTCTTCACCCCAGATGGGCATTAATAGTAGTGTAATGCTAATGGGACTAAAGAATGTCCATGCAACTTTCCAGAGGCTGGTGAACAAAGTCCTGGCTGGGCTGGAATCGTTCAGTGCTGCATATCTTGGTTATATTGCTGTCTACAATGCCACTTGACAGAATCACCTGATCCACCTTGGGAAGGTCCCTGAGGCCCTGCAGGAAGCAGGTCTCAATATCAAGGCAAGCAAGAGCCAGATAGAGAAGGGATCTGTTGTATACCTGGGCCACAACGTAGGTGGACGTCAAGTTCAACCATTCTGGACTGGGAGGCTCCAACAACTTAGATTCAAGTCAGGACCTGCCTTGGCTTGACTGGGTACAGGATATTTGTGAAGGGGTATGGTACTATTGTGGCACCACTCACAGAACTGACCTCCAGTGATAGTTGTGTTAAGTTCCTCCAGGGATAGTGTACGATTATAGTGATGTTTGATCCCCACAGCTATAGGGTGTGATTATAGCATGTTCATGTCCCCACAAAGATATCTATGATGATAGTGATTTTGAGGTCCCCACAGAGATGGTGTGTGATTATAGTGATGCCTGTGTCCTCAGAAAGATAGTTTTGAGATAACAGTCACACTCAGGTCCCTGCAGGGATTTGTGTGATTATTTTGAGATCTGCACAAAGATAATATAGAAAAAAGTAAACCGCCTCATAGGTGTACATTTTTGGTAGGGGTGTGCAAAATTTTCTTTTGCATTATTACAAAGAATTTCAAGAAAATTGTGCATAATTTGAAAAGCAAATAGAAGATGGAGCACTATGTTTTCACAATGCATCCCTACTCAGTGGCATAACAAAACTGGAGGGGGCCCCTGCACAGAACATGTTTGAGGGAGCCCCCCCCTCCTGACTCACTCAGGCCAGGTGCTGTGCTGAGAAGGCCCCCCCTGGAGCTTGGTCACCCTCCCACCACCCGCACCACAGGGGCTACGGGGGCCTTTGTTACACCCCTGTCCTTGCCTCCACTTTGGAAACAAGGACATGTTTCATGTAAAAAGTAACGCACAAAAAATACAAATGTTGCACACAACAGCTGCTTGTTTTCTGGTCACTTGTTTTGTTACTGAATGCTCCCAATAAAATTTTGCCATAAATAGCAGTAGCGTAATTTTGGTAATTTGGTGTGACAAGAGTAAAATAAATTTGCCCAAATTATGTAAGAATATGCTGGTATAATGTAGGTATTGCCTGCGCCTAGTTTTTGCTTATTTATGGTCATTTGAAGATACTTTACTACTCTGCAAATACATTAATTATCACTTTGGTGAAAGGGAAGAGTATCTTTATTAAGTGGGAATGGATTGGCATCAGCCAAACATTTGTTGGGGGTGTTGGGAAACGGATTTCTCCAACAGGAAAAATATTTACTCTACGAACAGAAACAAAAATGTCTGAAATCTCTTCCATATATGGAGATGAAACTAAAGGTGTATGTATATTTACAACTTTTCACAGCCTATGTTTGTGAATCGAAACTACTTGATGTAGAGGCACAAATCGTGATCATTTGCTCAGGTTAAATTTTAAACAATACATTACTGCTCCTTTAAATGAAGAAGCACTCTGCCTGTTGTATTCAGGTCACAGTGCTGGTGTGCATATGGCCTGACATGGCGGCAGAGCATGCTACTAATTTCTCACACATCACAGAAACATCATCCTCAAGCAGTAATCACATCATGTTCAGACTGAAATCCTAGGCATAAAAGGGAGATCACCAACACCGTCCCGGTGCATACGTTATCTCTCTCCATGTTGTAGGTCTAAGTATCATGGGGAAGATGTATGACCATTTGGTAGTACGACTTGCAATATGCGACTTTTTGAAATTCACAAATTGAGAGTCACAATACCAAATGTACAATAGTGTCATCAACACTCCACTCTACATCACTCTATGCCACGTTACAACACTCTATGCCAATTCACTTTACTATACTTCCTTTCACTTTACTCCATTCTACCACTCTCCACTGTGACACTCCACATTACTCGATGACACTCTACTCTACTACACTCTGTTCTACTCAATGCCACTCCACTTTATGACACTCCCCTCTACAACACTCTATACCATTCCACTCAATACCACTCTATGGCATGCCACTGTACATCACTCTATGTCACTCCACTCAACTACACTCCACACCACTTTAGTCCTCTCTACGATGTTCCACGCTACTCCACTACTCTCTATGCCACTTTACTCCACTCTATGCTACACCACTCCATCTTGAATCCAGACCGGGTCAGGAAACCCCCAGCCCTGCTCTGGCACGAAACTGGACAAAGGAAAGGAGACTGACCACTCCCCTGTCCATCACCACCCCAGGAGTGGTGCCCAGAGATCCTCCAATGTGTCCCAGACCTCTGCCATCTTGAATCCAGAGGTGTGAGAGCACAATGGAGGCCTCTGAGTGGCCAGTGCAGAGACCCCTCCTGATAGGTGCTTACCTGACTAGGTGACCAATCCTTCTCTGAGGGCTATTTAGGGTCTCTCCTGTGGGCTTATCCTCAGATGACGAATGCAAGAGATCACCAGAGTTCCTCTGCATCTCCCTCTTCGACTTCTGCCAAAGATCGACCGCTGACTGCTCCAGGATGCCTGCAAAACTGCAACTAAGTAGCAAAAAGACTACCAGCGACATTGTAGCGCCTAATACTGACGGCTTTCTCGACTGTTCCCTGGTGGTGCATGCTCTGGGGGCTGTCTGCCTTCACCCTGCACTGGAAGCCAAGAAGAAATCTCCATCTCATTGTGACGAGCGTGGTCCCTGGAACACAGGTGCTGGATCCAAGTGACCCTGACACTCAAGTGGTCCATCTGTCCAAATTTGGCAGAAGTAAGTCCTTGCGTCCCCTCGCCAGACAGTAATCCTGTGTATTGCGCAAACTGCAGCTGCTAGGGCTTCTGTGCACTTTTGCAAGGAATCCTTCGTACACAGCACAGCCCAGGTCCCCAGCACTCCGTACTGCATTGCTCAACTCGCTGAGTTGACTTCTGGCTTCGTGGGACCCTCCTTTGTAGTGTTGAGACGACCGCCATGCTCAGTTTTCTTGAAGCCGTGTTCAAGTACTTCTGCAAATGCTGCCTTCTTCTGCGTGGGCTCTGTGTTGCTGAGGACCCCCTCTGTCTCCTCTTCCAAGTGGCGACCTCCTGGTCCTTCCTGGGCCCGGGCAGCACCCTTTTTCTTCAACCGCGACCTTTGCAGCTAGCAAGGCTCGTTTGCGGTCGTTCTCCAAAGAAACAACTCTGATCCTCCAGCACTCTGTGGGACATCTTCTGTGCAAAGAAGAAGTTCCTGGCATCGTCCATTGTTGCAGAATCTTCAGCTTCTTCCACCCAGAGGCAGCCATTTTGCACCTCCATCTGGGGTTTAGTGGGCTCCTTCTCCCACCCCCCCAGACACTTTTGTGACTCTTGGACTTGGTCCCTGTAGGAAGTTGGCTCTGTATGTGCTATTTCAAAGTAAGGAATAGCATGCACAGAGTCCAAGGGTTCCCCTTAGAGGTAAGATAGTGGCAAAAAGAGATAATACTAATGCTCTATTTTGTGGTAGTGTGGTCGAGCAGTAGGCTTATCAAAGGGGTAGTGTTAAGCATTTGTTGTACATACACACAGTCAATAAATGAGGAACACACACTCAGAGACGATTCCAGGCCAATAGGTTTTTGTATAGAAAAATAACTTTTCTTAGTTTATGTTAAGGACCACAGGTTCAAATTCTACATGTAATATCTCATTTGAAAGGTATTGCAGGTAAGTACTTTAGGAACTTTGAATAATCACAATAGCATATATACTTTTTACATAAAACACATATAGCTATTTTAAAAGTGGACACAGTGCAATTTTCAACAGTTCCTGGGGGAGGTAAGTTATTGTTAGTTCTTGCAGGTAAGTAAACCACCTACGGGGTTCAAATTGGGGTCCAAGGTAGCCCACCGTTGGGGGTTCAGAGCAACCCCAAAGTCACCACACCAGCAGCTCAGGGCCGGTCAGGTGCAGAGTTCAAAGTGGTGCCCAAAACACATAGGCTTCAATGGAGAAGGGGGTGCCCCGGTTCCAGTCTGCCAGCAGGCAAGTACCCGCGTCTTCGGAGGGCAGACCAGGGGGGTTTTGTAGGGCACCAGGGGGGACACAAGTCCACACAAAAAGTACACCCTCAGCAGCGCGGGGGCGGCCGGGTGCAGTGTGCAAACAAGCGTCGGTTTCCAATAGATTTCAATGAGAGACCAAGGGGTCTCTTCAGCGGTGCAGGCAGGCAAGGGGGGTGCTCCTCGGGGTAGTCACCACCTGGGCAAGGAAGAGGGCCTCCTGGGGGTCACTCCTGCACTGGAGTTCCGATCCTTCAGGTCCTGGGGGCTGCGGGTGCAGGGTCTTTTCCAGGCGTCAGGATTTCAGAGTCAGGCAGTCGCGGTCAGGGGGAGCCTCGGGATTCCCTCTGCAGGCGTCGCTGTGGGGGCTCAGGGGGGACAACTTTGGTTACTCACAGTCTTGGAGTCGCCGGAGGGTCCTCCCTGTAGCGTTGTTTCTTCACCAGTCGAGTCGGGGTCGCCGGGTGCAGTGTTGCAAGTCTCACGCTTCTTGCGGGGTTTGCAGGGGTCTTTAAATCTGCTCCTCTGGATACAAAGTTGCAGTCTTTGTTGAACAGGGCCGCTGTTCTCTGGAGTTTCTTGGTCTTTTGGAAGCAGGGCAGTCCTCTGAGGATTCAGAGGTCGCTGGTCCTGGGGAAAGCGTCGCTGGAGCAGTTTTCTTCCGAAGGAGGGAGACAGGCCGGTAGGACTGGGGCCAAAGCAGTTGGTGTCTTCTTCTCTGCAGGGTTTTTCAGCTCAGCAGTCCTCTTCTTCTTTAAAGTTGCAGGAATCTGAGTTCCTTGGTTCTGGGGAGCCCCTAAATACTGAATTTAGGGGTGTGTTTAGGTCTGGGGGGTTAGTAGCCAATGGCTACTAGCCCTGAGGGTGGCTACACCCTCTTTGTGCCTCCTCCCTGAGGGGAGGGGGGCAAATCCCTATTCCTATTGGGTGAATCCTCCATCTACAAGATGGAGGATTTCTAAAAGTCAGAGTCACCTCAGCTCAGGACACCTTAGGGGCTGTCCTGACTGGCCAGTGACTCCTCCTTGTTTTTCTCATTATCTCTCCTGGACTTGTTGCCAAAAGTGGGGGCTGTGTCCAGGGGGCAGGCATCTCCACTAGCTGGAGTGCCCTGGGGCATTGTAACACGAAGCTTGAGCCTTTGAAGCTCACTGCTAGGTGTTACAGTTCCTGCAGGGGGGAGGTGTGAAGCACCTCCACCCAGAGCAGGCTTTGTTTCTGTCCTCAGAGAGCACAAAGGCTCTCACCGCATGGGGACAGAAACTCGTCTCTCAGCAGCAGGCTGGCACAGACCAGTCAGTCCTGCACTGAACAATTGGGTAAAATACAGGGGGTATCTCTAAGATGCCCTCTGTGTGCATTTTTTATTAAATCCAACACTGGCATAAGTGTGGGTTTATTATTCTGAGAAGTTTGATACCAAACTTCCCAGTATTCAGTGTACCCATTATGGAGCTGTGGAGTTCGTTTTTGACAGACTCCCAGCCCATATACTCTTATGGCTACCCTGCACTTACAATGTCTAAGGTTTTGCTTAGACACTGTAGGGGCATAGTGCTCATGCACCTATGCCCTCACCTGTGGTATAGTGCACCCTGCCTTAGGGCTGTAAGGCCTGTTAGAGGGGTGACTTACCTATGCCATAGGCAGTGTGAGGTTGGCATGGCACCCTGAGGGGAGTGCCATGTCGACTTAGTCATTTTCTCCCCACCAGCACACACAAGCTGGTAAGCAGTGGTCTGTGCTGAGTGAGGGGTCCCTAGGGTGGCATAAGACATGCTGCAGCCCTTAGAGACCTTCCCTGGCATCAGGGCCCTTGGTACCAGGGGTACCAGTTACAAGGGACTTACCTAGGTGCCAGGGTTGTGCCAATTGTGGAAACAATGGTACATTTTAGGTGAAAGAACACTGGTGCTGGGGCCTGGTTAGGAGGGTCCCAGCATACTTCTCAGTCAAGTCAGCATCGGTATCAAGCAAAAAGTGGGGGGTAACTGCAACAGGAAGCCATTTCTTTACAGTGCCCTTCCTTTGCAGGTCCTCGGGTCCAGGAATCCGTCTTCAGTGCTTTGCAGTCAGTTGTGGTCTTTGCAGAATCTCCTATCACAACTTTAGTGTGTTTCTGGGGAAGAAGGGTCACTTTACTCCTACTTTTCAGGGTCTTGGGGTGGGGTATCTTGGACACCCTTAGTGTTTTCTTACACTCCCAGCGACCCTCCACACACTACACTAGGCCTGGGGTCCCTAAGTGGTTCGCATTCCACTTTTAGTATATGGTTTGTGTTGCCCCTAGGCCTATTGCATCCTATTGTATTCTACAGTGTTTGCACTACTTTTCTAACTGTTTACTTACCTGATTTTGGTTTGTGTGTATATTTTGTGTTTTTTACTTACCTCCTAAGGGAGTATATCCTCGGAGATATTTTTGGCACATTGTCACTAAAATAAAGTACCCTTTAATTTTAGTAACTCTGAGTATTGTGATTCTTATGATATAGTGCTATATGATATAAGTGGTATAGTAGGAGCTTTGCATGTCTCCTAGTTTAGCCTAAGCTGCTCTGCTATAGCTACCTCTATCAGCCTAGGCTGCTAGAACACTACTAATAAGGGATAGCTGGACCTGGCACAAGGTGTAAGTACCATCAGGTACCCACTTTAAGCCATGCAAGCCTCCTACAACCATTCTCTCCATTCAAGTGTTTTCAAGATAGGTTCATGTGACCTCTAAATTCTCCATATGTTCTTGACAAACATTGGTGCAAATCACTTGCTTGATAAAGTGAATATACCCACCAGAAAAAAGTGACTTGCCTAATTAGTGCTTAGAATCTAAAATAGTGCTTTGTGACATTCTGTACAAGCCTAAACAGTACTTACTAATTGCATGACCGAATCCCTGAGTTGTGTCTCATCTTCTATCATTATGGCCATTTCCTTGCATATGGCTGCTGCTAGTCCTACATCTAGGCACTCAGGATCTGCAGCCATCTTAAAGATCAGCTCTTCATGAGAAAAGACACAGTGACGTCTCAGCCGGCGATAATGGTTGACACACTGGCGACCGATTGGCAGCTAAAACAAAAACAACACAAAAATGTGAATGATTTGAAATAATCACTGATAAAAGTATGTTTTGTCAAGCCCCTATCTGATCACACATCATCTTGTAATTTTATTGGTGGAAATCATCCTAATATCAGCTTTTTGCATAGTCAACTAGTAACACTAGTTTCAAACTACACAGTGACTGTTTAGCTATAACTTCAAGGAAGAGAAGAATGGTAAAAGAAAGCCTGTTGCTCCTTTGTAATCATGGTTTGCTATTAAAGGTTTCTTAGTTTCTTACTCATGTACACAACTTTACAATATCTCTGCTTTTGAAGGATTCTTGAACTCATTCATATTAAATCAGGGGTTACTCTGATGACATCAATAATTAGAATGATGGGTCTGAGCGCAATCTGTTTTCCCATGAACATGAGGGGACACCTATAACAAACCCAACAAGTTCACTGGAACTACCAAACCTGTGGTAACTGGGCCTCTCTGTAAGACAACCACTTAATGTGTTCCAGGGGCAGTTGGTGATCAGTAGTGAGTACCTTGTGTTCGGCCTGTCTTCTAACATCTATTTGCAAGGGCTACAATATCACTGCAAACTTAAAAATGTAGTTTTAAACCTGAATCGCACCTGGTAGCGAGTATTAATAGTTAAGTATTATGTTTAGGGGAGTAGGATTGAGAGATTCAGCATTGATAGTGTAACAATCAATAAATGAAATATCCAGGAAGTGCTACAACTTCAAAGAAAATAAAGTGCTTATTTAGAATTATGTAAATTTAACATGTAAAACAAAGATCTACAAGGAAAACCAGAAGGTGCTGCTATTTTCTGGGGCATAGAGGGTCTGTAGTAAAAATAAACTAACATGGAGTCCATGCCCATGCGCCTTGCTACCTAAGGGAATAGTCACTATGCCTTATGATTCAAAAGACTTCTTAGTAGAAACCCAATTTGCAATTATCCAAGCCCAACAACACTACAAACATTATTGTGATATAAATATATTTATATACACACTGTAGAAAGCTGGCTCCTCATATATTATCTCCAAGTGAGAGATAGTGTGCACAGAGTCCAGGGATTCCCCAAGAACCTTAACAGAGGCAATAATAGATAATACTAATGCTCTATTTGTGGTAGTGTGGTCGAGCAGTTAGGCTTATCAGAGGGTAGTGTTAAGAATTTGTTGTACACACACAGGCAATAAATAAGAACACACACTCAATGACTTAACTCCAGGCCAATAGGTTTTTATACAGAAAAATATTATTTTCTTAATTTATTTTAGAACCACAAGATTCAAATTGAAGGTAAGTACATTAATTGTAAGGAACTTGGCATAGGTAAAGATAGAACTTTGAATAAAAACAGTAATGTACACAGTTTGGTATAAAATGGCAATAAGCTATTTTAAAAGTGGACATTGCAAAATGTAACAGTTCCTGGCGGAGGTAAGTACAGGTTAGTTTTTGAGGTAAGTAAAGCACTTACAAGTTCAGTCTCCGGGGCACAGGCAGCCCACCGTTGGAGGTTCAAGTTAACCCCAAACACCCAACCCAGCAACACAGGGACGGTCAGGTGCAGAGATCAAAGAGGGGCCCAAATAACATAGGCGTCTATTGAGACTAGGGGTGCTCCGGTTCCAGTTTGCTAGCAGGTAAGTACCTGCATGCTTGGGGAGCAGACCAGGGGGGTTTTGTAGAGCACTGGGGGGGGGGGTCCAAACAGGCACACAAAATACACCCTCAGGGGCAGCCGGGTGCAGTGTACAAACAAGGCGTTAGGTTTTGATTGAACTCAATGGAGGGACCCGGGGGTCACTCTGACAATGCAGGCAGGGCACAGGGGGGGACTTCTCCTGCCAGCCACTGACTGGGCAAAGGTGAAGACTGCCTGCTGGTCACTACTGCACAGGTAGTTGGTTCCTCACAGGCCTGGGGGCTGCAGGTGCAGCGCTTCTTCCAGGTGTCTGGTACTTTGTTACCGGGCAGTCGTGGTAAGGGGGGGGTCCTCTGGATTCAGTCTGCAGACGTCGTCATGGGGGTGCAGGGAGGTCGGCTCAGGGTGGACACGTCGTTGGAGTCGCCTGGGGGTCCTCTCTGCGGTGTTGGTTCCTCTGCACACAGGCCGGGGGCGTCGGGAGCAGAGTGGTGGGAACTCACGCTTCAGGAGTGAGGTGAGAGTCCCTATAAAGATGGTTTCTTCTTGTTGCTTTGGACAGAGCCGCTGTCCACCGGAGTTTCTTGGTCCTTTGGAATTGCAGGGCAGTCCTATGAGTTGGCAGAGGTCGCTGGGCCCACAGGATGTGTTGCTGCTGCAGGTTCTTTGAATCTGGAGACAGGCCGGGAGGGCTGGGGCCAAAGCAGTTGTTGTTTCCTTCTTCTCTACGGCTTTTTCAGGTCAGCAGCCCTTCTTGTTAGGTCGCAAGGAATCTGATTTACTGGGGTCAGGGTGGCCCTTAAATACTAGATACAGGGGTGTGTTTAGGGCTTGGGGCAGTAGCCAATGGCTACTATCCCTGAGGGTGGCTACACCCTCCTGGTGCCTCCTCTCTTTGCGGAGGGGGGCACATCCCTAATCCTACTGGGCTAAATCCTTCAAAACAAGATGGAGGATTTTCTAAGAAAGGGATCACCTCAGCTCTGGGCACCTTAGGGGCTGTCCTGGCTGGAGGGTGACTCCTCCTTGTTTTTCTCATTAACTCCTCCAGACTTGCCGACAAAAGTGGGGGCTGTTTCCGGGGGACAGGCATCTCCACTAGCTGGAGTGCCCTGGGGTGTTGTAGCCTTTGAGGCTCACCGCCAGGTGCTACAGTTCCTCGGGGGGTGGGGGGGTAGGAAGTTGGCTCTGTATGTGCTATTTCAAAGTAAGGAATAGTATGCACAGAGTCCAAGGGTTCCCCTTAGAGGTAAGATAGTGGCAAAAAGAGATAATACTA
This sequence comes from Pleurodeles waltl, assembly GCF_031143425.1. Lineage (NCBI taxonomy): Eukaryota > Metazoa > Chordata > Amphibia > Caudata > Salamandridae > Pleurodeles > Pleurodeles waltl. The sequence continues at coordinate 201,315,665 of NC_090442.1, read as the reverse complement.
ATGCTCTATTTTGTGGTAGTGTGGTCGAGCAGTAGGCTTATCAAAGGAGTAGTGTTAAGCATTTGTTGTACATACACACAGGCAATAAATGAGGAACACACACTCCGAGACAAATCCAGCCAATAGGTTTTGTTATAGAAAAATATCTTTTCTTAGTTTATTTTAAGAACCGCAGGTTCAAATTCTACATGTAATATCTCATTTGAAAGGTATTGCAGGTAAGTACTTTAGGAACTTTGAATCATTACATTAGCATGTATACTTCTTACATAAAACACAATAAGCTGTTTTAAAAGTGGACAGTGCAATTTTCACAGTTCCTGGGGGAGGTAAAGTAATGTTAGTTTTAACAGGTAAGTAAGTCGCTTACAGGTTTCAGTTTTGGGTCCAAGGTAGCCCACCGGTGGGGGTTCAGAGCAACCCCAAAGTTATCACACCAGCAGCTCAGGGCCGGTCAGGTGCAAAGGTCAAAGAGGTGCCCAAAACACATAGGCTTCAATGGAGAGAAGGGGGTGCCCCGGTTCCAGTCTGCCAGCAGGTAAGTACCCGCGTCTTCGGAGGGCAGACCAGGGGGGTTTTGTAGGGCACCGGGGGGGACACAAGTCAGCACAAAAAGTACACCCTCAGCAGCGCGGGGGCGGCCGGGTGCAGTGTGCAAAAACGCGTCGGGTTTTCAATGGTTTCTTATGAGAGATCAAGGGATCTCTTCAGCGTTGCAGGCAGGCAAGGGGGGGGCTCCTCGGGGTAGCCACCACCTGGGCAAGGGAGAGGGCCTCCTGGGGGTCACTCCTGCACAGGAGTTCCGTTCCTTTAGGTGCTGGGGGCTGTGGGTGCAGGGTCTTTTCCAGCCGTCGGGAAATGGAGTTCAGGCAGTCGCGGTCAGGGGGAGCCTCGGGATTCCCTCTGCAGGCGTCGCTGTGGGGGCTCAGGGGGGACAACTTTGGTTACTCACAGTCTTGGAGTCGCCGGAGGGTCCTCCCTGAGGTGTTGGTTCTCCACCAGTCGAGTCGGGGTCGCCGGGTGCAGTGTTGCAAGTCTCACGCTTCTTGCGGGGAGTTGCAGGGGTCTTTAAATCTGCTACTTGAAACAAAGTTGCAGTTCTTTTGGAGCAGGGCCGCTGTCCTCGGGAGTTTCTTGTCTTTCTCGAAGCAGGGCAGTCCTCAGAGGATTCAGAGGTCGCTGGTCCCTTGGAAAGCGTCGCTGGAGCAGGTTTCTTTGGAAGGCAGGAGACAGGCCGGTGAGTCTGGGGCCAAAGCAGTTGGTGTCTTCTGTTCTTCCTCTGCAGGGGTTTTTCAGCTCAGCAGTCCTCTTCTTCTTGTAGTTTCAGGAATCTAAATTCTTAGGTTCAGGGGAGCCCTTAAATACTAAATTTAAGGGCGTGTTTAGGTCTGGGGGGTTAGTAGCCAATGGCTACTAGCCCTGAGGGTGGGTACACCCTCTTTGTGCCTCCTCCCAAGGGGAGGGGGTCACATTCCTATCCCTATTGGGGGAATCCTCCTTCTACAAGATGGAGGATTTCTAAAAGTCAGAGTCACCTCAGCTCAGGACACCTTAGGGGCTGTCCTGACTGGCCAGTGACTCCTCCTTGTTTTTCTCATTATCTCTCCTGGACTTGCCGCCAAAAGTGGGGGCTGGGTCCAGGGGGCGGGCATCTCCACTAGCTGGAGTGCCCTGGGGCATTGTAACACGAAGCTTGAGCCTTTGAAGCTCACTGCTAGGTGTTACAGTTCCTGCAGGGGGGAGGTGTGAAGCACCTCCACCCAGAGCAGGCTTTGTTTCTGTCCTCAGAGAGCACAAAGGCTCTCACCGCATGAGGTCAGACACTCGTCTCTCAGCAGCAGGCTGGCAGAGACCAGTCAGTCCTGCACTGAACAATTGGGTAAAATACAGGGGGCATCTCTAAGAGGCCCTCTGTGTGCATTTTTTAATAAATCCAACACTGGCATCAGTGTGGGTTTATTATTCTGAGAAGTTTAATACCAAACTTCCCAGTATTCAGTGTAGCCATTATGGAGCTGTGGAGTTCGTTTTTGACAGACTCCCAGCCCATATATTCTTATGGCTACCCTGCACTTACAATGTCTAAGGTTTTGCTTAGACACTGTAGGGGCATAGTGCTCATGCACATATGCCCTCACCTGTGGTATAGTGCACCCTGCCTTAGGGCTGTAAGGCCTACTAGAGGGGTGACTTAGCTATGCCACAGGCAGTGTGAGGTTGGCATGGCACCCTGAGGGGAGTGCCATGTCGACTTAGTCATTTTCTCCCCACCAGCACACACAAGCTGGCAAGCAGTGTGTCTGTGCTGAGTGAGGGGTCCCTAGGGTGGCATAAGATATGCTGCAGCCCTTAGAAACCTTCCCTGGCATCAGGGCCCTTGGTACCAGTTACAAGGGACTTACCTAGGTGCCAGGGTTGTGCCAATTGTGGAAACAATGGTACATTTTAGGTGAAAGAACACTGGTGCTGGGGCCTGGTTAGCAGGGTCCCAGCACACTTCTCAGTCAAGTCAGCATCAGTATCAGGCAAAAAGTGGGGGGTAACTACAACAGGGAGCCATTTCTTTACAGGGGGGTTAAAGCACCTCCACCCAGGACAGGCTTTGTTCCTGGTCACAGATTGCACAAATGCACTCACCACATGTGGCCAGAAACTAGTCTGGAAGTGGCAGGCTGACAAAGACCGGTCAGCCTAGCACTAGCAGTTGGGCTGGCATGCAGGGGGCATCTCTAAGATGCCCTCTGAGTGCATTTCTCAATAAATCTCACACTGGCATCAGTGTGGATTTATTGTGCTGAGAGGTTTGATATCAAACTTCCCAGTATTCAGTGTAGCCATTATTGAACTGTGGAGTTTGCGTCTGACAAACTCCCAGACAATATACTCTTTATTGCTACCCTGCACTTACAATGTCTAAGAATTGGCTTAGACACTATAGGGGCACAGTGCTCGTGCAGCTATGCCCTCACCTGTGGTATAGTGCACCCTGCCTTAGGGCTGCAAGGCCTGGCTAGAGGGGTGACTTACCTATACCACAGGCAGTGGGTTGTGGGCATAGCACCCTTGAGTAGAGTGCCATGTCAACTCAGTCTTTTTCTCCCCACCAGCACACACAAGCTGTGAGGCAGTGTGCATGTGCTGAGTGAGGGGTCCCCAGGGTGACATAATACATGCTGCAGCCCTTAGAGACCTTCCGTGGCCATAGGGCCCTTGGTACCAGGGGTACCATTTACAAAGGACTTATCTGTGTGCCAGGGCTGTGCCAATTGTGGGAACAAAAGGAACAGTTTAGGGAAAGAACACTGGTGCTGGGGCCTGGTTAGGCCATTACAATTTATGTTCATTATATTTCATTGCTTACATTCGTTATATAATGTGATGCATCGATATAGGGTTAATAGTGCCCCAATAGTTCATATGTTTTTATTCAATGGCATGATTTAGAAAGTATAGCATATTTACAGAACTATACACAAGAAATGCATAGGTTACTTTTCCACATCTTACATCACAAGTCATGGCATCTGTGTAGGAAGTTGGCTCTGTATGCACTATTTCAAAGTAAGGAATAGTATGCACAGAGTCCAAAGGTTCCTCTTAGAGGTAAGACAGTGGCAAAAAGAGATAATACTAATGCTCTATTTTGTGGTAGTTTGGTCGAGCAGTAGGCTTATCAAAGGAGTAGTGTTAAGCATTTGTTGAACAAACAGGCAATAAATGAGGAACACACACTCAAAGACTTACTCCAGGCCAATAGGTTTTTATATTGAAAAATATATTTTCTTAGTTTATTTTAAGAACCACAGATTCAAGATTTACATTAAACACTTTAGATGTAAGGTACTTCACTTAGATACTTTAGGAACTTTGAATGAACACAATATCATGTACAGTCTTTGTAAAAATGGCAATGAGCTATTTTTAAAGTGGACACAGTGCAAAAATCAACAGTTCCTGGGGGAGGTAAGTAAAGGTTAGGTTTGAAGGTCAGTAGAACACTTACAAGTCTCACAGTTGGGGCATAGGCAGCCCACCATTGGGGGTTCAGGGCAACCCCAAAGTTACCACATCAGCAGTTCAGGGCCGGTCAGGTGCAGAGGTCAAAGAGGTGCCCAAAACATATAGGCTTCTATGGAGAACAGGGGTGCCCCGGTTCCAGTCTGCCAGCAGGTAAGTACCTGCATCCTTGGGGGGCAGACCAGGGGGGTTTTGTACGGCACCGGGGTGGACACAAGCAGGCATAGAAAGTATACCCTCAGCGGCACAGGGGCGGCCGGGTGCAGTGTGCAAACAGGCGTCGGGTTTTAGATTGAAAACAATGGAGGGACCCGGGGGTCACTTCAACGATGCAGGCAGGCACAGGGGGGCTCCTCAGGGTAGCCACCACGTGGGCTAGGCAGAGGGTCGCCTGGGGGTCACTCCTGCACTGGAGTTCGGTTCCTTCAGCTCCTGGGGGCTGCGGGTGCAGTGTTGGTTCCAGGCGTCAGGTCCCTTCTTACAGGCAGTCGCAGTGAGGGGGAGCCTCTGGATTCTCTCTGCAGGCGTCGCTGTGGGGGATCAGGGGGGTCGTCTCTGGTTACTCACAGGCTCGCAGTCGCCGGGGAGTCCTCCCTGAGGTGCTGGTTTTCTGCAGGTCGAGCCGGTGGCAACGGGTGCAGCGTGGGAAGTCTCACACTTCCGGCGGGAAATGTGAAGTCTTTAAAGTTGCTTCTTGATTGCAAAGAAGTTGCAGGTTTTTGAACAGAGCCGCTGTTCACAGGAGTTTCTTGGTCCTTGGGTGCAGGGCAGTCCTCTGAGGCTTCAGAGGTCGCTGGTCCCTGTTGGATGCGTCGTTGCAGTTTTCTTCGAAGTTGGGAGACAGGCCGGTAGGGCTGAGGCCAAAGCAGTTGTCGTCTCAGTCTTCTCTGCAGGGCTTCAGGTCAGCAGTCCTCCTTCTTGTTAAGGTTGCAGGAATCTAGTTTCCTAGGTTCTGGGGTGCCTCTAAATACTGAATTTAGGGGTGTGCTTGGGTCTGGGAGGGCAGTAGCCAATGGCTACTGCCCTTGAGGGTGGCTACACCCTCTTTGTGCCTCCTCCCTGTGGGGAGGGGGGCACATCCCTAATCCTATTGGGGGAATCCAACAAACTCAAGAAGGAGCATTTCTCAAGGAAGGGGTCACCTCAGCTCAGGACACCTTAGGGGCTGTCCTGACTGGTGGGTGACTCCTCCTTGTTTTTCTCATTGTCTCCTCCAGCCTTGCATCCAAAAGTGGGGGCAGTGGCCAGAGGGGCAGGCATCTCCACTAGCTGGGATGCCCTGGGGTGCTGTAACAAAGGGGGTGAGCCTTTGAGGATCACCACCAGGTGTTACAGTTCCTGCAGGGGGAGGTGAAAAGCACCTCCATCCAGAACAGGCTTTGTTCCTGGCCACAGAGTGACAAAGGCACTCTCCCCATGTGGCCAGCAACATGCCTGGTGTGTGGCAAGCTGGCAGGAACTGGTCGGCCTACACTGGAAGTTGGGTATGTATTCAGGGGACATCTCTAAGATGCCCTCTGGGGTGTATTTCACAATAAAATGTACACTGGCATCAGTGTGCATTTATTGTGCTGAGAAGTTTGATACCAAACTTCCCAGTCTTCAGTGTAGCCATTATGGTACTGTGGAGTTTGTGTTTGACAAACTCCCAGACCATATACTCTTATGGATACCCTGCACTTACAATGTCTAAGGTTTTGCTTAGACACTGTAGGGGCATAGTGCTCATGCACATATGCCCTCACCTGTGGTATAGTGCAACCTGCCTTAAGGCTGTAAGGCCTGCTAGAGGGGTGACTTACCTATGCCACAGGCAGTGTGAGGTTGGCATGGCACTCTGAGGGGAGTTCCATGTCGACTTAGTCATTTTCTCCCCACCAGCACACACAAGCTGGGAGGCAGTGTGCATGTGCTGAGGGAGGGGTCCCTAGGGTGGCATAAGACATGCTGCAGCCCTTAGAGACCTTCCCTGGCATCAGGGCCCTTGGTACCAGGGGTATCAGTTACAAGGGACTTACCTGGGTGCCAGGGGTGTGCCAATTGTTGAGACAAAAGTACAGTTTAGGGAAAGAACACTGGTGCTGGGACTTAGTTAGCAGGCCTCAGCACACTTTCAAATCATAACTTGGCATCAGCAAAGGCAAAACGTCAGGGGGTAACCATGCCAAGGAGGCATTTCCTTACACCAGGCATCAGTAATTAGTAAACGTGTGTAGAGATTGCTATGTTGCTGCCTGCCAGATGTGCAGGACTAGAACTCTGTGTGCCAACGCAGTGGTTGCAGCTTTAGCTTTGGTAGAATGAGCGCACAACAGAGGACTGCTTTTTGGGCAGTGCTTAGCAGATCTTAATGCAGAGTACAACCCAACTGGAGATGGTACGCTTCTACACTGCTCGATCTTTCTCAGCACCCACATACACTACGAAGAGTTGGTTGTCCACCCAGAACTCTTCAGTGCGATCAAGGTAGAATGCCAATGGTCTTTTTGGGTTCAGGCGGTTGAGTTTCCCCTCTTCCTTAGACTAGTTGCCAAATGACATTACAGACTTCGGGAGAAAGGTCAAGAGCTGTTAACTGCCACCACTCAATCTCCACGCAAGAAGGTGGCGAGTGGACAGGTTTGACTGAAGAACTCTACCCTGCTGCTGTGACAAGAAGATCCTCCCCTAAAGGCAGTCTGATCAGACAATCAATGGACATGCTCAGCAGCTCGGGATACTAGACTCTCTGTGGCCATTTGGGAGCCACTAGGATTACTTGGGCCCGGTCGCTGCTGATCTTCCTAAGAACTCTGGGCAGAAGTGTATGGGCAGAAAGGCGTACAGGAGGTGTAAAGAAATGGCTCCCTGTTGCAGTTACCCCCACTTTTTGCCTGATACTGATGCTGACTTGACTGAGAAGTGTGCTGGGACCCTGCTAACCAGGCCCCAGCACCAGTGTTCTTTCACCTAAAATGTACCATTGTCTCCACAATTGGCACAACCCTGGCACCCAGGTAAGTCCCTTGTAACTGGTACCCCTGGTACCAAGGGCCCTGATGCCAGGGAAGGTCTCTAAGGGCTGCAGCATGTCTTATGCCACCCTGGGGACCCCTCACTCAGCACAGACACACTGCTTGTCAGCTTGTGTGTGCTGGTGGGTAGAAAATGACTAAGTCGACATGGCACTCCCCTCAGGGTGCCATGCCAGCCTCACACTGCCTGTGGCATAGCTAAGTCACCCCTCTTGCAGGCCTTACAGCCCTAAGGCAGGGTGCACTATACCACAGGTGAGGGCATAGGTGCATGAGCACTATGCCCCTACAGTGTCTAAGCAAAACCTTAGACATTGTAAATGCAGGGTAGCCATAAGAGTATATGGTCTGGGAGTCTGTCAAAAACGAACTCCACAGCTCCATAATGGCTACACTGAATACTGGGAAGTTTAGTATCAAACTTCTCAGAATAATAAACCCACACTGATGCCAGTGTTGGATTTATTAAAAAATGCACACAGAGGGCCTCTTAGAGATGCCCCCTGTATTTTACCCAATTGTTCAGTGCAGGACTGACTGGTCTGTGCCAGCCTGCTGCTGAGAGACGAGTTTCTGACCACATGCGGTGAGAGCCTTTGTGCTCTCGGAGGACAGAAACAAAGCCTGCTCTGGGTGGAGGTGCTTCACACCTCCCCCCTGCAGGAACTGTAACACCTAGCAGTGAGCTTCAAAGGCTCAGGCTTCGTGTTACAATGCCCCAGGGCATTGCAGCTAGTGGAGATGCCCGCCCCCTGGACACAGCCCCCACTTTTGGCGGCAAGTCCAGGAGAGATAATGAGAAAAACAAAGAGGAGTCACTGGTCAGTCAGGACAGCCCCTAAGGTGTCCTGAGCTGAGGTGACTCTGACTTTTAGAAATCCTCCATCTTGATTTTGGAGGATTCCCCCAATAGGGATAGGAGTGTGACCCCCCTCCCCTTGGGAGGAGGCCCAAAGAGGGTGTACCCACCCTCAGGGCTAGTAGCCATTGGCTACTAACCCCCCAGACCTAAACACGCCCTTAAATTTAGTATTTAAGGGCTCCCCTGAACCTAAGAATTTAGATTCCTGAAACTACAAGAAGAAGAGGACTGCTGAGCTGAAAAACCCCTGCAGAGGAAGAACAGAAGACACCAACTGCTTTGGCCCCAGACTTACCGGCCTGTCTCCTGCCTTCCAAAAGAAACCTGCTCCAGCGACGCTTTCCAAGGGACCAGCGACCTCTGAATCCTCTGAGGACTGCCCTGCTTCAAGAAAGACAAGAAACTCCCGAGGACAGCGGCACTGCTCCAAAAGAACTGCAACTTTGTTTCAAGGAGCAGATTTAAAGACCCCTGCAACTCCCCGCAAGAAGCGTGAGACTTGCAACACTGCACCCGGCGACCCCGACTCGACTGGTGGAGAACCAACACCTCAGAGAGGACCCTCCGGCGACTCCAAGACTGTGAGTAACCAAAGTTGTCCCCCCTGAGCCCCCACAGCGACGCCTGCAGAGGGAATCCCGAGACTCCCCCTGACCGCGACTGTCTGAACTCCATTTCCCGACAGCTGGAAAAGACCCTGCACCCGCAGCCCCCAGCACCTGAAGGAGCGGAACTTCTGTGCAGGAGTGACCCCCAGGAGGCCCTCTCCCTTGCCCAGGTGGTGGCTACCCCGAGGAGCCCCCCCCTTGCCTGCATCGCTGAAGAGACCCCTTGGTCTCCCATAGGAAACTATTGGAAACCCGACGCGTGTTCCCACACTGCACCCGGCCGCCCCGCGCTGCTGAGGGTGTACTTTCTGTGTGGACTTGTGTCCCCCCCGGTGCCCTACAAAACCCCCCTGGTCTGCCCTCCGAAGACGCGGGTACTTACCTGCTGGCAGACTGGAACCAGGGCACCCCCTTCTCTCCATTGAAGCCTATGTGTTTTGGGCACCTCTTTGACCTTTGCACCTGACCGGCCCCGAGCTGCTGGTGTGATAACTTTGGGGTTGCTCTGAACCCCCAACGGTGGGCTACCTTGGACCAAAAACTGAAACCTGTAAGTGACTTACTTACCTGTTAAAACTAACAATACTTTACCTCCCCCAGGAACTGTGACAATTGCACTGTGTCCACTTTTAAAACAGCTATTTGTGTTTTATGTAAAAAGTATAGATGCTAATGTAATGATTCCAAGTTCCTAAAGTACTTACCTGCAATACCTTTCAAATTAGATATTACATGTAGAATTTGAACCTGTGGTTCTTAAAATAAACTAAGAAAATATATTTTTCTATAACAAAACCTATTGGCTGGATTTGTCTCTGAGTGTGTGTTCCTCATTTATTGCCTGTGTGTATGTATGTACAACAAATGCTTAACACTACTCCTTTGATAAGCCTACTGCTCGACCACACTACCACAAAATAGTGCATTAGTATTATCTCTTTTTGCCACTATCTTACCTCTAAGGGGAACCCTTGGACTCTGTGCATGCTATTCCTTACTTTGAAATAGCACATACAGAGCCAACTTCCTACAGGAGGCCACAAAAAGCATCTTCGAGCAAGTCTCAGCTTGGGAACTCCAGAATGGAAAATTGCTGACATTGCATGTTCTTGGCAAAGATAACCAGATCCAAGCAAGACTCTCCCTACTGCTAAAGGATTTTGCACTAACTCCGGGTAAAGATGATATCTGTGATCTGCTAAGCATTTTCAGCTGAGTTTGTCTGCTCTGGTATTCAGAAAGCCAGTCATATGATGAACCGCCAGAGATATGCCCTGCTGTTCAAGCCATGTCCAGGGGAGGAGAGCCTCTCGACAAAGTGTCCACGACCCCCCCACACCCTACATGTTGCAGTACTACATGGTGATCGTGTTGTTGAGCACTATCTTTCTCTTAATAGAAGAAAGACAGGTTTTCAATGACAGTCGCACGAAGCTCCAGCATAATAATGTGGAGTCCTGCTTCAGCCAGAGAACAGATCCCCCTGTTCTCCACCTCGTCCAGACAGCCACCCCATCCCAGGAGTGACACACTTATCACTACTGTCAAATCTGGTTGGGAAAAAGAGGGGAATCTGCCACTAGCCCAATCGTGATTCGTTAACCACCACTGCAAGTCCTTTGCAGTCCCTCTGAGATCTAGAGCATGAAGGAGAGACTCCCTTGAGGCTGCACCCACTGGAACTTCAGGCCCCACTGCAGACCCCGCATATGCCATCTGGCATGTGCCAATAGCATAATGCAGGAGACTATAAGTCCCAGCAGCCTCAGAGTTAGTCACACTACAATGCAGGATAGAAGCTGAAGCATCAGTATCAAAGCCTGAATATACTGGACTCGCCACTCTGGAGTATAGGAAGCTGGCTCTTTATATATCAAAATGAGATATATTGTGAAAAAGGTCCAGGGGTTACCAGTGGACAGGGGCTTGTTCTAGCAATCCCAAGGTTCTCTTTGTGGGGGGCTGGCTCAGTTCATGGTGTACATCTATGATGTGGCGCCCTATACTGAGACCAGGCAACCCTTAGTGATAGTGAATAGATGTACAGATAACAGAAGCTCTCTAGGGGTAGTTAAGGTGAGAAGCTAAAGCGTATCCAGGAGGAATGTAAAGCACTTGCAATACCACAGTAGTCAGACAGTAACTCACTCACAAGAAAGAACCACACAAGTGTGCAGAAATAAAGTATACTTTATTACAGCACTACTACTAAACTGACATTGATATATCTCTCTTAGGAGATATTGCACACAATATATACAACAAAATAACCAGCAGAAATAGCATAGAAATATAGAGGGTCCTAGGGAAGGGCCGACCTATATACTAAAAAAGTGTAATGTGAAAGTGACTCCAGCCAAGTTAAGTGTGGTAGTTAGCTAGGGGCTGGGTGCAGTTCGGAACACCAGAGGAATGTACAGTAAGTGGCCCTAGCAGCTAGAAGTAAGTTACCCATCCTGTTGTCCCACAGACTAACACAGAGAGTAGTGGTTGGAGTTTGTGAAATTCAAGACCCTTCCCAGTGGACCCAGAGGAAACCAGCATGCAGGATAGATGGAGTCCCCCTGCCCCAGGATACCCAGAAGACATGAGTACCTACACAAGGGACCCTGATGCAGTGGAAAGAAGGGACTCTCTCTGAAGACTGTGGATGCCTCAGATTGTCCAGCTGCTGTGACAACCCGTGGACCAGGTCGGTGGAATCTAGGGATGGATTCCAGACGTGGAGGACCTGTAAAGGAAGGGGACAGAGTCCAGCACCCTCGGAGGTGCCCAGGTGGTGCAGATGGCAATGTTCACCCTCCTGAAGATGACGTTCCTGCAAGTCGGTGGAAGAAGAAGTCCAGCCGCGGGGACCAGGAGCAGGAAAAGATCCCAGGAGTCGTCTACAACTTGTCCCTCGATGGTCGTCGGATTGCAGGAGGGTTAGAGACCAGCCAGGTCACAAACAAGCACTGGCAAATGCAAACGGGCATTCAAGAAGAATTTGCAAAGTTTTGGGGACCAGCAAGGTCCAGGAGACTCTACCCAGGAGGGGAGTCAGAACTGGCCCTCCGCACACAAGAAAGACAATGGAAGTCGATGGAGCCCCCAAGAGTGACCCACAGGTGCTGGACACAGGGAGTCACAAGGAGGCCTTACCAGTCCACCAAAACATAAGTCCCACATCACAGGAGTTGTAGGGCAGGAGCTGATCTTCCGTTTGTAGAGTGCTGGAGGCCAGGGCTTCTTGGACCCTTAAGATCTCCCGGAAGAAGAGGCAAGTGCAACAGTTGCAGTGAACAGGGGTTCCAGTCCAGTGGCAGAAGCAGTCTCCCAAATTGGATAGAAGACAAGCAGGACCCAGAGGAGGCCACAAACTCACCACCTGTGATGCAGGATCTTCAGATGTCCGTGGACAGCAGACCCCACCAGCTGGTAGACGTTGTCTTGAGGTGCCTATGGTTGCTGGGGAGAGACTCCTTCACTTCAAGGGAGATTCCTTCGTGCTTCGTGGTGCAAACAGAGCCCTTGTGACCCTGGAGGATGCACAGCCTTAGATGATGCAAAATTGTTTCAGGACCCAGAGAAACAATGTTGCAATGGGAGCCTTTCCACCAGAAGCAGACTTGTTCAGTTCCAGAAAAGACAAGCAGCGTTTCCAGAGGCCAGGAGCAGAAGATGTCTTACAGAGAGCTCCTTGAAGTGTCTTGCTTGACTAATCTGAGGAACCACTCACAAGGGAGCCCTTAAGTAACCCTAAAAGGGGGTTGGTCACTCTCTGCAGTGACCCACCTATTAGAAGGGGTCAGGGACGCTGTCTACCTGGCACAACCAGTCAGATGCTCCCCGGTGCATCTGTACATCTTATTTCCAAGATAGCAGAATCAGGTGGCCACCTGGCAGAGCTCTTTGCACCTCCCTAGGGATGCAGAAGGACAGGGGGGTGGTCACTCCCCTGTCCTTTGTGTAGTTTCACGCCAGAGAGTAATCTTGAACTGGTGCAAACCGGATTATGCAAAGATGGCACCAAATGTACCCTTCAAAGCAGTCTGGTGGCGCTCAGCAGCCCTCCACCCAAGCCCTTGGACACCTAATACACAGGGAAAGGTGGTCAAATCTCTCCCTTGAAGGAAATTCTTTGTTCTGCTCCTCTCGCCTGAGCCTGACTCATCAGCAGGAGGGCAGAACAGCGTCTGGGGTCAGAGCAGCGTGGACTGGCAGGCAGACCCCATAAGGCTGCACAGGCAGAACTGAGGGATCCCTTGGGATCCCCCAGAGTACATGGTATCATGCAACTAACACTGGAAATAGGTGTAATTGCATGACTCCAACATGTTTGATACCAAACATGCCTAGGTTCGGAGTAGCCATTATGTAGTGTCCACTACATACCTTAAGATGGCTTCCCCACACTTAGAGTCCAAGAATTGACCTGGGGTCTCTAGGGATACCTTGCTCATGTAGGGGAACCCTCACACTTAGAGACATGCACTCTGCTCTTGGGCTGAAGGGCCTACCAGAGGGGTGACTTATAATGTCTAAGTGTGGTGATCAGGGTTAGCAGTGACTTATAATGTCTAAGTGTGGTGATCAGGGTTAGCATTGAAAGGGTGCATGCACCCTTTCACGCAGGCTTCAATGGCAGGCCTGCAATCACAGTTTGCATGGACTCCCATGGTTGCCGTAATACATGCTACAGCCCATGGGGGACCACTGGTGCACCAATGCCCAGGGTACCTAGGTACCTTATACTAGGGACTTACATGGGTGCATCAGTACGCCAATTGTGGGAGTGAAAGGTTACCAACAAAATAAAATAAGGAGAGAGAGCACAGTCACTGGGGTCCTGGTTAGCAGGATCCCAGTGAACTACAGTCCAAACACACTGACATCAAGCAAAAAGTGAGGGTAACTATGCCAGAAGGATGGCACTTTCCTCTATTCTTTTAGGGGGTTAGTGTGGTGGAGTATTAGACATCTGCAAATACACAGTCAATAAATGAGGCACATAACTCAATAGGGAGATCCACACCAATTTACAAAAATAACAAGTATCTTTATATGGAGAATGTCACTTACCCAGTGTACATCTGTTCGTGTCATGTACTGCTGCAAATTCACATCCTATGCATATCCCTTCCGACATCTAGTGTTGGGCTCAGAGTGATACAAGTTGTTTTTCTTCAAAGAAGTCTTCTCAGAGTCACGGGATCGAGTGACTCCTCCTCTCGGTTCCACTGCACATGGGCATCAACTCCACTGTTAGATTGTTTTCCCGCAGAGGGTGAAGAAAGGAGTGATAAGAGTATAGAAATATAAAGAGATGTCCATGCAAATGTAAATGTCATATGTACAAATGTTAGAAACTTAAACAACTACAGGCTTCTGGGGAGGAGGGAGGGTGCATGTGAATCTGCAGCCGTAAATGCCATGAACAGATGTACAGTGGATAAGTGACATTTTCCATTCAATGGCATGTGTAGCTGCAGATACACATGCTGTGCATAGACTACAAAGCAGTTAGTCCTCCCAAAAAGCGGTGGCTAGCCTGTAGGAGCTGAAGTTGTTTGGAATAAAGTCCTTAAGACAGCTTGGCCTACAGTGGCTTGTTGCTGTGAGAACACATCAACACAGTAGTGTTTTGTAAATGTATGAGGGGTTGACCATGTAGCAGCTTTGCATATATCAACCATTGGTATGTTTCCTGAAAAAGCCATTGTTGCACCTTTCTTTCTTGTAGAATGTGCTATAGGAGTGATCAAAAGCTGTCTCTTTGCTTTGATATAACATGTTTGTATACATCTAACAATCCATCTTGCTAAACCTTGTTTTGATATAGGATTGCCTGTATGTGGTTGTTGGAAAGCAACAAAAAGTTGCTTTGTTTTCCTAAAATCTATAGTTCTGTATATGTAGTAAATAAGAGCTCTTTTGAGATCTAATGTATGAAGAGCTCTTTCTGCCACAGAATCTGGCTTTGGAAAGAAGACTGGCAATTCCACTGTTTGATGTGAAAAAGAGATACTACTTTTGGTATAGATTTTGGATTTGTTCTTAGTACAACCTTATGTTTGTGCACTTGGAAAAAAGGTTTTTCAAGAATGAACGCTTGTATTTCACTAACTCTTCTTAAAGAAGTAATAGCCACAAGGAAGGCTACCTGCCATGTTAAAAATTGAATTTACCAAGAGTGCATGGGTTCAAAAGGTGGTCCCATGAGTCTGGTAAGTACAATATTTAAATTCCATGATGGAACAGGTGGTGTTATGAGTGGAATGATGCGCTTTAATCCTTCCATGAAGGCTTTGATAACAGGAACTCTGAATAGAGAATTATGTTGAATAGTTTGTTAAGTATGCAGATATTGCAGTAAGGTGCATTTTAATGGATGAAAAAGCCAAATTTGATTTCTGTAAATGAAGTAAATAGCATACAATACCTTGTATAGATGCTGTAAATGGATCTATGGTTTTAGATTGACAATAGTAGACAAATCTTTTCCACTTGTTCACGTAGCACTGTCTAATAGTAGGTTTTCGGGCTTGTTTATTTACTTCCATACATTCTGATGGAAGATTTAAATAACCAAATTCTATGACTTCAGGAGCCAAATCGCTAGATTGAAAGCATTGGGGTTTGGATGCCTGATTTGACCTTTGTTTTGTGTTAACAAATCTGGTCTGTTTGGGAGTTTGGAGTGAGGTACTACAGATAGGTCTAATAGTGTTGTGTACAAAGGCTGGCGTGCCCATGTTGGTGCTATGAGTATCATATTGAGTGATGTTTGACGTAATTTGTTGACTAGAAATGAAAGGAGTGGGGGGGGGGGGGGGCGGAGTGTAAGCAAATATCCCTGACCAATTGATTCATAGAGCATTGCCCTTGGATAGGGGATGTGGGTGTCAGGATGCAAAGTTTTGGCATTTTGCATTTTCGCTTGTTGCGAATAGATCTATGTCTGGTGTTCCCCACCTTTGAAAGTACTTTTGAAGTACTTGGGAGTGAATCTCCCATTTGTGTGTTTGTTGGTGATTTCTGCTGAGGAGATCTGGCAACTGATTGTCTATTCCTGGAATGTATTGTGCTAGTAGATGAATTTGATTGTGAATTGCCCATTTCCAAATTGTTTGGGCTAGAAGGGACAGCTGAGATGAATGTGTTACTCCCTGTTTGTTGAGATGATACATGGTTGTCATGTTGTCTGTTTTTATGAGAACATTCTTCTGTTTGAGAAGAGGTTGAAATGCTTTTAGGGCAAGGAACACAGCTAATAATTCTAAGTGGTTTATGTGTAGCTGTTTCTGTTTGACATCCCATTGACCTTGAATGGTTTGATTGTTTAGGTGAGCTCCCTAACCGATCACTGATGCAACTGTTCTAATTTTGGTCTGAGCCACAGGGTCTTGAAACGACCGCCCCTTCATTAAATTGCTGCGATTCCACCATTGAAGGGACATATGTGTTTGGCGGTCCATCAACACTAGATCTTGAAGTTGACCGTGTGCTTGTGACCATTGTTGTGCAAGGCACTGTTGTAAGGGCCTCATATTTATCTTGCATGTGGGATTATTTCTATGCAAGATGCCATCATTCCTAGAATCTTCATGATAAATCTTACAGTCTATTATTCATTTGGCTGTATGAGTGGTATTACATTTTGGAAAGCTTGTATCCTTTGTACATTTGGATACACTAGAGCTAATTGAGTATTTAGGATAGCACCTAGATATGGTTGTACTTGTGCTGGTTGAAGGTGTGACTTTTGGTAGTTTATAGAAAACCCTAGTATGTGAAGAGTTTCTATCACATTGGCATTGTGTAAGATTGCTTGCTTTTATTAGCCAATTGTCTAGATAAGGAAAGACATGGATGTGTTTTCTTCTTAAGTAGGCCGCTACTACTACTAGACACTTTGTGAACACTATTGGAGCTACTGTTCTGCCAAATGCCAACACTTTGTACTGTTCTCCTGCTATGACAAACCTGAGGTCTTTTCAGTGAGCTGGGTGGATGGGTATGTGGAAATAAGCATCCTTGAGGTCTAGAGCAGTCATAAAATCTTGTTTTTGCAGTAGTGGAATAACATCTTGCAAAGTTACCATGTGAAAATGCTCTGACAGGACGTATAGACTGAGGGGCCTGATATCTAATATGGGCCTGAGGGTGCCATCCTTTTTGGGAATTAGGAAGTATAGTGAGTACACTCCTGTTCATTGTTAGGACTGTGGAACTAATTCTATTGCTTGTTTGAACAGTAGAGATTATATCTCTTGTTGTAACAGAACTGTATGTTCGGGGGACGAGTTGTGATATCTTGGTGCAATGTTTGGAAGGGTGGTTATCAATTCTAGGCAATAACAATTGCGGATAATTATAAATACCCAGTTGTCTTTGGTGATATTTTGCCAATGAGAGTGGAACTGCTGTAATCTTTCCCCCCCCCCCCCACAGGAGATGTGTGGAGTGGAAGGGAGGGAAGGAAGTCACTGTTTAGGTTGTGTTGTTGTTTCTTTAGAGGTTTGGAATTTACCTCTATTTCTGAAGTTTTTATATCTATATGATCCTCTAAACCCACATCATTGATAGTAGGTTTGTTGTGGTTGCTTTGTTTGGGAGGTGGAAGCCTCTGAGGATTGTGGTTTTAAAACCCCCTTGAAACTGTGGCCTGCGAAATGAACCTCTATATGGAGTGGTGTACAAAGCGCCCATTGCTTTTGCAGTATCAAAGTCCTTTCTCAGTTTTTCAATAGTGGTGTCCTCTTCTGGGCCAAAGAGGTGATTTTAACCAAAAGGCATGTTAAGTACAGCCTCTTGAATTTTTGGTTTAAAACCAGAGGAGTGCAGCCATGCATGTCTTCTGATTGTGATGGCAGTGTTGTCGCTCTTTGCGGCTGTACCAGCAGCATCAAGGGCAAATCTGATTTGATTATTACTAATCGCTTGCCCCTCTTCTACTACTTGCTCTGCCCTCTTCTGGTGCTCTTTTGGGAGATGCTGTATTATATTCTGCACTTCATCCCAATGGGTCCTATCATAGCGTGTTAGAAGTGCCTGAGAATGTGCAATTCTCCACTGATTTGCTGCCTGTGTAGCAACTCTTTTTCCTGCTGTGTCAAATGTTCTGTTCTCCTTATCAGGAGGAGGTGCATCTTCTGAAGACTGGCTATTTGCCCTCTTTCTCGCTGCACTGACTGCTACTACTGAATCTGGAGGGACCTGGTGAATAATGTAATCTGGGTCAGACGGTGCAGGCTTATACTTTTTATCGATTCTAGGTGTGATAATCCTAGCTTTTACAGGCTCGCTAAAAATGTGGTCTGCGTGTTTTACCATGCCTGGTAACATTGGGAGACACTGGTACTTGGAATGTGTAGGAAGTTGGCTCTGTATGTGCTATTTCAAAGTAAGGAATAGCATGCACAGAGTCCAAGGGTTCCCCTTAGAGGTAAGATAGTGGCAAAAAGAGATAATACTAATGCTCTATTTTGTGGTAGTGTGGTCGAGCAGTAGGCTTATCCAAGGAGTAGTGTTAAGCATTTGTTGTACATACACATAGACAATAAATGAGGTACACACACTCAGAGACAAATCCAGCCAATAGGTTTTGTTATAGAAAAATATCTTTTCTTAGTTTATTTTAAGAACCACAGGTTCAAATTCTACATGTAATATCTCATTTGAAAGGTATTGCAGGTAAGTACTTTAGGAACTTTAAATCATAAAAATTGCATGTATACTTTACAAGTTATTGACAAATAGCTGTTTTAAAAGTGGACACTTAGTGCAATTTTCACAGTTCCTAGGGGAGGTAAGTTTTTGTTAGTTTTACCAGGTAAGTAAGACACTTACAGGGTTCAGTTCTTGGTCCAAGGTAGCCCACCGTTGGGGGTTCAGAGCAACCCCAAAGTCACCACACCAGCAGCTCAGGGCCGGTCAGGTGCAGAGTTCAAAGTGGTGCCCAAAACACATAGGCTAGAATGGAGAGAAGGGGGTGCCCCGGTTCCGGTCTGCTTGCAGGTAAGTACCCGCGTCTTCGGAGGGCAGACCAGGGGGGTTTTGTAGGGCACCGGGGGGGACACAAGCCCACACAGAAATTTCACCCTCAGCGGCGCGGGGGCGGCCGGGTGCAGTGTAGAAACAAGCGTCGGGTTCGCAATGTTAGTCTATGAGAGATCTCGGGATCTCTTCAGCGCTGCAGGCAGGCAAGGGGGGGATTCCTCGGGGAAACCTCCACTTGGACAAGGGAGAGGGACTCCTGGGGGTCACTTCTCCAGTGAAAGTCCGGTCCTTCAGGTCCTGGGGGCTGCGGGTGCAGGGTCTCTCCCAGGTGTCGGGACTTTAGGTTCAAAGAGTCGCGGTCAGGGGAAGCCTCGGGATTCCCTCTGCAGGCGGCGCTGTGGGGGCTCAGGGGGGACAGGTTTTGGTACTCACAGTATCAGAGTAGTCCTGGGGTCCCTCCTGAGGTGTCGGATCTCCACCAGCCGAGTCGGGGTCGCCGGGTGCAGTGTTGCAAGTCTCACGCTTCTTGCGGGGAGCTTGCAGGGTTCTTTAAAGCTGCTGGAAACAAAGTTGCAGCTTTTCTTGGAGCAGGTCCGCTGTCCTCGGGAGTTTCTTGTCTTTTCGAAGCAGGGGCAGTCCTCAGAGGATGTCGAGGTCGCTGGTCCCTTTGGAAGGCGTCGCTGGAGCAGGATCTTTGGAAGGCAGGAGACAGGCCGGTGAGTTTCTGGAGCCAAGGCAGTTGTCGTCTTCTGGTCTTCCGCTGCAGGGGTTTTCAGCTGGGCAGTCCTTCTTCTTGTAGTTGCAGGAATCTAATTTTCTAGGGTTCAGGGTAGCCCTTAAATACTAAATTTAAGGGCGTGTTTAGGTCTGGGGGGTTAGTAGCCAATGGCTACTAGCCCTGAGGGTGGGTACACCCTCTTTGTGCCTCCTCCCAAGGGGAGGGGGTCACAATCCTAACCCTATTGGGGGAATCCTCCATCTGCAAGATGGAGGATTTCTAAAAGTCAGAGTCACCTCAGCTCAGGACACCTTAGGGGCTGTCCTGACTGGCCAGTGACTCCTCCTTGTTTTTCTCATTATTTTCTCCGGCCTTGCCGCCAAAAGTGGGGCCTGGCCGGAGGGGGCGGGCAACTCCACTAGCTGGAGTGTCCTGCTGGGTTGGCACAAAGGAGGTGAGCCTTTGAGGCTCACCGCCAGGTGTGACAATTCCTGCCTGGGGGAGGTGTTAGCATCTCCACCCAGTGCAGGCTTTGTTACTGGCCTCAGAGTGACAAAGGCACTCTCCCCATGGGGCCAGCAACATGTCTCGGTTTGTGGCAGGCTGCTAAAACTAGTCAGCCTACACAGATAGTCGGTTAAGTTTCAGGGGGCACCTCTAAGGTGCCCTCTGGGGTGTATTTTACAATAAAATGTACACTGGCATCAGTGTGCATTTATTGTGCTGAGAAGTTTGATACCAAACTTCCCAGTTTTCAGTGTAGCCATTATGGTGCTGTGGAGTTCGTGTTTGACAAACTCCCAGACCATATACTCTTATGGCTACCCTGCACTTACAATGTCTAAGGTTTTGTTTAGACACTGTAGGGGTACCATGCTCATGCACTGGTACCCTCACCTATGGTATAGTGCACCCTGCCTTAGGGCTGTAAGGCCTGCTAGAGGGGTGTCTTACCTATACTGCATAGGCAGTGAGAGGCTGGCATGGCACCCTGAGGGGAGTGCCATGTCGACTTACTCGTTTTGTCCTCACTAGCACACACAAGCTGGCAAGCAGGGTGTCTGTGCTGAGTGAGAGGTCTCCAGGGTGGCATAAGACATGCTGCAGCCCTTAGAGACCTTCCTTGGCATCAGGGCCCTTGGTACTAGAAGTACCAGTTACAAGGGACTTATCTGGATGCCAGGGTCTGCCAATTGTGGATACAAAAGTACAGGTTAGGGAAAGAACACTGGTGCTGGGGCCTGGTTAGCAGGCTTCAGCACACTTTCAATTGTAAACATAGCATCAGCAAAGGCAAAAAGTCAGGGGGCAACCATGCCAAGGAGGCATTTCCTTACAGAATGTGTAGAAGATAGTGTATTATATAGGAAATCTTCCAATGGCTCTGAAAGCATGGTTACCCCATGATAAGCTGCTGCCCTGTATATGACCTGGTTGTATGCAGAGGTATCATCTGGTGGAGATGGTTTTGATGGGTAAGTATCTGGGTCATTATCTGGGATGGGATCAGGGTCATAAAGATCCCATGGGTCTGCCGTATCTGCCTGTGAATATAATGAATGTGTTAGAGAAGGCATTGGTGGGGGGCTGGTTTGAGGGGAGACAGATAATTGTGGAGAATGAGGAGAAGTATGAAGAGGTAGTGGCTTCTCCTTTTGTTTTTGCACCTTTGCTGGTGGCTGTACAGAGTCCAGTTCCTCTTGGGAAGCCAGCTTTCTTTTTGCTTTTAAAGGAGGTGCAGTGGCAATTCTTCCTGTCTGTTAATGGATGTGTATTCTGGATTTTCTCTCATCCATAATTTGTCAAATGGGCTCAATGTCAGGCTCTTCCTCAGAGGTTTTATGGGTTTCTCTCAATTTCTTTTAAAGTCCTTGTTCCTCTGTATATGAGGATTGTTTCAGCTCCGAAGCAGACTGACGAATTTTCGACTCTGAAAAATGTTTTTTTTCTGGAGTCTGAAATGGAGCCTTTGACAGATTTACTTGACTCCGAAGTAGACGGATAAGTGGCCTTTTTCGGCGGCGACACCGAAGGACGGTCAACAACAGTCTTTTTTCGGGCAGAACCATGGCCTTCCAGCAGTGGTGTACCCAAGGCCTTTAAATGTCTTTTGTGCAGGGGTGTAGGGGTAGACATACTCACATACTGTCCAGCTGTGATGGGTCTGTCGTCCTCCGATTCCTGTTCGGAGTCTGTGTCTCGGATGGAGACTGCTGTCTGCGCCTGCTCTTCTTCAGCGACGTCCAGATGTTCACTGCTTTTCTACGCCATTTCTAGTCTTCTAGCTCTGCGATCTATGAGAGAGTTCTTTGAACAAAATGTTAGACAGGCCGCACAAATTTCCTCCCGATGGTCTGGAGAAAGGCACAAATTCCAAATCAAGTGCTGGTCTGTATAGGGGTACTATGGGTGGCACCAAGAGCAGAAACGGAATGGAGTCCCATCCATCAGGCTTTCCGCGCGGTAGGCCCGAGTTGGGCGCATGCACCCCAAAGGGCGGAAAAAGAAGGCTCCGATGGTTCTACAGGTTCGATGTTAGATGGAAAACGCGACCGAAACAATACCGACGAATAAGAAGGTTTTCTGAATCGAAATCTCGGAGCGAGAGGAAACACATCCGAACCCGACGGCGGAAAGAAAACAATCCAACAATGGAGTCGATGCCCATGCGCAATGGAACCAAATGACTCTGAAAAGACTTCTTCGAAGAAAAACAACTTGTAAAACTCCGAGCCCAACACTAGATGTCGGAATCCATATGCACAGCATGTGTATCTGCAGCTACACATGCCATCGAACATATATATATATGAAAAATTTCACTTACCCAGTGTACATCTGTTCGTGGCATGAGACGCTGCAGATTCACATGCTGTGCATTATCCTGCCATCAAGTGTTGGGTTCGGAGTGTTACAAGTTGTTTTTCTTCGAAGAAGTCTTTTCGAGTCACGAGACCGAGGGACTCCTCCCTTTCGGCTCCATTGCGCATGGGCGTCGACTCCATCTTAGATTATTTTCCCCGCAGAGGGTGAGGTTGGAGTTGTGAATATACTAGATGTGCCCATGCAATGGAGTAGGTATGTATGTACATAATGTGTATTAAAATAATATTTATTTACAAATTTACAATTTTCATTCAACTAATAACGACCACAGGCTCCCAGGGAGGTGGGAGGGCGCATGTGAATCTGCAGCGTCTCATGCCACGAACAGATGTACACCGGGTAAGTGACATTTTCCGTTCGGTGGCATGTGTAGCTGCAGATACACATGCTGTGCATAGACTAATAAGCAGTAATCTCCCCAAAATGCGGTGGCTTAGCCTGTAGGAGTTGAAGTTGTCTGAAATATTGTTCTTAGTACAGCCTGTCCTACTGTGGCTTGTTGTGTTGCTAACACATCCACACAGTAATGCTTAGTGAATGTATGAGGCGTAGACCAGGTGGCTGCCTTACAAATTTCTGTCATAGGTATATTCCCCAGAAAAGCCATTGTGGCACCTTTTTTCCTAGTGGAATGTGCTCTTGGTGTAAGAGTAGATCTCTTTTTGCTTTAATATAGCAAGTTTGAATACATTTAACTATCCATCTGGCAATGCCTTGTTTGGATATAGGATTACCTGCATGAGGTTTTTGGAAGGCTACGAACAATTGTTTTGTTTTACGAAATTGTTTTGTTCTGTCAATGTAATACATTAGTGCTCTCTTTATGTCTAATGTATGTAAGGCTCTTTCGGCTACTGAGTCTGGTTGTGGAAAGAAGACTGGGAGTTGCACTGTTTGGTTTAGGTGGAATGGCGATATATCCTTTGGTAGGAATTTGGGATTTGTACGGAGAGCCACTTTATGTTTATGTATTTGTATAAAGGGTTCATGTATAGTAAATGCTTGTATCTCACTTACTTTTCTAAGTGATGTGATAACTTGGAAAGTAGCCTTTCTAATAGCTAAGTATTGCATCTCACAGGAGTGCATGGGTTCAAATGGTGGTCCCATGAGTCGTGTTAATACAATATTAAGGTTCCACGAAGGTACTGGTGGTGTCCTTGGGGGTATGATTCTTTTTAGTCCCTCCATAAATGCTTTGATGACTCGGATTCTAAAAAGCGATGTTGTATGTGTAATCTGCAGATATTGCAGTGAGATGTATTTTAATGAAAGAGAATGCTATCTTAGACTTTTGTAAGTGTAATAAGTAGCTTACAATGTCCTTTGTGGAAGCATGCAGTGGTTGAATCGGATTAGTGTGTCAGTAGTAAACAAATCTTTTCCATTTGTTTGCATAACAATGTCTTGTAGTAGGTTTTCTAGCTTGTTTAATGACCTCCATACATTCTTGTGTAAGGTCTAAATGTCCAAATTCTATGACTTCAGGAGCCAGATTGCTAGATTGAGCGATGTTGGATTCGGGTGTCTGATCTGTTGTTTGTGTTAACAGATATGGTCTGTTTGGTAATGTGATGTGATGTGAGGTACTACTGATAAGTCCAGCAGTGTTGTGTACCATGGTTAGCGAGCCTAGGTTGGTGCTATGAGTATTAGTTTAAGTCTGTTTTGACTTAGTTTGTTTACCAGATAAGGAATGAGTGGGAGAGGGGGAAAAGCGTAAGCAAATATCCCTGACCAACTGATCCATAACGCATTGCCCTTGGATTGAGGGTGTGGGTACCTGGACGCGAAGTTTTGGCATTTTGCGTTTTCTTTTGTTGCGAATAGGTCTATTTTTGGTGTTCCCCAGCGTAGGAAGTGATAATGTAGGATCTGGGGATGAATTTCCCATTCGTGTGTTTGCTGGTGATCTCGACTGAGATTGTCTGCTAACTGGTTCTAAATGCCTTGGATGTTTTGTGCTGTTAGGTGAATGTGATTGTGAATTGCCCAATGCCAAATTTTTTGTGCTAAGAGACACAGTTGTGACAAGTGTGTCCCTCCTTGTTTGTTGAGATAATACATTGTTGTCATGTTGTCGGTTTTGACAAGAATGTGTTTGTGGGCTATTAGTGGTTGAAATGCTTTTAATGGTAGAAACACTGCCAACAGTTCCAAATGCTTTATGTGAAGTTGTTTTTATTGATTGTCCCATTGACCCTGTATGCTGTCCTTGTTGAGGTGTGCTCCCCACCCCATCATGGAAGCATCTGTTGTGATCACATCTTGAGGCACTGGGTCCTGGAATGGCCGCCCTTGGTTTAAATTTATAGGGTTCCACCATTGAAGCGAGAAGTGTGTCTGGCGGTCTATCAACACTAGATCTTGAAGTTGACCCTGTGCTTGGGTCCATTGTTTTTCCTAGGCACTGTTGTAAGGGCTGCATGTGTAATTTTGCGTTTGGGACAATGGCTATGCATGAAGACATCATGCCTAGAAGTTTCATTACAAACCTTACTGGGTAGTGTTGGTTTGACTGTATGCTTGATGTTATATTTTGGAACGCTTGGACCCTTTGTGGACTTGGAGTGGCAATCGCTTTTTGTGTGTTGCTCCCAAGTATTGTTGTATTTGGGATGGCTGCAGATGTGATTTCTGGTAATTTATAGAGAATCCTAGTTTGTGTAGAGTTTGTAGAACGTATTGCGTGTGAAGAAGACACTGTTGTTGAGTGTTGGTTTTTATTAGCCAGTCGTCTAAGTTTGGGAATACGTGCATGTGCGGTCTCCTTATGTGAGCGGCTACTACTGCAAGGTATTTTGTGAATACCCTTGGGGCTGTTGTTATCCCGAACGGTAACACTTTGAATTGATAGTGTACGCCGTGTATCACAAACCTTAAGTATTTTCTGTGTGAAGGATGGATGGGTATGTGAAAGTACGCATCCTTGAGATCTAATGTTGACATGTAGTCCTCCTTTTTTAGTAAGGGAACCACGTCTTGAAGTGTTACCATGTGGAAGTGGTCTGACTTGATGAAGAGATTCAGTGTTCTGAGGTCTACGATAGGTCTTAACGTTTTGTCCTTCTTTGGAATTAGGAAATATAGTGAGTCGCCTGTTCCTTTCTGATGGTTGGATACTAACTCTATTGCTTGTTTTTGTAATAGTGCTTGGACCTCTATTTGTAATAGGTCCAAGTGTTGTTTGGACATATTGTGTCTCCTTGGGGGCACATCTGGCGGGAAATTTGTGAATTCTATGCAATAACCATGTTGGATAATGGTTAGGACCCATGCGTCTGTGGTAATGTGTGTCCAGTTCTGATAGTATGCAGTAAGTCTCCCCCCCACTGGTGTTAAGTGTTGGGGTTTTGTGACATTGGAGTTACTGTTTGGTTTGGCTTGTTTTAGGTATCTGGAACTTTCCCCTTCCTCTTGGGAATTGTCCACCTCTATATGAGCCACGAAAACCTCCCCTCTGGTATTGTGCCTGATAGGTGGGTCTGGTTTGCGAGGTGGAAGGCTCTGGTGTTTGCATTCGAAACCCCCCTCTAAATTGTGGCTTTCTAAATGTGCCTCTGCCCTGTGGGGAGTAGAGCGCCCCCATGGCTTTGGTCGTGTCCGTGTCCTTCTTTAATTTTTCAATTGCTGTGTCCACTTCCGGCCCAAACAATTGTTCTTGGTTAAAAGGCATGTTCAACGCTGCTTGTTGGATTTCTGGCTTGAATCCAAAGCTTCTTAACCATGCATGCCTGCGAATGGTTACCGCAGTGTTGACCGTTCGTGCTGCCGAGTCTAATGTGGACCTTATTTGGTTGTTGGATATTGCTTGTCCTTCTTCCACAACCTGCTGGGCACGTTTCTGGTGTTCTTTGGGCAAGTGTTGTATAATGTGTTGCATCTCGTCCCAGTGTGCCCTGTCGTAGCGAGCAAGTAGGGCTTGTGAGTTTGCGATCCGCCATTGATTGGCTGCCTGTGCTGCCACTCGTTTACCCGCTGCGCCAAACTTCCTACTCTCTTTGTCAGGCGGTGGAGCATCTCCTGACGATTGAGAGTTTGCCCTCTTTCTTGCTGCTCCTACAACCACCGAGTCTGGTGTAAGTTGATGTGTTATAAACACAGGATCCGTTGGGGGAGGCTTGTACTTCTTCTCCACCCTAGGCGCGATAGCCCTTCCTTTAACTGGCTCCTGCAATACCTGTTTTGCATGTTTGAGCATGCCCAGGAGCATTAGCAGACTCTGGCAGGAAGTGTGGGTGGAGGCCAAGGTGTTGCACAGGAAATCATCCTCTATTGGCTCAGAGTGCATTGCTACATTGTGGAACGTAGCTGCCCTTGATAGTACCTGCGTATATGCAGTACTGTCCTCTGGAGGTGACGGCTTTGTTGGGTAACAATCCGGACTGTTATCTGATACTGGTGCATCATACAAGTCCCATGCATCAGGATCATCCTGTGTCATCCCTGTATGCGTAGGTGACTGCATCAGAGGTGTTCCCACCGGAGACAGCTGTGGTGAGTGTAGTGGGGAAGGTTGTGGAGAAAACCTTGGTGGTGGGGTTTTTTCTCTGGCCACCTTCGCCTTCGGCTGCATTTCTGACTCTTGAAATGCCAGTTTTCTTTTTTTTTTTTTTATTGGAGGAAGAGTTTGTATTTTTCCAGTCTCTTTCTGGATATGCAACCTCCTTTGCGTATGGTCTGGTTCAACCATACTTATTTCCTGGTCAAATCTGTGCTTTTCATGCATTTGGCTGGAAAGTCCTTGCTCTTCTGTGTAAGAGCTTGTTTTTGGCTCCGAAGCCGCTTTTTTCGGTACCGATGTTTCCGATAAAGTCTTTTTCGGTTACGACATTATTTTTCTCACCTTGGGTGAGTCGAACTCTCGGGTGTCGAGATCATTCGTGCCGGAATCTCGACCGGAGTCGGAAGTCTTCGGCAAATCTTTGGCCTTTTTCGGTGCCGATGTTTGGTCACCTTTTTTTCGATGGGTTGAGCCATGGCCTGCTGGCGGTGGCGTCCCCTTGGCCTTAACGATCTTTGTGTGAGTTTTGGACAGGGCAGTTTTACTCACTGTTTTCTGCATCGTCGTGGGTCGCTCACTTTCGGAATTGTCAGAGTCCGTCCTCTAGATGGAAATTCTTTCCTCCTCCTCGGCGTAGAGTTGTTCTCTCGGTGTCGACGCCATTTGCAGTCTTCTCACTCGTCGATCACGTAGGGTCTTTTTTGATCGAAACCCTCGACAGGCTTCACAAGTATCCTCCCTGTGTTCTGGTGATAAACACAGATTACAGACCAGGTGTTGGTCTGTATAAGGATACTTCAAGTGGCACTTCGGACAGAAGCGGAAGGGGGTCCAGTGCATTAGTCTTCGACGATGGATGCGGTCGGGCCGACCAGGCCCCGCTGAAGAACGGAAGCCCCGAAGGACCACCGGAGCGCTTCTGCGATTGGTGCCGATACGATAACACTAAACCGGTACCGAGCGAGAACAATACCGTTGAATTTTCGATGTTTAGATAACTTTCCCGATTCGAAATATGGAGCGAAGAGGAACACGTCCGAACCCGATGGCGGAAAGATGGAGTCGATGCGCATTGGAGCCGAAAGGGAGGAGTCCCTCGGTCTTGTGACTCGAAAAGACTTCTTCGAAGAAAAACAACTTGTAACACTCCGAGCCCAACACTAGATGGCAGGATAATGCACAGCATGTGTATCTGCAGCTACACATGCCACCAAACATATATATATCAGTTTCTCCATAAACAGAGAGGTGCACCGAGCCTTAGTTCACAGCCATGGGAGGTACTTTATGCACCACCAAATTGCACAACCAAGCTATTATTCCTGACGCGTTTCAGCTGAACACCAGCCTTAATCATATGTGCATAGTTCACAATTTGAAAATAGCCACGTGGTAGAAGCAGCCACCTTTTTATCCTAAAGCCTTGATTGAGTGCAATAATTAAATTATGACGTAGTGACATCGTTTTTCCAAAGCGCACTGTGCTTCTAATTTCCTTCATGTTATTGCCGCTTATCCATTTAAAGACGCACTGCTCAGTTTCCTTTGCAGTTTAAATGTCATGATTGAAAAATGCTCTGCAATAAACATTTCATACCTTCCAAACAGTGTCTTTGTATTTTAACTTGAACACACACTACGATTTCTCTCTTCCTTGTATGATAGCCTCGTAAAGGCATTGAAGTTGTAGATGGCTTCGGTTTGTACTTAACCCTTTGTGCCCCTCAAAGGCTGTGGACAGATAACAGGATTACACTGCTATCGTGTTTCAAAGTCCTATTCACTTCCCTTGCCCGATTCCACAAAGGGTTAAATACAAACCAAAGCCATCTACAACTTCAATGCCTTTACAAGGCTATCATACAAGGAAGAGAGAAATCGTAGTGTGTGGTGGACCCATGAGTCGTGTAAGTACAATGTTAAGATTCCATGAGGGTACTGGTGGAGTTCTTGGAGGTATGATTCGTTTTAGGCCCGCCATGAAGGCTTTAATGACTAGTTCCCTAAATAGAGATTTGGTCTGTTTATTTTGCAAATAAGCAGAAATTGCTGTGAGATGTATTTTGATGGATGAAAAAGCTAGATTTTAGTTTTTCTAGGTGGAGTAAATAACCTACGATGTCTTGTATGGAAGCATCCAAAGGTGTTATATGTTTTGCTTGACAGTAGAAAACAAATCTTTTCCATTTGTTAGCATAACACTGCCTGGTGGTAGGTTTTCTTGCCTGTTTAATGACTTCCATACACTCTGGTGGAAGATTTAGATAGCCAAACTCTGAGATTTCAGGAGCCAGATTGCTAGATTGAGCATCGCTGGATTGGAGTGTCTGATCTGCTGTTTGTGTTGGATCAGCAGATCTAGCCTGTTTGGGAGTTTGACGTGTGGTACTATTGACAGGTCTAGCAGTGTGGTGTGCCATGGCTGGCGTGCCCACGTTGGTGCTATAAGTATGAGTTTGAGTTTGTTTTGACGCAGTTTGTTGACCAAAAATGGAATGAGTGGGAGGAAAAGCGTAAGCAAATATCCCTGACCAGTTGATCCATAGAGCATTGCCCTTGGACTGAGGGTTTGGGTACCTGGACGCGAAGTTTAGGCATTTTGCGTTGTGGTTGGTGGCGAACAGATCTATGTCTGGTGTCCCCCACTGACGAAAGTATTTGTGGAGTACCTGGGGGTGAATTTCCCACTCGTGAGTTTGCTGGTGATCTCGACTGAGGTTGTCTGCTAACTGATTGTGAATCCCTGGAATGTATTGAGCTATCAGGTGAATGTTGTTGTGAATTGCCCAATGCCAATTTTTTTGTGCTAGGAGACAAAGTTGTGATGAGTGGGTTCCTCCTTGTTTGTTTAAGTAGTACATTGTTGTCATATTGTCTGTTCTGACAAGAATGTGTTTGTGAGCAAGAACAGGTTGAAAGGCTCTTAGTGCTAGAGAGACTGCTAGCAGTTCTACGTGATTTATGTGTAGCTGCTTCTGTTTGCTGTCCCATTTTCCCTGAATATTGTGATCGTTCAGGTGTGCTCCCCATCCAATCATTGATGCATCTGTTGTGAGAATGGCGCGAGGCACAGGATCTTGGAAAGGCCGCCCTTTGTTTACATTTGTGAGATTCCACCACAGAAGCAAATTGTGTGTTTGGCGGTCTATCAACACTAGATCTTGGAGTTGACCCTGTGCCTGCGACCATTGTTTTGCAAGGCACTGTTGTAAGGGCTGCATGTGTAACCGTGCGTTTGGGACAATGGCGGTGCATGATGCCATCATGCCTAGTAGTTTCATGACAAAACGGACAGTGTAGTGCTGATTTGGCAACATGGTGTGGAACGATTGCACTCTTTGTGGGCTTGGACTTGCAAGCGCGTTTTGAGTGTTGAGTGTAGCTACTAAGTACTGCTGAATTTGCGATGGTTGCAGGTGTGATTTTTGGTAATTTATTGAGAAACTGTGTGTGTGAGTGAGTGAGTGTGTGAGTGAGTGAGTGAGTGAGTGTGTGTGTGTGTGTGTGTGTGTGTGTGTGTGTTTGTGTGTGTTCCCTCAGTATGCTGCTACTACGGCAAGGCATTTTG
Source organism: Pleurodeles waltl (assembly GCF_031143425.1). Taxonomy (NCBI): domain Eukaryota; kingdom Metazoa; phylum Chordata; class Amphibia; order Caudata; family Salamandridae; genus Pleurodeles; species Pleurodeles waltl. The sequence continues at coordinate 201,285,507 of NC_090442.1, read as the reverse complement.
TAAAGACTCTGGGGGCTGTTGTTATCCAGAAGTGTAATACCTTGAATTGGTAATGTTTTCCTTGAATAACAAACCTGAGTTATTTTCTGTGAGCTGGATGGATGGGTATGTGAAAATACGCATCTTTTAAATCCAGTGTTGACATAAATTCTCCCTGTTGTAGCAATGGGACTACATCTTGTAGTGTCACCATGTGAAAGTGTTCTGATCGGATGTAGAGGTTGAGAGTCCTGAGATCTAATATTGGCCTTAGCGTTTTGTCTTACTTGGGAATAAGGAAGTACAGGGAGTAAACCCCTGTTCCTTTTTTATGATGAGGCATTAGTTCTATGGCTTGTTTGAGCAATAGTGCCTGTACCTCGGTTTGTAACATTGCAAGATGTTGCAATGAAAGTTTGTGTGCTTTTGGGGGAAATGTCCGGAGGAAATTGTGTGAACTCTATGCGGTAGCCATGTTGGATAATGGATAGTACCCATGTGTCTGTTGTGATGTCTAACCATTGCTCGTGGAACATTTTCAGTCTTCCTCCCACAGGGGAAGTGTGTTGAGGGAAGGTGATGACAAAGTCACTGTTTGTTGTTAGTGGCTTGCTTTGAGGATTGGAATTGTCCTCTGTAGGATCCCCGAAATCCTCCTCTTTGATATTGTGTCTGGTATGAAGGCTTGGATTGTGAGGTGGATGGTTCGGAGGGCTGTGGCCTGGAACCTCCCCTATATTGAGGCTTCCGAAAAGTGCCTCTGTATTGGGATGAATAAAGCGCTCCCAGCGCATTAGCAGTGTTGGCATCTTTTTTCATTTTATCTATGGCTGTGTCCACCTGTGTGCCGAATAATTGCGGTTGATTAAAAGGCATGTTGAGGACAGCCTGTTGGATTTCAGGTTTAAAACCTGATAACCTGAGCCACGCATGCTGCCTAATGGTGACAGCTGTATTTATAGTCCTTGTGGCTGTATCAGCTGAGTCTAGCACTGATCGTATTTTGTTGTTTAGCCTGTCCCTCCTCTACTACCTGCTGAGCTCTCTTTTGGTGTTCGTTGGGGAGATGTTGAATAATATCCTTCATCTCATCCCAATAAGCCCTATCGTATCTAGCGAGGAGGGCCTGCGAATTAGCTATGCGCCACTGATTGGCTGCTTGTGACGCCACCCTTTTCCATGCAGCATAAAAATGTTTGCTTTCCTTATCTGGAGGGGGTGCATCTCCAGAGAACTGCGAGTTAGCTCTTTTCCTCGCTGCGCTGACCACTACTGAATCAGGGGCAGCTGTTGTGTAATATACACCGGGTCTGAGGGTGGTGGTTTGTACTTTTGTCTACCCTTGGGGTTATAGCTCTTCCTTTAACCGGCTCCTGGAATATCAGCTTGGCATGTTTGAGCATACCGGAGAGCATGGTTAGGCTTTGGTATGTGGCGTGGGTTGAGGACACTGTATTGAATAAAAAGTCATCCTCTAGAGGTTCCGTGTGCATCCTTACGTTGTGGAAAGCTGCTGCCCTAGCTAAAACTAGTATATACGAGGTGCTATCCTCAGGTGGAGAGGGCTTAGATGGGTAGCACTCTGGGCTGTTGTCTGATACAGGGTCATCATAAAGATCCCATGGATCTGTGTCCTGATGTGACTGCATAGTGTGTGTAGGAGACTGTGCAGTGGGTGTAGCAGGTGGAGCGATAGTTCGTTGAGTAGAGTGAGGAGGACACTGCTGAGGAGAAAACTAGCGAGGCGGAGATTTCTCTCTTGGCACTTTAGCCGTTGGCTGATCAGTGTCCAAACATCCATGGAAGGTCAGTTTTCTTTTAATTTTGAGGGGAGGTGCTGTGAGGATCTTGCCAGTGTCCTTGTGGATCTGTACCCTGGCTTGTCTGTCATCGAAATCCTCAATTTGTTGTAGCTCTTCCTCAAATCTATGGCTTTCTTTAAGCTGTTTTGAAAGTCCATGCTCCTCTGTGTAGGACTGTCTTTTCAGCTCCGAAGCTGGTTTCTTTGGCACCGAAGGGCCCGGGGTGGTAGTTGGCCTCGGTTCCGAAAGTGACTTTCGGGGTATCGACTCGATGGGTCGGTGTCGTATGGTTTCGGAGCCTGTGTCTCGACTCCAGTCCGAAGACTTAAAAGCGTGTGTGGCCTTTTTCGGTGCCGAAGGTGTTACTTGGTCACCGGTCGATTTTTTACGGGTGGAGCCATGGCCTTCTGGCAGTGGCGTCCCCGAGGCCTTATGTTTGGTCTTGGTCTGGGTCGGGGCAGGTGTACTCACATGCTGGCCCGCTGTCAGTGGTCGGTTGACATCTGATTCCTCAGAACCGGAACCTTGAACGGAGATGGCAGTGTGAATCATCTCCTCTTCCGCGTCGAGGCGTTTGGTGCTCTTGGACGCCATCTGTAACCTTCTCGCTCTTCGGTCTCGCAAGGTCTTTTTGGAACAGAAGGATTTGCAGGCTTCACAAGTATCCTCTCGGTGGCCTGGAGACAAAAACAGATTACAGACCCGATGTTGATCTGTGTATAGATACTTGGCGTGGCACCGAGGGCAGAATCTGAAAGGGGTCCGGTCCATGAGGTTTTGATTCTTCTTGCGGTCGGGCCGACTAGGCCCAAGTTGGGCGCGGGTGCTCGAAGGGCAACCAAAGATGTGTGTCCGCCAGTACGAGGTGTCGATGCTAGATGGGACGCGATCGAGAACAATACTGAGGAATTTTGATGAATTATAAAAGTTTTTCCGACTCGAACAACCGGAGTGAAGAGGAACACGTCCGAGCCCAATGGCGGAAAGAAAACAATCTAAGATGGAGTCGATGCCCATGCGCAATGGAGCCGAAAAGGAAGAGTCACTTGGTCCCGTGACTCGAAAAGACTTCTTCGAAGAAAAACAACTTGTAACACTCCGAGCCCAACACTAGATGGCAGGGCCTGTGCATAGCATGTGTATCTGCAGCTAAACATGCCACCGAACATATATATATTTTTATATATTATACACACATTTAATACAATCACCTAAGTACATTTTGCAATAAAAATACTTTCAGGTTACAAAAGTGGGCAAAGTACATTTTTTAGAAGCAGCAATGTTATCCTAGGGAGAGAAAAACAAGTACTGCATTCAGGTACAGTACAGCGAATAACGGGACCAATCTCCTGGACATAAGATAAGAATTAGGCAAGGGTCAGGACCACACCAACAGGTCACACCGGGCAGCACTGGGGTGGCCAAGTGCAGAGGTGTAGTACGGCGTAGGGTGCCCAATGCTAGTCAATGGGGATTGGTCTGGTTGAAAAGAGGCCACAGGTTGGGACAGGGAGTACAGTCAATGTGAACGAACAGGGTGTGTGTGTGTGGGTAGGGGAGAAGTTGGGAGGGGGGGGGGGGGACACGGGGAGGGGTCCAATTCTTGAGGTGCTCAGGGACAGAGGGACACCTTTGGTTCTGTTCTCCATGTGCCAGGTGTGAGGGGTGAAGAGGAGTCCCAAGGTATCGGGTTTTCTCCACCAGGAGCATTTCTTGGTTGAGGAGGCCTGCGGCAGAGGCTGCAAGCGGCACTGGTGAGTCCATAGTCCAAGATGGAGATCACGTTGGCACCGTCGGCCCACTTCAACTCAGGCTAGGCGGCACGGGTGAAGTGGTGCTTTCCGGTGTCAGATTTTTGCAGTTCGGAGTCCTCTCAGGACTCTTAGGGGTGCCTGGAAGATGCATTGAAGCAGCTCTGTTGCTCCACCGGAGTTCCTGGGTCTTTGTTAAAGGCAGGCAGTACTCCCAGGCTTTGGAGGCACAGCAGCTTGCAGGATGAGTAGACTTTGGGGCAAATCAACGAGAACAGACTAGCAGGGCCGGGGCCAAGTTAGGTGCGTCTTCCTCAGTGTTTGCTTTTCTGGCTCTTGAGTGTCTGTAAAGAAATGGCTCCCTGTTGCAGTTACCCCCCACTTTTTGCCTGATACTGATGCTGACTTGACTGAGAAGTGTGCTGGGACCCTGCTAACCAGGCCCCAGCACCAGTGTTCTTTCACCTAAAATGTGCTTTTGATTCCACAATTGGCACACCCTGGCATCCAGGTAAGTCCCTTGTAATTGGTAACCCTGGTACCAAGGGCCCTGATGCCAGGGAAGGTCTCTAAGGGCTGCAGCATATCTTATGCCACCCTAGGGACCCCTCACTCAGCAGACACACTGCTTGCCAGCTTGTGTGTGCTGATGAGAACAAAACGAGTAAGTCGACATGGCACTCCCCTCAGGGTGCCATGCCAACCTCACACTACCTATGCAGTATAGATAAGTCACCCCTCTAGTAGGCCTTACAGCCCTAAGGCAGGGTGCACTATACCATAGGTGAGGGCACCAGTGCATGAGCACTATGCCCCTACAGTGTCTAAGCAAAACCTTAGACATTGTAAGTGCAGGGTAGCCATAAGAGTATATGGTCTGGGAGTCTGTCATACACGAACTCCACAGCTCCATAATGGCTACACTGAATACTGGGAAGTTTGGTATCAAACTTCTCAGAATAATAAACCTACACTGATGCCAGTGTTGGATTTATTAAAAAATACACACAGAGGGCATTTTAGAGATACCCCCTGTATTTAACCCAATTGTTCAGTGCAGGACTGACTGGTCTGTGCCAGCCTGCTGCTGAGAGATGAGTGTCTGACCTCATGCGGTGAGAGCCTTTGTGCTCTCAGAGGACAGAAACAAAGCCTGCTCTGGGTGGAGGTGCTTCACACCTCCCCCCTGCAGGAACTGTAACACCTAGCAGTGAGCTTCAAAGGCTCAAGCTTCGTGTTACAATGCCCCAGGGCACTCCAGCTAGTGGAGATGCCCGCCCCCTGGACACAGCCCCCACTTTTGGCGGCAAGTCCAGGAGAGATAATGAGAAAAACAAGGAGGAGTCACTGGCCAGTCAGGACAGCCCCTAAGGTGTCCTGAGCTGAGGTGACCCTGACTTTTAGAAATCCTCCATCTTGCAGATGGAGGATTCCCCCAATAGGATTAGGGATGTGACCCCCTCCCCTTGGGAGGAGGCACAAAGAGGGTGTACTCACCCTCAGGGCTAGTAGCCATTGGCTACTAACCCCCCAGACCTAAACACGCCCTTAAATTTAGTATTTAAGGGCTCCCCTGAACCTAAGAGATTAGATTCCTGCAACAACAAGAAGAAGGACTGCCTAGCTGAAAACCCCTGCAGAGGAAGACCAGAAGACAACAACTGCCTTGGCTCCAGAAACTCACCGGCCTGTCTCCTGCCTTCCAAAGAACTCTGCTCCAGCGACGCCTTCCAAAGGGACCAGCGACCTCTGCATCCTCTGAGGACTGCCCTGCTTCGACGACGACAAGAAACTCCCGAGGACAGCGGACCTGCTCCAAAAAGACTGCAACTTTATCCAAAGGAGCAGCTTTAAAGAACCCTGCAATCTCCCCGCAAGAAGCGTGAGACTTGCAACACTGCACCCGGCGACCCCGACTCGGCTGGTGGAGAACCAACACCTCAGGGAGGACCCCCGGACTACTCTACGACTGTGAGTATCAAAACCTGTCCCCCCTGAGCCCCCACAGCGCCGCCTGCAGAGGGAATCCCGAGGCATCCCCTGACCGCGACTCTCTGAAACCTAAGTCCCGACGCCTGGAAAAGACCCTGCACCCGCAGCCCCCAGGACCTGAAGGACCGGACTTTCACTGCAGAAGTGACCCCCAGGAGTCCCTCTCCCTTGCCCAAGTGGAGGTTTCCCCGAGGAAGCCCCCCCTTGCCTGCCTGCAGCGCTGAAGAGATCCCTTGATCTCTCATTGACTTCCATTGCGAACCCGACGCTTGTTCTAACACTGCACCCGGCCGCCCCCGCGCCGCTGAGGGTGAAATTTCTGTGTGGGCTTGTGTCCCCTACGGTGCCCTACAAAACCCCCCTGGTCTGCCCTCCGAAGACGCGGGTACTTACCTGCTGGCAGACTGGAACCGGGGCACCCCCTTCTCTCCATTGGAGCCTATGCGTTTTGGGCACCACTTTGAACTCTGCACCTGACCGGCCCTGAGCTGCTGGTGTGGTAACTTTGGGGTTGCTCTGAACCCCCAACGGTGGGCTACCTTGGACCAAGAACTGAACCCTGTAAGTGTCTTACTTACCTGGTAAAACTAACAAAAACTTACCTCTCCCAGGAACTGTGAAAATTGCACTGTGTCCACTTTTAAAATAGCTATTTGTGAATAACTTGAAAAGTATACATGCAATTGAAATGATTCAAAGTTCCTAATGTACTTACCTGCAATACCTTTCAAACAAGATATTACATGTTAAATTTGAACCTGTGGTTCTTAAAATAAACTAAGAAAAGATATTTTTCTATAACAAAACCTATTGGCTGGATTTGTCTCTGAGTGTGTGTACCTCATTTATTGTCTATGTGTATGTACAACAAATGCTTAACACTACTCCTTGGATAAGCCTACTGCTCGACCACACTACCACAAAATAGAGCATTAGTATTATCTCTTTTTACCACTATTTTACCTCTAAGGGGAACCCTTGGACTCTGTGCATGCTATTCCTTACTTTGAAATAGCACATACAGAGCCAACTTCCTACAGTGTCCTTCACAGGACAGCAGTAATCTGATTTCCTGGAGCCGGAGGCTCCCCTAAAAAATAAAATTAGCTGCATTTTGGGGAGTGTATAGTAGCAGCCAATGGACTACTTACCCCTGTTGTCCCTACACCTCCTGTATGACCACTTCCTATGGGAAGTGACCATAACCCTGTCCCGGAGTTCCTAAACCTGCCAACACCAAGATGGCAGATTTCTAAATGGTGTGTCCACATCAGACAGCGCACCTTAGGGGTGGGACTGACCTGAGGGGTGCACACTCTTCCCTGACTACTAATTTTCCCACCTGTCCAGGAGCCAAATGGACCCTGGGGCAGGAGGTTCGGCATTCGCTCCTTTGAGGAAAGCCAGATATACCTATCAAGGGTGTTTGGCTTCTCAAAAGCCCTCTGCCTTGGAATGCAGGTTCACAGGTCATCCTGCCGGAAGGGGTATGCCAGCACCCCTGCCAGAGCAGGTTTTGTTCCGGTCTGCCAGAAAGCAAAGGATCTCGCCCTTAGGCGGGATCAGAATCGTGTCTGGTGGTGGCAGGCTGGCTAAAACTAGTCAGTCCCCACACTGGTAGCTGGTAGGTTTTCAGGGAGCACAGCTAAGGTTCCCTCTGGGTGCATGTATTAATACATTAATTACTGGCATCAGTGAGGGTTTATTAATATGAGATGTTTGATACCAAACATCCCTATTTTCAGTGAAGCCATGATATAGCTACGGTACTCTTAGTGACCAGTGTTCAGCACATGAACTTAAAATCGCTTCACTGGTCACTCACTACATCCAGTCGTGTTTTCACTTGTCGCTGCACCATGATAGGTAGCCTTCAATGGAAGTCTGCAGATGCTAGGTGAGGGGTTACTGAGGGTGGCACAATATATGCTGCAGCCCTTGGGGACCCGCTTTGATACCCATGCCCTAGGTACCAGGGGTACCATTTACTAAGGACTTACAGAGAGACCAAAGGTACTGCCAACTGAGAAACAATTGCAAATTTTAGGGAAAGAGTTCTGGCACTGGGGAGCAGGATAGCAGCAACCCAGTGCACTTTCAGTCACAAATGCATCATTGTAGAAATTTGGCTCTCTATATCATGCAATAAAAAGATGTACACAGGGCTGAGAGTACAGTGGATTCCCAACCGGTTTACAGAGGCAAAAGTAGAGAATACCAATTCTCTTTTTTGTGGCAGTGTGGGTGAGCAGTTAGGTTTATCAGAGGATAGTGCTAAGTAATTGTTGTACACACAGTCAAAGACGAAATCCAAGCCCAAAGTAGAAAAATAATACTTTTTATATATATACTTTGAAAACAAGAACTTCGTCACAAGGTAAGCACAATTTTAAGTATTCATTATTTTCACTTGCAAAAGCGGACATAGTACAATTTCAGGTTCTTCAATATTATCCTATGGGAGGAAAAACTAGTTAAGTAAGCAGGTACTGTATGATGTCTTACAAGACCAAGCTCTGAGACCTAAGGTGAATATTGGGCAAAGGTCAGGACCACACCAACAGGTCACTCCGGACAGCACTGGGGCGGCAGGGTGCAGAGGTGTAGTACGGCGTTGGGTGCACAATGTATTTCAATAGGGATTGATCTCCGTGGAAATAAGCTGCAGGCTCCGACTAGGAAGCCAGTTGGGGAAACCCAACAGGTAGGTAAGAAAAGTGGGGTGCCTGGGGATGTAGGTGCACCTTTGGTCCTCTTCATCAAAGAACCAGGGGCGATGGATGCGGGGGTGTCGTTTGGTGTCGGGTTTCTGTGTCCGGGAGCAGTCAAAGGGTCCTGTGGTTCGAGGTTGCAGGCATCATCGTGGAGTCCAGGAGGGGGGAAAACTACAGAGGACTCGAGCTCAGGAGAGCTCCGGGACGTCCTGGACACCAGGGGCCCACATCAGCTCGGGCCATAGACGACAGGTGCAGTGGCTGCTTCAGGTTTCTCTCACCACAGAGGCTGCGGGAGAGGGGACGTGCATGCAGGGGCAGCAGGCGACTTCTGGGAGTCCAGCAGGGATGAAACCACGATGGACTCAGACTCTGGAGAGCTGGGGAATGTTGTTGGTTCCGGAGCTCCACTCCAACTAAGGTTGATGACAACAGGTGCAGTGGTGACATAGGGTGTCAGGTCTTTGCAGTTCTGGAGGCTGGACAGTGTTTTCTTTAGAGTTTTTGGGAAGCAGGTCCTCTGCTCATGGGAGTCTTGACTCTTTTATGAAGGCAAGCAGTCCTCCTGAGTTTCCGGAGGCTCAGCTGCAGGAAGAGACGTCTTTTGGTGCAGAGTCCATTTAGGGTTGCAGACAGGCCAGAGGGGATGGCACCAGGTCAGCTGCTTCTTTTCTCCTCTTCTGCTGGTGCAACTCTTCAGTGTCCTTAGACTTCATAGGCCATTAGGATCTGAGTTCTTGGGTTCAGAAGTGCTATCTAAACACTCAATTTAGGGGCATTACAAGGAGTGCGAGGTGGCAGCCAATGGGTTGCCCACCTTTAGGGTGACTACATTCTCTCTACGGCCACTTCCGTTCAGATGTGGGCACAACCCTGACCCTAGAGGTCTAATTCCATCCAAAACAAGATGGAGGAATTTCAAAAGTGGTGTCCACTTCAGCTTGTCCACTTTAGGGGTAGGACTGGCACTGTGTGGGCACACCTAATCCAACTGATTTTCCTACTTGACTTGCCACCAAGAAGTGGGGTCAGAACAGAGGGGTTGGTCATCTTCGCCAACCAGAGAGATCTAGGTTGCATTACAAAAGGTGGCTAGGCCTTTGAAGCTTCAAGCCCTGGAATGTCCATCCTGCCTGGAGGAGGTATCAACACTGGCTCTCGGCTTAGGGGGTTGAAGTGGTGAGGACCAGTCAGTCAACACTTGGCAGGATTTCACACAGCACCTCTAAGGTGCCCTCTGGGTGCATGTATTGGTAAATTCAACACCAGCATGAGTGTGGGTTCACCAATATGTGATGTTTGATACCAAACATTCCTATCATGTGTAAAGGGATCATGTAGCTGGGGACCTCGTACTGACCAGTGTCCAGCCCATGTATTTAAAATGGCTTCCCTGGTCACCTCCCATGTCTGCGAATTGACAAAGAAATAACAGGGACATATCTGCTAGTGCAGATATACTCTCACATGTAAGATAATACACCCTGCCTTAGGGCTGCAAGGCCTGCTAGAAGGGTGACTTACATATATTGCATGCAGTGTTAGGGGACATGGCCCACAGGCTGTGTGCCATGTTGTGTTTTCACTTTGGTTTTCTACCAAGACAAGCAGTCTGCAATGACAGCCTGTCATGTGCTTGGTGAGGGATCCTTTACAGAGGCACAATTCGTGCTGCAGCCCATAGGGACTCTCTTTACTGACTTACAGTGGCACCTAAAAGGTTTGCTAATTAGGGAAACAACTGTGCACTTTTAAGAAAGAGATTTGGCACTGGGAACCTAGATAGCCGGAACCCAGTGCACTTTCAGTCTAAATCACACCAGATAGCAGGCAAAAAGAAGGGGCTAGGCATGTCAAAAAGAGGCACGTTCCTAGAGCCCCAGTGGGATCCTAATTTGGTTCTGACTTTCTTGATGTGTGTTCCTTTTGAGCCCCTCCACAATTGTCCCCTCAGGCTACTAACATTGAAAACAGCCTCACGGGTGACAATTACATCTGCCCGCAGGGTGAGTTAGCTTAACATATAAACCACCATACCTCTCTGTGCATCCTGACAAAGTGGTGTTTCACACAAGGGCCTCTTTTCTGCCAAAAGTGGTCATACCTTTTCCCGTAGGCCAATCTATCACTCTGCCCACTACTTACAACCCCTCCCCCCCACATCCTTCTAAGGAAGAGGAGAGACTCCACCACATGCACTCAAAAAGAGCATCAGCATTCTACCTTGATCAAACCTGAGAGTAAGGGTTGGATGACCAACTCTTCGTGGAATATGTGGGTGCGACGAAAGGGCAGGCAGTGCAGAAGCGAACCATCTCTCCTTAGGTCATGCTCTGCATCAAGATCTGTTACATACTGGCCAAAAAGCAACCTCCTGAAGGTTTGCATGCTTATTCCACCAAAGTCAACACTGCGACCACTGCGTTAGTCAGCAGAGTTCCCGTTCTGGACAGCTGCAAGGAAGCAATTGGGCATCTCTGCACATGTTACCAAATAATACTGTCTGGACAGTCAGGTCCTTAGGGGTGGGCATGTTGCTCATTCGGTTCCTCAGGGCTTTCTTGTATGAAATTGGTCAGCTGGCCCTCCTCCGGGGAAGGTATTGCTTAGGTATCTATTCACAGGTAAGGAATCTGCTGCTAGAAGTCTCTATCAGATGGAAAAGTTACTTACCTTCAATAACCCCTTATCTGGTAGAGACTATTTCTAGCTGCAGATTTGTCACCAACCTACCTATTCTCCCCCCTCTGTGAACTGATTTCAAGGGACAGGAATGACCTCTTTTAGGGTCCTAGTTTTGTTACACCAGTGGTCAGTGTTCTTCATGGCTCCGCGCTTCTATTGTTGAAAGTCCGGAAAAGAAACTGATGTCGCCACGCCTGGGTGGCACCTATATAGGAACTGAAATGCCATTTCCTTCGTGGATGACACCGAAGACTGATGCGGAGCCGAACACCACCACCTACTGGCGATCAGGGGTACTGCTCAGGAAAAAACAATTCGGATCTAGTCTGACGCCTGGGGAGAATTCACAAGTAAGGAATCAGCAGCTAAAAAAAGTCTCTACCAGATAAGGCGTTACTGAAGGTAAGTAACTTATCCTTTTGATCACTTAAGCATTACACAAGCTGAAAAGTTCTGACCGAGTTGTCACAGAGAATATATGCAGACAGAAACTCGAAGGGTGCTTAATGCAGGAGCATTTCAAGTCTGGTTTCTCAGCTTGTGGAAAATTTAAGCCTAAAATATCTGAACTTAGAAAGTAGGAACATACAGTGAAAAAAATAAAAAGTTAGTTGTTAATAATCATGCCATAACAAATAAAATCATTCTCTAGAATGGCAGCTAATCCAGTTCTCATTGTCCCCACTGAAACACCCACAACTTATCAAAACATGTCCTCCATTCTTCCAAACTGGCGCACTTTCATATCCATTTAATACTTAAACAAGGTTTTATACTTCCGCTGACCATTTAATGCATCATACACTTGCAGTTTAAAGATGCATAAACGTTATAACAGTAACGGTGTAGGCTCTAGAAAGGATTGCAAACACTGGAAATCCTGGCAAAAAAAAACAACCCTTTGTTTGGATGGATAAAAGAGAATTGTTCTGTGTATTTTCTCTAGGATTTCAAATCATTGATGTTTTCCTTTGTGTAGTCTGGCTTGAAAACAAAACCCTCAAGAAATGCCCACCACAGTACAGAGAAATATTGTAGATGGACCATACCAGGGACATACCCAGTCTGCAGTGCAGAAATTCACAGCCTCAGCAAAGTTGTATCCTTGGTTAAATCCAGAGTGGTATGCACGAGGAAAAGTGACAACAAACTCTCCTGCACACTGGTTTGTCCTGAAAACCTGAAAAACAAATCTGTTAGGTCAAAACCAAAGCAGAATGACTACAGTCACTATACAACCTGAAAACTAAGCTCTTCAACATCAGATGTTGTGGACACTTAAAAGATCATTCGATCTGAACACACAAAAAACAGGACATTTATTATCCTCTAACAATTACATAAGAAAAAGTCATGTACTTTTAACACTGGCATTGCCGCTGTAAGTTATTAGCTACAGAGAATACACATACCTTCCGTCTTGCACCAGGCCCAGTCATTTACATTTGAAAGGAAAACAAAAAACACCAACAGGAAACAAGGCAAACTCAAGGATAGGTCTTTAATCAGATTTTTTGTGTAGTCTATCCAAAAAGCCACATTACTCAATTCTATGCATTCCTCAGAATTATTGAGTTATCAAATGAGATCAGCACAAAAGTCTAAAAGACATCATGCTGCAAAACCAGTATTAAAATGGAATGTAACAGCATCTTCTGTAACATGAACATGTGACAGAACAAATTTAGCATTAAGTACTTTCTTTAAATGAGATGGACACATTTCAAATTACATTCCTTGGCAGTGTTTGTTTTACCAGTAGATCAAGTAACAGACTCAGGGTGACAATAGCATTTTGCAAACAGTGCACACTGTGACCTCTTAATCCATCTCTTCCAGAGTGTACTTCTGGTCCTTTGTGTTCCTTTCTTCTAGCGCATAGTTTGGGCACCCATATTTTAGCCCTTAGGACCATAGCCTGCGCCTTTAAGATACACACATTTTATTTGTCGTAGAGAACTGGGTTTCTGTTGTAGTACCCCTCACTTTGTGGCTGGTATTTGATACAACTTTGACTGAAGTGCACTGGGTCCCTGCCAACCAGGTCCCCAGTGCCACTGTTCTTTCTCCCAAAACTGTCTAATTGGTGAATCCTTTAGCATCCTTTGTAAGTCCCTAGTAAATGGAACCCCTGGTACATAGGGCCTGAGGAGCTAAAGAGGGTCCCTAAGGGCTGCAGAACAAAGTGTGCCACTCTAAGGGACCCCTCACCAAGCACATGACAGGCTGCCAATGCAGGCTGCGTGTCTTGGTGCAGACAAAAGTGAAAAAACGTCATGGCACACAGCCTGTATGCCATTTCCCCTAACAATACATGCAATATATGTAAGTCACCCCTACAGCAGGTCAGGTCTTCCAGCCCTAAGACAGGGTGCATTATATTACATGCGAGGGCATATCGGCAAGAACAGATATGCTCCTGCTATGTCTTTGTTGATTCTCAGACATAGTAAGCGACCAGGGAAGCCATTTTAAAGGCATGTGCTGGACACTGGTAAATACGAGCTCCACAGCTACCTGATGGCTTCACTGAAGATAGGGATGTTTTACATCAAGCACCTCATATTGATAAGCCCACACTGATTCCAGTGATGGATTTATAAATATATGCACCTAGAGGGCACCTTAGAGGTGTCCCTTGAAGCCCTACCAGCCTCTGGGGAGCTTGCTGACTGGTTTCCGGATGCCAGCCACCCGAGACATGGTTCTGGCCCCCTATGGTGAGAGCCTTCTGCTCTCAGGAGGCCCAGAAGAAAAGCCTGTCCAGGAAGACAGTGTAACACTCCTGCTGATTAGCCTTCCTAAGGGGGCAAGCCTCAAAGGGCTTCAAAATGCGAATCGGGCTCCTCACATAGGAGAGGAAGCTGCTGCCACGGCCCGACCACAAACCTAGGTATACCTCTGCACCCTTCACACCTGAGTCATGGAGAAGGGGATAAGCCTAAGGTTGCTCGACCACACTACCCCTAAATTAGGCACTTTGGGATTTAATACCAAGCCCTGTCCTCTCACTGGGGAACCCCTGGACCCTTTACACAGTACTTACATCCCATATAAAGGGCCAGCTTCCTACATTTGCTCTTATTTATTTTATTATCTTTTCCCACATCTAGCTTTTCAGCTTGTTGCTTTTACATTTTATCAGCTGCTTTTCTCAGAAAACATATTTGTTCATGTTCTACATTAACCTGCCCCTTATATGCATTTCATTCTGTGCTTTGCTCTAGGCAGTTATAGTTATACACAACAGTTTACTAAGTATTGCAGCTTCAAGAGTACAAAGTCAGCGTCTAACCATGGTCACACAATCACGTCAGGCCTGTTCTCAGAACACATTTTGTTATATAAGTACCACATAGGCCTATGAAGGTTAGAAGGCATCACATTAACATATAATTTAAAGGGATTTCTGTTAGAAGCGTCAACTGGTAATGTTTCCACATACCACAAAGCATAGAAAAAGTTTGTTTATCCACTCCACACTGTCCATGACCCGCCAAGTCAATGCTGTCTCATCGTCATGCTTCCACACTCTTCACCTCCTGCGAAAGATCTTCAAGTGGATCCGCATGGAGGCAAGAAAGATGGTCACCACGCACTCGTCAGCAGCAAACTAGACTACGACAATGCTCTCTATGCCAGAATCACGAAAAAGCTCCAAGCAAGACTCCAGAGCATTCAGAATGCAGCACCCAGAATTATCCTAGAATCCCCCGCCACAGCCACATCTCTGCCCACCTTAGAGACCATCAACAAACGCATCACCTTCAAGCACCTGACACACGCCTACAAGGCTCTGCACAACAGCGGTCCGGCCTACCTTCACCACTGCCTATCTGTCTACACCCCCCAAACAACTACGATCTTCTCAGCTTGTCCTCGCTGCCACCCAAAGAATCAAGAAGAGCACTATGGGAGGCAGATTCTTCTCCTACCTCGCAGCACAGACCTGGAACACACTACCCATCCACCAGGCAGGCCCCCTCGCTGAATCCGTTCAAGATGGACCTGGCTCTTCAACTGACCGGCTGCCCTTCGACAGCTACTTGAGACCCCATGGGTGATAGGCAGCGCTATCCAAATTGGTGATTGATTGATTGATTCACAGGCACACACATTAAACAGCTTTTAGGTCAAAGGTCACTAGAAGACCACCTTCCTCTAACAAAGGGATAACATCATTGAATTACGATGAAATGTTAACATTGGTTAGATCAAAGGGAAAAACATAAGAAAAATAGGGAAAACAAATATTCAAAAGACAAAGAGCAAGGGAGGGCAACAAACATCTTTTACTTAAATCGATTATTATAAATAAAGGAATGCAGAATAATAAAAATTGTGAGGCTTAAATCTACAATACTTACCGGTACACCATGCTCCATAAGCACATTAGGGTTCATGATGGTTACCAACTGATGAAGAAGGTCAGGCTGGGACACAAAGAGCTCTGGTGCTAGTTCCCTCATTACTGCCTCCAGCTGCTCGGCAGCATGAGAAGGTACACCATACCATGTCTTTGGTTCCCCCCTAAGAAGGTTAAACAAAATCAGAAAAACAAAGCGAAGAGTTGCATATTAACAAAGTAAACAACAACAATCTAAAGTAAATGTGTATAACTAAACAGGTTTTATAAAGAAACTATCATTTTAGCCTACTGCAGTGTTAAAGTTTCACATACATTCAGATCAACAATTGCACAAAAAGCTACAATGTCACTTATGTTCATGTGGACATCATTTTATAGGGTGAAAGGTACTAGAAAGCAGATTCTAATTTGAAAATGACTTCATGGATAAAATGGAATGGCTAGTGTAAGGAAATGCCTCCTTGGCATGGTTACCCCCTGACTTTTTGCCTTTGCTGATGCTATGTTTTGAATTGAAAGTGTGCTGAGGCCTGCTAACCAGGCCCCAGCACCAGTGTTCTTTCCCTAACCTTTACTTTTGTATCCACAATTGGCACACGCTGGCATCCAGGTAAGTCCCTTGTAACTGGTATCTCTGGTACCAAGGGCCCTGATGCCAGGGAAGGTCTCTAAGGGCTGCAGCATGTCTTATGCCACCCTGGAGACCCCTCACTCAGCACAGACACACTGCTTACCAGCTTGTGTGTGCTAGTGAGAACAAAATGAGTAAGTCGACATGGCACTCCCCTCAGGGTGCCATGCCAGCCTCTCACTGCCTATGCAGTATAGGTAAGACACCCCTCTACCAGGCCTTACAGCCCTAAGGCAGGGTGCACTATACCATAGGTGAGGACATAGGTGCATGAGCACTATGCCCCTACAGTGTCTAAGCAAAACCTTAGACATTGTAAGTGCAGGGTAGCCATAAGAGTATATGGGCTGGGAGTCTGTCAAAAACGAACTCCACAGCTCCATAATGGCTACACTGAAAACTTGGAAGTTTGGTATTGTAGGAAGTTGGCTCTGTATGTGCTATTTCAAAGTAAGGAATAGCATGCACAGAGTCCAAGGGTTCCCCTTAGAGGTAAAATAGTGGTAAAAAGAGATAATACTAATGCTCTATTTTGTGGTAGTGTGGTCGAGCAGTAGGCTTATCCAAGGAGTAGTGTTAAGCATTTGTTGTACATACACATAGACAATAAATGAGGTACACACACTCAGAGACAAATCCAGCCAATAGGTTTTGTTATAGAAAAATATATTTTCTTAGTTTATTTTAAGAACCACAGGTTCAAATTTAACATGTAATATCTTGTTTGAAAGGTATTGCAGGTAAGTACATTAGGAACTTTGAATCATTTCAATTGCATGTATACTTTTCAAGTTATTCACAAATAGCTATTTTAAAAGTGGACACAGTGCAATTTTCACAGTTCCTGGGGGAGGTAAGTTTTTGTTAGTTTTACCAGGTAAGTAAGACACTTACAGGGTTCAGTTCTTGGTCCAAGGTAGCCCACCGTTGGGGGTTCAGAGCAACCCCAAAGTTACCACACCAGCAGCTCAGGGCCGGTCAGGTGCAGAGTTCAAAGTGGTGCCCAAAACGCATAGGCTTCAATGGAGAGAAGGGGGTGCCCCGGTTCCAGTCTGCCAGCAGGTAAGTACCCGCGTCTTCGGAGGGCAGACCAGGGGGGTTTTGTAGGGCACCGGGGGGGACACAAGCCCACACAGAAATTTCACCCTCAGCGGCGCGGGGGCGGCGGGGTGCAGTGTTAGAACAAGCGTCGGGTTCGCAATGGAAGTCAATGAGAGATCAAGGGATCTCTTCAGCGCTGCAGGCAGGCAAGGGGGGGCTTCCTCGGGGAAACCTCCACTTGGGCAAGGGAGAAGGACTCCTGGGGGTCACTTCTGCAGTGAAAGTCCGGTCCTTCAGGTCCTGGGGGCTGCGGGTGCAGGGTCTTTTCCAGGCGTCGGGACTTAGGTTTCAGAGAGTCGCAGTCAGGGGAAGCCTCGGGATTCCCTCTGCAGGCGGCGCTGTGGGGGCTCAGGGGGGACAGGTTTTGGTACTCACAGTCGTAGAGTAGTCCGGGGGTCCTCCCTGAGGTGTTGGTTCTCCACCAGCCGAGTCGGGGTCGCCGGGTGCAGTGTTGCAAATCTCACGCTTCTTGCGGGGAGATTGCAGGGTTCTTTAAAGCTGCTTCTTTGGATAAAGTTGCAGTCTTTTTGGAGCAGGTCCGCTGTCCTCGGGAGTTTCTTGTCGTCGTCGAAGCAGGGCAGTCCTCAGAGGATTCAGAGGTCGCTGGTCCCTTTGGAAGGCGTCGCTGGAGCAGAGTTCTTTGGAAGGCAGGAGACAGGCCGGTGAGTTTCTGGAGCCAAGGCAGTTGTTGTCTTCTGGTCTTCCTCTGCAGGGGTTTTCAGCTAGGCAGTCCTTCTTCTTGTTGTTGCAGGAATCTAATCTTCTAGGGTTCAGGGTAGCCCTTAAGTACTAAATTTAAGGGCGTGTTTAGGTCTGGGGGGTTAGTAGCCAATGGCTACTAGCCCTGAGGGTGGGTACACCCTCTTTGTGCCTCCTCCCAAGGGGAGGGGGTCACAATCCTAACCCTATTGGGGGAATCCTCCATCTGCAAGATGGAGGATTTCTAAAAGTCAGAGTCACCTCAGCTCAGGACACCTTAGGGGCTGTCCTGACTGGCCAGTGACTCCTCCTTGTTGCTTTCTTTGTTCCCTCCAGCCTTGCCGCCAAAAGTGGGGGCCGTGGCCGGAGGGGGCGGGCAACTCCACTAAGCTGGAGTGCCCTGCTGGGCTGTGACAAAGGGGTGAGCCTTTGAGGCTCACCGCCAGGTGTCACAGCTCCTGCCTGGGGGAGGTGTTAGCATCTCCACCCAGTGCAGGCTTTGTTACTGGCCTCAGAGTGACAAAGGCACTCTCCCCATGGGGCCAGCAACATGTCTCTGGTGTGGCAGGCTGCTGGAACTAGTCAGCCTACACAGACAGTCGGTTAAGTTTCAGGGGGCACCTCTAAGGTGCCCTCTGGGGTGTATTTTGCAATAAAATGTACACTGGCATCAGTGTGCATTTATTGTGCTGAGAAGTTTGATACCAAACTTCCCAGTTTTCAGTGTAGCCATTATGGTGCTGTGGAGTTCGTGTTTGACAGACTCCCAGACCATATACTCTTATGGCTACCCTGCACTTACAATGTCTAAGGTTTTGTTTAGACACTGTAGGGGTACCATGCTCATGCACTGGTACCCTCACCTATGGTATAGTGCACCCTGCCTTAGGGCTGTAAGGCCTGCTAGAGGGGTGTCTTACCTATACTGCATAGGCAGTGAGAGGCTGGCATGGCACCCTGAGGGGAGTGCCATGTCGACTTACTCGTTTTGTCCTCACTAGCACACACAAGCTGGCAAGCAGTGTGTCTGTGCTGAGTGAGAGGTCTCCAGGGTGGCATAAGACATGCTGCAGCCCTTAGAGACCTCCCTTGGCATCAGGGCCCTTGGTACTAGAAGTACCAGTTACAAGGGACTTATCTGGATGCCAGGGTCTGCCAATTGTGGATACAAAAGTACAGGTTAGGGAAAGAACACTGGTGCTGGGGCCTGGTTAGCAGGCCTCAGCACACTTTCAATTGTAAACATAGCATCAGCAAAGGCAAAAAGTCAGGGGTCAACCATGCCAAGGAGGCATTTCCTTACACAACCCCCCCCCAAACGAAAGAGGATGAGACTAACCTTTCCCAAGAGAGTCTTCATTTTCTAAGTGGAAGAACATGGAAAGGCCATCTGCATTGGCATGGGCAGTCCCAGGTCTGTGTTCCACTATAAAGTCCATTCCCTGTAGGGAGATGGACCACCTCAACAGTTTAGGATTTTCACCTTTCATTTGCATCAGCCATTTGAGAGGTCTGTGGTCAGTTTGAACTAGGAAGTGAGTCCCAAAGAGGTATGGTCTCAGCTTCTTCAGGGACCAAACCACAGCAAAGGCCTCCCTCTCAATGGCACTCCAACGCTGCTCCCTGGGGAGTAACCTCCTGCTAATGAAAGCAACAGGCTGGTCAAGGCCATCATCATTTGTTTGGGACAAAACTGCCCCTATCCCATGTTCAGAGGCATCAGTCTGCACAATGAACTGCTTAGAATAATCTGGAGCTTTTAGAACTGGTGCTGAGCACATCGCTTGTTTCAGGGTGTCAAAGGCCTGTTGGCATTCCACAGTCCAGTTCACTTTCTTGGGCATTTTCTTGGAGGTGAGTTCAGTGAGGGCTGTCACAATGGATCCATATCCCTTCACAAACCTCCTGTAATACCCAGTCAAGCCAAGGAATGCCCTGACTTGAGTCTGGGTTTTTGGAGCTACCCAGTCCAGAATAGTCTGGATCTTGGGTTGGAGTGGCTGAACTTGGCCTCCACCTACAAGGTGGCCCAAGTAAACCACAGTTCCCTGCCCTATCTGGCATTTGGATGCCTTGATAGAGAGGCCTGCAGATTGCAGAGCCTTCAAAACCTTCTTCAGGTGGACCAGGTGATCCTGCCAGGTGGAGCTAAAGACAGCAATATCATCAAGATAAGCTGTGCTAAAGGACTCCAAGCCAGCAAGGACTTGATTCACCAACCTTTGGAAGGTGGCAGGGGCATTCTTTAAACCAAAGGGCATAACAGTAAACTGATAATGCCCATCAGGTGTGGAGAATGCTGTTTTCTCTTTTGCTCCAGGTGCCATTTTTATTTGCCAGTACCCTGCTGTCAAGTCAAAGGTACTTAAGAATTTGGCAGCACCTAATTTGTCTATGAGCTCATCAGCTCTTGGAATTGGATGAGCATCTGTCTTGGTGACAGAATTGAGCCCTCTGTAGTCCACACAAAACCTCATCTCTTTCTTTCCATCTTTGGTGTGAGGTTTGGGGACTAAGACCACTGGGCTAGCCCAGGGGCTGTCAGAGCGCTCAATTACTCCCAATTCCAGCATCTTGTGGACTTCCACCTTGATGCTTTCCTTAACATGGTCAGACTGTCTAAAGATTTTGTTTTTGACAGGCATGCTGTCTCCTGTGTCCACATCATGGGTACACAGGTGTGTCTGACCAGGGGTTAAGGAGAAGAGTTCAGGAAACTGTTGTAGGACTCTCCTACAATCAGCTTGCTGTTGGCCAGAGAGGGTGTCTGAGTAGATCACTCCATCTACTGTGCCATCTTTTGGGTCTGATGACAGAAGATCAGGGAGAGGTTCACTCTCTGCCTCCTGATCCTCATCTGTTACCATCAACAGATTCACATCAGCCCTGTCATGGAAGAGTTTAAGGCGGTTCACATGGATCACCCTCTTGGGGCTCCTGCTTGTGCCCAGGTCCACCAAGTAGGTGACCTGACTCTTCCTTTCTAGCACTGGGTAAGGGCCACTCCATTTGTCCTGGAGTGCCCTGGGAGCCACAGGCTCCAGAACCCAGACTTTCTGCCCTGGTTGGAACTCAACCAGTGCAGCCTTTTGGTCATACCAAAACTTCTGGAGCTGTTGGCTGGCCTCAAGGTTTTTGGTTGCCTTTTCCATGTACTCTGCCATTCTAGAGCGAAGGCCAAGTACATAGTCCACTATGTCTTGTTTAGGCTCATGGAGAGGTCTCTCCCAGCCTTCTTTAACAAGAGCAAGTGGTCCCCTTACAGGATGACCAAACAGAAGTTCAAAGGGTGAGAATCCTACTCCCTTCTGTGGCACCTCTCTGTAAGCGAAAAGCAGACATGGCAAGAGGACATCCCATCTCCTTTTGAGTTTTTCTGGGAGCCCCATGATCATGCCTTTTAATGTCTTGTTGAATCTCTCAACCAAGCCATTAGTTTGTGGATGGTATGGTGTAGTGAATTTGTAAGTCACTCCACACTCATTCCACATGTGTTTTAGGTATGCTGACATGAAGTTGGTACCTCTGTCAGACACCACCTCCATGGGGAAACCCACTCTGGTAAAGATACCAATGAGGGCCTTGGCTACTGCAGGGGCAGTAGTCGACCTAAGGGGAATAGCTTCAGGATACCTGGTAGCATGATCCACTACTACCAGGATATACATATTTCCTGAGGCTGTGGGAGGTTCCAGTGGACCAATTATGTCCACACCCACTCTTTCAAAGGGGACCCCCACCACTGGAAGTGGAATGAGGGGGGCCTTTGGGTGCCCACCTGTCTTACCACTGGCTTGACAGGTGGGGCAGGAGAGGCAAAACTCCTTAACCATGTTGGACATATTGGGCCAGTAGAAGTGGTTGACTAGCCTCTCCCACGTCTTGGTTTGTCCCAAATGTCCAGCAAGGGGAATGTCATGGGCCAATGTTAGGATGAACTCTCTGAACAGCTGAGGCACTACCACTCTCCTAGTGGCACCAGGTTTGGGGTCTCTGGCCTCAGTGTACAGGAGTCCATCTTCCCAATAGACCCTATGTGTTCCATTTTTCTTGCCCTTGGACTCTTCAGCAGCTTGCTGCCTAAGGCCTTCAAGAGAGGGACAGGTTTCTTGTCCCTTACACAGCTCCTCCCTTGAGGGTCCCCCTGGGCCTAAGAGCTCAACCTGATAAGGTTCAAGCTCCAAAGGCTCAGTTCCCTCAGAGGGCAGAACTTCTTCCTGAGAAGAGAGGTTCCCTTTTTTTTGCTGTGTTGCAGTTGGTTTCCCAACTGACTTTCCTGTTCTCTTGGTAGGCTGGGCCATTCTTCCAGACTCCAGCTCTACTTGTTCACCCTGTGCCTTGCATTGTGCTCTTGTTTTCACACACACCAGTTCAGGGATACCCAGCATTGCTGCATGGGTTTTTAGTTCTACCTCAGCCCATGCTGAGGACTCCAGGTCATTTCCAAGCAGACAGTCCACTGGGATATTTGAGGAGACCACCACCTGTTTCAGGCCATTGACCCCTCCCCATTCTAAAGTAACCATTGCCATGGGATGTACTTTTCTCTGATTGTCAGCGTTGGTGACTGTGTAAGTTTTTCCAGTCAGGTATTGGCCAGGGGAAACCAGTTTCTCTGTCACCATGGTGACACTGGCACCTGTATCCCTCAGGCCCTCTATTCTAGTCCCATTAATTAAGAGTTGCTGTCTGTATTTTTGCATGTTAGGCGGCCAGACAGCAGCTAGTGTGGCTAAATCCACCCCACCCTCAGAAACTAGAGTAGCTTCAGTGTGGACCCTGATTTGCTCTGGGCACACTGTTGATCCCACTTGGAGACTAGCCATACCAGTGTTACCTGGATGGGAGTTTGGAGTGGAACCTTTCTTGGGACAGGCCTTGTCTCCAGTTTGGTGTCCATGCTGTTTACAGCTATGACACCAGGCCTTTTTGGGATCAAAGTTTTTACCCTTGTACCCATTGTTTTGTGAAGAGGCTCTGGGCCCACCCTCCTGTGCAGGTTTTTGGGGGCCTGTAGAAGACTCTTTACTATTTTTAGTTTTGGTTGTCTCCTTCCCTTCCCCTGGGGAGTCTTTGTGACCCCTTTCTTTTGGTCACCCCCTGTTGAAGTCTTGGACACCCTTGTCTTGACCCAATGGTCCGCCTTCTTTCCCAATTCTTGGGGAGAAATTGGTCCTAGGTCTACCAGATGCTGATGCAGTTTATCATTGAAACAATTACTTAACAGGTGTTCTTTCACAAATAAATTGAACAGCCCATCATAATTACTTACACCACTGCCTTGAATCCAACCATCTAGTGTTTTCACTGAGTAGTCTACAAAGTCAACCCAGGTCTGGCTCGAGGATTTTTGAGCCCCCCTGAATCTAATCCTATACTCCTCAGTGGAGAATCCAAAGCCCTCAATCAGGGTACCCTTCATGAGGTCATAAGATTCTGCATCTTGTCCAGAGAGTGTGAGGAGTCTATCCCTACACTTTCCTGTGAACATTTCCCAAAGGAGAGCACCCCAGTGAGATCTGTTCACTTTTCTGGTTACACAAGCCCTCTCAAAAGCTGTGAACCATTTGGTGATGTCATCACCATCTTCATATTTAGTTACAATCCCTTTGGGGATTTTCAACATGTCAGGAGAATCTCTGACCCTATTTATGTTGCTGCCACCATTGATGGGTCCTAGGCCCATCTCTTGTCTTTCCCTCTCTATGGCTAGGATCTGTCTTTCCAAAGCCAATCTTTTGGCCATCCTGGCTAACTGGATGTCCTCTTCACTGGGGTTATCCTCAGTGATTTCAGAGGTGTTGGTCTCTCCTGTGAGGGAACCAGCATCTCTGACTATTATTTTTGGAGTCAGGGTTTGAGGGACCCTGTTCTCCCTAGATAGGACTGGTAGGGGGGAATTTTCCTCCTGGTCACTATCCTCTTCCTCTGAGTTGCCACCCTCAGAGGGGTTGGCCTTTTCAAACTCTGCCAAAAGCTCCTGGAGCTGTATTTTGGTAGGTTTGGGGCCCATTGTTATTTTCTTTATTTTACAGAGTGACCTTAGCTCCCTCATCTTAAGATGGAGGTAAGGTGTGGTGTCGAGTTCCACCACAGTCACATCTGTGCTAGACATTTTGCTTCTAAAAGTTGGAATACTTTTTAAGAATCTACAACTGGTTCTAGAATCTAATTCAAACTTTTACAAACTTTTAAACTCTAAAAGAAATGCTAAACAGGATCTAACACAAGGCCCTAGCAGGTCCTTTAAGAATTTAGAAAACTTTTCAAATTGCAAAAATCAATTTCTAATGACAATTTTGGAATTTGTCGTGTGATCAGGTATTGGCTGAGTAGTCCAGCAAATGCAAAGTCTTGTACCCCACCGCTGATCCACCAATGTAGGAAGTTGGCTCTGTATGTGCTATTTCAAAGTAAGGAATAGCATGCACAGAGTCCAAGGGTTCCCCTTAGAGGTAAAATAGTGGTAAAAATAGATAATACTAATGCTCTATTTTGTGGTAGTGTGGTCGAGCAGTAGGCTTATCCAAGGAGTAGTGTTAAGCATTTGTTGTACATACACATAGACAATAAATGAGGTACACACACTCAGAGACAAATCCAGCCAATAGGTTTTTGTATAGAAAAATATCTTTTCTTAGTTTATTTTAAGAACCACAGGTTCAAATTCTACATGTAATATCTCATTCGAAAGGTATTGCGGGTAAGTACTTTAGGAACTTTAAATCATAAAAATTGCATGTATACTTTTCAAGTTATTGACAAATAGCTGTTTTAAAAGTGGACAAGTGCAATTTTCACAGTTCCTAGGGGAGGTAAGTTTTTGTTAGTTTTACCAGGTAAGTAAGACACTTACAGGGTTCAGTTCTTGGTCCAAGGTAGCCCACCGTTGGGGGTTCAGAGCAACCCCAAAGTTACCACACCAGCAGCTCAGGGCCGGTCAGGTGCAGAGTTCAAAGTGGTGCCCAAAACACATAGGCTAGAATGGAGAGAAGGGGGTGCCCCGGTTCCGGTCTGCTTGCAGGTCAGTACCCACGTCTTCGGAGGGCAGACCAGGGGGGTTTTGTAGGGCACCGGGGGGGACACAAGCCCACACAGAAATTTCACCCTCAGCAGCGCGGGGGCGGCCGGGTGCAGTGTAGAAACAGGCGTCGGGTTCGCAATGTTAGTCTATGAGAGATCTCGGGATCTCTTCAGCGCTGCAGGCAGGCAAGGGGGGGGATTCCTCGGGGAAACCTCCACTTGGGCAAGGGAGAGGGACTCCTGGGGGTCACTTCTCCAGTGAAAGTCCAGTCCTTCAGGTCCTGGGGGCTGCGGGTGCAGGGTCTCTCCCAGGCGTCGGGACTTTGGATTCAAAGAGTCGCGGTCAGGGGAAGCCTCGGGATTCCCTCTGCAGGCGGCGCTGTGGGGGCTCAGGGGGGACAGGTTTTGGTACTCACAGTATCAGAGTAGTCCTGGGGTCCCTCCTGAGGTGTTGGATCTCCACCAGCCGAGTCGGGGTCGCCGGGTGCAGTGTTGCAAGTCTCACGCTTCTTGCGGGGAGCTTGCAGGGTTCTTTCAAGGCTGCTGGAAACAAAGTTGCAGCCTTTCTTGGAGCAGGTCCGCTGTCCTCGGGAGTTTCTTGTCTTTTCGAAGCAGGGGCAGTCCTCAGAGGATGTCGAGGTCGCTGGTCCCTTTGGAAGGCGTCGCTGGAGCAGGATCTTTGGAAGGCAGGAGACAGGCCGGTGAGTTTCTGGAGCCAAGGCAGTTGTCGTCTTCTGGTCTTCCTCTGCAGGGGTTTTCAGCTAGGCAGTCCTTCTTCTTGTAGTTTGCAGGAATCTAATTTTCTAGGGTTCAGGGTAGCCCTTAAATACTAAATTTAAGGGCGTGTTTAGGTCTGGGGGGTTAGTAGCCAATGGCTACTAGCCCTGAGGGTGGGCACACCCTCTTTGTGCCTCCTCCCAAGGGGAGGGGGTCACAATCCTAACCCTATTGGGGGAATCCTCCATCTGCAAGATGGAGGATTTCTAAAAGTCAGAGTCACCTCAGCTCAGGACACCTTAGGGGCTGTCCTGACTGGCCAGTGACTCCTCCTTGTTGCTTTCTTTGTTCCCTCCAGCCTTGCCGCCAAAAGTGGGGGCCGTGGCCGGAGGGGGCGGGCAACTCCACTAAGCTGGAGTGCCCTGCTGGGCTGTGACAAAGGGGTGAGCCTTTGAGGCTCACCGCCAGGTGTCACAGCTCCTGCCTGGGGGAGGTGTTAGCATCTCCACCCAGTGCAGGCTTTGTTACTGGCCTCAGAGTGACAAAGGCACTCTCCCCATGGGGCCAGCAACATGTCTCTGGTGTGGCAGGCTGCTGGAACTAGTCAGCCTACACAGACAGTCGGTTAAGTTTCAGGGGGCACCTCTAAGGTGCCCTCGGTGGTGTATTTTACAATAAAATGTACACTGGCATCAGTGTGCATTTATTGTGCTGAGAAGTTTGATACCAAACTTCCCAGTTTTCAGTGTAGTCATTATGGTGCTGTGGAGTTCGTGTTTGACAGACTCCCAGACCATATACTCTTATGGCTACCCTGCACTTACAATGTCTAAGGTTTTGTTTAGACACTGTAGGGGTACCATGCTCATGCACTGGTACCCTCACCTATGGTATAGTGCACCCTGCCTTAGGGCTGTAAGGCCTGCTAGAGGGGTGTCTTACCTATACTGCATAGGCAGTGAGAGGCTGGCATGGCACCCTGAGGGGAGTGCCATGTCGACTTACTTGTTTTGTCCTCACTAACACACACAAGCTGGCAAGCAGTGTGTCTGTGCTGAGTGAGAGGTCTCCAGGGTGGCATAAGACATGCTGCAGCCCTTAGAGACCTCCCTTGGCATCAGGGCCCTTGGTACTAGAAGTACCAGTTACAAGGGACTTATCTGGATGCCAGGGTCTGCCAATTGTGGATACAAAAGTACAGGTTAGGGAAAGAACACTGGTGCTGGGGCCTGGTTAGCAGGCCTCAGCACACTTTCAATTGTAAACATAGCATCAGCAAAGGCAAAAAGTCAGGGGGCAACCATGCCAAGGAGGCATTTCCTTACAAGGTGACTGACTTTTAGAAATCCTCCATCTTGTAGAAGGAGGATTCCCCCAATAGGGATAGGAATGTGACCCCCTCCCCTTGGGAGGAGGCACAAAGAGGGTGTACCCACCCTCAGGGCTAGTAGCCATTGGCTACTAACCCCCCAGACCTAAACACGCCCTTAAATTTAGTATTTAAGGGCTCCCCTGAACCTAAGAATTTAGATTCCTGAAACTACAAGAAGAAGAGGACTGCTGAGCTGAAAAACCCCTGCAGAGGAAGAACAGAAGACACCAACTGCTTTGGCCCCAGACTCACCGGCCTGTCTCCTGCCTTCCAAAAGAAACCTGCTCCAGCGACGCTTTCCAAGGGACCAGCGACCTCTGAATCCTCTGAGGACTGCCCTGCTTCGAGAAAGACAAGAAACTCCCGAGGACAGCGGCCCTGCTCCAAAAGAACTGCAACTTTGTTTCAAGTAGCAGATTTAAAGACCCCTGCAACTCCCCGCAAGAAGCGTGAGACTTGCAACACTGCACCCGGCGACCCCGACTCGACTGGTGGAGAACCAACACCTCAGGGAGGACCCTCCGGCGACTCCAAGACTGTGAGTAACCAAAGTTGTCCCCCCTGAGCCCCCACAGCGACGCCTGCAGAGGGAATCCCGAGGCTCCCCCTGACCGCGACTGCCTGAACTCCATTTCCCGATGGCTGGAAAAGACCCTGCACCCGCAGCCCCCAGCACCTAAAGGAACGGAACTCCCGTGCAGGAGTGACCCCCAGGAGGCCCTCTCCCTTGCCCAGGTGGTGGCTACCCCGAGGAGCCCCCCCCTTGCTTGCCTGCATCGCTGAAGAGACCCCTTGGTCTCTCATTGAAAACCATTGAAAACCCGACGCGTGTTTGCACACTGCACCCGGCCGCCCCCGCGCTGCTGAGGGTGTACTTTTTGTGCTGACTTGTGTTCCCCCGGTGCCCTACAAAACCCCCCTGGTCTGCCCTCTGAAGACGCGTGTACTTACCTGCTGGCAGACTGGAACCGGGGCACCCCCTTCTCTCCATTGAAGCCTATGTGTTTTGGGCACCTCTTTGACCTTTGCACCTGACCGGCCCTGAGCTGCTGGTGTGATCCCTTTGGGGTTGCTCTGAACCCCCAACGGTGGGCTACCTTGGACCAAAAACTGAAACCTGTAAGTGACTTACTTACCTGTTAAAACTAACATTAACTTACCTCCCCCAGGAACTGTGAAAATTGCACTAAGTGTCCACTTTTAAAACAGCTTATTGTGTTTTATGTAAAAAGTATACATGCTAATGTAATGATTCAAAGTTCCTAAAGTACTTACCTGCAATACCTTTCAAATGAGATATTACATGTAGAATTTGAACCTGTGGTTCTTAAAATAAACTAAGAAAATATATTTTTCTATAACAAAACCTATTGGCTGGATTTGTCTCGGAGTGTGTGTTCCTCATTTATTGCCTGTGTGTATGTACAACAAATGCTGAACACTACTCCTTTGATAAGCCTACTGCTCGACCACACTACCACAAAATAGAGCATTAGTATTATCTCTTTTTGCCACTATCTTACCTCTAAGGGGAACCCTTGGACTCTGTGCATACTACTCCTTACTTTGAAATAGTGCATACAGAGCCAACTTCCTACAGCTAGCATCCGGAGAGGAGTGCTTGAAGACCACAGGATCACTGTTTATTTGTAAGACAGCCTGCAGATTTGTTAACAGAAGACTGAATTACATCTAACAATGCAAACGTCAATCACAAATGATGGTGACTAATACTGGCATAATTTTCCAACAAATCCAAGAAACAAACAGGATACTGATGATCAAATAGATAGCTGCTGCAAAGTTCAATTTTATTTTGTAATTGAAAGCATATGCCCACCATGTTTAGGTGGTGGCATGTTTCTTTTTCTGCTTTCACTCTTTTCATTTATCTTGCATATGTTAGTTGAGTTTGCTGGGGTATTTTTTTGTAGATGGGTAAGACGATGAATGCAAAAATTAGCCCATGGGTAAATGAATAGATACACAACTGCAGGGATGAGTGACAGAGTGCACTTATTGATTATAATAAGTCAGCAGTGACTGCAGAAGCAATTTAAATTATAAGCCAGGTGTACTGGCACCGCCAATACTCGTTGTCTGCAAGGAATGCATTCTTGGCTTTCCCACAAGGGTTTGGACAGTTTGTACAACGCATCTGATGAGACCACTATATTAAGCATCTGCCTGCTCAAAAGGTGGGTTTACTGATTTGCCTGCATACTAGACTGAACATCCACAGTCATGAGGGCACTGACCTTGGTGGAGACGGAATTGCTACTTGCCATGTAGACATCGCTTTGCTGCATACATTGCTGTGCATTCACATATTTAGGATAGTCCGGACATATAGTGTTAGGCTTGGACATTTGCAAATTGTTTTGAATAAGTCTTTAGAATGAGAAGATGAGATCTGACTCCTCCTCGTCATGCACACTGAGCATGGGCTCCATTTTAAGACAGTTTCGCACAGCAGATGACAGTATAAATGGAGCAAAAACATAAGGAAGGCGCATGAAGAGCAATGTGTAGTAAAAAAAAAGATAGCAAAAGATCTGCAAAAGACACAGGCTTCTGGGTATGAGGATGGACACATGTCAATCTACAGCACTACATGCTATGAACAGAAACCTAAAGGATAGCTAGCATTTTCTGTTTGTGGCAGGTGTGGCTGTAGATGCACATTACCACAGACCTTAAAGCAGGTCACATCGGAAGCAGTGGCTAGAATGTGGATGATGCATATGTCTGGAAAAAGGTCTTTAACACAGTCTGGCCGACAATGGTCTGATGATGGGCTAGGGTGTCCACAAGCAGTGCTTGGTAAAAGGTTTGTGGTATCGACTAGGTGGGTGCCTTCACAAAAATCCGTAAGCGGGATATTGACTAGAAAGGCAACAGTGACCCAACAGATGAAGGCGTAGTAGCAGTCTCCAATTACATCCTCATTCTGGTTTTATTCACCTCAACACCACTCTATTATTGAAGCGATTAGTCTCTTCAGGAAGGTGATCGAGATTTTTGTTCTTTGTCGAACTCCTCATCCCTGCAAGTACCTTTAACACAACTGAGAGCCCGCCAGCCATTAGAGGATTCTTTGTTAAGCGCGGGATGACTGCTATTGAAGCCATGACACAATTGGGGGGGGGGGGGGGGGGGGGGGGGGGGGGGGGGGGTGTCATCCTGTATATTTTTAAGACATCTTTTGTACCAGCAGGAATAAGGTACTGTCTGGAACCACGAGCACAGAGGCACCCATAGTAAGCCACTACAGCACTACGTTTGCCTTATGCAGTAACAGTGTTGTTTGGGAAAATGCAGACTTATTCAGCCCTCCCTTCTCTCTCATTCACCTGCCCCCGAAACTTGCAGAAGTCTTGTGTGGTACATACAGATGGCCAGGATGTCCACAAAGTAGCGCTTGGTAAAGGTTTCTGCTGTCGACCAGGTCGTTGGCTCGCAAAAATCTTCAAGCAGGATATCAACTATAGTGGCAAAAGTGACAGATGCAGTGTGTCCTGCAAGGGGCAGGGAGACCCCTTTATTGCTTCAAGATAGCAGGTTTCAATACACTTGACTATCAGCCAAACTAGCTATGTCTGCCTTGCGTATTGGAAATCCTTTCTAAGGCTTTACAAAGGACGCAAAGAGCGGGAACAATTTATGAAAAGCCCTCTTGACATTCAATGTGTGGAGTGCTTTTTCTGAAATGGAACCTGGTTGGGGGAAGAAGACTGGGGGTTCTACGGCTTGGTTAAGACAGCAGGATGACACCACCTTTGGGAGGAACTTAGGATTGGTTTGAAGGAAAATCCTGTCCTTGTGGACCTGGATGAAAGGCTCTTGAAGAGTGACTGCTTACAGCTCGCTAATGCCCTTAAGTGACATAATAGTCATGAGGTAGGCCACCTTCCACGAGAGGAACTGAAGGTGGCATGAATCAAATGGTTCAAAGGGTGATCCTATGAGCCTGGTGAGGACTACGCTGAAATTCCACACATAAGAAGGAGGTA
This sequence comes from Pleurodeles waltl, assembly GCF_031143425.1. Classification (NCBI taxonomy): domain Eukaryota; kingdom Metazoa; phylum Chordata; class Amphibia; order Caudata; family Salamandridae; genus Pleurodeles; species Pleurodeles waltl. The sequence goes on along the minus strand of NC_090442.1, from coordinate 201,254,656 downwards.
CTCCAGTGGGTATCACCCTTGTGAAGCCCTCCATGAAGACCCTGAAATCTGGAATTCTGTACAGGGACAAGTGTTCTTCCTTGTAGTAAAGTGCTTATTCCCACTTTTTGTCTGATGTCAGTGTGGTTGGTCTGTAGTTCACTGGGATCCTGCTAACTAGGACCCCAGTGACTGTGCTCTCTCCCCTAAATTTAGTTTGTTGGTAACCTTTCACACCTACAAATGGCATGCTGGTGCACGCCACACCTAGGTACCCAAGCCATTGGTACACTAGGGGTCTCCCATGGGCTGCAGCATGTATTATGCCACCCATGGAAGCCGATGCGAACTGTGACTGCATGGCCCTGACATTGCAGCTTCCGTGAAAGGGTGCATGTATCCTTTCAATGGCAAAGCCGACCACTGCACTTAGACATTATAAATCAAGCCCTTTGGTAGGCCCTTCAGCCCAAGGGCAGGGTGCATGTCTGTAAGTGTTAGCTGAAGTGACACCCCCGCACCTCCCAACTTCCTGCAGAATCCTTCATCTTGGTTTGGAGACAAGGTCCAATAGGGTTAGGTCTGTGCCCTCCCCCGCCACCAAAGGGAGTGGGCACAGGCAGGGTGTTGCTACCTTCAGGGACAGTAGCCATTGGCTACTGCCCTCTGACCCCTGTAACGCCCCTAAATCTAGGATTTAAAGGCACCCCAAACCTAGCTCACCAGATTTCTGGCGACCTCAAGAAGAAAGATACAAGAAGAAGGACTGCTAAGTCGACCACAACTGAGAAGACTACAGACACCAACTGTCTTGGCCCCAGCTCTACCGGTCTGTCTCCAGCTTCAGAAGCCCTGCTAGAAAAAGGTCCTGCCCACTCTGCACCAAACACCCACGGCTTGTGTCCAGTTGGCCCAGCAGTCCAGAGCAGGTCCCCAGGTGATTCCGACCTTGTGTCCACCCTGGGCTGACCCATCCTGGCCAACACAACATCTGCAGCCTAAATCCGGAGGACCCCACTGACCACGAGAGAACCAGACGAAGATTCCCGATGCCTAAAGCTACCTCTGTACCCGCAGCCCCCTGGCCTTGGGGAATATGACCACCGGTCCAGCAATGTTCAGGGCGCAGCCCTCTGCCTTCTCCAGCCGATGGTTTCTGGAAACCGACCCCCTGGAACCAGCCTGCAGCATCTATTTGACCCTGAGGTCCCCCTACTGAAAATAATTGGGAGCTCGTCCGGTGTTGGAGCCCTGCACCCAGCCGGCCCTGTGCCGCTGAGGGGTTGTGTTTGGTGCTAACCTGTGGCTCACCGAAACCCCCCCAGGTCTGCCCTCCAAAGTCGCAGGTACTTACTTTCTAGCAGATCTGCTTGTGAGTGTTCTTTTTGTACATTGCTGCCACACAACAAAACATTTTTTCTTATGTGTTCATCTGAGTCCACATCAAGCAACTTAAAAACCTGGTCTTTCTGGGGCTTGAATGTCTGATACACTTTACCTTTCTTGACCTTTATGCTAACCTCTTACTGCTCACTCCCTTCTGCCTGTCATTACCGTTAACAACACAAATGCTGGAAGAGCTTTGTCATGTCAGTTCTCTTCAGCATGCAGTCAACAAAGAACTCTGTCCTTTCTGAATGCATTTTTCTAACAAGAAATCTAACACGTTTGCTCTCTACAGCAGACCACCCTCTTCAAAGATGCACCCCTTTTTCACATAAAATGCACTGCCCGGTATTATGCTCGCAAAGCTGATGTAGGCTCTGATCCTAATCACGTTCTGAAAATAATATGATTTTTATTCATAGAACGCAAATGTTTCCAAAGTGAGGTCTGGAAACCAAATAGTGACCTATAGTTATAATTTTGGGAGAAAAGTCTGCTGCATAAACCCTCCCAATGCTCTCAAACTTCATCATGATGATCTGAAGAAAGACACCAATGAAATAAGTCAAACAACCCACATTAGCTTGTTTAGGTGACATGGGAACTGCAATAAGGTAGAACAAGTTTGCCAAGAGGGGAAAGACCTAGTAAAAGAAGCATTACTGACAACATTACTGTGGTTCACATAAACGTTGATGCAAGAAGGGTATAATGGAGCAAATAAGATTTCCTACCAGTGCAGATAGTTGATGGAGTAGCTCCAGTGGTCCTCAATGTGCCAACAAAAGGATGAGAAGCACATTCCAACATACAACCATGGCACTTTCATACCAGAGATATCCACATTGATGTGAGCAAGAACAGACTGCTCCAGCACTGGCAGGTTGTTCAGGTTCCATCCAGAATTTGCATATTCCTGTCAAGACACATGAGCATGAAATGTCAGCAACAATATGTAAAAGGGATAGATATAATCTAAAAGGAATCCTCTGCACAGGAAAGGATTCAAATGCAATACTTTAACAGGGATGTCGAATTCCTAAAGACTGATGCCCAGGACATATTGTTTGGGGTCAAGGACAACAAGTTTTCATGTCTAATTGTCCTTGGGACAAGTAGGCCAACCCCCTGTAGCACAAACCCTTTGACTGCCAGTTTACAGTACTCTATGGATCAGGGAAGGGTATTGTCCGCAGTTGAAGTAATATTTGTGTTCATATATTACTAATGTGGTTTGGAACTTGTATTTATGGTTCATTAATGCAAAGCCTTTATTATGAGGGTGAGCGTTCGAAGGAAATGTTGTAAACATCGGACTGAACTATTGACAGTGGTTTCAGTATAAAAATGTACACACACATTTGTAAAGTTTAACAAAATGAGCCTATGTGTAATGCCTCCCATAATGCTCTCTGATTAGCTGCAAATGTTTGCAGAATCTCGTAAGCAAGATTAATGATTCTTTCCTTTCAAAATAAATTGTTCACAAAAAAAATGCAACTGGGAAAATAAATGTTTTGCTAAACTACTTTGAAAATGTAGGTACCATTTCTTTGAAACATCTTATAGTAAAATGTGTTGACGCATGCTAGTAGTTTCAAAAACATATTCATAATGGACAATCAAGGTAACAAGTTTCAAAATAATTATGGAAAATATGAAAATAAACAAGCACTGGTAAAAGCAAAAGCTCTAACATTGGTAGTCAGCATTTTTGTTTTGTCAGTGTGTGCCTTGTTTCGACATGGCTTGTGTACAACTTTATGGCAGTGGGAGCAGTCCTGCCATCACCTTTAAAATAAACATTGGCAAAAATAAAACTATTGTTTGTTCTCAAAAATCACAATTTGCCGTAACCTTACTGGTGCTGAATAAAACTACGCTCTGTGATATGCTCCTTGTGAAAGAGCAAAATACCATCACTCACAGTGAAGCCGGTCAATAGATAATTTTAATTAAAAAAAAGGTCTTGGTTAATGCCAGACTTAATCAGGGGCCTCATTCTTAAATAAAGTTTTAAAAGTGCGCCCAGGGTATATGTCCCTGAATTAGTGTATATTTACAGCTTTCTTGAATTCACCAGAATTTACACAAGTAGAGCAAGAAATTTTACTCCTACAAAATATTTGTGAACTGCATTTTAGCACGAGCAAATATGCATGTGTAGATTTGCTCATGTGAAAACCTGTTGGGCGTTTACAAGTTCACTTTCCAATTTTACTTCTGTTCTTGTCAGGAGTACATTTTCAACTTTTCTTAGTATGAGAAAATATTAAGGACTACCTGATGAAAATCCCTAAAACATGCAACTTAGTAGGTTTGCACAGACTCAGAAGGGCATTTCAACCCTGGATCTAGTGGTTACCATTACCTTCAGCCCCAGTAAGTTGATCTGCGGAAAGGTGGCAAAATAAGGAATCCTGGGGTAGGGACATTGTCCATTCATCCTCATCTGTTACGTTTCCTCGGGGCCCACTGGGAAGGGTCCAGAATCCCACAAACTCCAACCACTACTCTCTGTGTTAGCCTAGGGGACAACTGGGTGGGTAACTACCTTGCACCTGGCTGCTGCAGGCACCTACTGTACTTACCTCTGGTGTTTATATTTGCCCCAGCTAGCTACCACACGTACCTTATTTGAGGTCACCAATTCACATTCCACCTTTTTTTTTAGTATATAGTTTGGCCCTGTGTATTTTTCTGCTATTTCTGATGGTATTTTGTGTACATATTGTGCGTAGATATCGCCAAAGGAAGATACACCTTTGCTAGTTAAGTAGTAGTCCTGTAATAAAGTATCCTTTATTTTTGCAACACTTGTGTGGTCTTTCTTGTGAGTGAGTTACTGACCGACTGACTACTGTGGGTACTGCAAGTGCTTTACATTCCTCCTGGATAAGCTTTAGCTGCTTGCCTCAGCTACCCCTACAGAGCTCTTGCTATCTGGACACATATTCACTATCACTAAGGGCTGCCTGGACTCAGTATAAGGTGCCACACCATAGGTGTACTCCATAAACTGAGCCAGCCTCCTACACAACCAACCACAGGAGTCCACTTATAAGGCCCCCAGTACCTCAGGGTGTCAAGCCATACAGGAGGTATGATAGCCACAAAGAAGGTCAGTCAACTGATCCCTGGTAGCCTCCTCTTTGTCCTAGGTACAGTAAGGAACAGGACCAGTCCTTCAGGGCACCTCTCAGGTCACTGACAGCACGTCCACTCCTCTTCTGCAGGTCCAGGAAAATGTTGCCTGGGGATGCCACATTTATATCTGGCACCAGTGCTAGGGGTTGTAGGGGCGAGGTTGACTTCTGGGCACTCTATAACCAATGGGGTAAAAGTTCACTGGGGCATCCTTACCGAATAATTCAGTAAGTGCTTCTTGCCTTACTGAAAACAATCCTACCGTGCCCCTCCACTCTCACAGTAAAAGATTAAAAAACTAATCTCCTCTTGTCCAGAACTGGTGTGCCCACCCACAAGTATGGCTATGATAATGAGCAGTCCCCTTTTCTGTGGGGACTCAAAATCAGGTTCTGTACGTAGCATCCATCCCAAGTGTCACCCAACATTTGTCTGTGACAGGGCTGGCACCTCTGAAGTTCCTGGACCCCCCAACTGGTCTTTCTGCCAGGGGAAAAACACCATCCCACTCCTAGACCAATGTCTCTGCTCTGGAAGCAGTTTCTTATCTCTTTCTCATCTAATTCATGCTAGGCTAGCCTGGGCATTTGCTGGAGGGCTAAATGCAAAGTTGTCTCCAGTAGGGGTGGCTGGAAATTTGAAATCCACCAGCGGAATTTAGTAAATCTGCGTTACTCATGTGACGCGGAATTACTAATAAATTCTGCTGCTCCTCTAGCGGAATTAACTCAGCATTGTAATGGGTTTTATACAGGGTTGAAAAGGGAGCAGTCTCTCTATGTTTAAAAACCACAGCAGATTCAACTTTAATCTACAGTGATTTTTAAACATAGAGGGACTGCTCCCTCTTACAGCCCTGTTTAAAGTACCAGTGCAATGCATACCCCTCGGGACCTTACATAAAAAATGTAGGGGCACCGAGGCGTATGTACTGCACTGCAGTGCAGCTCAGCGCATACCCCTCGATGCCCTGTCAGAAGTATCTCAGGGCACCGAGGGGTATGCACTGTACTGCACTGCAGCGCATACCCCTTCGTGCCCTCACATAAGTAGTAAGGGCACTGAGGGATAGGCACTTGGGTGGATACCCCTTTGTGGCTTTACATACTTATGTAAGGGCACCAAGGTGTATGCACTGCAAACTGCAGTGCCTAACCTGCACCTTCACGGAATTCCACTGAATTTTAGAGTAATTTCGTGGAATTTGGCAGAATGAAACTCCCACAATTCTGCCCACCTCTAGTCTCCAGCAGCTTCAGGAAGAGTAAATGTAGCTTTTAAAAATTGACAATTCCAATATGTTTAATAAAATCCGACTTCATCATTAGGTTTTATTTTTATTATTAAATATACAAATAAGCCTCCAAATGGTCTCTGTAGATTATAGTGTATGAACCATACTTTTACTTTTCCTATGTGCAAGTAATGTCGCTGTGGGACTAATCACTGGTGGAGCATACCAATCCTAATATCACACGTGACACTATTAAACAGTATGCACCCTACCTTGTGGGCAACAAGTTGCGCGTATGGATCACTTACTTATTTTATATTTTAAATTGGGTGTTCTTCCCTGCCTAAAATGTGATTTTGACAGGTCTGTGCTGCAGGGTTCTAGCTAATGCTCTCAAGTTATGCGGGGTACGCCTGCAGCCATGTTTTCACTGCCACTACAATAGATGGCAGAATAGGTGCTGAGGGCCACAAGTGGCAATGGTCTTTCCATGTTATGGGTATGTTTTTGCACCATAGGAAAGTTATAACTGACAATCTGTTATTCTGCTTATTTCAACATATTTTAAGGGTCAGAACACACACACACTGGATAGCAGTGCCCAAGTTCAAACTTATCAAATTATCAGTGGGTAACTCCCAAAGAAAAACATATAAAAAGGGTCACTATGCAATAACCTACATACACAATATGCTAAAGGTGATAATCAGGTACGAAGCACGTGGCAAAGGAAACCAGTGTGTGCCACAAATAACACAGCAATACATACTTCCTCATCTGGCATCAGCTTTCTACGACCATCATTAACAGGAAAGCCGCTTCCAAAGTCCCTGGATGAGATGTCAGCACCATATTCCACAATGACATCCTCTTCAATGCTGCTTACAAGCCGCCAGAACTCCTTCTCCACCAGCTCGGTGGGTACCATCTGCAACAGATTAATTGGCACATTTAAAATTCTGATAAATTTAACACATTTAATCAGAATTCTTCTGAAAAAGGACGTTACCTGACAACTTCATAACAAAGCAGAAATTGAAAAATAAATAAAAATACTCCCCTATATGGATAATTCATTTTTTAAGATCACAGAGGGACACAGTCAGGCCACTTAACTACCCTTAACCAAGGCAAATATATTTCTCAGATTGTAAGGGATATCTCGGTTGTCTACTAGACAAATAAGGAGAGATCACTGAAATTATCATAATCCTTTCTCTCATACTGAATGTAACATAACTAGAATCTTCTCTATTTCTGTTAATATTCAGTAGAGGTTATGGTTCCAACATATGGCTTAATACAGACCAAACAAACATCTCAAACAGCTTGTCTTAGACCCATGAATGGATTTGGGAGAACATCCTCCTTTTGAAGAGCTGCAATTGAAATATTCTCACTAGACCATTAAACAATAAACGCATATCTCAGCTGGCTGACACATATGCCTAGCTGGTCCACTAACACCAGTCAAAAAGGTTGTATAAGGATGATACTCAATGTAGGAAGTTGGCTCTGTATGTACTATTTCAAAGTAAGGAATAGTATGCACAGAGTCCAAGGGTTCCCCTTAGAGGTAAGATAGTGGCAAAAAGAGATAATACTAATGCCCTATTTTGTGGTAGTGTGGTTGAGCAGTAGGCTTATCAAAGGAGTAGTGTTAAGCATTTGTTGTACATACACACAGGCAATAAATGAGGAACACACACTCCGAGACAATTCCAGGCCAATAGGTTTTTGTATAGAAAAATATCTTTTCTTAGTTTATTTTGAGAACCACAGGTTCAAGATTTACATGCAATACTTCAAATGAAAGGTATTGCAGGTAGGTACTTTAGGAACTTTGAATTAGCAAAATAGCATACACAGTTTTCACATAAATCACATATAGCTATTTTAAAACTAGACACTGCAATTTTCAACAGTTCCCGGGGGGGAGTAAGAGTTTGTTAGTTTTTGCAGGTAAGTAAACCTCCTACGGGGTTCAGGTTTGGGTCCAAGGTAGCCCACTGTTGGGGGTTCAGAGCAACCCCAAAGTTACCACACCAGCAGCTCAGGGCCGGTGAGGTGCAGGGGTCAAAGTGGTGCCCAAAACGCATAGGCTTCAATGGAGAAGGGGGTGCCCCGGTTCCAGTCTGCCAGCAGGTAAGTATCCGTGTCTTCGGAGGGCAGACCAGGGGGGTTTTGTAGGGCACCGGGGGGGACACAAGTCCACACAGAAAGTACACCCTCAGCAGCACGGGCGGCCGGGTGCAGTGTGCAAACAAGCGTCGAGTTTGTAATAGGTTTCAATGGGAGACCAAGGGGTCTCTTCAGCGATGCAGGCAGGCAAGGGGGGGGGGGGGGGGGGGGCTCCTCGGGGTAGCCACCGCCTGGGCAACGGATAGGACCTCCTGGGGGTCACTCCTGCACTGGAGTTCCGATCCTTCAGGTCCTGGGGGCTGCGGGTGCAGTGTCCCTACCAGGCGTCGGGTTCTTAGAAGCAGGCAGTCGCGGTCAGGAGGAGCCTCGGGATTCCCTCTGCAGGCGTCGCTGTGGGGGCTCAGGGAGGGCAACTCTGGCTACTCACGGTCTCGCAGTCGCCGGGGAGTCCTCCCTGAAGTGATTGTTCTCCACAAGTCGAGCCGGTGGCGTCGGGTGCAGAGTGCCAAGTCTCACGCTTCCGGCGGGAAATGCAAGTTGTTTCAAAGTTGCTTCTTTGTTGCAAAGTTTCAGTCTTTGGTGAACAGAGCCGCTGTCCTCAGGAGTTCTTGGTCCTTCTAGATGCAGGGCAGTCCTCTGAGGCTTCAGAGGTCGCTGGTCCCTGTGGAAAGCGTCGCTGGAGCAATGTCTTTGGAAGGGGGGAGACAGGCCGGTAGAGCTGGGGCCAAAGCAGTTGGTGTCTCCATCTTCTCTGCAGGGTTTTTCAGCTTAGCAGTCCTCTTCTTCTTAGGTTGCAGGAATCTGAGTTCCTAGGTTCTGGGGAGCCCCTAAATACTTGATTTAGGGGTGTGTTTAGGTCTGGGGGATTAGGAGCCAATGGCTACTAGCCCTGAGGGTGGGTACACCCTCTTTGTGCCTCCTCCCTGAGGGGAGGGGGGCACATTCCTATCCCGATTGGGGGAATCCTCCATCTGCAAGATGGAGGATTTCTAAAAGTCAGAGTCACTTCAGCTCAGGGCACCTTAGGGGCTGTCCTGACTGGCCAGTGACTCCTCCTTGTTTTTCTCATGCTCTCTCCTGGACTTGCCGCCAAAAGTGGGGGCTGTGTCCAGGGGGCGGGCATCTCCACTAGCTGGAGTGCCCTGGGGCATTGTAACACAAAGCCTGAGCCTTTGAGGCTCACTGCTAGGTGTTACAGTTCCTGCAGGGGGGGAGGTGTGAAGCACCTCCACCCAGAGCAGGCTTTGTTTCTGTCCTCAGAGAGCACAAAGGCTCTCACCACATGGGGTCAGAAACTCGTCTCTCAGCAGCAGGCTGGCACAGACCAGTCAGTCCTGCACTGAACAATTGGGTAAAATACAGGGGGCATCTCTAAGTGCCCTCTGTGTGCATTTATTAATAAATCCAGCACTGGCATCAGTGTGGGTTTATTATTCTGAGAAGTTTGATACCAAACTTCCCAGTATTCAGTGTAGCCATTATGGAGCTGTGGAGTTCGTTTTTGACAGACTCCCAGACCATATACTCTTATGGCTACCCTTCACTTACAATGTCTAAGGTTTTGGTTAGACACTGTAGGGGCATAGTGCTCATGCACCTATGCCCTCACCTGTGGTATAGTGCACCCTGCCTTAGGGCTGTAGGGCCTGCTAGAGGGGTGACTTACCTATGCCACAGGCAGTGTGAGGTTGGCATGGCACCCTGAGGGGAGTGCCATGTCGACTTAGTCATTTTCTCCCCACCAGCACACACAAGCTGGCAAGCAGTGTGTCTGTGCCGAGTGAGAGGTCCCTAGGGTGGCATAAGACATACTGCAGCCCTTAGAGACCTTCCCTGGCATCAGGGCCCTTGGTACCAGGGGTACCAGTTACAAGGGACTTACCTGGGTGCCAGGGTTGTGCCAATTGTGGAGACAATGGTACATTTTAGGTGAAAGAACACTGGTGCTGGGGCCTGGTTAGCAGGGTCCCAGCACACTTCTCAGTCAAGTCAGCATCAGTATCAGGCAAAAAGTGGGGGGTAACTGCAAAAGCAATAAAACCTACTCTCTGGGCCCACCACTGGTAAACTAAGGGATATAAAGTCTTTCTAAAATGCTTCCCATTATACACAAACCATTTGCCTTGAATGCCTAATGCGTCCCCTTGAATTGTATCTTCTCTGCAACAACTTCACAGCTTTCACAGATTTTTTTTTTAAAGCAGCAGCAGGTTATTTTTAGCTGCTCATCCTAGCACAACAACTGCTACAGAACACAGGAACAAAATAAGAGTCACACAATGTCACATACTTAATTACACATCATCACTTGTCACACAGCATGAAAGACACAATAAAATCATTCACACTTACAAAAACCACTTCCAGTACCATCAAGTGGCAATGAAGATACAAGAAACGCAGTTGAACTTTGCAAACAGATCTTCTAATGAACATCTCAACAATCCTCAATCCAAATAGGCATCAGGAAAAAGGACATACTATAATCTGTAGTACTACTAACACAAGTTTGGAAAATCAGTTGATTTATTTTCTGAAAAAACAAAAGAAGCACATATCAATAAAAGGATGGAAGCATACTGCCAACGGTACATACATGTACTGGCATGTTGAAATAGTCAGATTTGAAGTTGTCAGCCATTTCTCCAAAGCTCTGGAGGGTATACTCCCGAACAGCCTGTTCAAACCCAAATGCCTCCCGTGGCTTGTTACATTCCTGGAAGAAAGACAAGTCAACGATTACCATGGACAGGATCAGGTGGACAAACAAAAGGACAGAACAATGGAAGAAAAAAATCATCAAGCTATATTAATGGATATTTATAAGTATTCTTAATATAGTCATGCTTTATGAACATCTTCAGGCATTAGAAAAGTCATCTGTAAACATTTTCTATCCTGTACGGCCTGTCCCTTAACATACAAATCCTATTTTTAAAACAAATCAGACCAAGGACACAATAATTGCTGCCCATTTTAAAACGGGAACGACATGAAAGCCAATTCTGCCCTGAAAAAAAAAAAAGTGTGTTGCAAGTCAATATTCCTTACCAGCATGAAAGGTGCTAGAATTAGTTATTAAGTGGCACTCAACAGGATTCGAGAAGGGGAGGACCTTAGTGAAGTAGGTATTTGAGGATTTACATGGGAGATGTAATAAGTCTCTTGGGGATGTCCTAAATACACAAGGCAGAGAATAACTGGAAACAGGTGAACGTCAGATAATATTAGAAATGCCACCAATCTGACTTCTCTAAGGTACACAATGAGAACTAGGATTTAAGTTCAGGACCGAAACTGAACTTTAAAATGCAATTCATCAGTACTATCTGAGCTAGAGAGATGGTTCAAACTGTTCTGGAATTCAGATGATTTCACACAGTCAACAAAACTCTGATGCCGAAAGGCTGCAGATACCGGCACCTTAATTGCAATGGGCAAGATGGGGATGGTGGAAGCTGACCTCAAATTAAGAAAGAAAATTGGCATTGACGCTCTATAAACCGGGCAATCTTGAGTTGCTTTGGTGGTTCAGACCAGCTAGGATGCAAGACTTAATAGCTCTTGTGTTCTGGTGTTCTGTGGCTAAATCCATACAGATCTTAAGAAAACCTGGCTTTGGACAGGTCTTTCTGGCAGTCAGAGGGTCAACTCCTCTACAAGCTTGACATTTCAGCTCCCTTTCTTCTGGGTGATCACATGTATAAGGCAGAATAGCAAATAGCAAAGGCACTATATCCGTAGAAAATTCTCTTCCAACAGTTGCATGAACAGTCTTCTTGATATCTAAATGGAACACATTACTGGCTGGAGGTGGGGCAGCACTTATCCCACTTTGAAAGAACAGGCAGATATCTTCCTCCAATCCAGAATAAGTGCATTTTGTCTTTCTTTCTGAAGCAGGGAATCACAGTTGAGCCACAAATGGTCAGTCATTAGGTCTCGCCTAGCCAGTGCATGCGCTGTCTCTTCAAGACATGCCGTATCCGCTCTATGGACTGTCATCACACCCATTGCTTTCCATTGGTTCCTTCGTGTGCCTTTCTAAATTCCTTTCTTTTCATTGGTGAAATGTTGCTATTTATCCCGCCTTTGGGTGTGTTTTTCGCTTCAATGGCTACTGCTAATTACATGTCCCCTTATTGTATTTATTTATGGTTTTGTCAGCGCAATTTTTTTTTCTTTGAAATGGTACCACATCGTTTGTTCACTCGATTTTGTGGGACAAGCACTTCCCATTAATGCATTTGTGTTTTGTATTCATTGCTTTTCTTACTCAGCAGGGCGCCTGCCGTACTTTATCTTGCAACTACAGCATGGCGCCCGCTTCACAGCAGCCAAGCACTTCACATCAGTGCTCATATTTTGTTTACGTTGCTTTTCATGTGCAACAGAGCTGGCTGCCTAAAATGGCTTCCGTCTGCCGCCGGCAACAGAACAAGCACTTTCACTTTAAATTGACAGAGCCTCAGAACAGCAGAGCTGAGCGCGGAGCACAAGAAGCGGAAGCTCACCTTGCTTTCTACTTCAGATTCTAACGTCGGCTGCTACAAGCCTCTCCAATCTGCTGCCTTGTACATCCCTGCCTGTAAAGTTTAGGTAATGTACTTTTTTCCAAGGCGTATGTAATGTTGGCTGTGTCAAATCAAGAACAAAACTACATGTGATACAGACCTGTGGACATTTGTTATTTCTTTCAGCCAAACTGAAATAGAAACAATTGCTTCACTCACACATTTTCGTTTATTTAGCAGCGCATAATAATGAAGTCACAAATATACAGAATTTTACCTTAACATTAAAAGTGTAAGTCCTTCCCCCAAAAGGCGAGACTAACTGGTTATGCCAATGGTTGTCTTGTTTATATGAGCAAGACTGGACAAGTAATAAAACACCTCTTTCTAAAAGATACACAGCAAAAAAATAAAACTCTCTCTCTAAGCTTCTCCACCAGTTTTGCAAAGGAAAAAGTCCACATTGCTGACCAACAATTCCCTGTCACTGCTGCCAGTCATCTCTCAGCATGGTATAAAAGAGCAAGAGCTTCTTCCACTAAGGTTGGGGTTACATTTTATCTGTATAGTATTTCAGCAGAATCGGGTTCCAATGGTGTGCATCTCTTGTTGAAAGGTGGGGCACTTCTATATTTTTCCTTCAGTAGGCTGGACAATTTGAAAACCCACTAGAACAGGTGAGAAAAAAAATGGTCAGGCTGTGCAGCAGTTTTCTTGCCCTTAGTCATGCAGAGGACATCTTTCTAAGGATCAAAATATTGAATAGCCAGCTTCATCTATACATAAACTCTCTGATTAAAGCTTCAAGGATGGTGTGCTTGATTAACAGTTTCTTGTGAACGTTAAAGATGTCTGGTCGGAAAGGGCAGAGCCAACCAAGAATGCGGATTGTTCAACACAGCCTGCGGGAAAAGGGTGAGGAGAGAGGGATTTTTAGAGCAAAGTAGTGATCTCATGGATGTTTCCGAGAATACACCCAGCTCCAAGGTCAGTCAGTCAGAATTTTCTCCCATGGAGAGAAATATGTTCAATCCTACTGTTTCTCTTGCATGGCCTCAGCAGATGACACCCAAATACTAGCTTTCATTACTGACAATCGGGATAAAAACGCAAAACGGTTTCTCCGTCTGCATGCTGACCATCCTGGAATGGAGGAATTCTAGTTTCTTGAAGCTCAATGCAGGAAAAAAAACTGAGATTTTAATTTTGGCACTGGCAACTAACTGGTGCCTCAAATGTTGTCCAGGAAGCTCTTGGGCCAGATGTAGGAAGCTAGTATGGTGTGTTACAGGTACCTAAGGTACTTACACCTTATACCAGGTCCAGGTATCCCCTATTAGTGTAGTGTAGGCAGTGTCTAGAAGCCAGGCTCTCTAGAGGTAGCTGTGGATGAGTAGCCAAGGCTCATCTAGGAGACATGCAAAGCTCATGCAATACCACTGTAGTCACACAGCACTCATACACATGAAAGAAACCACACAGTGTTACAAAAATAAAAGGTACTTTATTACAGTAACACAATACCAAAAATACTGTAGAGGCAATACTACATTAGCAGGTGAGTAAACACACTATATACACACACCCACTAGCGATTAGATATAGGCATAGAAAACAGTTAGAAAACTGTGTAAATCACAATGCCGAATAGTTGAATAGTGACCCTAGGGGGAGCCCAAACCATATACTAAAAAAAAAAATAGACTGCAAATATGGGACTCCCACCTAGGTAAGTGGTGTGTGTAGAGGGTACCAGGAAACCACAGAGGTAAGTACCACAACACCCCCAACGACCAGGAAGGAAGGAGTAAATCAGTGGATTTTCCCTAAACTACCCACAAAAAGGAGAAAGGAGAAGAAATGCAAGACCCAGAAGAGACTGCAAGACCCCAGCGGTGGATTCCGGTGAAAGAAAACCTGTGGAGAGAGGGGACCAAGTCCAGAAGGCGCAACAGAGTTCTGCGGGGGCAGGAGCCCCTACTCACTACACTGAAGATGCAGACGTTGGTTACTGGTGAACACAGCACTGCACCCCTGAAGACAGAGTCGCACGCCGGTAAAAGATTGCAGACTAGGCTGCGTGTCTGGATTCCTCCAACAAGCCTTTGCAAAGGCAATCTTTGCAGTTGGAAACAAATATTGGGGACCAGCGATGTGCAGGAGGACTCAACCCTAGAGGGGGAGTCACAGGGGACCCTCAGCGACCAAGAGAGCCCACAGAAGCCCAGGCAGCACCCACAGGAGTCCTACAGGATGAGGACATAGAAGATGCAGGAAGGATCCCATGCAGCACTACAAAAGTGTAAGGAAATGCCTCCTTGGCATGGTTGCCCCCTGACTTTTTGCCTTTGCTGATGCTATGTTTACAATTGAAAGTGTGCTGAGGCCTGCTAACCAGGCCCCAGCACCAGTGTTCTTTCCCTAACCTGTACTTTTGTATCCACAATTGGCAGACCCTGGCATCCAGATAAGTCCCTTGTAACTGGTACTCCTAGTACCAAGGGCCCTGATGCCAAGGAAGGTCTCTAAGGGCTGCAGCATGTCTTATGCCACGTGCTATTTCAAAGTAAGGAATAGCATGCACAGAGTCCAAGGGTTCCCCTTAGAGGTAAAATAGTGGTAAAAAGAGATAATACTAATGCTCTATTTTGTGGTAGTGTGGTCGAGCAGTAGGCTTATCCAAGGAGTAGTGTTAAGCATTTGTTGTACATACACATAGACAATAAATGAGGTACACACACTCAGAGACAAATCCAGCCAATAGGTTTTGTTATAGAAAAATATCTTTTCTTAGTTTATTTTAAGAACCACAGGTTCAAATTTAACATGTAATATCTTGTTTGAAAGGTATTGCAGGTAAGTACATTAGGAACTTTGAATCATTTCAATTGCATGTATACTTTTCAAGTTATTGACAAATAGCTACTTTAAAAGTGGACACAGTGCAATTTTCACAGTTCCTGGGGGAGGTAAGTTTTTGTTAGTTTTACCAGGTAAGTAAGACACTTACAGGGTTCAGTTCTTGGTCCAAGGTAGCCCACCGTTGGGGGTTCAGAGCAACCCCAAAGTTACCACACCAGCAGCTCAGGGCCGGTCAGGTGCAGAGTTCAAAGTGGTGCCCAAAACGCATAGGCTAGAATGGAGAGAAGGGGGTGCCCCGGTTCCGGTCTGCTTGCAGGTAAGTACCCGCGTCTTCGGAGGGCAGACCAGGGGGGTTTTGTAGGGCACCGGGGGGGGGACACAAGCCCACACAGAAATTTCACCCTCAGCAGCGCGGGGGCGGCCGGGTGCAGTGTAGAAACAAGCGTCGGGTTTTCAATGTTAGTCTATGAGAGATCAAGGGATCTCTTCAGCGCTGCAGGCAGGCAAGGGGGGGCTTCCTCGGGGAAACCTCCACTTGGGCAAGGGAGAGGGACTCCTGGGGGTCACTTCTCCAGTGAAAGTCCGGTCCTTCAGGTCCTGGGGGCTGCGGGTGCAGGGTCTTTTCCAGGCGTCGGGACTTAGGTTTCAGAGAGTCGCGGTCAGGGGAAGCCTCGGGATTCCCTCTGCAGGCGGCGCTGTGGGGGCTCAGGGGGGACAGGTTTTGGTACTCACAGTCGTAGAGTAGTCCGGGGGTCCTCCCTGAGGTGTTGGTCCTCCACCAGCCGAGTCGGGGTCGCCGGGTGCAGTGTTGCAAGTCTCACGCTTCTTGCGGGGAGATTGCAGGGTTCTTTAAAGCTGCTTCTTTGGATAAAGTTGCAGTCTTTTTGGAGCAGGTCCGCTGTCCTCGGGAGTTTCTTGTCGTCGTCGAAGCAGGGCAGTCCTCAGAGGATTCAGAGGTCGCTGGTCCCTTTGGAAGGCGTCGCTGGAGCAGAGTTCTTTGGAAGGCAGAAGACAGGCCGGTGAGTTTCTGGAGCCAAGGCAGTTGTTGTCTTCTGGTCTTCCTCTGCAGGGGTTTTCAGCTAGGCAGTCCTTCTTGTTGTTGCAGGAATCTAAATTCTTAGGTTCAGGGGAGCCCTTAAATACTAAATTTAAGGGCGTGTTTAGGTCTGGGGGGTTAGTAGCCAATGGCTACTAGCCCTGAGGGTGGGTACACCCTCTTTGTGCCTCCTCCCAAGGGGAGGGGGTCACATTCCTATCCCTATTGGGGGAATCCTCCTTCTACAAGATGGAGGATTTCTAAAAGTCAGAGTCACCTCAGCTCAGGACACCTTAGGGGCTGTCCTGACTGGCCAGTGACTCCTCCTTGTTTTTCTCATTATCTCTCCTGGACTTGCCGCCAAAAGTGGGGGCTGGGTCCAGGAGGCGGGCATCTCCACTAGCTGGAGTGCCCTGGGGCATTGTAACACGAAGCTTGAGCCTTTGAAGCTCACTGCTAGGTGTTACAGTTCCTGCAGGGGGGAGGTGTGAAGCACCTCCACCCAGAGCAGGCTTTGTTTCTGTCCTCAGAGAGCACAAAGGCTCTCACCACATGAGGTCAGACACTCGTCTCTCAGCAGCAGGCTGGCACAGACCAGTCAGTCCTGCACTGAACAATTGGGTAAAATACAGGGGGTATCTCTAAGATGCCCTCTGTGTGCATTTTTTAATAAATCCAACACTGGCATCAGTGTGGGTTTATTATTCTGAGAAGTTCGATACTAAACTTCCCAGTATTCAGTGTAGCCATTATGGAGCTGTGGAGTTCGTTTTTGACAGACTCCCAGCCCATGTACTCTTATGGCTACCCTGCACTTACAATGTCTAAGGTTTTGCTTAGACACTGTAGGGGCATAGTGCTCATGCACATATGCCCTCACCTGTGGTATAGTGCACCCTGCCTTAGGGCTGTAAGGCCTACTAGAGGGGTGACTTACCTATGCCACAGGCAGTGGGAGGTTGGCATGGCACCCTGAGGGGAGTGCCATGTCGACTTAGTCATTTTCTCCCCATCAGCACACACAAGCTGGCAAGCAGTGTGTCTGTGCTGAGTGAGGGGTCCCTAGGGTGGCATAAGACATGCTGCAGCCCTTAGAGACCTTCCCTGGCATCAGGGCCCTTGGTACCAGGGGTACCAGTTACAAGGGACTTACCTAGGTGCCAGGGTTGTGCCAATTGTGGAGACAATGGTACATTTTTAGGTGAAAGAACACTGGTGCTGGGGCCTGGTTAGCAGGGTCCCAGCACACTTCTCAGTCAAGTCAGCATCAGTATCAGGCAAAAAGTGGGGGGTAACTGCAACAGGGAGCCATTTCTTTACAAGGGCTTCTCAAGCCCTGACTCCACAAATAATAGTCAGAGATGCTGGTTCCCTCACAGGAGGGACCAACAACTCTGAAATCACTGAGGATAACTCCAGTGAAGAGGACATCCAGTTAGCCAGGATGGCCAAAAGATTGGCTTTGGAAAGACAGATCCTGGCCATAGAAAGGGAAAGAAAAGAGATGGGCCTAGGACCCATCAATGGTGGCAGCAACATAAATAGGGTCAGAGATTCTCCTGACATGTTGAAAATCCCCAAAGGGATTGTAACTAAATATGAAGATGGTGATGACATCACCAAATGGTTCACAGCTTTTGAGAGGGCTTGTGTAACCAGAAAAGTGAACAGATCTCACTGGGGTGCTCTCCTTTGGGAAATGTTCACAGGAAAGTGTAGGGATAGACTCCTCACACTCTCTGGAAAAGATGCAGAATCTTATGACCTCATGAAGGGTACCCTGATTGAGGGCTTTGGATTCTCCACTGAGGAGTATAGGATTAGATTCAGGGGGGCTCAAAAATCCTCGAGCCAGACCTGGGTTGACTTTGTAGACTACTCAGTAAAAACACTAGATGTTTGGATTCAAGGCAGTGGTGTAAGTAATTATGATGGGCTGTACAATTTATTTGTGAAAGAACACCTGTTAAGTAATTGTTTCAATGACAAACTGCATCAGCATCTGGTAGACCTAGGACCAATTTCTCCCCAAGAATTGGGAAAGAAGGCGGACCATTGGGTCAAGACTAGGGTGTCCAAAACTTCCACAGGGGGTGACAAAAAGAAAGGGGTCACAAAACCTCCCCAGGGGAAAGGTGGTGAGACAGCCAAAAATAAAAATAGTAAAGAGTCTTCTACAGGCCCCCAACAACCTGCACAGGAGGGTGGGCCCAGAGCCTCTTCACAAAACAATCCTGGGTACAAGGGTAAAAACTTTGATCCCAAAAGGGCCTGGTGTCGAAACTGTAGTCAGTCTGGACACCAAACTGGAGACATGGCCTGTCCCAAGAAAAATTCCACTCCAAACTCCAATCCAGGTAACACTGGAATGGCTAGTCTCCAAGTGGGATCAACAGTGTGCCCAGAGCAAATCAGGGTCCACACTGAAGCTACTCTAGTCTCTGAGGGTGGGGTGGATTTAGCCACACTAGCTGCCTGGCCGCCTAACATGCAAAAATACAGGCAGCAGCTCTTTATTAATGGGACAAGTGTAGAGGGCCTGAGGGATACAGGTGCCAGTGTCACCATGGTGACAGAGAAACTGGTTTCCCCTGGCCAATACCTGACTGGAAAAACTTATACAGTCACCAACGCTGACAATCAGACTAAAGCACATCCCATGGCAATGGTAACTTTAGAATGGGGAGGGGTCAATGGCCTGAAACAGGTGGTGGTCTCCTCAAACATCCCAGTAGACCTGGACCTGGAGTCCTCAGCATGGGCTGAGGTAGAACTAAAAACCCATGCAGCCATGCTGGGTATCCCTGAACTGGTGTGTGTAAAAACAAGAGCACAATGCAAGGCACAGGGTGAAAAAGTAGAGCTGGAGTCTGGAAAAATGGCCCAGCCTACCAAGAGAAAAGGAAAGTCAGTTGGGAAACCAACTGCAACACAGTCAGAAAAAGAGAACCTCTCTTCTCAGGAAGAAGTTCTGCCCTCTGAGGGAACTGAGCCTTTGGAGCTTGAACCTTATCAGGTTGAGCTCTTAGGCCCAGGGGGACCCTCAAGGGAAGAGCTGTGTAAGGGACAAGAAACCTGTCCCTCTCTTGAAGGCCTTAGGCAGCAAGCTGCTGAAGAGTCCAAGGGCAAGAAAAATGGAACACATAGGGTCTATTGGGAAGATGGACTCCTGTACACTGAGGCCAGAGACCCCAAACCTGGTGCCACTAGGAGAGTGGTAGTGCCTCAGTCGTTCAGAGAGTTTATTCTGACCTTAGCCCATGATATTCCCCTTGCTGGGCATTTGGGACAAACCAAGACGTGGGAGAGGTTAGTCAACCACTTCTACTGGCCCAATATGTCCCAGAAGGTTAAGGAGTTTTGCCTCTCCTGCCCCACCTGTCAATCCAGTGGTAAGACAGGTGGGCACCCAAAGGCCCCCCTCATTCCACTTCCAGTGGTGGGGGTCCCCTTTGAAAGAGTGGGTGTGGACATAGTTGGTCCACTGGAACCTCCCACAGCCTCAGGAAATATGTACATCCTAGTAGTAGTGGATCATGCTACTAGGTATCCTGAAGCTATTCCCCTTAGGTCGACTACTGCCCCTGCAGTAGCCAAGGCCCTCATTGGTATCTTTACCAGAGTGGGTTTCCCTAAGGAGGTGGTGTCTGACAGAGGTACCAACTTCATGTCAGCATACCTAAAACACATGTGGAATGAGTGTGGAGTGACTTACAAATTCACTACACCATACCATCCACAAACTAATGGCTTAGTTGAGAGATTCAACAAGACATTAAAAGGCATGATCATGGGGCTCCCAGAAAAACTCAAAAGGAGATGGGATGTCCTCTTGCCATGTCTGCTTTTTGCTTACAGAGAGGTGCCACAGAAGGGAGTAGGATTCTCACCCTTTGAACTTCTGTTTGGCCACCCTGTAAGGGGACCACTTGCTCTTGTTAAAGAAGGCTGGGAGAGACCTCTTCATGAGCCTAAACAAGACATAGTGGACTATGTACTTGGCCTTCGCTCTAGAATGGCAGAGTACATGGAAAAGGCAACCAAAAACCTTGAGGCCAGCCAACAGCTCCAGAAGTTTTGGTATGACCAAAAGGCTGCAATGGTGGAGTTCCAACCAGGGCAGAAAGTCTGGGTTCTGGAGCCTGTGGCTCCCAGGGCACTCCAGGACAAATGGAGTGGCCCTTACCCAGTGCTAGAAAGGAAGAGTCAGGTCACCTACCTGGTGGACCTGGGCACAAGCAGGAGCCCCAAGAGGGTGATCCATGTGAACCGCCTTAAGCTCTTCCATGACAGGGCTGATGTAAATCTGTTGATGGTAACAGATGAGGATCAGGAGGCAGAGAGTGAACCTCTCCCTGATCTTCTGTCATCAGACCCAAAAGATGGCTCAGTAGATGGAGTGATCTACTCAGACACCCTCTCTGGCCAACAGCAAGCTGATTGTAGGAGAGTCCTACAACAGTTTCCTGAACTCTTCTCCCTAACCCCTGGTCAGACACACCTGTGTACCCATGATGTGGACACAGGAGACAACATGCCTGTCAAAAACAAAATTTTTAGACAGTCTGACCATGTTAAGGAAAGCATCAAGGTGGAAGTCCACAAGATGCTGGAATTGGGAGTAATTGAGCGCTCTGACAGCCCCTGGGCTAGCCCAGTGGTCTTAGTCCCCAAACCTCACACCAAAGATGGAAAGAAAGAGATGAGGTTTTGTGTGGACTACAGAGGGCTCAACTCTGTCACCAAGACAGATGCTCATCCAATTCCTAGAGCTGATGAGCTCATAGACAAATTAGGTGCTGCCAAATTCTTAAGTACCTTTGACTTGACAGCAGGGTACTGGCAAATAAAAATGGCACCTGGAGCAAAAGAGAAAACAGCATTCTCCACACCTGATGGGCATTATCAGTTTACTGTTATGCCTTTTGGTTTAAAGAATGCCCCTGCCACCTTCCAAAGGTTGGTGAATCAAGTCCTTGCTGGTTTGGAGTCCTTTAGCACAGCTTATCTTGATGATATTGCTGTCTTTAGCTCCACCTGGCAGGATCACCTGGTCCACCTGAAGAAGGTTTTGAAGGCTCTGCAATCTGCAGGCCTCTCTATCAAGGCATCCAAATGCCAGATAGGGCAGGGAACTGTGGTTTACTTGGGCCACCTTGTAGGTGGAGGCCAAGTTCAGCCACTCCAACCCAAGATCCAGACTATTCTGGACTGGGTAGCTCCAAAAACCCAGACTCAAGTCAGGGCATTCCTTGGCTTGACTGGGTATTACAGGAGGTTTGTGAAGGGATATGGATCCATTGTGACAGCCCTCACTGAACTCACCTCCAAGAAAATGCCCAAGAAAGTGAACTGGACTGTGGAATGCCAACAGGCCTTTGACACCCTGAAACAAGCAATGTGCTCAGCACCAGTTGTAAAAGCTCCAGATTACTCTAAGCAGTTAATTGTGCAGACAGATGCCTCTGAACATGGGATAGGGGCAGTTTTGTCCCAAACAAATGATGATGGCCTTGACCAGCCTGTTGCTTTCATTAGCAGGAGGTTACTCCCCAGGGAGCAGCGTTGGAGTGCCATTGAGAGGGAGGCCTTTGCTGTGGTTTGGTCCCTGAAGAAGCTGAGACCATACCTCTTTGGGACTCACTTCCTAGTTCAAACTGACCACAGACCTCTCAAATGGCTGATGCAAATGAAAGGTGAAAATCCTAAACTGTTGAGGTGGTCCATCTCCCTACAGGGAATGGACTTTATAGTGGAACACAGACCTGGGACTGCCCATGCCAATGCAGATGGCCTTTCCAGGTTCTTCCACTTAGAAAATGAAGACTCTCTTGGGAAAGGTTAGACTCATCCTCTTTCGTTTGGGGGGGGGGGTTGTGTAAGGAAATGCCTCCTTGGCATAGTTGCCCCCTGACTTTTTGCCTTTGCTGATGCTATGTTTACAATTGAAAGTGTGCTGAGGCCTGCTAACCAGGCCCCAGCACCAGTGTTCTTTCCCTAACCTGTACTTTTGTATCCACAATTGGCAGACCCTGGCATCCAGATAAGTCCCTTGTAACTGGTACTCCTAGTACCAAGGGCCCTGATGCCAAGGAAGGTCTCTAAGGGCTGCAGCATGTCTTATGCTACCCTGGAGACCTCTCACTCAGCACAGACACACTGCTTGCCAGCTTGTGTGTGCTAGTGAGAACCAAACAAGTAAGTCGACATGGCACTCCCCTCAGGGTGCCATGCCAGCCTCTCACTACCTATGCAAGTATAGGTCAGTCACCCCTCTAGCAGGCCTTACAGCCCTAAGGCAGGGTGCACTATACCATAGGTGAGGGTACCAGTGCATGAGCATGGTACCCCTACAGTGTCTAAACAAAACCTTAGACATTGTAAGTGCAGGGTAGCCATAAGAGTATATGGTCTGGGAGTTTGTCAAACACGAACTCCACAGCACCATAATGGCTACACTGAAAACTGGGAAGTTTGGTATCGAACTTCTCAGCACAATAAATGCACACTGATGCCATTGTACATTTTATTGCAAAATACACCCCAAAGGGCACCTTAGATTTGCCCCCTGAAACTTAACCGACTGTCTGTGTAGGCTGACTAGTTCCAGCAGCCTGCCACACTAGAGACATGTTGCTGGCCTCATGGGGAGAGTGCCTTTGTCACTCTGAGGCCAGTAACAAAGCCTGCACTGGGTGGAGATGCTAACACCTCCCCCAGGCAGGAGCTGTAACACCTGGCGGTGAGCCTCAAAGGCTCACCCCTTTGTCACAGCACAGCTAGTGGAGTTGCCCGCCCCCTCCGGCCCCAGCCCCCACTTTTGGCGGCAAGGCCGGAGAAAATAATGAGAATAACAAGGAGGAGTCACTGGCCAGTCAGGACAGCCCCTAAGGTGTCCTGAGCTGAGGTGACTCTAACTTTTAGAAATCCTCCATCTTGCAGATGGAGGATTCCCCCAATAGGGTTAGGATTGTGACCCCCTCCCCTTGGGAGGAGGCACAAAGAGGGTGTACCCACCCTCAGGGCTAGTAGCCATTGGCTACTAACCCCCCAGACCTAAACACGCCCTTAAATTTAGTATTTAAGGGCTACCCTGAACCCTAGAAAATTAGATTCCTGCAACAACAAGAAGAAGGACTGCCCAGCTGAAAACCCCTGCAGAGGAAGACCAGAAGACAACAACTGCCTTGGCTCCAGAAACTCACCGGCCTGTCTCCTGCCTTCCAAAGAACTCTGCTCCAGCGACGCCTTCCAAAGGGACCAGCGACCTCTGAATCCTCTGAGGACTGCCCTGCTTCGACGACGACAAGAAACTCCCGAGGACAGCGGACCTGCTCCAAAAAGACTGCAACTTTGTTTCAAGAAGCAGCATTAAAGAACCCGGCAACTCCCCGCAAGAAGCGTGAGACTTGCAACACTGCACCCGGCGACCCCGACTCGGCTGGTGGAGAACCAACACCTCAGGGAGGACCCCCGGACTACTCTACGACTGTGAGTACCAAAACCTGTCCCCCCTGATCCCCCACAGCGCCGCCTGCAGAGGGAATCCCGAGGCTTCCCCTGACCGCGACTCTCTGAAACCTAAGTCCCGACGCCTGGAAAAGACCCTGCACCCGCAGCCCCCAGGACCTGAAGGACCGGACTTTCACTGCAGAAGTGACCCCCAGGAGTCCCTCTCCCTTGCCCAAGTGTAGGTTTCCCCGAGGAAGCCCCCCCTTGCCTGCCTGCAGCGCTGAAGAGATCCCTTGATCTCTCATTGACTTCCATTGCGAACCCGACGCTTGTTCTAACACTGCACCCGGCCGCCCCCGCGCCGCTGAGGGTGAAATTTCTGTGTGGGCTTGTGTCCCCCCCGGTGCCCTACAAAACCCCCCTGGTCTGCCCTCCGAAGACGCGGGTACTTACCTGCTGGCAGACTGGAACCGGGGCACCCCCTTCCCTCCATTGAAGCCTATGCGTTTTGGGCACCACTTTGAACTCTGCACCTGACCAGCCCTGAGCTGCTGGTGTGGTAACTTTGGGGTTGCTCTGAACCCCCAACGGTGGGCTACCTTGGACCAAGAACTGAACCCTGTAAGTGTCTTACTTACCTGGTAAAACTAACAAAAACTTACCTCCCCCAGGAACTGTGAAAATTGCACTAAGTGTCCACTTTTAAAATAGCTATTTGTCAATAACTTGAAAAGTATACATGCAATTGAAATGATTCAAAGTTCCTAATGTACTTACCTGCAATACCTTTCAAACAAGATATTACATGTTAAATTTGAACCTGTGGTTCTTAAAATAAACTAAGAAAAGATATTTTTCTATAACAAAACCTATTGGCTGGATTTGTCTCTGAGTGTGTGTACCTCATTTATTGTCTATGTGTATGTACAACAAATGCTTAACACTACTCCTTGGATAAGCCTACTGCTCGACCACACTACCACAAAATAGAGCATTAGTATTATCTATTTTTACCACTATTTTACCTCTAAGGGGAACCCTTGGACTCTGTGCATGCTATTCCTTACTTTGAAATAGCACATACAGAGCCAACTTCCTACAAAAAGGAAGTCGCACTCTACAGGAGAACCACGCAGAGGGCTGTGCTTCGCAGGATGGAGTGCTGGGGGCTGGAGCTGCACGTCGCCTGAAGATCCCATTGATGAGATGCAAACAAGCCTTGGCAGATGCAAGGGACGCAATGGGGTACTGTCCTTCATGGGAGGCAAAGGCTTACCTCCACCCACGTTAGACAGCTGGTAGAGGACCAAGGGGACCACTCCAGACCCCCACCAGTGATGCAGGATCCACACAGCTCAGCAGGAGAGGGGATCCAGGCAGCCCGTCGTCATTGCTGTAGGTGCCTGCTGATGTAGGGGAGTGACTCCTTCACTCCAAGGGAGATCCCTTCTTCCTTCCTCTATAGGCTGAAGAGTTGCTGTCTTCGGAGGATGCACAGCTGGGGAAATGTTGCAGAGCTAATAGGATTCTTGGATACAGTGTTGTACAAGAGTCTTCCTCATGGATCAGCAGCTTTGTCGGTTCCTGGGAGGTCCAGTCGCAGTTCCAGTGGCCTGAAGTTGAAGTGGAGGTTGCAGAGGAGTCCTGCTGGGATCAAGCCAAATCTGAGAGGAAGACCTAACCAGGTAAGCACCTATCAGGAGGGGGATCTGATGTCACCTGCCTGGCCTGGTCACTCGGATGCTCCCAGAGTTCCTGGCCAATTTAGGAATCAAGATGGCAGAACCCAGGGCTCTGGGCACCACCACTGGGGTGGTGATGGACAGGGGAGGGCCACTCCCCTTTCCATTGTCCATGGCTTGAGCACTGCGTTTTAAACACTGATCGCCTGTTGGTGGTTTTCTTTGCATATCGTAACGAAACCCTAATCTCTAGACTGTGGTTTCCTTTCTTTTTATATTGACTGTGATTGCAATCTTTGTTTCATTTAGGCACACCTATCTTTTGACAGTGCTTGTGGTATAATTCTATTTTCCTTAGATTTTGTTATTCATTACTTCTTGCTAGTACTTGTTATTGGCATTAATGGTAACTAGTTCTCCACATAGTTATATTATGAGCCTTCACAATGGATTACCCCAAATGTTGGGTGCTTCCAATAATCTCTTTCTGTCCCGATGATGACCATTATAAGTAATTCAGTGGGGTCAAAATGTCGTCAAGATACTAGTGGTCCTTTTTTAAATTGAATTGGAACATTATATCCATATCAGTCACAAGTTTCTAAGTGTCAAATTTGTTGAATTTAGGTTACGTGAATTGTCATAATTAATTAATTCTTGTAAAATCTTTATCTCCAGAACACACCGGTGGATCTTTTTAATTTAAGTGTCTAAATTTATATAGTAATTCAGTTTATTTTTTAGAGATTGGCATCGGGTTTCTTGCGTGTTGTGACTATTTCGTCTTCAGTTGTTTTGGTGCTTTTTAAATGCTTTACACTAGTTCCTCAGTGCCACAGCTACCCAGTATTGAGCTGAGAGTCTGATATACGAAACGTACTGGCCATGAAAGGGGTTGTATATGTATTATACAGTGATGTTGCACAACCACACAATATAATACACCCATTTCTTCACAGTAAGTAACAGACAAGTGCACTTTTGTCACAAATGCAAGGTTTTTTTTTTTTTCACTCAATTTGGGATTTTTGTAAAGCAATGCATTATGTAGAAAGCAGTATCTAAATGATCACTAAAATATAAACAAAATTAGCCACTTTAGAAAATCCTAAAAAAAGATGAAAAGCCTACCTCAGCAATACACTTGGGGCACCTCCAATCCCCTTTGGGAATCTCTTGCAAGGCTGGTATAAGGCAGAAGGTATGGTAACTATCATCACAACCATCACACAACAGAAGCTGGTCTTCAATGTCTCCTCGTCCACAGAACATGCAAATGTACAAATCAACCTACAGGAAGCAGGGAAAATATTAAATACACAATACAGAAGCAGTATTTACAAATTCTTTCATCATTTTCCAGAACAAAGAACTGAAAACTCTTTTAATAAAAAACACACACACATTACTATCGCATAAAAAAAGCTGAAAACTCTCAAGAGTGTAAGCCAAAGTAACATTAGGTACTACAAGAAACATTAAGAGATTGACCATGTCCCACTATATAGCACCCAAGGTAGGCAGAGGCCCCACACATATACAGGGAGGATCAGGGACAGACCGTTCTCCATGGAGCAGACAAACCTTTCTCCATGGCTTAGGACAATGACGTACCTCCTCAACCAGGTTAGCACAGCAAAGGGTGATGCATAGCAACTGGGCAGCTGCACTGCTATTAGGTAACTTCCTGTTGGCTTCCTACAGGCAGGCAGGGCTTCCTCCTCTCTTCAGAAGCAGCCAGAAAACTCTACAGGCTCACTTGGACTCAGGCCAGGCTGGAGGACAAATCGCAACCCTAGATCTCTTCTCCTTAATGCTGGTGTGCAGGCATCCTTGAGGCAGAACTGAAAAGCTCTGGGGCCTCTATTTCTTTACTTCTGGTGGCCAAAGCAGACTGCTTGATATTTTGAAAAGTTCAGACTCACTCCTTGGTGGCCCATCCTGAGAGCAGTACTGATTGGTTGAGATGGGAATGTTTATTCATGTGTCTGACGGCTCCCATTGTTAGGAGAAATGGCCAAAATGCAAGAAGGACTAGTGGGTTTCACTGTGTCTGAGTATTTAGGGCTACAGCAAACAAGATGGGGTGACTACAGCCCAGAGAAAAGTGTGGGGGGGCAGAGAAAGAAAGTGTATGTGCAGCCTGAAGCATCCAAAAGGGACATTTTACATTAGTACAACAGGGGTGATCTTGTGCCATAGTGAACAGCAGTGTAAGCACTATCAGAAAAGGGGCACACTTTAGGTGACCCCTAAGATAAAGACCCAGCTCTGCCCCCGACATAAATGTTCAATAAAAAGGATAATCTCCACAGAATTCACAGGGTTGTTGAAAACATATTCAAGAACAGGATGGCATGACATGAAAAAGTCATGCTGAGGACATAGGTTCCAACAGGAGGCTTCAGGAAGCACACAGGGAGCAGACCTTTGCCTGTTAAGCTTTACGACTTCAGGATCCCAGACTACATGGGCAGGGCAAGAGGAATGAAATGGATTGTGCAAGTCAAGGGTAGGAGAGGGAATAATAGTATGGCCTGCAGAAAGAAGCACAGGAGCATTTTAAAAAGCAAGCAGTGGAAAGTTTAAGTGAGTGAAGGAATGAACAAATGAATGAGTGCAATGTTTTTATTGGTGGTATGCTAAGGGAAAGAAATTCAAGCATGATTGCTTCCAGAAGAAAAAGCACATAGGACCATTGAAAGGCACAAATAATCTACCAACTCTGCCTTGTTCTGTACCCACCACATCCTAAGACATGGATGTCAATTGCATTGGCATGCATAAGTCAAAGGGTGCAAATGTAGCATTGCACAGTTGTAGGTACTATCAGACATGCAGCTGCCTCCAGTCACACTCCTACCTCCTCAGCAGCCTGTGGTTGTCTTGCTCTCCATCTTTCACAAGAACCAGAGGGACACAGCACTGTGATGGGGTTACTCCAGGCTACTTTGGTGGCTAAAGCTGCAGTTGGTGATGTCCCAGTACTAAGGTTCTAACTCCTATTGTGGCAGGATATGACACTGGCAAATCAACTACCTGCTTTCCCCTCAACACAGTTTGAGTTTGTCAGCTTCATGCCCTCGCAGATATAATACCCCCTCAATCACACTCCAGACCCCATGATGAGGTAGATGGCAATGGTGCTTAAGATGAATGTTGCCCCTGCCTCACCCTCACTGAGAACAGATTTTTCAGTTAAACACTTTAGTAACCAGATGCTGCACTCGTGACTCAATGTGTAGGAAGTTGAGTTAGTATTCACATCTTCCTCCATTTTCCTAAGTCCACGTGAGGATGATGGGGTTGCTGTGTTTGTTATCCTGGTAGTGTAAGCACTCTCCCAGACTAAACACTGGGCAGGGTAGTGTTGGTGCTTTGATGATCCTTTGCCTCCTCTTCCTCCAGATCTCCCCACAAGTAACTTCTGCTACTGCAGGTTGGTGGGGATATTATGAATGGCACACCTAACCAACTTCACTCCCTTCCAAGCTACCTTTAGAAATCAGCTGTGGCACCAGACTAGATGTTCCATTCTTCAGATTTCATTCTGAGGCTGCTAAGTTTGGTTCTGCAAACCTGACCTGTCTGTGCACTGGTCCCAAGAGTACATGTTGCTGGACACGGCATGGGGCAGCCCAATTACCTTGCTCCTCCCAGCCACCCTGCTATAATTGGTATTGCTATAACTGGTACAAGACATCAATTCTTTCCCAATGCCTACAAAGCAATACTATAAGTGGTGGTCAATGTATTTTGTGCCCTGCAGGCTTGCTGCTTCCGCTAACCCATGACAGCACAAGAGCACTTTAAAATATGAAACATTTAATCCATAAACAGAAAGTTAACCCTATTGCCTCGTCAATTTTTGTATACTGAATACGCTGTGGATTAATGTCACTTACAAAGCTCACAGATAAGGTCCCTTTGCGTTGTCTCATCTGCATTCCAAAAGCATCCAGTTTAGAGCCTTTCTGCTTTTTGGGGCTTTCATCTGATAAAAAACAATATATATTTTTACACACGATTTTTTTGATAATGGTTGACAATCTGAAAATATCTACAGTACAAATCAAAGACAGCACTAAAGAACAATGAAGTCACAAAATCCCTATGAATATGCATATTTAAAAGAACCCTAACAAACAACTTTAGGATCTCACTGCGCCTAACTGCTGATAAATGGGAAGATATTGTCCAGATTACCCACGTTTAACTGGAGATGATTATAAAGGTCATTCCAGGACAGCCAGATTACATTCCAATAATTTATTTGGTGTAGTTCTCAACAACTGGAAAATACAATACCCCTGTCTAAAGGACAAGATTTTATAGGACACGATTAGTGAAAGAAACATAGTTTTAGTTTGTGTGAGTTTACACAAACACTATCAGCAAATCATTGTACAAACGGCATAGCAAATTAAATAAATGAAAACCTGGAACACTGAATAATATTTAGTCCATAGTCCTGGCTATTACTTTGAAAATGTTCTGCTAAACAATCCAAATGTAACCTTTTCTCAGTCACCATTAGTAAAACCTAAATCAATGGAGGCAGTTATAGTTTCAGTTATGTGCATCCTTATACTTGACAATACTAACGCAGGTGCATTAGCGGACTGGGATCTTAGAAGCCTATACTGAAAATTCCAAAAGTGGTAACTCATCCAACTTCACATGTATGTGCCCCGATGAGTTAGTCTTTTCTAGAACTGCAAGTGGAAGCAGAACACTGAGTATTGGTCAAAAGAGAGGCTGTATGCTACAAAAGGGTATAGAAGATTTTTGAGAAGAGAAGACTCTTTAGTCACACTCCACAAGCAAAGATTGCTCAGCATTTATTACAATGAGGGGGAAACAAATCACAGCATGCAGCATACAAACTAGATACAAATATTCTGCAGGATAACCTGACCAAACTAGGGCAGTCTGTATTAGAGGGGTAGGATTTGCACAAAGCATGGGAAGTAGCTCAGGGAACTCCTCTACAAATTATATTGATGGTATGGTCTTCTGTAGGAAGCTGGCTAAAAAGACTACACCGTGCAGAGAGCCCAGTGGATCCCCAATCGGTTTGCAGAGGCAGAAGTAGAAAGGACTAATGCTCAATTTTGTGGTAGTGTGAGCGGGCAGTTAGGCTTATCAGAGGGTAATGTTACACGTTTGTTGAACTCACAAAGGCAATACATGAGACACACTCAAGGAATAAGTCAGAGACCAATTTAGAAAAATAATACTTCTGTTGATATATACTTTGAACCCAAGAACTTTGTTATAAGGTAAGTATGTTTTCAAGCATAAATACTTTTTAGTTTAAAACATCGACACAGTGCAATTTCAGAGTTCTTCAATGTACCTATGCAGGAAATCAATGTTCAGCAAATACACAGTTACCCGCCTCAGATTGGGTTGAGGGTGACGGGTGCAATGGTTGCCTGGAGATGTTGGTTTTCTCTCTCACCACAAGAACACAGGAGAGAGGAGACTGTGTGCAGAGCTGCCAGCAACTTGGGGAAGTCCAAGAGGGGTGAACCCACAATGGAGTCAGACGCAGGACAGCTGTGGAACCTTGCTGGCACAGTTGGTTTGCTCCAGCTCGAGTCGTGGACATCAGGTGCAGAAGTCACTTAGTGTGTGGGTCTTCTCTGTTCCGGAGTCTGCAGAGTCCTTTCTTGAGACTTTGTTGCAGAGCAGATCAGCTGCTGATGGGAGTCTGAGTGTAGGAAGTTGGCTCTGTATGTGCTATTTCAAAGTAAGGAATAGCCTGCACAGAGTCCAAGGGTTCCCCTTAGAGGTAAAATAGTGGTAAAAAGAGATAATACTAATGCTCTATTTTGTGGTAGTGTGGTCGAGCAGTAGGCTTATCCAAGGAGTAGTGTTAAGCATTTGTTGTACATACACATAGACAATAAATGAGGTACACACACTCAGAGACAAATCCAGCCAATAGGTTTTGTTATAGAAAAATATCTTTTCTTAGTTTATTTTAAGAACCACAGGTTCAAATTTAACATGTAATATCTTGTTTGAAAGGTATTGCAGGTAAGTACATTAGGAACTTTGAATCATTTCAATTGCATGTATACTTTTCAAGTTATTGACAAATAGCTATTTCAAAAGTGGACACTTAGTGCAATTTTCACAGTTCCTGGGGGAGGTAAGTTTTTGTTAGTTTTACCAGGTAAGTAAGACACTTACAGGGTTCAGTTCTTGGTCCAAGGTAGCCCACCGTTGGGGGTTCAGGGCAACCCCAAAGTCACCACACCAGCAGCTCAGGGCCGGTCAGGTGCAGAGTTCAAAGTGGTGCCCAAAACGCATAGGCTAGACTGGAGAGAAGGGGGTGCCCCGGTTCCGGTCTGCTTGCAGGTAAGTACCCGCGTCTTCGGAGGGCAGACCAGGGGGGTTTTGTAGGGCACCGGGGGGGACACAAGCCCACACAGAAATTTCACCCTCAGCAGTGCGGGGGCAGCCGGGTGCAGTGTAGAAACAAGCGTCGGGTTTGCAATGTTAGTCAATGAGAGATCAAGGGATCTCTTCAGCGCTGCAGGCAGGCAAGGGGGGGCTTCCTCGGGGAAACCTCCACTTGGGCAAGGGAGAGGGACTCCTGGGGGTCACTTCTGCAGTGAAAGTCCGGTCCTTCAGGTCCTGGGGGCTGCGGGTGCAGGGTCTTTTCCAGGCGTCGGGACTTAGGTTTCAGAGAGTCGCGGTCAGGGGAAGCCTCGGGATTCCCTCTGCAGGCGGCGCTGTGGGGGCTCAGGGGGGACAGGTTTTGGTACTCACAGTCGTAGAGTAGTCCGGGGGTCCTCCCTGAGGTGTTGGTTCTCCACCAGCCGAGTCGGGGTCGCCGGGTGCAGTGTTGCAAGTCTCACGCTTCTTGCGGGGAGTTGCAGGGTTCTTTAAAGCTGCTTCTTGAAACAAAGTTGCAGTCTTTTTGGAGCAGGTCCGCTGTCCTCGGGAGTTTCTTGTCGTCGTCGAAGCAGGGCAGTCCTCAGAGGATTCGGAGGTCGCTGGTCCCTTTGGAAGGCGTCGCTGGAGCAGAGTTCTTTGGAAGGCAGGAGACAGGCCGGTGAGTTTCTGGAGCCAAGGCAGTTGTTGTCTTCTGGTCTTCCTCTGCAGGGGTTTTCAGCTGGGCAGTCCTTCTTCTTGTAGTTGCAGGAATCTAATTTTCTAGGGTTCAGGGTAGCCCTTAAATACTAAATTTAAGGGCGTGTTTAGGTCTGGGGGGTTAGTAGCCAATGGCTACTAGCCCTGAGGGTGGGTACACCCTCTTTGTGCCTCCTCCCAAGGGGAGGGGGTCACAATCCTAACCCTATTGGGGGAATCCTCCATCTGCAAGATGGAGGATTTCTAAAAGTTAGAGTCACCTCAGCTCAGGACACCTTAGGGGCTGTCCTGACTGGCCAGTGACTCCTCCTTGTTGCTTTCTTTGTTCCCTCCAGCCTTGCCGCCAAAAGTGGGGGCCGTGGCCGGAGGGGGCGGGCAACTCCACTAAGCTGGAGTGCCCTGCTGGGCTGTGACAAAGGGGTGAGCCTTTGAGGCTCACCGCCAGGTGTTACAGCTCCTGCCTGGGGGAGGTGTTAGCATCTCCACCCAGTGCAGGCTTTGTTACTGGCCTCAGAGTGACAAAGGCACTCTCCCCATGGGGCCAGCAACATGTCTCTAGTGTGGCAGGCTGCTGGAACTAGTCAGCCTACACAGACAGTCGGTTAAGTTTCAGGGGGCACCTCTAAGGTGCCCTCTGGGGTGTATTTTGCAATAAAATGTACACTGGCATCAGTGTGCATTTATTGTGCTGAGAAGTTTGATACCAAACTTCCCAGTTTTCAGTGTAGCCATTATGGTGCTGTGGAGTTCGTGTTTGACAAACTCCCAGACCATATACTCTTATGGCTACCCTGCACTTACAATGTCTAAGGTTTTGTTTAGACACTGTAGGGGTACCATGCTCATGCACTGGTACCCTCACCTATGGTATAGTGCACCCTGCCTTAGGGCTGTAAGGCCTGCTAGAGGGGTGACTGACCTATACTTGCATAGGCAGTGAGAGGCTGGCATGGCACCCTGAGGGGAGTGCCATGTCGACTTACTCGTTTTGTTCTCACTAGCACACACAAGCTGGCAAGCAGTGTGTCTGTGCTGAGTGAGAGGTCTCCAGGGTGGCATAAGACATGCTGCAGCCCTTAGAGACCTTCCTTGGCATCAGGGCCCTTGGTACTAGAAGTACCAGTTACAAGGGACTTACCTGGATGCCAGGGTCTGCCAATTGTGGATACAAAAGTACAGGTTAGGGAAAGAACACTGGTGCTGGGGCCTGGTTAGCAGGCCTCAGCACACTTTCAATTCAAAACATAGCATCAGCAAAGGCAAAAAGTCAGGGGGCAACCATGCCAAGGAGGCATTTCCTTACACTGAGTCTTTGTGGAAGGCAGGCAGTCCTCCTGGGTTTCTGGAGGCTCAGCTGCAGGATGAGTCATCTTTTTGGGCAGAGTCCATCAAAGTCAGCAGGCAGGCTGGTGGGGCTGGTACCAGGTCACCTGCTGCTGCTTCTTTTTTTCCTCTGCAGGTGTGACTCCTCTGCGCCATCAGGATCTGAGTTCTAGAGTTGAGGGGTGCCACCTACATACTCAATTTAGGGGTGTTACAGGGAGTGCCAGATGGTAGCCAAGAGGCTGACCACCTTTAGGGTGACTACACTCTTTCTATGACCACTTCCTCTGGGAAGTCGGATAACCCTAACCCTAGTGGCCTAATTTCTTCCAAAATAAGATGGAGGAATTTAAAAAGTGGTATCCACTTCAGCTCGCCCACCTTAAGGATGGGACTGGGGCACACCTCCTAATCTGCCTAATTTTCCCACTTGTTCTGCTGCCAAAAGTTGGGTCAGGACAGGGGGGTCTGTCATCTCAGCCAACTGTAGAGACCTGGGTTGCATTACAAAGGTGGCTAGGCCTTTGAAGCTTCACTTTCTGGAATGTTCATCCTGCTTGGGTGAGGTGCCTAAACTCCCGCTCAGTGCAGACTTTTGTCTCTGGCCCTCAAGAGCGCTGGCTCCTACCTTGAGGGTCCAGAAACATGTCTAAGGTGGTTGAACCGGACAGGACCAGTAAGTCAACACACTAAGGTGTCCTATGGGTGCATTTATTAATAAATCCCTCACTAGCTTCAGGGAGGGTTTAATAATCGGTGATGTTTGATACCAAACATCTCTAGATTTAGAGAAGCCATCATGTAGCTGGGAAACCCGCAGTTACCAGTGTCAAGCACATGCATTTAAAATGGCTTCCCTGTTCACTTACTATGTCTAAGAATTGACAGAGACATAGCAGGGGCATATGTGCTCATGACTTACACATGGCACATGCAGTGGTAGGGGACCTAGCACATGGGGTTTGTGACGGGTTGTGTTTTCAATTTTGACCTGCACCAACACACGCATTCTGCAATGGAAGCACTGTGTGGTTTTCGTGAAGGGTCACTGGGGGTGGCACAACTTGCGATACATAGTTGACTAGGGCTGCCTCAAGCTCGAGAAGCACGCCCCCAACCTCGGGGTCATCATAAACAACAAACTAAGAATAAAAAAGCAGGTCAGCGCAGTCTCCACAACCTGCTTCCGCAACCTCTGCCTTCTACTCAAGATCTTCAAATGGCTCCCCACCGACATTAAACGCACCATCACTCCGGCCCTCATCACCAGCTGCCTAGACTGCGGCAAACCTCTTTACACAGGACTCCTAACACTACTTACCAAGAAATTCAAAATCATTCAGAATGCAGCAGCAAGGCTCATACTTGACCCCCCAAGACATATACACATACCCCCACACCTCAGGAACCTCCACTGGCTCCCGTTACACAACTGATGCCAATTCAAGCTGTTGACATTCTCCTACAAAGCACTACACAACCAAGGGACCCCATGCCTCAAACACCACCTGAACTTTCACCAACCTGCCAGAGACCTCTGATCCGTCTCACTCTACCACGCTCACACCCCCATGTCCACAAAAGCAACTGGGGAGAACACTTGTTCTCCTTCCTGACTGCAAAGACATGGAACACTTTCCCTCTCCACCTGAGGTCCTCTCCCTCCATTCTCAGAAAGAAGCTCAAGACCTGGCTCTTCGACTGAGTCATCTGGTTGACCCACGCAGCAACAGTGACTGGATACCCTCGCAGGTGAGAAGCGCGCTCCACAAACCTGATGATTGACTGATTGAACATGCAGTAATAGGTGCCCATTTCAAGTCGCCGAAGAGAGAGGCTAAGAAACTGTTGTGTGAAGGAGCACATCACGAAATGGCAATGAAAGTGCTTTTATCAATTAGATTCAACAGAGGCATAGAACTACTTGATGCACAGCTATATCACCTGGTTTTCCAACTTCTAAATGACTGGGGGTACTTGCAAACTGAGGAGCCATCAACTAGATTAGACAATCTGGCCACAGGGAGAAGTCTAACCTACAATTCTTTTACAAAGGGCAGGTGGAGAAGCAACCCTACCAGTGCTTGGGGCATGGAAGATTGCCACCAAACTAGTGGGTCTAAAAACATGTCAATATATGGAACACACTTATGGAGAAGGTAACTATTAAAAGAGAAAGCAAATCTGCATGGGTTGTGACAATGGGACCTTATTGGAATTTCAAAGCCAGAAGATATTGCAGGTGAATTAAGACGAATACACAACTGAGGGAGGAATACAACTTATCACGTATGCAGAAACCGTGCTGCATACAACTTTGATGTGCACTGGCATACAGTACAGGAGAACAGGTCTAAAACTTCCCACACAATTAGTCTAGAAAGTTGCAGGACAGTTTAGAAAGTCGATGGTGTAATGCTATCTGTATTTAACCACCGGCTCCATCTTGACCACTGAATCCATTTTGTGCTTAGCTTCAAATCCTGTCACATTGGTGGTGCAGGTATTTTTCCACGCACAGCTTGCTAAGGTATTTTTGCTTTTTCTCACTAGGAAAGGGAACATAACAGGGAAGAGAAATGAAAATAAGGATGTACCAGGCTGAGAATGTTTACGGTAGAGCAAAGTACAGCTCGTCTGGAAAATACACTGTGAGATCTGTGTTTTTTTCAACATTGACCTGGTACGGACAGCACTTAAATTTCACAACTTACTCAAAGGAAGGGGGGTTTCTAGAACTTTCTTCCTAAGTTGGTTTAAAGTATATAAGGTGGGGAAACTTGACAGCTACAAGAAGAAGGAACTCATCTCTGGGAATGGACGCATTGCCCA
Source organism: Pleurodeles waltl (assembly GCF_031143425.1). Taxonomy (NCBI): domain Eukaryota; kingdom Metazoa; phylum Chordata; class Amphibia; order Caudata; family Salamandridae; genus Pleurodeles; species Pleurodeles waltl. The sequence continues at coordinate 201,217,960 of NC_090442.1, read as the reverse complement.
GAGAGTAATACCATCAGGGTTGTTCTCTCTCTTGTGTCGGTTGGCCAGGGTTCCACAACCTGAAGTTGACAGGCAAGAGGTGATGTCGAGTGAAGCCCCATGATGATGCATTTTTCATTCTTATTTCTAGCTTTGCGGTAAGCATGCATGAATATGTAGTCATTACACATATATATATATATATATATATATATATATATTATATTTATTATTGGTGTAGTGCATTTTCTTTGACCATTTATATTCTACTGTTGTGATTATGTTAGGAGTTGCATGTGTGTAGCTCACGTTATTATCTTATAACTTGGGAAGTGCCTTAATAAATTCATTACTCAGACTAAGAGTGCTGCATTCTTTGCATTCCTTTCACTTCGTTCCCTCTCGGTCTGAGGTAAAGCAGAACAGTTGGCAAGAGGTGCAGATATCTAAGTGCCTAGGTTTTTAACAAAAGGCTTCAGAATTGTTCAACAGTATGCACACCATCCTTAAGGAACTATGAAGGAACATCTTCCCGTCCAATTTCTTTGATGTTGGTAATATTCAGGTAACTGGTCTGTATGCTAGGGAAACACACTGAACAGGAATTCCACTATTTTCACTGTTGTGATTCATACATTTTAAAGAAAATGCAGTTGCTATAAAAAAAAAAAAGGACAGTGTAGGAAGTTGGCTCTGTATGTGCTATTTCAAAGTAAGGAATAGCATGCACAGAGTCCAAGGGTTCCCCTTAGAGGTAAAATAGTGGTAAAAATAGATAATACTAATGCTCTATTTTGTGGTAGTGTGGTCGAGCAGTAGGCTTATCCAAGGAGTAGTGTTAAGCATTTGTTGTACATACACATAGACAATAAATGAGGTACACACACTCAGAGACAAATCCAGCCAATAGGTTTTGTTATAGAAAAATATCTTTTCTTAGTTTATTTTAAGAACCACAGGTTCAAATTCTACATGTAATATCTCATTCGAAAGGTATTGCAGGTAAGTACTTTAGGAACTTCAAATCATCAAAATTGCATGTATACTTTTCAAGTTATTCACAAATAGCTGTTTTAAAAGTGGACACTTAGTGCAATTTTCACAGTTCCTAGGGGAGGTAAGTATTTGTTAGGTTAACCAGGTAAGTAAGACACTTACAGGGCTTAGTTCTTGGTCCAAGGTAGCCCACCGTTGGGGGTTCAGAGCAACCCCAAAGTCACCACACCAGCAGCTCAGGGCTGGTCAGGTGCAGAGTTCAAAGTGGTGCCCAAAACACATAGGCTAGAATGGAGAGAAGGGGGTGCCCCGGTTCCGGTCTGCTTGCAGGTAAGTACCCGCGTCTTCGGAGGGCAGACCAGGGGGGTTTTGTAGGGCACCGGGGGGGACACAAGCCCACACAGAAATTTCACCCTCAGCAGCGCGGGGGCGGCCGGGTGCAGTGTAGAAACAAGCGTCGGGTTTTCAATGTTAGTCTATGAGAGATCTCGGGATCTCTTCAGCGCTGCAGGCAGGCAAGGGGGGGGGTTCCTCGGGGAAACCTCCACTTGGGCAAGGGAGAGGGGCTCCTGGGGGTCACTTCTCCAGTGAAAGTCCGGTCCTTCAGGTCCTGGGGGCTGCGGGTGCAGGGTCTCTCCCAGGCGTCGGGACTTTGGATTCAAAGAGTCGCGGTCAGGGGAAGCCTCGGGATTCCCTCTGCAGGCGGCGCTGTGGGGGCTCAGGGGGGACAGGTTTTGGTACTCACAGTATCAGAGTAGTCCTGGGGTCCCTCCTGAGGTGTTGGATCTCCACCAGCCGAGTCGGGGTCGCCGGGTGCAGTGTTGCAAGTCTCACGCTTCTTGCGGGGAGCTTGCAGGGTTCTTTAAAGCTGCTGGAAACAAAGTGCAGCTTTTCTTGGAGCAGGTCCGCTGTCCTCGGGAGTTTCTTGTCTTTTCGAAGCAGGGGCAGTCCTCAGAGGATGTCGAGGTCGCTGGTCCCTTTGGAAGGCGTCGCTGGAGCAGGATCTTTGGAAGGCAGGAGACAGGGCGGTGAGTTTCTGGAGCCAAGGCAGTTGTCGTCTTCTGGTCTTCCTCTGCAGGGGTTTTCAGCTAGGCAGTCCTTCTTCTTGTAGTTGCAGGAATCTAATTTTCTAGGGTTCAGGGTAGCCCTTAAATACTAAATTTAAGGGCGTGTTTAGGTCTGGGGGGTTAGTAGCCAATGGCTACTAGCCCTGAGGGTGGGTACACCCTCTTTGTGCCTCCTCCCAAGGGGAGGGGGTCACAATCCTAACCCTATTGGGGGAATCCTCCATCTGCAAGATGGAGGATTTCTAAAAGTTAGAGTCACTTCAGCTCAGGACACCTTAGGGGCTGTCCTGACTGGCCAGTGACTCCTCCTTGTTGCTTTCTTTGTTCCCTCCAGCCTTGCCGCCAAAAGTGGGGGCCGTGGCCGAAGGGGGCGGGCAACTCCACTAAGCTGGAGTGCCCTGCTGGGCTGTGACAAAGGGGTGAGCCTTTGAGGCTCACCGCCAGGTGTTACAGCTCCTGCCTGGGGGAGGTGTTAGCATCTCCACCCAGTGCAGGCTTTGTTACTGGCCTCAGAGTGACAAAGGCACTCTCCCCATGGGGCCAGCAACATGTCTCTGGTGTGGCAGGCTGCTGGAACTAGTCAGCCTACACAGACAGTCGGTTAAGTTTCAGGGGGCACCTCTAAGGTGCCCTCTGTGGTGTATTTTACAATAAAATGTACACTGGCATCAGTGTGCATTTATTGTGCTGAGAAGTTTGATACCAAACTTCCCAGTTTTCAGTGTAGCCATTATGGTGCTGTGGAGTTCGTGTTTGACAGACTCCCAGACCATATACTCTTATGGCTACCCTGCACTTACAATGTCTAAGGTTTTGTTTAGACACTGTAGGGGTACCATGCTCATGCACTGGTACCCTCACCTATGGTATAGTGCACCCTGCCTTAGGGCTGTAAGGCCTGCTAGAGGGGTGTCTTACCTATACTGCATAGGCAGTGAGAGGCTGGCATGGCACCCTGAGGGGAGTGCCATGTCGACTTACTCGTTTTGTCCTCACTAGCACACACAAGCTGGCAAGCAGTGTGTCTGTGCTGAGTGAGAGGTCTCCAGGGTGGCATAAGACATGCTGCAGCCCTTAGAGACCTTCCTTGGCATCAGGGCCCTTGGTACTAGAAGTACCAGTTACAAGGGACTTATCTGGATGCCAGGGTCTGCCAATTGTGGATACAAAAGTACAGGTTAGGGAAAGAACACTGGTGCTGGGGCCTGGTTAGCAGGCCTCAGCACACTTTCAATTGTAAACATAGCATCAGCAAAGGCAAAAAGTCAGGGGGCAACCATGCCAAGGAGGCATTTCCTTACAGACAGTCAAAGAAACGTGGCACAAAAGACAGTGGGGATGGAGATAAAGTAATGGGTCCTCTTCTTCTGGCATACTGTGCACTAGGGAAGGAGGGAGCATGGTAAGAGAGGAGCACCTGCATGTTGATGATTAGGAAGCCTATAATTCAGTAATCTGAGGAATGATATGGTCAGCAACCGAGAAATCAGGAAGCTGAGCACTGGGAATCAGCGAGACCGGGCAATTAGTGATCCGTGGAGTCATAAAGCAAGGACATTAGGCAACCCAAGGAACCAAACAGCAAGGATTATCCGTGACCTGAAACATCACAGAGCAGGCAATTTCAGTGACTGGTGTTGAGGGAACTAGCAATGGAACGGGGGTAGGATGGGTGAATAGAGCAAGCTTTTCATTGTTAATGGGTGGCATCACGTTGGAAGGGAGAGTGGTCGATATGTAGGGTGTGTGTAAAAAAGAAAATAAAGTGCTATGACAGTCATCGGCATCTGTCTCACAGTAGTATTTTTTGTTGTGATGGGGCAACCAACGACAATGGAAAGGGTGTGGGAAGCAACGACAACAGGGAGAGAAGGAGGGGTTGATGCATGCCAAAGTTTTTTTAAAAAGCACTATGACAAGGCCAATGGGACTGTGGGTGGGGGAAAGCAACAACACCGACAGCAGTTGGGGGCAAGCAACAACACCGACAGCGGGTGGGGGCAAGCAACAACACCGACAGCGGGTGGGGGCAAGCAACAACACCGACAGCGGGTGGGGGCAAGCAACAACACCGACAGCGGGTGGGGGCAAGCAACAACACCGACAGCGGGTGGGGGCAAGCAACAACACCGACAGCGGGTGGGGGCAAGCAACAACACCGACAGCGGGTGGGGGCAAGCAACAACACCGACAGCGGGTGGGGGCAAGCAACAACACCGACAGCGGGTGGGGGCAAGCAAAAACACCGACAGCGGGTGGTGGCAAGCAAAAACACCGACAGCGGGTGGGGGCAAGCAAAAACACCGACAGCGGGTGGGGGCAAGCAACAACACCGACAGAGGGTGGGGGCAAGCAACAACACCGACAGAGGGTGGGGGCAAGCAACAACACCGACAGAGGGTGGGGGCAAGCAACAACACCGACAGAGGGTGGGGGCAAGCAACAACACCGACAGAGGGTGGGGGCAAGCAACAACACCGACAGAGGGTGGGGGCAAGCAACAACACCGACAGAGGGTGGGGGCAAGCAACAACACCGACAGCGGGTGGCGGCAATGGTACAGCACAGACAACGGTTGAGGCAAGCAACTACATGGACAGTGAGAGGGTCAAGCAACGACAAGAACAGCAGGTGGGGCAAACAACAACATGGACAGCAGGTGGGACAAGCAACAACATGGACAGCAGATGGCTCAAGCAACAACACAGACAGCGGGTGGGACAAAGAACAACATAGACAGCCGAAAGGGACAAGCAACAACATAGAGAAAGAGAGAAGGCAAGGAACAACACAGAGAGTGGGTGGGGCAAGCAACAATACATACAGCAGGAGGAGGGAAACATTACCGCTCAAGATCGACAGAAGGCTACCGGTGAGAGAGTGAGAGCGACAGAGTGCAGGGAAGGGCATAAGAGGGGAAAAAAGCTCACAAAACTCAGAGTGCCTGAACAAAATGAGAAAAAAGTAGCTTCCAAAATGCGAGCAGTGGAAGGACACTAGTATTTGAGTAATGCTCCAGGGGAGGATCAAACAAAAGAAGTGGAAATGAAGGCCGCACACAATAACAGATCAGAAGCAAACAAACGAACAATGATGAAGCCAATCAATGGGCTGGCTCCAAGACTATTGTAAGCTAACAAAATATCTCATTAGCACATGCACTATCTCAGAAGACACCTAAAGAGGACCTAAGTCATCCTTTAAAAAAAGGTTACACTTTGAGTGGCTCCTTAACATCCGATGTCTCACTACACAAAAACAGAAGTATCTCCTGTTGCCTATAATATTAGAAAGACTAGCTCAGTTAGGAAAGCGTGCACAGCTATTCAAAAGAAGTACAATGACCTAGCTATATACATGCCCACAGGCAGCAAAAGTGGAGCACAAAACCTACCTAAAATATAAGCTATTCATTTTATGGAGGCCCACACATTAAAAATTACACTCAGATCTACTTATGGTGTTTCCTCTCAGAGGTTGGTGAAATGATAGGTTGCTAATGGAGAGTCCAATAAGTTATTATGGTGTGAACCTTAGTGGAATTTTAGCATTCTAAAAAAACAGCATGTATTCATCATTGCCTCAGAACAAGCTACAATGCAGATCAAACAGTTCCATTTGTAGAGTTGAAAGTGTTACTTTAAATACCTTGTTTTATCTCCACATGGCAATACTGAGGTTTATTTTCTTTGCTGGAATATCCTAAAACAGTAGAATATATATATATATATATATAAATAATAATAAATCATTAACATATTATTTTTCCAAAAAAAAAGAACACAATATGTCCTCAGACAACAGAAAAAAATAGTATGCACCTAGGTAATATGACAAAGGAATGCTCAGTACTCTGCATTGATTAGTCAATTACGGGAAGGGACCACCTAACGAAGCCCTGTTGTTTGTAGATCACATTGGTGAGTACCCTGTCCCACCTCAACCTGGAAGTGAAAAGCTGGTCCTGGTTTACTTGCTTCAATAAGACGCATTGCAACACTAATTGCTTATTTTTGTCAGTTTTTCTGGTGCAAGCTTTTTTAAAGCCCACTTGTTAAAGCATCACAATCTGTACGGAGCAAACACATAGCTCCAAGAAATCCTCACTAAAAATATACAGTTTACACACACTTTAACAGTAACAAATCAGGATGTTAAAGGAAACGTCTGTTAATGTAAACCATGTTATGACAACACAAGAATGTTCCACACTAGGTGAAGGGGCAGTCATTGACTCATTCTCAACTAAGAACACTGGCATGAAGAGACTGCCATGTTTAGTTCTACAGTACTTCTAACAATAAAAAAAAAAGAAAAAAAAAAACTTATATGAACAAAGATGCCTTGCCAAACCAAACTACCAGTCCACAGTTGACTACAGTATCTGGGCTTCAGAGCACAAGTTCACTTGCCTCCTCTCTCCTTCACTGCCACCTCTAGGCTCATCATCTTCGGACCAGCACCAAATATCTGCAGCTTCTTCAACTCTGGGTTTTTACCCCTCTCCGATGCATCATTCTGGAAAGAAATACATCAATGTCGATCTGTATGAATGTTTCAAGTAGGATTTACACTAATTCCACATCACTTTGGGCTGCACTTCAGAACACTACACAAGTCATTTCAAAACAATTCTAAGAAAAGGAAAAGGGGACAATCCAGGGATTCAAGAACTTGTGCTGGATTCCTCAGCTTCCACAACGTGCAATCCTGAAAAAAACGCCTTCATGCTCCCAGAGAGCTAGTAGGACCATCTTGACGTTTCCTTTGGCTGCTACCATAGCAAATAAATTATTTTAATTCTTAGAATGATCTTCTCATCAACTATATGTAGATTTTGTATTTCTTAGCTTAGTACAGTCACCAATGTCAAGAAGACCAAAGGAAGGGAAAAATTTAAAACACAGACATTAATTTGCACACAGTTACACAGAGTGAAAAAAAAATAACCAAGCACAGTCGGTGAAAAAACATCCATATAACTGAACTACCATCAGTAAAATGCTGCTGCTAAATGCTGGAAAGATTTAGGATGACAGAAAACGACAAGCCAAATTCATGCAAAAACAAAATCATAGCAATGTTTAAAAATGGCCATTTCGTTCTCCAAGTAGAACATCCAGGCTTTCATGCAAGCCTTCAGAGACAGATATTGTAAGAGGGCAAAATCAGGTTTCTGATTTTCATCAAAGGAACGTTTTTCAGGCATCATTTTTACAGGCAAGAAATAAAAAATGCCCATTTAAACAGCTTGCTACTGTCAGATTACATACTATAGCCACATGAACTCCATTTTCAAGGAAGGTATTTTTACGATGGTTTTACATTCATTCACTGTTCTCCAGACCTTTGAGTTATATGGCAGCACCTGCTATCGGGATGTGCTAACCGTTATAAAGTAATATGTACTGAATTTGCCTAGATTCTTTTGTTATATAGTATTTTCTATTCTAGTACAGTGTAACTAAGCTACAAGTAAAATATAGCACTCTTTTGCCTAGATTAGAAGTGGAAAGTTTCTTTAATTGAAGTCAAGGAAAATATTGAGATAGCATGTCTGCCATAGAAAACAAAATCTGCCTAGATTCATTCAGTCCATATGATAAGTTCTAGTGAGATTCCAATCCCATAAATGAAGTGCTTTAGACACGAATGTGCTGGGAGGAGAACTGATCCAAGGTGACCGTTCCCTGTATCTTGGAACGGGGATATGCCTACCTCAGACTTGATGCGCCTTGATCTCTTCAAAGGAACCTTCGCTTTATTGCCCTGCTCTGCGGAGGCCCGGATGTCAGTGCTGGGCTCCTCCACTTCCACTTTCTCCTCAAGTTTCAAGCTTGGCTTTTGGATGCCCTATAGGATCAGAGTACAGAACGTTATCAGGCTCATTGATCGTATGATCGCAGGTCTGAGCCACGGCTGGATTGTCATCCCCCTGCTGGAGTGTAGGGTGTCTGCTCTATCTGTGGAGGACCAGGATCTCAACACAGTCATTGAAGTCAGAAATCAGCTACGTACAGATTACCTTTCTCAGTAGCATAACAAATCAGGAAACTAGACTTACATTTTGAACCTGCATGGCAGCAAATTATAAAAAAAGAAATGCTTTTACGCTTTAAAGAATGAGAAAAAAATGGCATCCCATTAACTGAGCGAGTGAGTCTACCTTTTCTTTGGTTGGAGATGGCAATCTACATAGCCTCAACTGTATGGAAACTGGGTTAGGACACCTACATCTTTCTTAGAAAAGGCAACGGAAAAGGGTAAAGCTCCATGTCATGAATCGCCAATACCTGTCCAAGTCTAATGAAGATGCCAGTTGACGAAAACTCTTCCTATTCGAAAAGTAAACCTTTTCTGAGGTCCCAATCCCAACCATATCTCACCATGAGGCTGACTCCAGACTGGAAAAGTTCATATGGATACAGGATACGGTCGTAATGAGTCTTGAGAAGTGAACCTGTGCCTTTCCCAGGTAAGTAGCCCAGCCGACTGGCCACTTTCGACCATTTCTTCTCTTTGGTGACAATCTCAAATCCCCCTTCACTGGAAACAGTCTAGGACAAAAAACAATACATGAAAAACAAAATTGGGTTATTGTAAACGGGTCCTAACTACCTGGACCTCAAATAGATTAATTTAACTGACTTCAGCAAAGCAGAGTAACTCCGACATGGGGGGTCATTACAACCCTGACGGACGGTGTTAAAGCGGCGGTAAGACCGCCAACAGGCTGGCGGTCCTTTTTTTAGTATTATGACCATGGCGGTTACCGCCATGGTCATCCGCCGCTTCCCCGTTACGCCCGCCAGGGCGGAGACGACCGCTGGGCTGGAGACCTGGGTCTCCAGCCCGGCGGCCGTGACAATACCGCCGCCGGTATTGTGACCCGGCTTACCGTCGTGGATTTCCAGCGGTAGGAACCGCCATGAAATCCATGGCGGTAAGCACTATCAGTGCCAGGGAATTCCTTCCCTGGCACTGATAGGGGTCTCCCCCACCCGACCCCGACTCCGACTCCCTCCCCTACACCCCCCACCACCCCCCAGAGGTGGCAGGGCCCCCCTCCCCACCCCCGACATTACCTTACACATACACACCCGACACGCACGCAGGCACCACCAATATACATACACGCACACACACCGACATACATGCAAACATCCACACACACACTCAGACACGTACACCCATATTCACACATTCACGCACACATCCATACAGACAGACACGCACACATTTCCGAAACACGCAACACCCCCGCAAGCATACACGCACTCACACCCCCCCTACATACACAGATGCACACCCCCCATGCACCCACACAACACACAACATCCCCCCACCCCCCTCCCCTAACGGACGATCGACTTACCTGATCCGTCGATCCGCCGGGAGGGGGCGGGAGCCATGGGGGCAGCTCCGCCAACACCACACCGCCAACAGAACACCGCTGCGCAGAATCACAGTACGTGATTAGCTCGGTTGTGTTCTGTTGGCGTGGCGGTGGAGCAACCTCCACTTCCCCGCCGCCCGCAAGTATGGCTGTTGGTGGCTCTCCATCAGAAAAACGACGGAGGGCAGCCAACGGTCATAATACACCAAGCGGCAAACCGCCACTACTGGCGGTCTTCCGCACGGCGGTCCCTCAGGGGTCTTAAAAGACCGCTGAGGTTGTAATGACCACCATGGTGTTTAGAATTTTAAATTACAGCTCATAAATTGCCCTGCCGCTTACACCCCATCAATCAATTCATAAATTATTCCAACTACTTTACAATTCACCAATCGCTAATGCATTCCATAAAAAGACCAGCCTACAAACCTTGCTGAGAGCATACACATCTAAGAGTTTTCTCTCCACTATTGGGATTTTCAGAGTAGAACCTTGAAGTTCCAAGAATTTTGCCAGCTGATCCAAAAAGTCAAGTTTCACTCTTGTCATCGCCTACAAGGAAACAAAAAAGATACAGTTTGTCAACCTGGAACACAGATCGGAGGAAGGTTTGCAATTATCGGTGTCAGATGATTACAACAAACTGCCAAAAGACTGTTCAATTTTGGAACTGCTGCACCCTTAAATTCCCAACTTGTAAGAAGTCAGAAACTGAACACATTCAAATCTTTAGCACCATTGCCTTTCTACAGTCCAGAACTTATTTTTATTTATATAGTGCTTGCATGCACTATGTTTGTAGTTTGGGAGTGCTGTAAGTAGAAAATGTCACTATTAGTCAAATAAATTGTGATCAATGGCACTCCTAGATTTTCAGCTGTTAAACTTTTAACTTGATGGCATGGTTCAATCAAAGATTACTAGTCCCTTAAAATAGACAAGTCTTTAAACCCAAACATGACCTGATTAGATGCACAATATAGGTACTATTTCTTCCTGTCAACAACAAACCACTGGCGAAGGGAAGAAAAAAAAGGGGAAAAAAAGGGAAAAAAAAAAAGAGTGGGGCAGCAGCCCAGATACAACCAGCCTAACACACTGAACTGCGCTCCCTTCTAGACAGCTATACCCCCATCAGGCCAGACAAAATAATGTTACTCACTATGCAAAACAGCCAAAGGATTAAGGGGCTGACCCATTTACTGAGGCTTTATTCTGTGGTGGGCAAAAGCAAAATGTGAACAACACATTTTTCTAATGATTTTTTTTGGGGGGGAAATGAGGCTGGAGCTAAAGCGGTCTCTAAACCAGGGATTTGATGGCCAAGAATTAAGCGCAAAGCTCATTCAATTTGAGGGAATCGCCTACCCAGTTAGATCATCTACCCTCTCACTAGAACACAAAGAATGTTCTGGGATATTCAAAGGTTGTGTTCAAGACCCACAGGTGCCAGTCATTTGAGGTGAGACAAGTTAGGTATGCTGAATCAGGTCAGTAAGCCAAGATGGAAAGATTTAGAAGGCCTACACATCCAACGTGTGTGAGCCATATCAGAGCAATGAATAGCATGGTCAATTTGCTCCACTTGAATGCGCTGTACTGTATTAGCCAGTACAATTGGGCAAAACTGTCTATCCTGTAATAAACTGTAGAAAACCCACTCTTCTGATACCTGGAAACTAATGTTTTACATCTTAAGTGTGGACCCACTTTTCTCTCTCACAAAAAGATCAACATTTTGAATGGAAGGCAGTGTGCAGAGAAACAACCCACTTTTAAAGAAGATCCTAAGGAGCACAGCAATTGTATGCCAACTAACACACAAAAGGTGATGGGAGGAATGCTTGCAATACATCTAAATCTTGCAATGGCTTGTGATAGCATTCCACCCCATCATTATTTTGCCCATCACCCCCACCTCAGTTTGGACTCGGCCATATGCAAATCAGTCTTGAACCTGAACCAATAGGAACAGACCAGCCCGAGCTGCCAGGCCAGAGACTCCCTGAAACGTAATACAAGCAACCCAGGACCTGTTTCGCCCTAACTGGCGCTCTTCAGTCAAGTGTAGCTTGGTTCCACCAGCTTTTTGTCAGATTTATTATAAAACATACTGCCTATCGAAATTTGTCTGTGCAATCAAATCATTAGAGTATATGTTTTTATATGTGTGTTTATTTGGGCTTCTCATTATCCCTTATTCACCAAATTCAATTTTCTACATTTGCTAACTTGATCTGCCAGGTACCGGTTATGTTGCAAATATACACATCAGTTTCTAATTGATCTGTAAGAGATGTTCTTTTGGAACCACTGTCTCACTATATAAATATTTTCCAAGAATCATCTCTACCAGATTTGTGAAAAGCATTCCCATTTGATAAACAACTAAATATTTTTAATGTTGAAAAATATTTTTGCTGACCACTTTAAAAAAAATACAAACGATCTGTATGTACCTCCATATCTTTTTTCATCCCATTATCCCACATCTATTCTCGTACACATCGCTTCTTACAGTGTATAGTCATCCCCTGTATTTTTCTCTGCTTGCCTGTCTCCCCTTCTCAAGCTAGCAAATTCGGGGTAGGCTTGTGTAGCAGTCCCCCAATAGCTACCCTGTGTTCCTCTTTTATCGTCAAGGTTTTCGTTTTCTGGAACAATAATTAATAGCTGTAGGACACCCATGGGCAACCAAACTCTATTTTTCTTTCATTCTCTCTCATTCTCTCTCTTTCTTTCTTTTTCCCCTGATGCCTCCTCAACCTGCATGAGCAGAAAGTGACAGAGGGTGGATGCTGCAGTACTACACAGACTTGTTCCGAGATTTCTGGATACAAGCAAGTAAAATCTTGGAAAGACCAATCATAGGTAAAAGTCACATAGCTAGGGACCTCAACATGTCCATACTCTGAACAAGACGAAGCTTCCCTAGCCCACAACACTGCATGAAGAACAACCCACTAAAAGAGAAGCTTGAAAAATCATTACTTTCTCACCTCTAATTCATTTAAGTGTTGAACACGAGGGGTAAAACAGAAACTTTTTACTTCACATGCAAATGGAGGCTGCCAGTCCTGCAAAAGGAGAGGAGATAAAGAGCATCAACAAACCAAGAGAAAACAAAGTCAAAAGGAAAAAAATACTAATTTATATATATTTGTTAGAAGACAGCAAAGCAAGTAATTAATGTATATCAGCATCACTCTCAGTTAATGCATATAAACCAATTTAACCAACATTTTGTTCCTCAATAATATGTCAAGTTTCACCCACTGCTTAGATTTCTGTTGGGAATTTCTGGAATGTTAATGAAGTTACAACTAGTTCATGGTGAAGATTTAGTTACCCCAGTGTAATCGGCGTAAATTTGAGAAACCCACTTTGCGAGAAATTACTGAGATTACAACACAGAGCATTATTTTGTGAAGGGATTTTAATGTGAGATTTAGCATTCAGGTTATTTCAGAAAGCAAGTGGCACTTTAGATAGAATTCTTACTCAAACTGACCAGGTAATTTTTTAATGCAAAGCTACAAACCTGAATGCGAACTGCAGTGTTCTGAACGTAGGCGACTAGCAATCACCTCAGAATTACAAATTTACCAATTGAATATTTTGAGTGTGAGATGCATTTCATGCGTCTGCGTAATTTCATGTACTTTTGTAGTCATTGTGCATAATTATGCTGCAACTAATTATGTGAGGTTTAAACACCCCGAGTTACAGTGACTAGGCACCTCATCACCTTACCCACACCTTCATGCAGATAACTAGTTGTCATGTCCTCAGTCTGTCATGAGAATATTATTTACAGATCAGTATTTTGAAGTAGAGAATTACAGCAAAATGCTGAGGGCCATGCCGGAATATATAGGCTGCCTCCCAAGTTAGAGGCATGAGGCCAATATTGAGTCAAAGGGCTTTTAGCAGCCAGTATAGCTTGAAGATAATGGGCTATAATGTTATTAGCATATTTCGGCAACCGAGGGTAGAATGTTCTACATTCAACAACTAAGAACAAAGAGAAGATCATTGGAATGTTGGAGCTGAAGCTCTGTACTAACCACTATTGGCCCTGTGCCCCTCCTTTGTCTTCAATGGAGACACCAACATTTCAATGTTGTAATATGTGTTTAAAATTGTTCATCCTTCAGAGTGGTGTAACAGCTGGCTCTAACTGAAAAAACACACTCTGTAGGGTTACCATACTGAGTTTTTATAACATCACAGTGAAGAGCGCAAGTTCCTTGGCCACTCTGGTCTTCCATGGGACGATTCCACCCAGACAACACAGAATTCACCACAAATACCTGATGATAACTGATCCCAAATTCCGACCTTGGATCCCATGAACTGTTCTAGTATTGCAGTTGCTTATAACAACAGTTCACACACCCTCAAAATAAACTGCCTTTCCTGTAAGATTGACACAAACACACCCTGAATGATTTAAATCAGACATCTGCTATAACGTACTATCCTATAAAACCACTCATCCTATGACCCTCCTATGTGGACCAAAACCACAGCTAAACACCTTGACTACATAGGGCACATGAAGAGGGACAATAAGCGGTGAGGTTCTTGAGCTCCTACAGCCACAAATCACATCCACAATCATCCTGGAGCAGCTAGAGATTTTCCAGAGAATGGATATATATGTTATATTTGCTCGAGCAAAAATAGAAATGCCATGTCTGCAAACTCTGAAATCTTGAGCGTCATAAATCTGCACAAATTCATGGACAGATACCTTTGAGCGCCCCTTTGTGACATGCCTAAAAAACAGGGCCCCCAATTTATTTTCATGTAGTCCATAACGGTTTTACACTGATTCTACATTAGCAAACTTTTTAACCCTCTGGGTGCCCAGGATGTAACGGTTACATCCTCGGCTGTACTGCTCGGGTGCCGAGGACGCAACTGTTACGTCCTGCTATGGGCCCTAGGGTGAAGTGCTAGCACCCTCCCCTACCCACTTGAGGTCCTCGCACCCCCCTCCTATTGGTAGGGATCGAAACGGAAGCCACTAGATCCCAGGGAGAGTTTTTTTTTTTTTAAAAAATTGTAAACAATGAAGGGGAGTGTCCTTTGAGCAAAGGTCGCTCCCCTGAGGGGACATTTTTATTAGGCCATTTCTGCCGCCCACCACCCTGAGGGCAGAAGCCACTAGGCACCTGGGAGATATATATATATATATATATATATATATATATATATATTTTTTTTTTTTTTGTTTTTTTACGTAAACAATGAAGGGGAGCAACCCCTTGGGCAAGGGTCGCTCCCCATTACTGTTGGCGATACCTGTTGGTCATACCCCCACCCCCAAATAAATGGGGACAAAATTGTTCTGCCCACCGGTGGGCAGATGGGGCAATTACCCACAATCCACTCCCCGGGGGAGCAGAAAGCCTACTAGATGCGAGGGAATTTAAAAAAATAGTAAAATAGTGGGGTGGTTGCTACCAACCAGTATGGGCATGGTTATGCCCTCACCTCAACAGAAGGGGTTAATAGTCTTGCGGCTCTCCCCCACACACTAAAAGATCTTATCCCAGCTGCAAGCAAGAAGACATTTGATTGTTTTGGGTTTTTTCTTTTACATCTGGTCCATGAGAGCTTGTCTAACTCTCAAAATTGTCCCTCTTGGAATGGTGAGGGTTGCACTTTTTGGACTTTGGAACGCTGACATGTAGAAAAATCTACGAGACCTAGACACAGCTGAAAACTGAACATCTGGGTGAGTCCAGGGTGGTGTGCTTCACATGCACCCTGCACCATTTTCTTACCCACAATGCCCTTCAAACCTCCAACTTTTGCTTGAAATCACACATTTTCCCCACATTTTCGTGATGGAACCTTCCGGAATCTGCAGGAATTCACAAAATTCTTACCACCCAGCATTGTTGCATATACCGATAAAAATTCTGCCCCACTTGTCGACCAAAAATGTTTTTATTTTTTTTCCTCAAAACTTCCTTTTGGGTCCGCTCTGGTTCCCCCCTCAAAGTCGACATGTTTTTGGCTCCTACCTGTCACAGTCACTTGGCCCACCTACACAAGCGAGGTATCATTTTTATCCGGAGACTGAGGGGAACGGGAACATTAGGTGGTAGGGAATATGTGCTGGTGCGGTGATCCCACACATAAATGTGGGGAAAATGTTTGTTTTTTATTTATTTTTTAGCTAAGTTTGAGGTTTGCTGAGGATTCTGGGTAAGAAAACAATGACGGATCCATGCAAGTCACACCTCCCTGGACTCCCTCGGGTGTCTAGTTTTCAGAAATGTCTGGGTTTGGTAGGTTTCCCTAGATAGCTGCTGAGCCCAGGACCAAAAACTCAGGTCCCCATACGCCCCCTGCAAAAACAGGTAGTTTGATCATTTTAATGTGTCCATGTTGTGTTTTGGGGCATTTCCGTAAGGACTACGCAGCAAAAAAATACACTGTAACCACGAAAGTAACAGTTGCTCCCTCGAAGATAACCGTTTCAAATGCACGGAAAAAAGGGAACTGACGTCGGCACGTCGTCGAGGACCTCTTATTGCCTGTATGACGTCAGACGGCGTCGCGTGGGCTAGAGTGACGTCCTCGTCGACGTGCAGAGACTAGGAAGAAGATTTCCGTCGAATGCTGGCGCTATGGGAGTATTCATTAGGTGAGGAATCCACAGGTAGTTGTATCCATCAGAATTTGGGGTTCGCAAAGGATTCTGGGTAACAGAACCTGGTGAGAGCCCCACAAGTCACCCCATCCTGGATTCCCCTAGGTATCTAGTTATCAGAAATGTCAGGCTTGGTAGGTTTCCCGAGGTGCCGGCTGAGCTAGAGGCAAAAATCCACAGCTAGGCACTTTCCAAAAAACACGTCAGATTTCAATGTAAAAATGTGATGCGTCAATGTTGCGTTTCCTGTTTCCTGTCACGGGCATTAGGCCTACCCACGCAAGTGAGGTACCACTTTTATCGGGAGACTTGGGGGAACACAGAATAGCAAAACAAGTGTCATTGCCCCTGGTCTTTCACTAAATTTTTTCCTTCCAAATGTAAAAGTGTATTAAAAAAAAAACTTTTTTTTTTTTTTTTTAAATAAAATAAAGAAATTGTCCCTGTATTTTGGCTAATTTCATGATGTCCTCCAGGGGAACTCACAAACTCTGGATACCGATGTTGGAAAAAAAAGGACGCAAATTTGGCGTGGGTAGCTTATATGGACACAAAGTTATGAAGGCCTAAGCGCGAACTGCCCCAAATAGCCAAAAAAAAACGCCTGGCACCTGAAGGGGAAAAGGCCTGGCAGCAAAGGGGTTAAAATCTTGACAAGCCACAAACCCACTTGAAATAATGCCGCATCGAAATATCATTTAAAGCTGCACAATGGTTTAGCAAAACAATTTTTGGTGTACATTTTATTCTGAAAACAATCATTTATGTTGCTTCTGGTGTCCAGGAGGGCTCAAACACTGATGGCCCCACTACGAATCACACTACAGTGGGCAGAGGGACAAGCGCCCGACCTTTGCCACAAGTTGCACTCATGACTTTTGAGACCGTAATTTGAGATCCGCAAAGAAGGTGACATCTTGGGTGATGACTAGGCAGTGTATAAAACCCTGCTGGACGCATCTCCTCCTTCATAATCTCTGGTGGACCAAGTGAAAGCTACATGATTGAAACCATAGAGCACTCAACAGTCTTAAACTTATGTTTCTAGAAGCGGATTAGACAAACAATAGCAATAACAAAATTGCATGGTATCTGCACTTTTGCACCAACACAGCTACAACCCCTTCATGCACTCATGGTCTCAAAAGTGGTCAACAATTGCTTGTCTTCTGACATTTTGCTATCTTCATTTGTGGTAATGGTGTTTTTAGAAATTGGTCTTGGAGTCGAATGGAGGGTGTTTTTTTTTTTTTTTTAAATACTGATTAGGTCTTTGATTAGTTGTTTTTGTTATGGTTTTGTGATAAAAACTCTGAGACCAGGAGACGACACGAGGTAGGCACTGGAACAAGAGAGGCATATGACTATCCACCAATGTTCAGGGCACTATGACAGAGACCCTGGTACTACAGCTAAGGTTCCATCATTACACAACAGCCCTGAAGGCATATACAATCTCAAGCTGGAATGGAAGGGGAATGGTAGCCCAATAAAGAGGTATAAAATCCAGTCTTACTTTGCAATGTACAGGTATTGCCTACGTACAGAAAACTCATTAGTCTAAACAGGAGGGTACTAAGGTACATTGTCAAAGCCAATAGGTGTCACCTATGCAAGAGCTATTCGCTTTTCCAACGTGTTTCAGCCATATTGTACATCAGTTGTTCAGCATGGCTAAAAAGCAGTGTCACAGATGAGTGGCAAAGAGAGTGGAACAGCTAACAGTGTGGTACAGTGTTGTATTGTGGAGTGGCAAAAAGTGTCGTATATTGGAGTGGCAAAGAGGGGCGTGGCATAGAGTGGGGTAGAGAGGAGTTGAGTAGAGTGTATTGGCTTAGAGTGTTGCAGAGTGTAGTGCCGTAGTGTGTGTAGGAGGCTGGCTCAGTATGTTAGTGTACACCTACAGGTGAGGCACCCTGTACTGAGTCCAGGCAACCCTTAGTGATAGTGTAAGTATTTCTAGAAAACTAGAGCTCCCAAAGGATAGTTGTGGAGAGCATCTAAGGCTTATGCAGAAGGGTGTCAAGCAGTTGCAAATACCAAACAGGTCAGTCAGTGATGTATACACAAGAAAGAACCATACCAGTGTTAGAAAAATTGTAAAGGTTTATTATAACAGTCCACTAACCTAACTTTGGTATATCCCCTAACCAGAGATATGTACACACAAAAATATACCCAAACTACCACCCAAGGACCTTCAGGAATGAGGAAGCACTAGAACACCAAAAATAAATAGATGGGATTCCCCAGGTGTCCGTGTGCAGGGATGATACCCCGGCTAGGTGTCTATAGAATAACATGGGGAAGTCACTGTTGCAGTTTTCGAGTTCTAGGACCCTTTCCAGAGGACCCTGAAGAAACCCATTGAGACAAGGGAGGTTCAAGAGTGCCCCCACCCGTGGATACCCAGGGAGCCCAGGTGCATAGAGATGAAGCTGTCAGAACCTCCCGTTGAAGTCAATCGGGACCTTGGTTGTCCAGCTTCTGTCACAACCATGTCAGTAGAACACAGGTGTGGATTCCAGAAGAAGAGGGGACAAAGTCCAGACCACCCGGATGTGCCCAGGCGGTGCAGGATGGCAATGCCCACTCTTCTTGGAAGTGCTTTCCAGCTGGTGCAGCTGTAGAGTCCAGGTGATGCATGAAGATCCCAGAAGTCGTCCATGATCTGTCCCACGCCGGTCGTCGGATTGCAGACATGTCAGAGTTCAGCAGTGCCACCAACATGCCTTGACAAATGCACTAAAGTGTTGCACTGAGTGTTGCAGGTTTTGGGGACAAGCAAGGTCCAGACAACTCAACCTTTGCAGGTAAGTCGGGCCAGCCCTCAGCAAGCAGGAGAGCCAGCAGTAATCTTTGGGGCCCCCAGGAGGACCCTCTGGCAGAAGGCAAAGGGTGTCGACAGGAGGCCTCATCAGTACAGCAAAGAGGGGTGCCAATGTCACAGGAGATGCAGGGAGAACATCATTCTTGGAGCTGTGGAGTCCTGGAGGCTGGGGCTTCTTGGAAGTAGGCGGTCTTTGGACTGAAGAGCCAACAGGCTTTGGCAACGACAGACAAGGTGCCTAAGGGGTTCCAGCCAAGCAGCTCCAGTGAGGGACTACAGACTTCTCAGATGCAAAGAAGACAGGTCGGACCTCTGGAAAGCCACAGAACCACCACCTGGGTTTTAGAACCAGGAAGAATCCGGGGAACAGCAAGATCCACAAACCAACACTGAGGTGCCTGCAGAGGAGTGACTCCTTCATTCCCAGGGAGATTCCTTCTTGCTTTCCTAAGTGCAGGCAGAGTCCTTGCGACTCTGGAGGATGCACGGCTGCAGAATTCTTGCAGGACTTAAAAAACAAAGTTGCAGTAAGAGCCCTCCTACTGGTAATAGTCTTGCTCTCAGTTCCCAGCAAAGACCAGCAGCAGTTCCGGTGTCCAGGTCGCAGAAGTGCCTTGCAGAGAGTCTTCAGACGGTTCAAGAGACAAATCCACAGACGAATCCAGGGTCCCACTTCAGGGGAGCCCTTAAGTAACCCAGGAAGGGGACTGGACACTTTCTTCTGTTACCCCACCTATCAGGAGTGTCAGGGACGTCACCTAGCTGGACTAACCAGTCATGCGCCACCAGGGGCCTCTTCTCATACTATTTTCAAGATGGCAGAATCAGTGGCCACCTGGTAGAGCTCTGAGCACCTTCCTAGGGTAGGAGGTGGACAGGGGGGTATTCACTCTCCTGTCCTTTGTGTGGTTTGCGCTAGAGCGGGAGCCAGGGGCTCTTGCACTGAAGTAAACCAGTTTATGCAAGTAGGATATCAAATGTCCCTTTCAAAGCAAGCCTGGTGGAGCTCAGAGGCACCCCCACAACCGCAGCTTAGAGACACCCATGTCTAAAGAAGAGGTTTTCACACTTCTCCTCTGCAGGAAATCATTTGTTCGGGCTTACCCTGCCAGAGTTAGGCTCAGAAGAATAGTGTTGGGTCGGCAGCAGCACAAGCTGGCATGTAGACTCTGCAAAGCTGTGCAGGCAGACATGGGGGTCACCTAGAGTACATGATATCAAGCAACTAACACCAGAATTGGTGTAGTTGCATGATTCTAACATGTTTGGTACCAAACATGACTAGCTTTGGTGAAGCCACTATGTAGTTAGACAAACTATGCTCACCAGTGTCAATTACATACCTTAAAATGGCTCATCCCACACTTACAAAACCCAGCAAATGGAGTCTGGAGTTTGTGGAAGCATATCTGCTCATACAGGGGTGCCCTCACATTTAGCACAATGTACCCTGCCCTTGGGCTGGAGGGCCTACCTTAGGGGTGACTTAAAGGGTCAGAGTGTAGCGACCATGATAAAAGAGAACCCTTATATCTTGAGTGAAAAGTGCATGCACCCTTTCACACAGGCTGAAATGGCGGGCCTGCAGTCACAGTTTGCATGGGCTCCCACGGGTGGCATAATACATGCTGCTGCTCATGAGGGACCCCTTGTGTACCAATGCCCCGGGACCTATGTGCCATATACTATGGAATTACATGGGTACAGCAGTATGCCAATTGTGGGGTGCGAAATACACTTGCCAACTAAATTTAGGGGCGAGAACACAGACACTGGGGTCCTGGTTAGCAGGATCCCAGTGTACGACAGAAAAAAAGGAGGGGTAGCTGTGTCAGAAAGGTGCTACTTCATCGCTGTATCATGCAGAGAATACAGTGGCATAGAGTGTTGCATAGCTGAGTACAGTACGTACAGTACGTAGACGTAGAGTGCAGTGTTGCAAAGTAGAGTGGGGTAGAGGAGAGTGGCACAGTGGAGAATGGCGCAGAGTGGTTTAGAATATAGTGCCGAAGAGTACAGTACTGCAGTGTGTACTGGCATGGAGTGGAGTGACGCAGACTAGAGTGGGGTAGACTGCAGAGTAGAGTGTGCAGAGTAGTGCATAGTAGAGTGGCAGAGTTCAGTGACAGAGTGCAGTGTTTCAGAGTAAAGTGTTTCAGAGTAAAGTGTTGCAGAGTGCACAGGTATATAGTGCAGTAGTGTAGAGTGCACAGGAGTAGAGCGGTGCAGAGCAGAGTGAAAGTGCATTGGGTGGCACAGAGTGGACCAGTGTAGAGTGTTGCAGTGGTGTAGAATGCAGCTGCACAGGATTCAGAGGCACACAATGCAGTGGCGTAGAGTGCAGTTATGTAGATTAGAGTGACATATAGTTAAGTGCAATGGTGTACAGTGCAGTAGTGCAGAGTAGACTTGCACAGAGTTCAGTGGCAGAGTGTATGTACTGCAGAGCAGAGTGTCATTGTGCAGTGGCATAGAGAGCATTGCCATAGAGCGCAGTAGCATCGAGTAGAGTAGCACAGAGAACAGCGGCTTAGACTACAGTGGTTCAAAGTAGAATGCATTAGTGTAGAGTGCATTGGTATAGAGTGCAGCTGCAGTGTGCAGTAGCAGTTTTCAGTGGCTCAGAGTTGAGTAGAGTGGTGTAGAATCCAGTGGCATAGAACATATTATTTCAGAGTATAGAGAAGTTGTGTAGAGCGGAGTGGTGCAGGGTAGAGTGCAGTGGTGTAGAGGGGCATAGAGTGTAATGACGTAAAGTGGTATATAGTGCACTGGAATTGAATGCGTTGGTGCAGAATAGATTAGAGTGGCATAAAGTGGACTGGTGTAGAATGCAGGGGTGTAAAGTGGAGGGGTACAGAGTAGAATGCTTTGGCATAGAATGTACTGGCATAGAGTCTAGTGGTGCTGAGTGCAGTGTTGCAAAGTGGTGTAGAGAGGAGTAGGGTAGAGTGGAGAGGCATACAGTGGAATGGAGTAGAGTGTAGTTGTGCAGAGTAGAGTGGAGTGGCCTAGACTGGAGTGGTGTCGAGTGCAGTGGCGAAGAGTGCAGTTGTATGGAGTAGAGTGGCATAGAGTACACTGGCATAGAGAAGAGTGGTATAGAGTATAGAGGCATAGAGTGCAGTCAAGTAGTGTGGAGTGGTGCAGAGTGGAGAACACAAGGTGCACTAGTGCACTGCTATTACGGACAACAGATTTTTAATTTAAATGCCAATTACATTTGCCTAATAAAAGCTATACAGTGCACACAATGTGTGGAAATTGTATCACCTAGTGCATTGATTTGTTTTGATCATATTAAAGTATTTGTTTCTAGCACACTTCAGATTTAACAAAAATGTGCTTCATTTGTGCTTTCCCAATTCTAAGATTTTCTGAAATACTTGCTAAGTTCATGTAAGTGTTGTTGTGTGCTAGGAATAAAACCCTTCCCTACCCCCAGTATCCATCAAGATTGGTGCATAAATCCTCTCACTTTGAAGTCGGAAAAGTAAACACCAAGCTCCCTCAGAAAACAGAGCCAGACAGGGCAGGACATTTGACCGTTCTCTTTGAATGCACAGGAAATGTGACAAGATAAGAACAAGATTTACAGGTCTGTTTACAGAAAGGAACACTAGTGGAAGAATACAAGGAGAGGTAGCGTGAAAAAAGCTTTACTCCTTAGGAGACACGAACTGAAGCTGGACAGCCTAAAAAAAATAAACCAGTAAATAGAAAGCCAGAAAATGTGAGTTACAAACCATGTAGCCAATGGTAAGCAACAGGCTGAAGACACAACCAGGAAAGCTTTCTGAACGTCCCCAAGATGTCTTGAGCAAACCCGGTCGGATAGGTTTCAGTCTAAAAATGGAGGAGCAACTTTAATATTGTGTAGGAAGCTGGGTTCTGGTTGCAGTATACCCCCACCCCCTCCACACTTTTTGACTGGTTTGGATGCAACTTTGACTGAAGTGCACTGGGTTCCTGCTAACCAGGTCCCCACTACCAGTGTTCCTTCCCCAAATCAAGACAACTGATCACTTTACCGGGCCCCTTTAACACCTCTGTAAGTCCTTAGTAAATGGCACATCTGATACATAGGGCACAGGTACTAAAGAAGGTCCCCAAGAGCTGCAGCATAAATTGTGCCACTCAGAGACCTAAAAGCAAAAAGAACAGATGATGGACAGAATGCTGAACAATGCAAACATTCACGCAGTCATAACAGGGCTCAAAAAATCTACTCGACCACTCACGATGGCAAGTCTTATTTGATCAGGTCGAGCTATTTTTAGGACTTACTCTTAGAACTTACTCACACTTTCTGGCGAGTTGACAAAGAACAGGTGTTCTGTTCAGTTGAAAAGTAGAGGGGCAATAAAAGATGCCTTTAAATCTTGTTCTTATGTCACATTTGCTCTGTGTTCACCTACAGATGTCATAAGTCAGTTTGTCTTAAAATTTATTTTCCTTATGACTTAATAGTTCCAGGACTCTGTAAGGTGCACTCTGTGACCTGCTGCTTTGAGTGTAAAATAAAAGGAAATAGGGTTTCAGGTTTTTCCTAATACAAAACATTTAATCGACTGTCAACTGTGCAAACATTTCAAAACGTATTTCACTAGTTGTCAAAGCCCATTTTTTATATTTATATTTAATGAAAAAAATATTTAAATATGATGAAAAGACATCAGAATACTTGTTGATGGCAAGGATGTGTTTTCTGAAACCCAATTTTCACAGGATTGTTAATATACCATATAAATTTATCAGTAAAGTTGCAAGTTAGCAGAAATGTTTTTGGACATTTCTTGGAAATTTACTGTGTGTAGATGACAATATGCTACCACATGATAGTTTAGTAATATAGCTTTCAAAAGTGAGTGTTTAAACAAACTGAGAAACACCCCTGCCCTGATGGCAATGCTGTTAGTAAACTACAAGAAGTCATGGGGCATGTGTCCCCTATATGTGGGCTAGATCCGTGTGATAAATGCAGCAAACCTTAGTCTATTTAATCAATCAAAAGAGTTGTTTTTGTACTACAGAAATGCTGAGCTCATATTTGAAGGTGCAGTCATATGTGAGAATGAAGAAAAAAACGACTCTGTAAACTATTTGCTAGGATCACACAATTTGAGACCTGTTTACAGGTCAAGTACATTACAGTTAAGGCAAGTAGATTATTTAAGTTACTCGACCTGCAGGTCTAGTAAAATGTTTATGATTTTTGAGGCCTGTACAAAGATCCCGATTTAATCCATTGTTTTTTTGCCCACCCCAGTTTGTACCCAGCCATATGCAAATCAGTCTTGACCCTGTTCATCATGGAACAGTCCAGCCCGAATTGCCAATCCAGGTCCTCCCTCAACTGGAACAAGCATCCTGCGACCGGTTTCAGGGTATCACCCCTCATCAGCCAGGCTAGCTTGAATCCAGCGGTGCGGTGAGCATGGGACCCATGTTCAGGCATACACTTCCTACTTAGTGCAACAAAAGCAAAAAGAACAAATGAAGGACGGAATGCTGAACAATGCAAACATTCAACCCCAGTCACAAAGAACTGGACTTAATCCATTGTTTTTTTACCCACCACCAGTGGGGGTGAATGTTTGCACTGTTCAGCATTCCGTCCAGTGAAAACATGACATGGCACAAAGTCTGTGTGTCATGGTCCCTAAAGCACTGCATCCACTAATTGTAAGTCATCCCTCCAGCAAGTCTCACAGCCATAAAACAGGGTGCATTATTATAATATATGTGTGAGCATATCTGCAAGAGGTGTTATGCCCCTGCTATGTCTTTGTCGATTCTCAGACATAAGTGTGGAGTGAAGCCATCTTAAATACATGTGCAGACACTGATCAACTGAGGTTCCCCAGCTACTTGATTGCTTCACTGAAACTAGGGATGTTTGGTATCAAAGAAGCCCACCGCCTTTCCCAGGGGAGTATGCCAACACCGGTACCACAGGGCCCATCTGGCACCTGGACAAGAGGAACAATTAACTATGCAGGAGGTGTGTTGCATTTCCAGGCTGGACACACCCCTAAGGTGACCAGCCTGAAAAGGACACAGCCTCAGGAATTTCAGCATCTTGTGTGTGTTGGAATTTAGGAACTCTGGACAGAGTGATGCCCACCCACTCCCCATAGGAAGTGGTCATCTAGGGATTGTAGTGACCCCTAGGGTAAGTAACCAATTAGTTAGTACCTTTCACTCCCCTTAATGCCCCCTAAATTGAGTATTTAGTGGGCCCGCCTAATACCAGGACTTCAGAGCTTCACTGGACTCAAAGGAAAACACGGACAAGAAGCCTGCTGAACCCGAGAACCACAACAGACTTGGTGCCAACCTTGCTAGCCTACCTGCTGCACCCAGCCCTTGAGGAGCGACTGACCTGGCCTGCCGCTGCAGCCTCCAAGAAACCGAGTGAGCTGTCAGTGCTTCGCAAATCGCCAAGAAGAACTCCCTTGGAGCAGAGGAGCTTCTTCCCCGCATCTGCAGGCACCCAAGAAAAGAACTGCGATGACCGGGACCACCAAAAACCCAATGCTGACAGTGTAACTGCACCAGAGCTGCCTAGCCCGAGCTGAAGTGGGCGAGCGGTGCCAGCATGGTTCCCAGGCCCTCCAGAGACAAAGCCCATCCTGAGCTTGCCAGATGGTGTATGCAGCCTAAATATGAAGACCCTCCTTCACCATGACTATTTAACAGGCTAACTTCTTATTTTCTGGAATATAATCATTTGTTACATAATTCACAATCTGGCTTCAGGTCAGGATTTAGTATAGAATCCGCCTTGCTTGAGGTTAAGGTTAAAGAATTCATTAAGGACAACCTTGATCAGAATTTCTCAGTGATGGTGGTGTTATCTGATCTATCTATCTATCTATCTAGCTTTTGACACAGTATCTCATGCTATTCTTTTAGGCAGGCTCAGTAAAATCGGAATCCAATGTCATGCCTTGGCATGGTTTAAATCTTTTCTGGAAGACAGGACGCAGTCTGTTTTTCTATCTCTATTAACCTTTCCTTCCAAACCTCTCAAGTGTGGAGTTCCCCAGGGCTCCAATCTAAGGCCTGCTCTCTTCAATGTCTGTCTGGAGTCCTTAGCGAGCCTGGTTTAATCTTGGGGTCTGTGAGTGATCTCTTATGCGGATTCTACTTGGCTCCATCTGTCCTTTCAGGAGAATTCAATGAAAGCTTTCAGTTTTTTAAAACTATGTCTTAAATATGTTGCAAAGTGGATGAGCAATATTTGTGTTAAGCTCAACTTCGATAAAACGGAGATTTTCTTTTTAACTAAATGTTGTCCTGATTCATGCAACTGGTGGCCTTCGCAATTGGGGACCTCTCCTTCTCCCGTCGTGACTGTAAGAATCTTGGATATCAAATTTGATTTGGACATCTCCTTTGAAGGCTACGTCAAAGCTATACCTGCATAATGCTTTGCAATACTCAAATCTTTAAGGAGGGTGTTGCATCTGATACCAGAGGAAACTCGTTAGATCATTCATTCATTCTCTGGTTTCCTTGCAAGTGGACTATGCAACAGCCTATATGTGGGCCTGCCAGGGCATCTGAACCAGTGCCTTCAGATTATTCAAAATGTTGCAGCACATTCAATCTTGAAAACTCCTGCACGCCTGTCAGGGTCATCATATCTACGACAACTTCAATGGCTGCCTGTTATTAAATGGATTCAATGTAAGGCCCTTTCCTTTGCCTACAAAGCTTTCAAATACGAAGGTCCCCTCTATCTAAGGAAGAGACTTAAGGCCTAATCACAGACTAAATCCTTGATATCTAATAGGTTAAAGCTACTTTAAACTCCAGTTTTGCAAAATTACGCGAAGTGGGAGATCCTTTGTATATCTCACGTCTAAGCTTTGGAATAGTCTCCTGCTAGGTCTCCATAAAGCATCTTTCAACGCTATTTTTAGGAAAAAACCTGAAGAGTTTCTTTTTGATTCCAACCTGTAATCATCTCATGATGTCCTTCACTGTCTGTATGCCGCTAGGGACGGGGCGCTTCTTCAAATACAGTTGCGCGTTGTACAAATAATCTTTTATTTAGTACTGTCTTAAAGCCAACAATAATAATACCCTTACATATTTGACAAGGGACTACCACACAAAGATTCTGGTGATCACAAGAATGAAGAAGAGGAGCAGGAAGAATAAAAAAGTATTCGCAATGCAATAGGGCTTGCATTTTCTTGACTTAGAGCTATTGGCATTGTAAATTCATAAATGGATTTTTCTTGTTGCATACATTGGTCAACCCTGCCTCAATTTCATCTTTTATTGCCATATAATTTTTAGGACTTCCATTTACCTTCTTCATCTATCTTAAAACATATAAAATTATCATATAAACCTTTATCAGAAATAAACTTCTCTGACATTAGAGTGTAATGCTCAAAACACCATAACAAAAATATAATTTGGGACGGATTGGAGGGTAAAAGGATATAGAGTTGGGACTAAAGATGGAGAGGACAAGTGGCATAATAACAGTGTCATGGGCCCTGGAGTAAGAAAGGAAAGTAGTTAACTGGAATTTTTGTAGGAAAACAAAGCAATAATTAGAGTTGAGTGAGGCCCGTAGGTCTCTGGGCCCGATGCCCCCCGACCTGTTGTTCCATTGATAACTAGGCCTCAGGAGAGAAAGCGGATGGAGCAGAAAAGAGAAGCAAAAGGAATACAACAGACAAAAGAAGAAAAAGAAGGGGTTGCAAAGAAATGAAAGAAAAGAAAGAAAGAACAAGAAAATAAAAGCACAACTAAGAGAAGAAATAGAGCAAACCTGTGAGACAAAAGAAAAAAGGGGAGGAAGCAAGCAAAAGAAAGATAAAGAGGAAAAATTAATGAAAGAAGTATGAAAAGAAAGAGAAAAATGAACATTAGAGAAAAAAAAGAAAAAAAAAAAAGATGGTGAGAGAAACAAGCAGCGAAAGAACATGTATGTACTGACATTTCCAGCAGACACAGAAAGGGAAAACCACTTTGACACTTCGGGTCCAGACAGGTAACTTGTAGCTTCCACATACAGACGGGGAAAAGGGATGTATAGTAAAATGTGAATTGACAAACCGAGATAAGAAAAAACACCAGAGAGAGGAAGTTAGAAAGATCTAAAAAAAAAAATTTTTACAAATTTAAAAAAATTGTAAGGGCTCATACCGAGTCAAAGGCAAGAGAAAATACAAAAGACAAAGAAAGAATGAAGGGGAGAGATAAAAATAGTGAAGGAATGGATAAAGAAAAAAGAAAGGAATGAAACAAGGAAAGAAATAACCAAGTTTTTGCGAGTTTGAAAGAGGTGGTAGGAAGAGGGAGATAAAAAGAGGGAGAGGAGTAAAAATAAACAGTTCAAATGAAAAGCAAAACTGTTAACTTGGATTTTAAGAGCTGGAAAGAGAAAAGTGGGGGAGAAAAAAACCATTAATAGTAAACAGAGTAAAGGAAAGAACGGAATGAAATAGGTGAAACAGACCCTCCCAAATAAAGATGGCAACTAAAAATATTATTGGCTCCCCCACATCCTCAAACAGAAGTCAGAGTGCGAAACTGCAGGGGGCACTGCAGAACAGCACAGAACAGATTTGTATGTGAACCCCAATACAGCAATATAGGGGTGTTTCAGATCAGGATTGGGGGTATAGACAGAGTTGTGTCCCGGACCAGAGCTGGATCAACAGAAAGGCAGCAGGTGAGAAACGAAGCGCTGTGTAATTCCTGGTATTGGAATGATGGGGCGCTGCAGGTTAGGTTTGAGGTGCACTGACACGAGTTGCATGTGGGCATGTTGTATTGGAATAGTAACTGGCAGACAAGGTCATAAGTGCGATATGTTGATTGAGCTATGTGTGGAACCTAGTAGTGGCGTGCCAGTGTTGTCGAGTGCTAGCCTGGAGGTGCCCTGGTGAAGTTGCGATTGGGGCCCTGCATGGGAATGGCATTGCCTCTAAACCACAGAAGCGGGGAGTCCTGAAGGGCGTGTGTGTGTGAGCCTTAGTGCTGAGAAGAAATGTGCACTGAATGTTAGAACTGATCGATTCTGGCAGAGGTGTGGTAGTTCCCATCAACAGTGACGTTGGATGTTAGACTTGAGGTGCACTGGCTGAGGTGCGTTTTGCTCTTTGGGTCCAGTATTAGCTTAGCAGTGGGACTGAATATTAGAATTGAACTGCTGTAATGGAAATGTATGTGAGCGGGGTCCCAGTATAGGACAGGAACTGATCTCGCCGGGGTAGAACTGAGGTGCACTGATAGAGCTGTGCCCGAGGTCCCAGTACTAGAGCAGCAGAGTGTACTGAGTGAAAGAACTGAGATGCTCTGCCCGACAGCGTGTTGTTCCTGGCCCTGGCACGGCTGAGGGCTTGGAGTGTGTGAACTGAGGTGCACTGATGGAGCTGTACCCCAAGATCCCAGTACTGGAGCAGAAGACTGTACTGACTGTAGGAAAGTACCATCTTGCCTGGCATGTTACCCCCAAATTTCATTGTATATATGTTGTTTTAGTTGTATGTGTCACTGGGACCCTGCCAACCAGGGCCCTAGTGCTCATAAATGTGCCCTGTATGTGTTACCTGTGTGATGACTAACTGTCTCACTGAGGCTCTGCTAACCAGAAACTCAGTGGTTATGCTCTCTCATTTCTTTCTAAATTGTCACTAACAGGCTAGTGACCAATTTCACCAATTTACATTGGCATACTGGAACACCCTTATAATTCCCTAGTATATGGTACTGAGGTACCCAGGGTATTGGGGTTCCAGGAGATCCCTATGGGCTGCAGCATTTCTTTTGCCACCCATAGGGAGCTCTGACAATTCTTACACAGGCCTGCCATTGCAGCCTGAGTGAAATAACGTCCACGTTATTTCACAGCCATTTACCACTGCACTTAAGTAACTTATAAGTCACCTATATGTCTAACCTTTACCTGGTAAAGGTTGGGTTCTAAGTTACTTAGTGTGTGAGCACCCTGGCACTAGCCAAGGTGCCCCCACATTGTTCAGGGCAAATTCCCCGGACTTTGGGAGTGCGGGGACACCATTACATGCGTGCACTATACATATGTCACTACATATGTATAGCGTCACAATGGTAACTCCGAACATGGCCATGTAACATGTCTAAGATCATGGAATTGTCACCCCCCAATGCCATCCTGGCATTGGGGAGACCATTCCATGATCCCCAGAGTCTCTAGCACAGACCCGGGTACTGCCAAACTACCTTTCACTGCAGCTGCTGCTGCTGCCAACCCCTCAGACAGGTTTCTGCCCTCCTGGGGTCCAGCCAGACCTGGCCCAGGAAGGCAGAACAAAGGACTTCCTCAGAGAGAGGGTGTTACACCCTCTCCCTTTGGAAAAAGGTGTCAGGGCTGGGGAGGAGTAGCCTCCACAGCCTCTGGAAATGCTTTCATGGGCACAGATGGTGCCCATTTCTGCATAAGCCAGTCTACACCAGTTCAGGGATCCCCCAGCCCTGCTGTGGCGCGAAACTGGACAAAGGAAAGGGGAGTGACCACTCCCCTGACCTGCACCTCCCCTGGGAGGTGCCCAGAGCTCCTCCAGTGTGCTCCAGACCTCTGCCATCTTGGAAACAGAGGTGCTGCTGTCACACTGGACTGCTCTGAGTGGCCAGTGCCAGCAGGTGACGTCAGAGACTCCTTCTGATAGGCTCTTACCTGTGTTGCTAGCCTATCCTCCTTCCTAGGTTGCCGAACCTCCTTTTCTGGCTATTTAGGGTCTCTCCTTTGGGGAATTCTTTAGATAACGAATGCAAGAGCTCATCAGAGTTCCTCTGCATCTCTCTCTTCACCTTCTGCCAAGGAATCGACCGCTGACTGCTCTGGACGCCTGCAAAACTGCAACAAAGTAGCAAAGACGACTACTGCAACCTTGTATCGCTGATCCGGCCGCCTTCTCGACTGTTTTCCTGGTGGTGCATGCTGTGGGGGTAGTCTGCCTCCTCTCTACACTAGAAGCTCCGAAGAAATCTCCCGTGGGTCGATGGAATCTTCCCCCTGCAACCGCAGGCACCAAAAGACTGCATCACCGGTCCTCTGGGTCTCCTCTCAGCACGACGAGCGAGGTCCCTGGAACTCAGCAACTCTGTCCAAGTGACTCCCACAGTCCAGTGACTCTTCAGTCCAAGTTTGGTGGAGGTAAGTCCTTGCCTCCCCACGCTAGACTGCATTGCTGGGTACCGCGTGATTTGCAGCTGCTCCGGCTCCTGTGCACTCTTGCAGGATTTCCTTCGTGCACAGCCAAGCCTGGGTCCCCGACACTCTAACCTGCAGTGCACGACCTCCTGAGTTGTCCTCCGGCGTCGTGGGACCTTCTTTTGTGACTTCGGGTGAGCTCCGGTTCACTCCTCTTCGTAGTGCCTGTTCCGGCACTTCTGCGGGTGCTGCTTGCTTCTGAGTGGGCTCTTTGTCTTGCTGGACGCCCCCTCTGTCTCCTCACGCAAGTGGCGACATCCTGGTCCCTCCTGGGCCACAGCAGCATCCAAAAACCCTAAACGCGACCCTTGCAGCTAGCAAGGCTTGTTTGCGGTCTTTCTGCACAGGAACACCTCTGCAAGCTTCTTCACGACGTGGGATTTCCATTCTCCAAAGGAGAGGTTCCTAGTCCCCTTCGTTCTTGCAGAATCCACAGCTTCTACCATCCGGTGGCAGCTTCTTTGCACCCACAGCTGGCATTTCCTGGGCATCTGCCCACTCCAGACTTGAGTGACTCTTGGACTTGGTCCCCTTGTGCCACAGGTACTCTCGTCTGGAAATCCATCGTTGTTGCATTGCTGGTGTTGGTCTTCCTTGCAGAATTCCCCTATCACGACTTCTGTGCTCTCTGGGGAACTTAGGTGCACTTTACACCTACTTTTCAGGGTCTTGGGGTGGGCTATTTTTCTAACCCTCACTGTTTTCTTACAGTCCCAGCGACCCTCTACAAGCTCACATAGGTTTGGGGTCCATTTGTGGTTCGCATTCCACTTCTAGAGTATATGGTTTGTGTTGCCTCTATACCTATGTGCTCTCATTGCAATCTATTGTGACTGTACATTGCTTGCATTGCGTTCTATTGCTATTACTGCATATTTCTGGTATTGTGTACATATATCTTGTGTATATTTGCTATCCTCATACTGAGGGTACTCACTGAGATACTTTTGGCATATTGTCATAAAAATAAAGTACCTTTATTTTTAGTATATCTGTGTATTGTGTTTTCTTATGATATTGTGCATGATACCAGTGGTATAGTAGCAGCTTTACAAGTCTCCTAGTTCAGCCTAAGCTGCTCTGCTAAGCTACCTTTTCTAACAGCCTAAGCTGCTAGACACCTCTTCTACACTAATGAGGGATAAGTGGACCTGGTGCAGAGTGTAAGTACCCCTTGGTACCACTACAAACCAGGCCAGCCTCCTACACTGACGGCAAGAACTGAGGTGCTTTGGCAGTCAGCGTGTGTGGGGTTCTGGCACTGGCACAGCTGAGGGCTTCGAGTGTGTGAAATGAAGTGCACAGATGAAGCTGCAAGTGGGATCCCAGCACAGAGCAAAGTCTCTATGGATTGCAGAGCTCTGGTAGAGTTGGTAAAGAAAATCCAAGCCAAGGAAGGGCGTGAGCCAGGCAGCTGAGAGAGGATGCAAAGAGCCCACAAGGATCAAATGTGACCAAGATAACAGCCTGATTTATAGCCTTGTTTACAGTTAAGTTCAGCGACATAGCAAACACAACAAGTGATGGACGGAATGCTGAACATTGTCAAACATTCACCCCCAGTACAGTGATCTGGGCCTAAATCCATCGTTTTTTTGCTGCCCATGCCATTCCAGTTTGGACCCAGCCATATGCAAATCAGTCTTGACCATGGGGAACAGTCCAGCAAGAATGAACTGCAAATGAAAAGGGAAGATTCCCTGGATAGGAACAGGAAACAAAGTAAAAACAAAATTCCCTACAGACTAGATAAACAGGACAAAGCGTAATTATACAGTAGTTGGTCCCTGCTCCCACACAGAACAAGGGGGGGCAATGAGGCATGGATGACCACTAGCAAGCAAGGATTTTTAAATTAAACTGAAACTAGCAAATGAAATAGCTTGGAGCCCACAGAAGAAGTATACAAGACGTTATACGCTTACGCTTGACCTAGACACTCTTCTAGACTGAGATGGTAGAGCACCAAGAATCCGGAGCAACATTCACATCAGAACAGATGGCTATCCTGAAATTCAAGAACATAATAAAGACTCAACTTTTCGTGGACAATTACGTTCCTCACTCACAGAAGTTACTTGTATGCTGCCTACCTTGTAAACAATTATAATGTAACTTTGGCTCCTGCTTCATTCAGGGTTTCATTGCTTCCAAGCTAGGTTGGAGCTGTTCATGTACCATGCATACAAAAGTGTTCGCACTAGATTAAGTGAAGCAGAGACAGAATTCAGCTCCTTCTCCTATCACTTTGCAGTTCTCATAATGCCATGAATAACTACAAAATACATATCCAATAGGTAAAATATCCACTTTCTATAAGGAACAAATTGACAACCCCACAAAATGGCACAGTCACACAATTAACATGCTTAACATACCCCTGCCAAAATAAAACTTATAATCCAAAGAAATACTTCAAGTTTGTTAACCTTTTTGTTGATTAAACCTGCTAAATCAAAAGCTTACATCACCCATCAATTTACACAAAGAAAGGTGAAAAAGTAGTCAGGCTTCATACCGGTCACCAATGAATCTCAAGCAAAGACCATGAAAACCCTTAGGGCATTCAGCTACATGTTAAACGCTATCCTAGTAGATCCAGCTAAACCACTTGCTAACTATCTATTCCCCTCCAGGGTATTCATGATGACGCCTCTGCAGCCTCAGACACATGGAATGACACATTTTAAAACGGGCCAAATCAAACCCCTATAAATACATTTTAAAAATGTAAACTGTAGAACCTTATCAACTACATCTTACTCACCATGTTTCTGCACTTAGCCAGAATATTCAGTCAACACACCCTGCTTGGAATCCATCAAAATGGTGTCCACCCAGGGTGCATAGCAAAAACCAGCACCATTCAGACAGTGGATGATGCACGGCGGGCACTGGACTAGAAAAAAACTGCATGATTTACCCAGCTGCCATCTTTGGCATGATCGATCGAGATACCTTGCTTGCAGTCCTAAACCGGCACATTGTACTACAAGGTCAGTACTGCAGTGGCTCACTGTATACTTGGAAAGCAGAACCAAGCTAGGTAAAATGGAATATTCCTTTTCCTCCCCAGACCTTGTATCCAAGATCTTAATTCTGGTACCCACCAGATTAAACATGTACAATGAGGCTCGAAATTAAGACTTTTCAGACCAGAACCTAAAAATTCACCAATATAAAGCATATGTTGACTTTCCTAGCAATCTTGGCGCAGAGGAACAACCAGCGCTAGAAACAAGACACACCTCACACACACATTTCTACAAAATGAATAAGAATGAATATAACTTACAAAATTTTTAAAAGGGTGCTTTCCTAAACACTGCATGGTACGATATACTTTTGGTAGAAATGGGAGGTTGTTCCGCAGTCATTAAAATGATGCTACAACTTTGTAGCTGAAAAAAACAACGGTAAGCCCTGGGTTTCATCCTCGACAGCCGACTGACCACAACAACAAAAAAACCTCAAAGATGTTACCTTTGAGCTCCACTATTACATGCAGGTATAGCATACATACAAGACTGTGGCATAACAATTGTGGTCAATGTCCTAGTTATCTGAAGACCGCACTAAGCAGACACCGCCCTCGCAGGCCTCCCGAAGACCTGGCTTGCTTTTCTAGCTGCTGTCCAAGACTGTAGCCATACTATGGGCCAATAGTAAAAAAAAATATAAAAAAACAAGCATATATCTTCCGTTCTTCATTGCTTAAACTGCATAGCCATCATAAAACCACCTACTAATGTACTGAGTAATTCTCCAAAACATTCCTGCATACCCAACTCAGAAACTGGTAACATGAGGTAGGCAAAGCATTTCAGAGCACTATGTGTGCTACAGCACATACAGACCCACACACAAAGTCCAAATCACTTGCCTGACGCCTAAAAACGTTATTACCCATGATTGTACACAGGCGTACAGTAATCTGACTATCTACATTTGCATACAATGGCACCTAACATAAAATGGAACTAAACACAAATTTTAACAAGAACTGTTATGCGATCTTCCAGTCCCACACACATACTCCTATAACAGATGCTATTTAGTGGTCAACAAAATAAAATTCATTCATTCAAACATCACATTTCTTAAAGAGGAGTGGCCTGGCAGGCAATGGCAGCTGCAGGAACCTCTACATTTTTTTTAAAAACATTTTTTTTAAAGGGACTGAGAGGGACGGGGAGCAATGAAGAAGAGGTTGGGGAAATAAATGGAAAGTGGGCAAGGGAAGCATTAGGTGAGTTTTGTACTAGAAAATGTGCATTCTCAGAGTGCTGAAAGACACATTTAAAAAAAATAAAAAAGTAGTTCTCTAAATGTGAGCAGATACAAGTCAGTCATTTAAGAGGATGGGAAAAAGGATAAGCTCCATGTTAGGAATAAACAAAAGGGAGGCAAGCCATTGAATAAAAATGAAGCAAATGAGAGCGACAAGCCAAAAAGCTGTCTGATAGGCGAAACCTAAAAATGGTTCCACGAAGGTGTTAATCTAGGTCAGGGGTCTCCAACCTTTTCAGTAGCGAGAGCTACTTCTGATTAGTGAATATGATTGTGAGCTACCGGAGACTAAACAACTTGTTCATTACCAGACAGCCCCATGTCCAGCTTCTTTGACTTTAAACCTAATGTACATAAAGCTAGATACTATGGTTTGAACAAAATACTTTGGCTAGGGGTACTATGACAGGGCCGCCCTATGTGTGCGTGTGTCATTGAGAGCGTGGTCTTTGTGGATGTATGAACATGTGTGCATATAAATGGGCAGTATGTGTATGGGTAACAGAGCCTGTGTTGTAAGTACTTTCGCCATATGTGTCACAGTTACATGTAGAACACAAACATACAAACTTTTTTGTTTCTGCACGCTAAATTTCTTCAATTTAAAAAATGACAATTATAAATAAGGCACAGTGTCCTACTGGGAGCAAGAGGCCTGCTGTTTGTACATGCAACACTTTTTTTAAAAAAATGGACAACATTAAAAAGAAAAGTCAACTTAATCATTAAGGTAACATTTCATTTAATTTTCTCTGATTTAAATGTATTGAGAAACATCATTTTCTTCTCATGCTCCAATACTGAGTTGGCAAGGACTTTTAGTTAAGATTTAAATACTTCAATGCTTCAGTTCTTCAACTCTGTGACCTGGGTCATAAATCTGACTCCAGTGTTGCTCCTTATCTGGGCCTGCTACATGAAACCTGATGATAAAAATGTAAAATAAACACAGCCTTTCCTTAACTTTAGAAGGAAAAATCTGACTATGTGCTTATTTAAAAATGAACTCTAGGCTGTGAGCTACTCTGAAAGGGTCTGGAAGCTATTGGTAGCTCCCGATCTACTGGTTGGAGACACCTGTTCTAGGTCATGAGATGAGTTAAGGCCAAAGTTACAGCCAAGTCAAGTGCAGGGTTTGGAACTTCATTTTTACTCAAACTTTACAAGTGACAAGTTTATGATTTCTGATGCTGAAGGTACCAATGCTTTAAAAAAAATCTACTAAACACACAACAGCAACATTTTGTAGACGTTGGCACCTAATTAGAAGAGATCATACAAGGATGTTGGGCGCTACAGCATAGCTTATGCAATAGATATCCTTTATTTATCTCCCGAAAAAAAAAACAGAAATCTGCTAAGGATTTATAGCAACCACAAACGGAATACCCATACTACCTTCTCAAATATACCAGCTCTAATGATACTCAACACCAGTGGATAAATATAACACATCGGGCAGAGAAACCGAGGAATACTTCCATGTGGACTCTAATGTCGGCCAACAATGCTGAAGATGGGAAAAATACCAGGAAAAAACAAACAATGCAGGGAACAACTTACGTGGCATCAATGAGAAACTTCATGAATGGTGTAGTCTTCAATAAAATGTAAGATCTTGGACAATAAAACACCACTACATTGTGAGGCGGTCTTCCTCCTGTCAAGCTACAATGTAAATGATCAGGTATCCTAAGGAGTCTCTCTCTAATTGGCACATTTTCCCTTTGAGTCCACAGCTGAAGAGGGAGCTGGAAATAGAGTTGAACTCCGAAGGTGCTATAGACATGACCTCCACATCCATAGTGTGCACGTACAAGTACAGAGCATTGAAGGACCAGATGTTATGTGGTGCCCCAGTGAACCTCCTCATCCCCCTTGTCACAATCCCTCGAGGTGTGACTCTCCTATCAATTACCAACTGGAAAGCTGAGAACCTACGCTTGTTAGTGATACCTCCCTTTCAGTGCAGGACACCTAGCGATTACAATGGGATATGATCACCTGGCGATTTTTTTTCATTGGGAAGTGGCCCTTTGAGCAAGAGTCTGTGCTCCCTCCCACTGCCTAAGGAAAAAAAAAAGTCTTTCTGCTCTCTGATTACTCCCAATTCCCCTTCCTCCCCCCCCAGGGGGAGGGGTAAAAAGTCCACTACACACTAGGCAATAGTAAGAAAAAAAACAAAAGGGTGGGGGCCCGCCATGCTCAAACCCCAAAAACACCACAGCAGTCTGTCACTGCTTGGGTAGCAGAAAGGCCACTAGATTCCATGGGTGAATAAGAGAAGGGGTGGGAGACCCCACCATGTCCCCAAAACAAAAACAGCACAACAGTATTTCTGCCACTCCTGCGTCAGACAGCAGGGAAAATAAAAATGAAGGAGGGCGAGATTGGCTCTCACTGGCTTTGGGCGATGGTCCCATGCTAAAAGGGGGCATAACAGTCTTTCTGTCTCCCCTAGGAGGCAGGAGAGGGTGATTATTACCAATGGGCCACACCTGAGGAGAAGGTAGCACACCAGACACTAGGGATTTTACTGTTGGGCTAAAGGGGTGCGAGTCTCACACCCTAGATTCTGACCACACCTCCACCTTAAAGTGGCCAATTCAGTCTCTCTGATGAAACGGCTGGGAGAGACGGCATGGGCAGTGCAGGGGCCCCCATGGCGAGCCTCTTCGCAAAGTTCACTGTCTGCTATGCAGACAGTGAATTCTGCAATGGGTGCTGGTGCACCCTACGCACCACAGCATTGTTGCCGGCTCTATTACAAACCAGAGACACTGCTGTAGGCCATTTCCCGCTGACCCAGCTTGAAACTCAAAGTGAGGGAGGCACTCGCACTGGCAGCATCCTACCCATCGGGACTTCGGTGGACGGGCTTTTCCCGTACGCTGAAGTCGAAATGAGGGCCTAAGTGTTTTAAAAACTTGCCAATGTAGAGAAAACTACTATAGAAGCTACTCAAATAAGCGTGAAAATACCATCATTTTCACGTACCAACAATGTGGTTTCAAATAATACTAATTATATACTAATGGCCAGATATATATTCGTGATATCAGGCTACTATACTTAGGCACTTAATCTCATATAGGGTAATCCTATTTCATAATAGATATAGACTTATTTTATGAAAACAAATATTTTATTATTCAACAATCATAAAAGATGTACATTAAATCAAAAGGAAAAGAAGGAACATATAAAGCACCTAATTCAAGCATACCACATGCACACTAAACGATGCAAATGAATAAACGTGTCTTATTTACAAGTGAAACAACACATCAAAAAATTAATCGAGATAACATAATACAGGGGTGTGGAATTTATTAAAATATCTACTTGTCCACGGGACAGGCTGCTTCTCAAATCTACTTGTCCTGTAAAAAGATCTACTTGTCCCTTTGGTGCCATGTAGTGTGGCGCCAAATTATGGCAGCAATCTCATTATGTAAGAGCTCTGATAATAGCCTCTCTGATTATGCCAGGGCTACTACCATAGTAGGGCTTGAATACTTGCAGTTTCAATCCCTACTGTAGCAATTTCCTTATTTTTCCACCTTTCTGCAGATCTGCATACTGGGGCTGGAGGAAGCAGTAAGCAATAGTTCCAGGGCTGGAATGCCTTTGAGTCTGCAAACCTACTAACCTGCATGTTTTAAAGATTTTCACCAGCTTCTCTCTAATATTTTCCCATAATAAGAAAGGTTGGACATTTACTCCTGACAATGGCAGAATTAGAACTTCTTCCAGGGTTGGGAAGAAAGTGGCTGGAGGGAAAATGAACTTGCAAATGCTCAATAGATTTTCACATGAGAAAATCTACACATGCGTATTTACCCATGCTAAAATACAGTTCACAAATATTTTATAAGGGTACGACATATACCATGGGTGCACTTTTGTGACTTTCTTTAAGAA
The DNA here is from genome assembly GCF_031143425.1 of Pleurodeles waltl. NCBI lineage: Eukaryota > Metazoa > Chordata > Amphibia > Caudata > Salamandridae > Pleurodeles > Pleurodeles waltl. Next base: position 201,178,582 of record NC_090442.1, on the reverse strand, counting down.
TTTGGGGCCACATGTAGGTAGGTTCAGATTTGCGACCCGCAAATTGCGAGTCGCAAATCCGAATGTAGGATGGTGTCCCTGACACCATCTGTGATTCGCAAGGGCTTCGCAAATGCACACCTCATGAATAATCATGAGGTGGGTCGCAATTTGCGACCCCCTTGCGAATGGTGGCCTGCTGGAGACAGCAGACCACCATGTCTGCGACTGCTTTTCAATAAAGCAGTTTTTTTTTTTTTTTTTGTAATGCAGCCCGTTTTCCTTAAAGGAAAACGAGATGCATTACAAAAACGAAAACACAATGGGGAAGGGGTCCCAGGGGGACCCCTTCCCTTTTGTGAAAGTGTTAGCACCCATTTGAAATGGGTGCAAACTGCGATTGGTTTGCGCCCGCGTTCGCAAAACAATCCTATATTGCACTGCGAGTCGCAATTAGGAAGGGAACACCCCTTCCTAATTGCGAGTCGCAAACCCGTTTTGCGATTCGGTAACCAGGTTACCGAATCGCAAAACTGGGTTTGTGCATCGCAATGTGCTTTTTGCACGTCGCAAACAGCGAAAGTCGCTGTTTGCGACATGCAAAAAGCTACCTACATGTGGGTCTTGGTCCCTAATTAGGTCTGGTGTTAACAAAGACATTTTGTTTTTATTAAACTTCTATTTCTCTCTCTTTCGGCTGGCTTTACTGTGAGTGATCGCATTCTTCTCTTTTCTCTTCCACAAGGAGCATATTGGCACACAAAGTAGTTTTGTTCAGTGTCAGGAACAACAGTGGCAATCAGTGACGTAACGAAACTGGAGGGTGCCCCTTTGCAAAGAACATGGAGGAGCCCCCTCTCCAGACTCACTCAGGGCAGGTGCTGTGCTGAAGGGGCCCCCTGGAGGGTGGCTGCGGGGCCTTTGTTATGCCACTGGTGGCAACGTGTGCTTTTAGAGTTCAAAAACGTTTTTTTTTTTTTTTTGCCAGTGTTTGTTACAATGTTGAGGGCCTGGTAGCTCCCACAACAATAAAGTGTTACAAAAGCCATGTCAAAACAAGACACGCATTGATGAAACTAAAAGACTTATAAAAATATGTCAGATCAGTTGGCTTTGTCAGTGTTTGTTTATTTTCATGCTTCCCATAATCGTGTTGAAAATGGTTACACTGATTTTCCATTCGAAATATTTTTGGGAAATACTAGCATGCATCAAAACATTTTACTAATTGACACTTCATTTGCATCTAATCAGAGAGCATTCTGGGAGCATTATACTTAGCCTCATAGCCTAAACTTTTCAAACATGTGTATACACGTTTTTTTTTTTGTACTGGAACCAACGTCAGTAGTGAAGTGTGACCTTAAAACATTTATTTACAGCACTCACCCTAATAATTAAGGTTTTCAAATAATGAACCATAAATACAAGTTCGAACAGCATTATCTTTTGGAAACACATTACCTCAACTGCAGAGAGTTCCACTCTCTGTAAACAGGCAGCCAAAGGGTTTGTGCTGCAGAGGGTTGGGCCTACTTGTCTCAAGGACAAAGTGAACATAAAAACTTGTTGCCCTTGACCCCAAACAAGATGTCCCGGGCGTCGGGCGATAGGAATTCCACATCCCTGTAATAGAACTAAAACAAGTCTAGATAATAAGAATATAACAATTATTGTAATATGTTGACATTAATAATTTGATATACAAAAAAGGACACAATGTTCACATAGTACTATCAGAGTAGTACCGTAGGGACCAAAGGCCTACGCGCGTTTCGGTATTATAGGTTATTGTAGGCAACCTTCTTCAGGGCCGTTCCCAGTGGTACTGTTCAATGATGCTCTAGTTTTAGCAGCCAAGTCATCTGGTCAAATCAATTATAGATTTGTGATGTATCTTTTGATAATGTAGTCAGGGGATCTGATAAAGAAATTATATAATAATAATTTACATAAATCATCGTGCTAGTTGACTGTAGATCACCTATCCTTGTTTAACATATACATCTCTCTACTGCAGGTGACGTGTTATCTTATCAGGCATGCGTGCCCAAGAAATCAACAAGGATTTTGGATGGTGTTGTTAATGATAGAATATAAGGTATAGAAAGGTAGAACCTAAAATAACTTATTTAGAGAGCATAAAAGTGACACATGCAGAAATAATTGCTATAGTACATGTCAAGTGCAACTAAGGGGCCCAGTAGTTAGCATATCATAATTGATGGGTGCCTTTTATTATCTTGCCAACAAGCCTTAGATCCCTTTAGTGAGTACATGCAACTTCATGCGTGTATAGTGAAAAAAAATGATGAATTTTGATAAAAAGGGACCTTACTTGAAGGATCTTATCTAATATTTTTATAAGGCAATGGATTTTCCGGCCGTTTCTGCTTCATTGCAGGGTATAATGGTGCCAATTATTATGCAGAAGAATAGACTAAAAGGATGACAAGAGCCACATAATACTTAGATAAATAAATAGATAAATAATTAGTTAATGATGATTTGTTAACATTATGATAAATATATATTATTACTATTATTTATATATGCTGAAATTTACCTAAATATTGGCTGCTATCTGCTATTAGATTTAGGTCCATGTAATCCGTTTTTGGTGTATATATATATAAATCCTCGAACTCTTATCGAAGTGCGATGTAAACCCGAAATATTAATGTCTGGATACAATAGTCTAAACTATTACAAATAACAAAAAAAGCGGGAGAAAAGAGGAAAAAAGAATCAAAGTGATTAAACTGTTTGCTATAGATAGCTCGCGCTATACGTTATAATAATGGCAGGATGAATATAACTCAAGTACAAACAAAGGGGCACTAAGTCTTACAGCTTTAAAAATGTAAGACTGTTGGATATCTGTGCCATGTGAAAGATGCAAATATAGAAATTTAAAATATAATAATATAGATTTTAAATAGGGACCCTTTTATCCTGTCATACCTTTCAAATTTGTGGTTCGAAGGTAGAAACTCTGAATCCAAATTATCCGATTGGCTGTCAAAAAGGAATATTTCAGGATGTGGAACACAGTCCCCATGTTGTGGTGCACTGCTAACCATAAATGGCAAACTTCTGAGGGGCTGCACATTTTAACCAGAACCATAAACTAGTTTTTAACTGTGTTTGGTTTTTTTTGTAAAACGTACACACACACACACACACACACACACACACACACACACTAAGATCCCATAATTACAGATACTTCCAACCACATCAAGCATGAGTGATCTGATACAACAATTCCTTTGTTCTTAAAACGGTCCTTAAAACAACATCATATTAAGTTTGACACTATTCAACCACTGGCTTGAATTTTGTGGCCAATCAAGTGTTCACGAATAGTCTTAGATGTTTCAACAGCTACAAGTTCATTTGACAATACTAAGATGACCATGCAAGGTGACAGGAGGCAGGGGACGATTAAATGCCTCCATTTTGCTGCCCGCATCAGACCTGTCCAATAAACTGCTTACAGACCTCGTAAGTAAAGTATTTAATTCAATTATCCCTGGTGTTTCCATAAGGAAAACGTTCTCCATCTAAGCATTTACCAGTCTCCATCTAAGCACCGTAAACAATTATGAGGTTAAAAAAGGTCCATAACTCCACCTCACCCAAGAAAGCCAAATTAAAAGCAATCGGGCTACAGTCTAAAAATCTTCAGTCTTTTACCAAAAGCAAACTTCCCTTTCACTGCAAAAAAACATGAAACAGGTCTCTTCAACCAAACTTTTTTAACTACTCACCTATCTTTAAGGATAGTGGGGTTAAACATCCCTCCCACCCATATCTCTTTTGATTTCCAGGTGTGACACTAGTGCTATATCTTCATCTCAGCGCTTCAAAATATGCCACAAAATAAATGTGCTTTTTAGTCAGGTAAGTATGAATTGAATGGACTAGAAAACATAAGCACACACGTTTTAATTTTTTCTATAAACATTTAAAATGGCAAATGTAAAACATGGAGTTCAAATTTCACAACTGAGTATTTAGTTAAGCTCTAAGTCAGCAATTCTCTGCAGTACTTTACTGATCATCATTGAAGGTCACCAATCACATTGATTTTAACCGGAACCAATACCGTTTAAACATGAAGAGCTCCACCTTTGTCTTTGCAGCCAAGGTCTGTCATCTCGTCTCTCACTTTAGTGATCTAGATTCCCTCTCATCTAACTTTTTCCATGCTCTTATATCCCTCATCTACTTTCCCTGTCCCTTCTAAAGTCTCATCAGCGTGGACTTCCCTGGCTGGGATCTCTCCACCCTTCCATAAGAAGGTACAATAAAAAAAATGGATAGGTTCTAGTTGTGCTCAAGATCGCAAACTATCATTTCATAAAAGGAAGACATGGTTGAACCGAGCAACCCATCCTGTCCTTACTTTACAAATAAGATGAATCATTTTGTATTGCTTTCCAACAGTCAGCGAGTTGCACTTTGCCTTGTGCAGGGGTTATTCCTACTTAGCCTTAAATGTAAAATATTTGAGATTATAAGGTAACATAGGTAAATCAATGTGTGCCTATGAACATTAAATTAAGGAAAACTTGTGTGGCTTTGACAAACATCACATGCATTCTGGAGAAAGCACATGCAGACACCTTGCGCTACCTTGGTCTCATGAGAAACATTTGATATGACATTAAAAGAGACACGGATATGCAAACGGATTAAACTTAGCCCAGGTAAGTACAAAGAATCAGATGTTTAACTGCAGACAGAGAGTAAGAGTAAATGAACAACTGCAGTCCTGAAGAAGCTAACAGTAGGAAAGTAGCAAGGATTAGCAACGTAACCACTGGGAACTAATCAGAACTACTCATTTGATTAGCAGCTACAAAATTAAGGGCCTGGTTATGATCTTGGCTGATGGAATACTCCATAGCAAACATGATGGAGATTTCGTCCGCCGTATTAAAATTTCTATAAGATATATTGGAATTGTAATACAGCGGACAGGATATCCATCACATTTGTGAAGGAGTAACCCTGTCTGCCAAGATTGTAATTAGGCCAAAAACAGCCAATAGGTACAACACTGGTGGTCAGTCTTTTGGTTTTGTCAATGTGTGTCTGTTTTGACATGGCTTATGTAAAACTTTATTGCTGTGGGAGCTGCTGGACCCTCACCATTGTAACAAATGTTAGCAGAACGCAAAAAATATTTTTGGTCGTAATAAGTACACATTGCCCAAGTAGTTCCTGGCACTGAACAAAACTACATGTGTGCCGGAATGCTCCTAGTTAAAAAGCAGATTGCGATCTTTGTAATATAATGTAACATGAACTAATAGCGCATGGAACTTGTCAGGTTTAAGTGTAGCCAGGCGCTGGTGTAGGAGCAAGTTCTGCAAGTAGGAGCAGTCAAAGTGGAGCCCGCCGAAAGATGGGTAAAAATATAATTTTAATAAAGCAATGGGACTGAAACCGCACTGATTGCGATCACAGAAGAAGCAAAAAAGAGGATGGATAAAGGAATTGAAACAGCTATCATCCTCCTAGATCTGAATGCGGCATTCGATACGGTCAACCTTAACATTCTTAAAGATAGATTGCGAGGGAGTGGAATCTCTGGAGTAGCCTTAGATTGGATTCTATCTTTTATTCATGGAAGGTCCTTTCAGGTACTGGACAGATCGTGTACTTCTAGGCGTACTATCAGCAGCTGTGGAGTCCCACAGGGGTCTGCCCTGAGCCCGCTGCTCTTTAATATCTATATGCGGCCATTAGCAGAGATTGTTGAGCCAATTTAGCTGAACATGGTGTCCTATGCAGATGATACTCAATTTATTGTTTCCCTCTCCAATACTCAACTGGATATGGGGACAGCATTAGGTCCTTGCCTAAAAGCAGTTGCTGCATGGATGTGGAGAAGTAAATTGAAGCTCAATGATGAAAAAACTGAGGTCATGTTCTTTGGGCAAACAAAAACTTCATTAGCTAATCCTAGCATAACAACAGGAGTGGCCACTCTCCCGCCCCCTAAACGTCTTATTAAAATTCTTGGGGTATGGCTGGACCCCCAACTCTCAATGTCGCAACACGCTAATAGAGTAGCTGGAACCTCCTTTGCCCTGTTTAGGACTTTGAGGAAGGTTTTACAATCCTGCCTTTTCTTGCCAGGAGATTGGTTATTCAGGCACTGATAGGATCTCGTATTGACTATGGAAATGCCCTGTTTGTAGGATCACCAAGATATGTGATACAAAGATTACAGAGGGTGCAAAATGCAGCTGCACGATTGCTTCTAAAAACATCTAAGCAACAATCCATACGGACCGGAATTTCTTCCTTACATTGGCTCCCAGTAGACAAAAGGATTCAATGTAAGGCTTTATGCCATATTCATAGAGCTTTATTCAATCAGGGCACTGAAATGCTCAAAACATTAGCATATTTTTACATTCCGGGTAGACCTCTCAGATCCTCCTCACCTATGCTGGTCATAGTTCCAACAGTGAAGAAAGCAAGATGGGGAGGAAGGTCGTTGTCATATCAAGGTGCTATACTCTGGAATAGCCTTCCTCTTAATATTAGATTAAATTCACAAGAGATTCCTTTCAGGAAGGCCTTAAAAACCTGGCTATTTAGAGCTTAATTCTTATACGACTATGAACAGTGACAAGTCTGTGTTGCAGTATAAGCGCTACGAGGCCTCTGGGCAGTTTAGGCGCTATATAAGCAATTTTAACATAACATAACGTAACATAACACCAGACCTAATTAGGGGCCCAATTCGTAAAGAAAGCCACAAAAATATGCCCATAGCAAATGTCTTTGCATTAATGCAGATTCGTGTATTTCATGTATTCACAAGAATGTACAGAAGTAGACCAGGATATCATAGTCCTAGAAAATATCTGTGAAGTGTATCTTAGCGCAAGCAATTTTTCAGGTGTGGATTTGCTCATGCAAAAACCTGTTGAGCATTTACAAGTTCACTTTCCCTTTAACCACTTTTTTCCTCAACCCTGGAAAATGTTTTACTGCTGACCCTTTGTCAGGAGTAAATTTCCAACTTTTCTCAATAAGGGTAATGATTACAGAACAGCTAGTGAAAATCCTTAAAACATGCAAGTTAATAGGTTTGCACAGATTAAAAAAGGCTTTTGAGGCTTGGAACTATTGCTTACCCCCACCTCCAGCCCCAGTATGCGGATCTACGGAAATGTTGCAAAATAAAGAAATTGCTAGTATAAAAGACCTAGCATAGTACAAGCCCTGGCATAATCAGAGAGGCTATTATCAGAGCTCTAATATGAGACTGATGCCATAATTTGTTGCCACACTACATAGCACCAAAGGGACAAGTAGATTTTTTTTTTTTACAGGACAAGTAGATTTGTGAAGCAACCTGTCCCATGGACAAGTAGATACTTTTTCAGACCCCGGGGAGGTAAGCATTAGGTAAAGGGCGCGAGTGTCGCTTTGAAGAATGTGTGACTACAAGAACACACACCCTCCTGGCGGATCTATGACAAAAGTGTCATATACTACTGAGTACTATGGACGGACACTGCAATTAATAGGTATCATCTATAGTCATCACCTCATTTAGGTGTATTACACCAAACTATATAGCATGTAATATTAATGCTCTTAATAGTGGTAGTCATACTAGGTGTGACATTAGGGAGTCAACTCTGGTACTTAAGAGGAGCCTAGGGGTAAGACTCCGAAACATGTATACCAAGAAGCAGACTACATAACACACCCGACTTTTGATGCCCCCCTTTTAGGGTGGAGCGCAAAGCGCGCCATCCCGGTTATCTCTCTACGGGCTGTAACCACGCCCATGTCAGGCCCATCACTTTGGTTGGTTCGTGGGCTTGCTTTTTACAATTCGCTTCATTTGATTAGTGAAAGGCATGCATATGTCATCCCTTTTCTGGTGTTTAGCCCACCTTGAGCGCACTGGCCAACTACTGAAAACATACAAGGCTCCATGTTTTCCATATGGTTTCTGGACTATTTTTTTCCCTTTATTTCATACGCAGCGCGATCTTGCTGGGCAGTAGTTGAGCGCTTTGCATGACATCAACCCTGTTACATGGATATTTGCACTTTTGCGAGTTATATGGATAATTGCACTTTTGCCGATAAGTTTCACTGTGAGCGAACTTCTGTTTCCTTTTGTGTGTTTGTTAGCGCTCATGGCGGCCATCGGCTCGCTTATGTGAAACTGTTTTACTTTTCAGTTTATGTGGCAAGAAAAGTCAGGTTAGGAGTTTACAATGCTAATAGCTTTAACTTGAGTAAACGCAAGACCCATTACATTGTAAATGCTTGCGAGTCATACCATCTCTGTCAGATCTATTAAATCATCAAAATCCCTTGGGGGCAGGTATTTTTAACTCACCCGAGACTCCACCACTCTTATCCCTCTTATGATTCACATTAATGAGACTACAACAGTGCTCCTATGTAATTCTTCGGTCGAAGCACGCCTGCTCCCCAGCGGAATGGGAAAAAAACTCAATGATGAAGCATGCCACCAAGGCATAATTTTCCTTCTTGCCCTGTCCATCCTGTGGATTTTCTTTGGGCTGGGTCTCTAATTTGTAATGTTACAGAGACTATACCATAGATACTTTGCCAAATTCCACACCCATGGGTGCAGAGTGGAATTATTTGGGGTGGATTGGCATAGTTTGTTGGGAAATTGTGTGGTGTTGAGGGGAGTTATATGTAGTGGAATTATGTGGCATAGTGTGCCGTGGAATTATGTGGATATTAATTATGTGGAGTTGTTGTGTAGGCTTTCACTATTCTAATGAGACTACTGGATTTTGAGCGGCAGAATCGCTTGCGGTGTGGGAGACTGAGTCTTAACCCACAACAGGTGATACCTGTCACCCTTAATCCGCGTTTTGCTCTAGCTAACTAGCAGTGCCTCATCTCTACCCAAGGGCAACGATGATTGGCCGGCCGAGCGCATGACATAGTTGATTTCTCAGGGAAATCGTGGTAACTCAGGTCTAATCCGTTTCTCTCAGTTACATTGGTCTCACAAACACAATGACAAACAGGTGCAGGATATGTTTCAATAAGGTTTTAATGAAGCGACTGCATCTTAGATAGCAAAGAATGTACTGCAATAACCAGGACGATACAGTATGACAAGATTAAAATTGTGACAAGGAGAGTGAAGCATAGAAATAAAGCTACCATATTGTCACTAGAGTCAATAAACTAATTTCTATCTAGGCTATAATAGAGCACTGCATGTTAAGCTCTAATTCTGCCCTTCAGGATCCCCTGGGAAGACATCATCCCCCACACCTGAGCAAAGGCCTGAAGTCTGCATAAGCAGCTGTAGCAAAGCGTTCAGCTATCAGCATTCAGTTGTGGTCCTCTGGCTGGAATCTCCCTCTAACGTGTAAAGGACAGTGAAGTGTTTATATTTAAAAAAACAGCGGATGTTCTGAGAAAATGTCCCTACGTAAGGATGTGTGTTTTTCTATGAATGCCAGAGACAAAACTTTTACCACGTTCACCAGCAACCTATCTTACTGCAGCCTTGAAAGAAGCACAGAGTAAACAAGAATGTCTTGTTTAAGAACGTTGTGCTTCCCCAAGCAGAAACAGCTAGATAGAAAGAAATAAAACAAGATCGCAAAAGTGGCTATTGTAAGAATAATAAACAAAGCTGAATAAAATATATCTAGGTTAAAGTGCACAGCGTCAGGCCTAGTATGCTAAAATAACGTGCATGGAGCTATAATTAAAAAGGCTACACAACAGAGTGAGACTGTGTGCCATGGAGTGTAATTATGTGTAGTGGTATTGTGAGTTGTGAGTGGCATGTAGTGGAGTGGAATTACGTGGTGTTGAATTTTGTGACATGATGTGGAATTCTGTGTTGTGGATTGGATATATGTGGTGTGTAGTGGAAATGTGTTGTGGAATTATGTGGTTTGGTGTGTGACCTAGGGCGGAGGGGTGCCTTGATAAAGCAATTTTAATTGACATTAGGTCAATGCACCTCCTAAAGAAACCTCCAAAAAAAGCAGTGTCACAAGCACACAATCTAGAAGGCCAACTCATCCTTTGAGTCTTCTGAGACTGATGAAATGAGTGCCAACGAACTGGAACAGCGGAGCCTCTTAATCACCTTAAGGTAAATTTGAATCTACTGCACAAATTCTGTCTCACCTACAAACACCACTGAGCCGGTTACATGAATTATCCTGGCAGCGCTAATTGAGAACGAGGAGTTATTTGGCAGCACACTGCATGTTGTAATGGTGCCCGATTTGGCCAATATCTTTTTCAAATGGTCAGTGCAGCGTTGCAGCAGCTAAAAATCAATATTCATATTTTTCCAATTTAGACCTTCTGGAAAACAGCACTGGCCCTTGCTTAAGTAAATAAAGTAAAATCAGTAGCAGCTGCTGGCAATACAAAGGGGTGGGGCAGCGGAGGGGAAAATAATAATAAAACAATAAAGTACTTACCTGCTGCTGCCGCTCCCCACTTTGGTGCTCCTCTACTCCTGGCAGTCCATGGGCCACACTGCACAGGCTCCCCACCCAATTCAGGAGCTGCTCTCATGCAGGCAATTCTATTACCCAGCATGAGAGAAGCGCTGGGATTTGTCTGAGCTGGCTGTTTTGACGCTCACATAGGGACAGGGAGCTTGTGCCTCTTCTCCATCCAGCTGTACAACACAGCTCGCATTAGAGAATTCCAAGTGCGCATGTCGGTTTGGCTGTGCTCGGACAGACAGACAAACCAACAGGAGTACTTACAGTGCCTACCACTCCTCCTCCATAGAGGACGGCCCAGCTTCACCCTAGACTCTGCACAGCCTCCAGCCAGTGAAAAATAAAATGATAACATAATTATTTTATTATCATTTAATCTTTCGTCTGCTGGGTCTAGCCAGTGGGGTGACACTCCTAAGCCATAACAGACGAGGCGCCGCTGAGTAAAATAGCAACAAACATTGATTTCTTCACAACTTACAGTTCAAAGGCTTTTACAGCAGAAACATATGTTTGATATGTGGTTCTCATTTTGCACTCCCAGCAAAACAGCTCAGTGGGTTTATGTCCTAGGGCAGAGATCGGGTGAAATGTGCAGGTTGAATAGCTCAGACTGTTATGGGAGGAATTTCATCCATAAACTGATGGCCTGAGAGCTAGAAAACACGCCTTGTTACAGTTCAACATGCAACCCGAGAGACAAGACGGGAATGCAAATTCTGCAGACAAATGCAAAGTAGTACAACAGTTAGTTAGGAAGAAGGGGGTAACTAGTTCCAAAGCGGAAGTGAACTCCACTGAGTCTGATGATTCTCCAACAGCATTTCGTGAATACTTCACAAGAGGTGGTTGGTTCAAAGAAGTGTGGCATTTAACGACAGGAGCTGTGTGCTTACCTCATCACGCACCTCCAAAATGATGCAATAGTCTATTTTTTTTTTATTCACATATAAACGGTAAATTAAAAAAAACAAGTGGTAGCGCCAAGATGCTTTTTAAAACCATAACGTCGCTAAAAAAAAAAAAAAATAGGCTCTGTGGTTGTGGGGCAACGGAAGAGCAGATGGGGGAGGGGTGGAGTAGCGGATAAAGACTATTATGGGGCATTGGGTAAAAACAGATGAAGAGAAACAGCAACAAAGGGGGTGGGGAGTGAAGAAGCTCCCTGGATAAAGAGCAACAGAGGAGGAGGCATAGCTTAGAGAATACAACTTGGGGTGTGGGGGGGGGATGTAATGATATGTGAGTTTTGACCACTGACTCCATGTTGCCCTTAGCCTAGCACTACACCGTCTCATTAGTGACCACCAGCTTCATTTTGCCCAGTGACTTTATTTTAGCATTAGCGACTGCCACGTTAAAAGCTGCAAGTAGTTTTCCACATTGTACAATGTGCACCTATTTTTATTCTTCGTGTTTTTTCCCACCAAGGGCTTAGGCGGATAAGAATGTACTCAGGTGTCAAGGAACGGATTTGTTTTGAATTGGCACCTTGGGATTGTGGCCAAGTCCTGACGTGTTATTTTCAAAGCTAACCTAAAGCAATCAGCATTTTTTTAATCAATAAACTTATGCAGCGAGAGGGACGTTCTAGACTTTTCCTCTATTGTTTGTTCAAAGTATAAGAGGCCGAGACCAGATGGACCGGGGACAGAGAGTATTTGCAGAGCTCAGGCACATCCAGGACACTGGAGTGTGCCATCCTTTCTGTGAGGATAATTGATCCCTCTCCTCGATCAATTCTGGGATTTGGCGATCTGATGCTGAATAGGAGGGAGAAGAAGCAGTGATGCTCTTTTTTCATGGTGATGCATATTTTGTAATTATTTGCTTTGCATTATTATTATATAGATACATATATTTGCTGTGTATACTGCAGTGGAGAATCATTTGTACATTCTGTCATTTCACTGTGGTGACCATTTTTGAACATGTGCTTTCAGCATGCTAGTCTCCTTTTAGGAACCTTGCGTAGTGAAATCCTAAATGTCTTAGGGACTGAGAAGCGCATTCTAGAGATTTTTGCCAGTGCATGAGTGTTTCAGCTCGGTCATTAGTGATGCAAAACCAGGGGGGGGGGGGGGGACTCAGTGGTTGGAGTCCCTTGATGAAGGATAAGACAGAAGGATCGGTGGGGAGGATGGAGAGAGAAGCACAGGAGAGAGACAAATGGACAGCACACTCACTCTCATGAATAGTGGCTCAATTACAGGGCAGCAGCAGATGGCACTGGTTAATTAAACTCAATCTGTGCTCTAATGTAAACACCGGAAGTGACGTTTTGGCTGAATTAGCCAATTAGAGATGCTGGGATTAAAAGTGACACTGCAGCACACAAATGGTAAGCATGGGAGAGCGCCAAGCCCTTTTCTATATACAGCGGTGTTTTGCAAGTGAGATGCAGGCGCTAGCACATGCACTCGCAGGCTCTAACCTAAACATAGTTGGCTGGGGAAAACCTAGGCCATATCCAAAGAAAGATCCCTAATACCCATAAATCAAATTATGCCCTTTCTCTGTAGATCGCTCAGACAGCATGCTGTTGCCTTTCTGCAATATCCAGCAGCCCAGCGATGTTTCCAACGTGAGCCTCTGATGAACATAATTTTCGCGGTCCTACAAAGATACCAGTCTGTAAAATGCAGAATTTTGTGATCTTGTAGAGGGAGAAGGGACTAGACAAATCAGAACTTTGAAATATTTTGCCATTAAAAAAAAAGCTCTGAACTCGAAAAGTGGTGGTTTGAATGATCAAATTACAAAGATGAAACAGGAGCCTTTCGTTTAAGATAATCATAAAAAGTGTCTCAAAAGTAGAATGAAATTGACCATTTTAATGTGCCAAAGCTGCAGAAAACCAACGGGAAAAGAAAAACAAGATAGTTCTATTACTGAAAATAATAAGTTGGTCCATGGGGCCTGAGGCACCGGCCTGCCACCTTTCCTAAACACTGACCACACAAAGCAGAGTCAATAACATTCTAGCTAAAAAAAAAAAATACCAAACCGCTTAAGGATGCCTTCTACTTTCTGTAATGTGGTACAACCCAGCCACACGAAGAAGCACTGCAATGTGCTTCTTAAAGGTGCCCTGAGTCAGAGACCTTCTAGGTTGTTTGGCTCTCTGTTTGACCTTCTACTGTATCAAACTCACCAGTATAATTTCCAGTCAGGTTCCTGGAAAAAGTTTATTAGAACCTGAAATTCTGAGCACTTCGGATGAGGAGGAAAATCAACTGGAGCTGTTCCTTAAGAGTAAAGTGTTTGTTGGGTTATACGATGGTGGTTGTAAATGCCATATCCATAGCCTATAAAGCCAGCACGGCAGACCAATATCCGCAGCTTTTGGGATGTCTGTATTTTCGGCTGGATGCTTCTGGGAACTATGGATTGAAGTTCATTTAATTCACAGCACAATTATTAAACTGTGTATTTAATTAAAACGTATGCTCCTTATGCTCTCTGTCCCTCTGGGGTCTGATCTTGGAGGGAAATGGCAGAGACTGAATGTCTCCTTGATCAGCGCCCTTTTACATGTGGGCATACGCTTACCGCTACCAGGATGTGATTTGGCAACTCACAGATGTGAGGTGGGACATTCTCTTTGTGTGGCCAGACCGTAAGGAAACCCCCACATCTGTACCCATGTCATCATGTAGCAATTTTTGCAGATACCACACTTATCTTAGAGAGCAGAGTCTATAAGCATCACCCCCGATACTGTGGGGGGAAGGGGGCCAGTTGTCGATCTGATTTTCCACTTGTCACACCTTCACTACGCTCACCCTGGGAGAGATGATCGTACACGTTTCCTCTTAGGGAACAGAACCCTTGCTACACCCAATAGTTCTGTTGCTTTTGGGGATGAGATACTACAGCATATGCCTCCTTTCCAGAGAGAGCAGATAGCACTAGCAATGCTGGTGAAAAAATATACAAAAAAGAAAATGGCCTTGTACACCTGCTTTGTGGACCTATCTAAAGCTTTCGACTCTGTGGAACGGCATAGACTGTGGAAAAAATTAGTAGATCTCAACATTCCACCAAACCTGCTAAGAGGAATACAACTTTTATATTCTGACAACTGGGTAAGGTAAAAGTTGGCAGTAATGGAAGAGTGTCTGCTAAAATCCTGATAGAAAGAGGTGTTAAGCAAGGCTGCGTACTAGCCCCAATGTTATTCAATTTACATATGGCATATCTGTATGCACATTAGAACTCTTACAGGTCCTATCCCCCCCAAATTGGGCCACCAACTCCTAACAGCACTACTATATGCAGACAATATTGTCCTGCTGAATCTTTCAGGCACTGAGCTCCAAAAATTGCTAAACACCCTAGACCAGTATTGCAAGACCAACATGCTGCTGTTAAACCTGGAGAAAACCAAGGTAGTCATCTTCGGCAAGCGTGTAATTAAGAAAAAGCAGTGGCTCTGTGTAAACCAGCTAGTGAGCATAAGTAGTTGCTATAAATATCTGGGGGTCTGGTTGCAGGAGCAGTGGTCTCACCGCTTGCATCTAAACACCTTGAAAGCAAGAGTGGCATCGCAGCTCTTCAAAATCTATCTACGAATCTGCAAAGTCCAACCTGGAGCCCACTCTTCACAGTGATCAAGGCTAAGTTCCTGACCTCCCTAACATATGGTCCGGAAATCTATCCAGGCAAGTTTAATGATTTCTTGAATATTGCCCAGAGTAAAGTTGTCAGCTTTCTTTTCCCATCTGCCATACAGTTCTTCACCAGCACAAGTCAGATTGGAATTCGGGCTACAAGATCAAACCTTGGTACAGAATGGAGCTATCCTCAAATATGCCTCTCTACTAAGACAGACGGCCCCAGACACACTGAACGTGCTTATCTGGGAGGAAACAGGCCTGAACACACTGGATGACCGAAATTCATGGTCTGACAAAATTGGCTTGGCAATCAAGCAACTACGGGCAGAAGAGCTGTGGCAAAAGACCTTACCGCATAAATTATTTAAGCAACTAATAAACAAGCAAATACCGTGAAGCAAGGACAAAGAAAGGTTCAGGATACAATCCCATTCATGGATGACTTAACACGTACAAGGCACCAACCTCACAGCCACACCTGGGAGAAATACCAAATAATATCTAAAGACAAAGGTGCTGCATGCCAGGTTTGAACTACTCCCCTCACTGGACGCAGTTACAAAATGTCTCAAACCCTCATACAACGGGAAATGCAGGCTAAATGCATACCACCAGGAAGACTTCTTACACCTTCTAAGCACATGCCCCGCACTGTTACCCTGGCAGAAACTGTACCTCAAAAACATGTTTATCGCCAATGTCATTAGATCGGGCTGACAAGCTATACTATTGTGCCTCAAAGGGCGGTTACCACAGCACATGGCATGCGTGGCAAAATTCATAATAAAAGTGGAACACCTTTTAAAGCATGCACCAGTAACTAGGAAAGCTGATGGGGCTATTCATCTCATCACTAAGCAACTTGGTTAGTGCTACTTTCAAGCTCAGCCTGGATGCAGAACCTTAAGGACAGCAACAGGTTTGAGGGGACGGTGCATGTTATTACGCCTATGATGAAACACACAACCTTATTTAAGTGGGCTTCCAATAACTTAGCTTGGTATCAGTGTTTTAACTCTATGTGAATTAGAAACCCCAGTAGGTCGTTTTTGGCTTTTCTATTTTACTAGTTAAAGCTTTTATGTACATTAATGATTGCGAGGAGTTGTATTAATTATGCAATAAAGGTATATTTAATAGATAACAGGACCCCTAGATACTCGTATCAAGTCTCCTTCACCTCGGAGAACAGATGACACTGTGTACATCCTCTAAGACTGGGGCAAATGAGTGGTGTAAATAACATACAACCCCATATTTTATTAACCTTATTTTAGAACTCCACCTCACCGCCCAGCCTCTCCCCACCACCCTGACTCCCCTGGTTTAGGGGACAGCATTTTGCGAAGACAGACCACTATTAATTCAGAAAATACACACACCTGCCTACCTAGTGGTGTATATCTTCTCATCAGGAATCGTACTTTAGATCGCCAATGCTCAGCGCTTCATCTGACCACTCCCACCCAGTAGGCCATCAGAATCATTCAAGAAATGCAGACAGCGCACCGTTCTCTTGAGTAAAACTATAGCTTGCAAAGTAAAAACCAACGCCGACATCCTCTTAAGGGGACCAAATCTCAACGTCCAGTAAAGAAGCAGGTCGCCTCACCGCCCGCCTTAAAGAGCAGAAGATCGAGAAATCTCCCCCCAATCACCACCTGCACCCTCACCTTAGGTGGCCGGATCTTGCAGATTCCCGTTTTCTCGGCAATAGGTCTGATCCGCCCGATGAATCCAAGGGGGTCACTGAACTCCTCCCAGGTGGGCTCAAAAACGGGGCATTCGGGCGGAGGCACAAACTCCGCGTACCCAGTCATGGTGGTTGGATGAAGACCCTCTGATGCCAGTCTTGTGGCCAATTCAGAGGACAAAGGAACAATCTGTACAGGTCCGGCGCCCCCCACTGTCTCTGGGCCACGCAGGAGCAGCTAATCTTGCAGGGGATGGGCAGCCTGGATGCCTGCTTAGCGGCGATCCCCTCCGCCTCTCCTTGTTACTTGGGGGTCGCCATCACCTCCTCCCCCAAGTCCCCGGAGCAGGATCCAGGGCCGCATCCTACCCCCGAGGCAGTGAGTGCTCCGGCGGAGCCTCTCCGCCCTAGAGGCTCCCCGGGCCGCAGCTCCTCGCCGGCTCCTATGCCGGGCTCCTCCGCCGCCCGCAGCTCCCGATGCCGCCTTCAGACTCCCCCGTCATTTAATTCCCCTCACTGATTGTTTTGGTTCCTTCTCTGTTTTCGGCTCTGAACCGGAAGTCGGCTAACTTCAGAAGGTATCCATCCGCACGAGAAAGTGTCATTTTAAAAGAAGTCCCGAGTCCCTTCTATCAAATTCTATCAGAAACGCTCACGGGCGAGAATGAATGGCTTTGGACTGTAAATATGTGTGAAACTGCACAAGCCACGCAGCCGAGGGGGGTTCGTACCCTGAAGTAAAATACTCTGTTTCTTCGGTGGAGGAATGCGGAAGGGGTAAATCGTCTGGGTGAAAGGTTTTCTTCCGGCATTTATAAATGCTCTTCCGGTTGTTTTATTTAGTTTTTGTGACGGTGGTTCCGGGGTAAAGTGTATTTTATGATTTTGCTTCAATGTCTAACACCCGCGGTCTCCGACCTAACGTGGGTACACATCGGAGCTCTAAGCAATATACAACAATACATTCAGCTTGTATCTCGGGAACTGCGAATAAACTACGTTATATTTTTTACGAGAAGTTATTGGTTGTAAATTAAAAGTCAGACTGTTATCTAGGGTATTCTCGTCGTCTTTGTCGTGGCATTTCTTGATATTAGCCATAGCTCTTTCTCCTGCTAAAATATGAAAAATATAATCTGCGTAGATCTCAGTGCACCAGAATGTACAGAAATAAAACTGTTTTCATTGATAGACTGTACAAAGTGCAGTAAGTCGATTACGTTATCCACACGATATATGTGTGAGAAATATTTCCCTACATGTCTGCATGTGAACCACTGTCAGAACCATGACGCTCTTATAGTGTTTTTGGCACTATATACATTCTGCTGATTAATTGATCGTGCCCCTTCACTGAAGATTATTGTAGTGCAGATTACTATCAATGTGGAGAACATAATGCAAGTAAATTGCATTACCGTCCCATTTTTTTCCTCGCCCCGTCCGTACATGTGAGGATACGACACCTCCCTGCATACTTCCTTCACAGCTGTTTAATTATATATATTAAAAAAAACAAAAAAAAACAGGGATTGTACTCCTCTAATACTATAATAATAAAACGGTTCAATCCCCACCCACCACCCTCGTTTTTTTTAGCCTGCCTTACAGGCTCTTGAAACTTCTGTTATTACCCTTTTTGGTCACCTTCCTTTGGCAAAGAGGTTGGGCAGTGACCTTGAGGAATAGTAGGGCCCTGACGGTACTTCCGGAAGGCCACTCCCAGCTTCCTGCTGGGTCGTGGTTGGGAGCACCTTCAGGTTGATCATGCGACAGGTATCCAAAATTATCACCTCTTGTCAGGGGATTGCAATGGCGGAGGTGATGACATAAAGTCCTGCCTTGATCCATGCACATTTGACTTCTTGGTTTCAGCTGCAGTGCATGGAGTTTGTTGATCTCTGGCAGCAGGATCCACGTGCAGTTAGAGCATCATCACACAGAAGTAGACAGGTAATTCGGTGGCTCATAGGGAGTTTTTTTTTCTGCTAGTGGAGGTTAGGCGCTCCTCTAAGAGCATGCAAGAAACATCACCTGAGAAAGACTCATTTGCTGGGAATCAAGCAGGTATTGGTAGACCCTATACAGCTCCTTTGAAGACCTTAATGACGAGGACCTTTAGGTAGTTGATGTCAGAACAAAACACTCCCTAGCAGGATTGGTCGGTGTCCCCAGTCACCCCTCTTCGGATTCTGAAAGCCCTAATGATATTCATTTCTAAACCTGTGTTCTGCCTGACCCTAGAGAGCCATTAGTAGACAAGGAAGGTTTGGATCTTGTCTTTTCTTTCATGATGAAGAACTTTGGACTTTCTATTGAATCTGAAAAAGGCTCTTCTATATTTCTCAGATCTCTTCCTAGATTCCGACCTGTGATCACAGTCATTAAAGACACCATTCTTCAGGAATGGAAACATATGCAGAAACCCACTGTCCCGCAATTCCATATTAGAGCATATCCAGTAAAGGATCCAGATTTTCCCTTACTGTTGCTGTAGATTCGATGTTTCCAAATTTGGTAAGAAGATCATCTATAATCACGGAAAGCCCCCTCCTAATGGATGCAGTTGATAAGAATGTAGAATGGGCCCTGCCCCAATACCCCATCTACTTGAGTAAGAGGGCTTCTACATATTCCTCTTTAGCCTTGCAGAGTTTGGTGAAATACTTTCTATCTGTAGCAATGACTATTTTAGCAGCCGATTTGTGTGGAGAACTACTAGTTAGGATGGAGTTGCAACATAATTTTTGTCAGATACATCTTTTAACGCTTTGAGAGCCGTTGCTATTCTAGGGCAGTGATTGCTGCTAGGTGTCATGTTTGGACCTATGACTCTAAAGCTGAAGGGCTCTAGAAATGTTCATTTTTACATCTACCCTTCTTAGGCCAAACCTTATTTGGCCTTCAATTGGAGAATCTTCTTCACAAATCTTCAGTCATTAAAATGTCAGAAAAAAATCGGGTTCTTCTAAATCCTCTTTCAATTCAAAGACTTGTTATCGCTGCCATCATTAATGTAATCTAACCAGCCAAGAGGTGGCACAACACTTTTTAGAGGTAAAAACAGGGGACCTGGAAGCTAGAATCGATCTCCTGAAAGGTAAGTAAAGGTTTTATAGCAAGAAGCAGTCCCAGAAAAGCAAGGTATTGCTGCTATCAAGCATGCAAGAACCATCTCAAGTTATTAGACTTATGTAAATGTAAACCTGTATGGACCACAAGAAGCAGACTCGTGCCGGATGGCAATGCCATGAAGGCAGATCATGACAATTGAATGGAAAACATATACAAACCATATATCCTAAAAACTACTGAAGAGACAAAATTAATGGAAAAATAAACTTAACCAGACCAAAGAAAGGGATCATAAACATGTTTGTAAACACCTTTCCCTTTCACAACTTAAGAAAATATAAGCAACAAGAGAAACTATCTTGAGAAAGGGCATTTTGACCAGTTTAGTCTAAAACATAGTCCTCAAGCATTTTAAACATCCCTTTTGCCATGCTGGGCTTGCCAGTGATATCTGTGGAGGTATAGCATTGTAATTTCCACCTCCATCTGAAGGGATATCTTGAATTACAACTTTCTTAGAAGACAGATGTTTTCTAAGTGCGTTTTAAACGGAAGAACCCTCATGATTGTGAAAGTCTGTAGTTGCTGATTCCACATAAGTTTAAGTGTTGAACTTTGAAGTTGGAAGATAAGGAGTGAATGAAGTACTTCTCTTCACATGAGCTTAGAAAAACACACCGTCTACTAATTCAACAACTCCTTACTAGAATAGTTACAGGAAGGCTTCAGTCTTACCAATTTATTCAGGTTCCAGCAGTGAACAAAGTGGGCTGCGGTCGTTCCCACTTTTTATGGAAACTCCATTTTGTGCAGGAAAAAGCAACTTCATTTTGACTTTTGCCTCAAAACAGAACTTCTTGTCATCCTGCGAGCAGACTAAACCTGCATTGCCATAAAGGTTCTCCACATTCCTTGTAATATTGATCTACATGATTTCTAAAGTCAAAACTAGGAACTCCTCCTTGATCCATGATTGATTAATTTCTGTGCAAGGCATTCTGCCTTTAAGTAATTGGAACTTTGTAAATTCTCTAACAGAATTTGTTGAGCTATGATGTGCTCAAATCTTATCAACTGCTGTCAGGATTTAGGGTAGGAGACAAGCGCATATGTGCAGGGGGCACTGAAGACCAGGCCTGTGGAAGCTTACATGGGCAGGAACACTACACTGCCAGCTTTCAGTGGACTGACAGTCACATACTGGGTTGTGGTAATTTCCTGGTGAAGAGGGGTAAAGTCGTGTTTATGCTTCCAGGGGTGGTGGGGAGCTCCCATTCTCATGTATGTGCCTGGTAACACGTTCCATAGTTCCACTGGCTTATCCAACACTTTTCATTGTTTCCACACTTTTTCATCCCTCATCCACTTTGCATAAGATTAAGCAGGAACAGACAGCATTTTTTCCAGCTGACTCAAAGGTCCGACACCACTCCAAAATTTGCAAGAAGGAGGGCGATATGAGGATGGTCACATGCAAAGTCTTTGAGATAAAATAATACATCATTGTCATATAATGAAATTGCATGGAGCCAGGGGGATACCCCATGGTCCTCCACCTTGCTACACCTGGGTTGCTAGAGACTTAATGGCAAGTGAAAATAGGAGTGAGAGAGTGGGCTACCTTTTCTGGTGCCCTTTGCACTAGAATGGGAGCTGCCATATAACCCTAGAAACAGATCCAGGTAGTTGAGTGTGCAGAGCAACCCCACTGACCTGGTCAGTGAACTGCTCTGCCTCCATGTAGCTCCTCCAGTAAGTGCAGCCCATGTCTGTTGAGCTCTGACCCCGGTTGGAAGTGCGAGGCCCTCCTCCACCCGCAGGCTTCTGCCTGCGCCTCATCCCTGGTGTCTAGTGGGAGAGCTTTGCTTTTCTGCTAGGCTGCCCACCGGCCCTCGGCCTCTTTTTTTCTGTCTTCTCCCTTTCATGCTTTTCTGCTAGCTGTATTGTGCCCTTGCACTTTCTGTGCCCTTTTCTATCTTATTCCTCTTTTTCTGTGCTTTTTACTCCCATTTTCCTATTTTTCTTGCATTCTCTCTCATTTCTCTCTTTCAAGCTTTTCACAACTTTCACTCTACGCTCTCCCCGCCGCTGCTATCCCTGCGGACCGCCCCCCTTTTTCGTGCTGTTTTTCCCGCTCCTGCCTCCCAGCTGTCCTCTCCTCCACCTCTCCCTACTTAATGGCGGCCACTGCGTGGTAGGAAGAGCAACCCCACTGACCTTGTCAGTGAACTTCTCGGCCTCCATTTAGCTCCTCCAGTAAGTGCAGCCCATGTCTATTGAACTCTGACCCTGGTCAGAAGTTTGAGGCCCTCTTCCACCTGCAGGCTCCTGCCTGTGCCTCATCCCTGTTGTCTAGTGGGAGAGCTTTGCTCTTCTGCTAGGCCGCCCACCGGCCCTCGGCCTCTTTTTCTCTGTCTTCTCCCTTTCGTGCTTTTCTGCTTGCTGTATTGTGCCCTTGTGCTTTCTGTGCTTTTTTCTATCTTATTCCTCTTTTTCTGTGCTTTTTACTCACATTTTCCTATTTTTCCCACATTCTCTCACTTTCACGCTTTTTCCCAACTTTCACTCTTCTCTCTCCTCGCTGCTGTTGCTCGCAGCCCCATCCCCCTTTTTGTGCCGTTTTTCCAGCTCCCATCTCCCAGCTGTCCTCTCTGCCCCCCTCTCCCTACTTAATGGTGGCCGCTGTATGGCCGCACTGCTGGCGCGCCGAAGGCAAGCCCGTCTGCGCCCATCCGCGACCGCAACCATCGCCAGGATCCCTGGACCTCCCACCCGCCACCTCTACACGCCAGCAGCATTCCACGCACTCAACCCAGGACGCAACAACAACTGCAAGCCCTCATCACCGGCTGACACCCACAGACCCTTCAGCTGCCTCTGCTGCCGCCAATCCTACAGCACCACCAAGACCTTCGACCCGGCACAGCCCACCCGCAACAAGACACCCACACCCAAGATCCTGAAATGCATCCTCCTCAAAGTTTGCTCCCTCCACAAACATGCTACCAAAATCCGGGACCTCCTTGACAGCACCACCCTGGACATTGCATTCCTCACTGAAACTAGGACCAACACCTCTGGCCGGACATTGCCATCGCCATTCCCCAAGGATACAAGATCACCCGGAAAGACCGCCGCAGCCACCCTTAGGGGGATGACCGGGGGCAGGGGGAATCGCAGTCGTCCACAAGTCTAACATCCGACTGAGTACACATTCCGAAGACCCCACAAGCCTGATGCAACACCTCAGACAAGTCCAAAATCCACCCTCAGGGGAACCTTCATCTACTACCCACCCGGGCCCTGTGCACATTTCTCCGACTCCATCACAGACCCTGCTGGGAGACCTCAACTTCCACCTCGATAACCTAAAACACCCCAGCACCGCATCCCTCCTAGACAACCTCCACAACATAGGGCTCCATAAGATCGTGACGGAACCAACGCATTCAGCAGGACACACCCTCGACCCCATCTTCACAACAGGAACCTCCGTCACCTTGAGCCACACCTCCGAACTTCCATGGACAGGCCATCGCTGCATCCATTTCACATTCAACACACCCACCATCCTCAGACCTCAACACCAATCATCTCGTACAAGCTGGGTAAGAATCACTGATGACCAGCTTACCGCCACCCTCGCCAACTCCGCCCCCCCCATTGCACACAATGACGACCCGAACATTGCAGCCTGCACCTTTCACAAATGGATCGCCGACTGAGCCAACACCATAGCCCCCCTCAAAAAGAACAACAGCACCCATGCCAAGAAAGCCTGCTGGTTCACCGAATAACTCTGAGAATCCAGACGCACATGTCGACACCTCAAGAAAATCTGGAGAAACACCAAATCTACAGAAGCCCAAATCAACTTCAGAGCCGCCACAACCGCACACCACCATCTCATCAAAAGCACCAGAAAGAAAGCAATACACGAAAGAATCTCCTCACATGCACACAAGGAACTCTTCAGCATCATCAAGGAGTTCACCCAACCAACAGCGAAGCAACAGACATCCCACCCTCACAAGATCTCACATACTTCCACCACAAAATCAAGATCATCTGTGACAACTTCAGCGAGGACAACCTACATGCAGAACCCCCTCCACCGGAACCCAACACCAAAAAAACAACGATCACCAACTGGATCCCCCTCACCACCGAAGATACACTAAAGACAATGAGGGCCATACACTCTGGGGCCCCCACAGACCCATGCCCTCAGCACTTCTTCAACAGAGCGGCTGAAACCATGGCCCCCAACCTCCGCCTCACCATCAACCGCTCCCTAGCAGACACCTCCTTCCCCGACGACTGGAAACATGCCGAGATCAACCCTCTCCTCAAGACACTGGACCAGCCTACCTGAACAGGCGACTCAATTTCTACGTACCCCACAGGACCCCACGCTCAGCCCAGCTCTCTCTCGCCGAAGTACCCCACATCTTAAAAATAAGAAGAAGGGGACTCTCATTCTCCTACTTCGCCACCACAGCCTGGAATGCCCTACCGACCCACCTCAGACAGACCACACCCTCCTCAACTTCACAAAAGAGCTGAAGACATGGCTATTTGAAGACATGACTATTTGAAGAACCACCACACTGATGGGCGCTCCACCCCCCGGCCCCCTCAGAGCCTTGAGACCCTCACTGGTGAGTAGTTGCACATAACAAACACTGATTGATTGATTTGACAGAGCCAAACCAACCCTATTGTGTGTGCTCAGAATCCAAAATTATTCAAAACCAGCAAAAGACAGTCCTAGTGCAGTGTGTCAAATGCTTTTTCCAAGTCTAGCACACAGGCAGCTTCCCTGGGCCAATTGAAGTGCATCGCCTCAATAATTCTATACAGATGTCAGATGTACAGGAAGGTGTTCCTCCCAGGGATAAATCCATTTTGGTCCGCATTGACTGGCTATAGGATCATCCATTGGAATCTATTAGCCAGAATTTTGCTGAGGATATTATAGTCAATAGTCATAATAGCAAGAAGGCAAAAGGAGTCAGGGTCTCTGCCTGGCTTTACGAGCAAGGTCAGGATGGGCTACTAAAGAATAGCAGGGATGCAACCAGCTTCCAAGGCTTTATTATATAACTCGTTAAGAAAAAGAAGTGGGCAACTGAACAAAATATAATCTACGGAGTAGAACCTGTGGAATCTAGACCAGTACATTGAACAAAACCCCTGCCCCATACCTTTACATCTGCATACTTCAAATAAATGATACTTATTCAAAGCAGGTGTGTTGATCCCAACATGTATTGCTGGGCTCAACACACATGCTTTGGCCAAATCTGGCCTCAAGTAGGACAAAGCAGCCCTCAGGATCAATGTCTTCAGATAGGACAGTGAAGGTTGCATCCACTTAACCTATATTAGGGCACCCCAGTGAAAACGGAATAGTGAATAGAGTAGACCTGCTTTCTCCATCTCTGCTGTAATCTCTCCCTCTCTTTTCTGGTGATGTGAGACTATTTCGTTTCAAATATGAATGAACTTCGAACCGCTTGGTGGGGGGTATGCATCCCTTTAATGTTCCAAGATAAAAGGTGATATGTCTGTGTCCCAGTCATTGTAAAAGTCCAGAGGTCCCCAACATATATGACACAGGGATAAGATCCCTCATTGCAGCATCACATGATGGATATAGGAAGTAGGTGAGTCATGTGGGATGTGGGAACATGGAGATGGTGGGGTGCACAGAGAAGAATCAAGCATAGTATAGTGTGAGGGACACTTGATTGGTATAATCATGGTAGGAGAACAGATGATACACACAAGGCACAAATGGTAGGACAATTGGAAATGGGACAAAAGAAGGGAATCCTGTATATGGAGGGAGTGAAAAAAGACTTAGGCACTTAGAGTGGGCATTGCAGACAACGCCATATATAGGTGGCATATGAGGCCCATGCAAGGGGAAGGACCCAGGTAAAATGTTGTGGGCCCTTATTGTGGATAGTTGGTGTGGATAAAATGGAAATATACATTTTGACCACAAGGGGCAGCTGTTGTTATTGGCAAGAGAGGGGACACCTACGAATTAGTAGAAGAGGCCCCAGGAGGGAACTGTTAGGGCATAGAACAGAAATCTGGTGCACAAATTGGAACATATGAGGCATTTATGGGCAATGGAGATTCACTTATATTGAAAGAAGGTGGCCAGAGAAGAGGTTACAAGTGGTAAGTCATTTGGGTTGAGTGGCACACGATGGAACATGATTGACACAGAGGGATTGGATGTTTGGGTGCACTTACATGGGCGCTCAAATTGGCCAATTGGTATGGGGCCATGCAGCAGTCACACATGAGACACAGAGTACGTTAGACCACTTTAAGAGGCAATTTAGGGGTAGGTGGCATGAAGGACACAGAGGTAGTGGAAGACTGTTGTACATACATCAGTTGTATGGCAGAAAGCTGTTGGTCTACAGAAGGAGGAGCCCTCCGCGAGTCAGAGAAGGGTATCAATGTAGGGGCTTGGAAAGTAGGCATCTGGAAAAAAGATGGCTGTCATGTCCACCTAACTGGGGCAGCTGTGGCAGGATAACACAGTGCCTGGTGGGTGTTATAATGGGCTAGATAGCTCAGGTGGTGGAGGCATTTAAAGGAGACAGTTGGGCCTGGTGGGTAAACAAAAGCACAAACCTTGTTGCCTACATCCAAAGAGAACAATAAATGTTTCGCAGTTCTCTGTATCAACCGCCAACCACTACTAACCACACACAATAGCAATGTGTTATCTAGCTGTAAACTCTGGGAGATGGGAATGAGATAAGAGAAAAAAAGAGGGAGTGGATATTGTGATTACAGTTTGCGCGTGTTAGTCTTGATAGCTTTGGCATGGTATTCTCCCAAACCTTTTGCCTTCACTCTTCCTGTTTTGCTGAAATCGTTTTTGCTGGCTTTAGGACTCTGCGCACTTTACCACTGCTAACCAGTGCTAAATTACTTGTGCTGTCTCTCCTTCAAACATAGTAAAATTGGCCTACACCTCATTGGCACTTTTAATTTATTTGTAAATCCTAGTACATGTAGTAAATGATGCTACGTGTACCCAGAGCCTGTAAATTAAATGCTACTATTGGTCCTGTAGCACTCTTTCTGCCACCAAATAAAGTAGCCTTTTCAAACCTAGCTTCAGCCTGCCACTTCAGCCTGTAGTGCAGTTTTAAAATGCCATCCCATAATAAACCTTTTTGCCAGGCCTAAATCTTCATTTTTAATACATATAAGTCACCCCTAATGTAGGCCCTTTTGGCACATAGGAAAGGGTATATTGTTTCTAAAAGGTAGGGCATGTGGACTTGAGTTTTAGATGCCCTGGTAATGAAAAATATCCTAAAGTCATTTTCACTGCTTTGAGGCCTATCTCTTCCATTGACCAACAGTGGGTTACCTTATTACGTAATAGGTGATAACTTTAGATTGGAAGCAGATAGAGATCTGATGTTTGCACTCAAATATATTGCAATTTAAAATACATAGTTTTTAGTAGTAAAGTTGCATTCTAAGTCACAATTGTGAAAATGGCACTTTTAGAAAGTTTGAATTTTTTTATCCTAACCATTTGTGCCTTCCACCAGTGTCCTGGGTTACATGACTATGAATGGCTCTGCTGTTGGACTTTGTGTATTCCTCCCAGACAGGGCACAAAACAAGACTAGGTATGGACAGGGTGCACCATCTTGCCTCGGTGGCTGGTGGCGGAGCTGTGCCATACTCCACCTACACTTCAAAGGGCTTACCTCTAGCATACACACAAAGGAACCTGACCCTAGTGTTTTGTCATCCTAAGACTTCTTGGAGCCTTGACAGTGGAAGGGTAGACCTTTCCAGAAAGCAAAGTGGGGGTAGTATAGGAATCCACTCACTATAATATTTATACTTGGCACAGGTATAAATATTGGACCTGTAAAGCCACTCATCAGTACACTCCTGGACCTGTGGACATTCCAGAAGAATGGCTGTCTTGTTCCTCAGAGGACTGCCCTGTTGCTTGAGGCTTGCCTTGGCCCCTAGAGGTTAGTTGAGGACCGCCCTGTTTTCTGAGAAGGTCGACTGGACATACTGTCTTCATCCCAGGCTTCCTGAGTGACTCCTATGGTCAGTTGGCTGACATCCTGTCTGAGCTACGGGGAGAAAATAAACTCCAGAGACATCCCTGTAACTGCCTAACTGACCTGCTGCACTGGACCTGCAACTGAGCCTGCCTGAGCCTTCCTGGCCTCTGCTGGAGTGAGTTCCTGATCCCCCTCCCAAGTCCTGGACCCTTCACTGGCATCAGGTGAGCTCCTGCTGTGAAGAATGGTGAAATCTTGACATTTTGGATTCTATTCGACTGCGAGTAGGCCTGTTTGTGCTGAGACTCAGCCACTTGTGGCAACTACCAGCACGATGCTCTGGTGAACCCGCCTATTCATAACTATCATGACTATCGGCAACGACCGGCAACATGAGATCTGCACTTCGCGCCCACAGTGACTGCATACGTGAAGTTCCAGCAACCACCATCTGTGATGCCCAACCCGATCTTCTTGCTATAGCAATGACAAGCCACAACGCCAGGCCTGCGCTTTGCGCTACAACGAGGACCATCCGCAATGCTCTCCCTGCTCCTCTCGGCCTCCTCCGTAGCAAACTGAACTCTTTGTGCCGGGCTTTGAGAAGATAACTTTTTCAGTAGGGCTAACCTGGTCCCTGCATCCATCCCATGCTCCAGTGGCCTAAACTTGTGACTTTCCCCATGTCTAGTGCGATCAGGTGACTGCAAGTAGCACTCTGTGCTTTTAGGTGCTATATCTACCAGCAACTCCTCATCACTGAGGAAAAAGTACTTGCCTTACTCATTAAGGTTAAATCAGGATCCCCACTAGACCCCGCACCACTGCATAAGGGGGGACAAGGAATGCAACCTATGCTCTCCATCCTACTTAATCTTTCTCTCCAGTCAGGGACTGTACCCAAGAAGTGGAAACATGCAGTAGCGAGGCCTCTGCTAAAAGAAAAACCCCACTTAGACCCTTCTCTTCCAGACCAATTTCTCTGCTACCCTATATAAGCAAGATCTTGGAGAAGCATGTCAACCAATCCCTCGCTTTGTTCCTGGAAGAAAATCAGTGTCTGCAAGTTACGTAGATGGGCTTCCGTGCTCATCATAGCACAAAAACAGCCCTCCTAGCAGAAACTGTAGCCATGTTAGACCAGGGAGGACCATGGAGGAGCCGCTGCAATTATTTTGCTGGATCTAAATGCAGCGTTTTATACAGTGGATCATTTGATTCTAACTGACAGATTGAGACGGGCTGGATTGCAGAATCTTGCACATAAATGGGTCACTTCCTCTTTGATGGACAGAACCTTCAAATTTGTGGAAAGACATGCTTCTCTGATATCGTGCATTTGAAGTGTGGTAGCCCACAGGGTTCTGCCCTGAGCCTCATGCTCTTTAATATATAAATGTGCTGTCTTGCGGACATTGCGCCGTAATACGGACTTCACTAATTTCTTATGCTGACTGTACCCACTTAGTGGTATCCCTGGTGCCCGGGAATACCTCACTTATCCCCCTATCTACAGAGAGTGGCCAGATGGACAGCAAACTGTTGTCTAAAATTGAGTGGTGAAAAAAAAACAAGCTTATAATTTTAGGGAACAAGCCTGACCCTTATCCTCCGATCAGCTGGCCGGAATGCCTGGGTAATTCACCTTTCCCGACGTCCACCATAAAAAGTATTGGAATGTGGCTGGACAAATATTTATCCAGGAACAAACAGGATAACAAACCCACAGCCACCTGTTTTGCAGTTCTTGAATCTCATCCCAACTTCATGTCAAAGAAGGTTGGTCCAATCCCTGGTCTTATCAAGGCTGGACTAGGGCAACTCATTGTACCATGGCTCTGCAAAATATGTTGTTAAAAGGCTGCAGGTGGTGCAGAATGTGGCCACTAGAACTTTTTAAAAGTTTTTTAAGCTCCCTAGATCTGCCTCACTAAAGTAGGCCATGGCCTCTCTACATTGGCTCCCCATTGATTCCAGAATAAAATTCAAAACATTATGGGGGTGATTCCAAGCTTGGCGGGCGGCGGGAGCCGGCCGCCAAGCGGAAACCGCCAGAAGACCGTACCGCGGTCAAAAGACCGCAGCGGTCATTCTGGGTTTCCCACTGGGCTGGCGGGCGACCGCCAAAAGGCCGCCCGCCAGCCCAGCGGGAAACACCCTTCCACGAGGAAGCCGGCTCCGAATGGAGCCGGCGGAGTGGAAGGGGTGCGACGGGTGCAGTAGCACCCGTCGCGAATTTCAGTGTCTGCTAAGCAGACACTGAAATTCTAAGTGGGGCCCCACGACACCCCATACCGCCATCCTGTTCCTGGCGGGCAAAACCGCCAGGAACAGGATGGCGGTATAGGGGTCGGAATCCCCATGCCGGCGCAGCAAGCTGCGCCGCCATGGAGGATTCCCCTGGGCAGCGGAAAGCCGGCGGTACACCGCCGACTTTCCGTTTCTGGCCGCGGCTGTACCGCCGCGGTCAGAATGCCCAAAGGAGCACCGCCAGCCTGTTGGCGGTGCTCCCGCGGACCACGGCCCTGGCGGTTTTTACCGCCAGGGTCAGAATGACCGCCTATGTCTGCCATACAAAGTGCTCAATTCTAAAGGCCCTCAGAAGATCTGCACATTGATAGTCCCCTATGCTCCAACCAGGACCCTAAAGTCCAACTTAGACCACCTTTTGAAGGTTCCCAGAATTTGAAGAGCCAGATGGGGTGGAAGATCATTTTCGTACTTGGAGCCTAAACTCAGGAATTCACTCCCTGCAGAGTTGAGACATATGGATAGTAAGCCTTGCTTTAGAAATTACTTAAGGCCTGCCTCTTTCCCCATGAAGTCCTCCCGTACCCCGTCTCTGCGACAGGTGCTTCAGTTCTTCGCCTTAGGGCTGGGAGGCCTTAGAGTAACCATGTGTTTTACAAATGCATAAATAAATTAATTAATTTTAAAATTGAATATCTCTGGTTCTACTGATTGAGTTTTTTATTTTATTTATTAAAATGTACTCTGTTTTTCTAAATTCATTTGGCATTTTTCTTGTTTTGTGTTCTGCTTAAACACTTTACACTTTGCCTCTAAATTAAGCCTCACTGCTTTGCGCCAAGCTACCACAGCGTTAAGCACAGGTTAAATTAGTGATTTTTGTGGTTCACTCTGATAAGGACTGCGGTTGTTGCCTGAATTGGGCTTCAACCACCCTCAACTAATAACTGGATTTCTTACAGCTGGGCCCCGATGTATGCAGTTTCAATTGAGATGGATAGCTTTAGTATCCTATTGCAACTTGACATCAATTAACTAACTTGACATCACTCGCTACAGCAATTATATTCGGATGTATGACAGAACCACACATGCCTTTACAACCCCATCATTCCAATGCATGCAACATTACCACGCATGCATTAACAGCGAAAGTTTTTACCATGCATATGCCTATACCATGCATGCCTTTACCACAAACATTTTGTTGTAAAGTGTTAGTAAAGAAATATGCGTGGTAAAGATGTTATTGGTAAGAAATATGCGTGGTAAAGATGTTATTGGTAAGTTTAACCCTATATATATATATTTATATATATATATATATATATATATATATATATATATATATATATATATATATATATATATATATATTATATATATATATATATATAAAGGTTACAGGGGTGCTACAGTTAGGAAATAACATTTTAAAAAGCCTTAGAAATTCACTGAAAAAGACAAAGGTTACAGGGACATTATAGTTAGGTTCTGAATTTTACTTGTACAAAACCATAGAAATTTTGCAGTTATAGTTAGAGTCGTTTCAAGTAACTATAACTCATGCCCTAAGGTAACTATAACTCATGCCCCATCAGCTTTTTCTTCAAACATTTAACTGCTAATGATTCATTTATACTTTTGAGGACGTTACAGAAGTTGTCATGACTGCTGTGATATCTGGGGTAATTAGCAGTGCATGGTGAGGGCACAAGTTATAGTTACCTTAGGGCGCAAGTTATCCCATTCACCGGCGTCCCGCCTAAACATTTAATTTTGGGGGGAGAGGGGCCGCCATCCCCAAAGGCAAGACCTTAATATTTTTTGTTGGGGGGAAGGGGCAAGGGGGCCCCCTACCCAGGCTGACCTCAGTTCCGGGGACTCCATCCCCTGGGGCCCAGCCATGTGACCTGGGTGAGAGCCAGCATTGCTGGCAGAGAGAGGGAGTTGCTTTAAAGATCAGTGTTTTCTCTGTCTCCCTGCCTGCATCTTTGTGGGTAGGGAGACAGTGGAAACCTCTGCTCAAACTGATGGAGAGCTGATTAACAGCTCTTCTTCCCTGAGAGCAGAGTACTTGCTGTGTCTTGGCGGCTGCAGTCAAAGATGCATCAAGTCACCTCAAATAGCTATGTCCCGGAGGTGGGCACCCTGGGACATAACAGAAGCCTGAGGGGTGGCGGTCCCCAGGGCCATCTGTGGCTCCTTGAGGGGGGTCGCCGAGCCTGGGGGTCCCCTCAGCACAGTACACTGTGCAAGGGCTGCAGGGCTGCAGGGCCCTGACTGGGTCCAGGGAAGAGGGGATCCCCTTGAGGTACTTTGCAGGGGGGTCCTTTCAAGTTTAATTACGCCACTGCCCCCTCCAACATTAAGAGGCTTGGGGAGGTGGTCGTCCCCGGGGCTGCTGGGGGACTGCCCGGCCTCCCCTGCATACAATTACAGAAATGCCCCAAGGAGGTGGTGGTCCCCCGGGGCAGAAAAAAACCTAGAAAGGGGCCCCATGGGCCCCATGTGCCCCCTCCTTATTTTTTTAAATGCCTCTGGGACCTGGCCCGCCTAGGAGCTTTAAAAAAACACATGCGTGGGAGACTGCACTTGGTGTTCTTTTTTAAATTTTTACCGCAAATTGGTGGCAACGCCACAAATTTGCGGCAAATATAAAAAAAAAATAGTTTTTTACTCTGGGGGGAGGGGTGAGGTCCCAGCACCAGGGCTAAGGAGTCAGGGTGACTCTACCTTGGAAAGCATAATCTGGGTACCAAAAGCTAGCTTTCTGCCAAATTTGGTGTAATTCCGTCCAGTAGTTTGGGCTGTAGTTGTGTTCAAAGTTCCTTTGGGAATTAACATTGGAAACTCAACCTTTTTGACCCCCAACTTTTCTCACCGCCCCCCTCTCCCACTTGACAGATCATCCCGAAACTTTCCATGCGCAACAAGAATCAGCGGGCACTGTTTTTGGAAAATTTTGTGAAGATTCACAAACGGTGCCAAAGATATAAGTCAAAAAATGCTTTTTTTAATGGAAACATGGTCCTAACTATAACTACCAGTAGGTAAAATATATATATCTATATCTATATTTCTTTCTCTCTCTCTCTCTCTCTCTCTAAAGATACTTAAGATATATATGTATATATAGATATATATATATATATATACACACACACACATATATATAGACACACACACACATATATATAGATATATATGTTTCATATATATAAATATATTTACATGTATATATATATATCTTTGTATATATATATATATATATCTTTGTATATATATATATATATATATATATATAAAATCACCTTGCCACCCAAAAAACCCATACGCACCCTAAACCCTTTACCACCCAAAAACCCATACACACCCTAAAACCTAACAACACATTTACAACCTAAAAACCCATACCCACCCTGAACCCTAAAAACCCCTTACCACCCAAAAAGCCCATACCCGTCCTAAAATCTGGAAATATCCTTACCACCCACAAGCCCATACCCGCCCTAAACCCTGACAATGCCCTTACCAGCTGAAAAACCATACCCACCCTAAAAACCCTTTGTCACCCAAAAACCCATACCGACCCAAAACCTAAAAACACCCTTACCACCAAGAAAATCATACACACCCTAAAACCTAAAAATGCACTTACCACTCAAAAACCCGTACCCACCCTAAAACCTAAAAATGCCCTTATTACCCGAAAACCCATACCCACCCACAAACCTAAAAATGCCCTTATTACCCAAAACCCCTCAAACCACCCTCAACCCTTAAAATGCCTTGCCACCCAAAAACCCATACCAACCCTTAACCCTAAAAACACCCTTACCACCCATAAACCCATACCAACCCTTAAACCTAAAAACTTCCTTACCACCCAAAAACCCATACCCACCCTAAAACCTAAAACTGTCCTTACCATCCAAAAACCTATACCTTCCCTAACCTCTAAAAATCAATTTCTACCCAACAATCCATATACCCTCGTCCACCCTAAACGCTCTTCCTCTAATATATATTACCTAGTAGTGGTTGCCACTAAGTAGTTATAGTTAGTACCTAGTTTCTATATAAAAAGTGTTTTTTTACTTGCCTATATCTTTAGTGCTGCTTGACGAACCTTCACAAAACTTTCCCCCAAAAATGTGCCAGTCCCATCAGCTACTGCCTGCTCGTGGTGATCTGTCCACGGGGTGCTGAGAAAAAGGGGGGGTCCCAAAACAAATTTTCCCCATTCATTTTTTCATAGGGATGTTGAACAGGGATAGAGCAAAAACTACTGGAGGGAATTACACGTCCCTCGTGGTCCCAGGTAGCCTATAAAGAGCTAAAAACAAAAATAAAAAAATAACCATAGCTCAGCGTGAAAGTCTGGGACCTTCATACTGAGCTTTGGGGGTACAAGTCCAGTTGAACTAATTTCCCTTTTTTTTAATTAAAAAAAATTATTATCGTTTTTTTAAAACACAAGTATCTCCTTCTAAGTATATGAGATTGTAAAGCCTAAAAAAAGTTCTATTTTCCTCTCACTTGCTTTCTCTCTTTCTGTCTCTTTTTCTATCAATTTCTCCCGCTCACACACCCACTCAGACACTTACGCACCCACTCACAGACCCACTAAGACACTCACGCACCCACTCAAAGACCCACTCAGATACTCATTCACCCACTCACAGGCCCACTGACACCCTCATGCACCCACTCACAGACCACACACAACTGATGCACCCATTAAAACACTGATGTATGCACTCTCACACCCAGACAGACAATCTGACAGCCAGTCTCACCCTCAGATACCTCCTCTCACACCTATTCTCACACCCAGAGAAGCCACAGCCAACTCCTGCTGTGTATGGCCGAAGGGCTGTGCACAGCATGGGTTTGGGTGGTTAGGTGGTGTTGGCCGCAGGGTCTGGCTGCAGGTCAGGTCGTGCAGGCAATCTCTCCTGCGCACAGGTGAAGGACGCGCAGAATGCAAGGTTGGGTGCTTATAGGGGGTTGGCATCAGGATTAATATATAGTAATTAAAATTACTTTACATAAAAAAAGTCATAGAAATTCACTGAAAAAACAAAGGTTATAGGGATGTTATAGTTAGGAAATAGAATTGAAAAAACCCATAGAAATTCACTTAAAATACCAAAGGCTACAGGGACGTTATAGTTAAGCTCACATTTTAAATATAGTGTGTATGTATATATATATATATATATATATATATATATATATATATATATATGACACTTAGACCCTCATTACAACCAAAAAACATTAAAACTGAATCACGACCATGTCGGAAACCGCCAACATAGACAGACACTTTAACACTCCGACAGAAACTAACACCGCGGCGGTAACCGCCAACAGACAGGCGGAAGACAAAGTACAGCTCACTGTATTTCAACATGCCTATCCGCCACCTTTTCCGGGGTGGAACCAACGCTATCAAAAGCACGGTGGGAACAGTACACAGAAGGGAAAACACTCACCTCTCGACACCCAACGAGGAACCAGGACACCATGGAGCCCGAACTACAGGTGTTACCAATGCTGCTCTTCCTCCTGCTCTATCAGGAGCAGGACAGACGTCGTTGACGACCACGGTGAGTACTGCACCTACAACACAGAGGAGGGGGAGGGAAAGAGAGTGACACACACACGCAATACCCCCACCCCCACCCTCACCCACAACAACATACACACAAATACATGCAGCAACATTACATATACACCCCATCACCCCCTGGAAGAATGCAAGGACAAAAGGAAATTATTGTAACCAGTGTAATCATGAAAAATCTGATAGTCAAAAATCAAAATTCAGTATAAACAAATATGTACACCAGCTACACAAGTCCGGATAGTGTACCAATCAATGTCCGTGGACCACTGGTCCCAAAAAATGCATGGGCGAAGCCCACACAAGATACCTGACTGGAAACGGAGAGAACACTGCTGGGGCATCAGACCGAAAATATACAGGCACCTCAGGGGGAGGGGTGGGGGGGCACCTCAGCCAGATGAACGCACGACGCCACTGCTGCACGAGGGGGCTCCATGCCCATTGCTGTATCCTGGGGAGTACAAAGCCGCAGTCTCTCAAGTCTCTCAAGTGGGTGATTTGCCCACTGCATTATCCTGGGGAGTGCAAAGGACTGAGGGAGTGGATGTATCTCTCCACTGGTTCTGGAGGGGGCCTGGTGCCCAGAGTGCTTCATCCTGCCAAAGTCTGAGGTAGTGGATGTATCTCTCCACTGGTTCTGGAGGGGGCATGGTGCCCAGAGTGCTCCACGTGCTGTGTGGCCTGTACAATTCCCTTACCTGGGTGTGTGTGCCACAAGATTGCCGAGGTACAGGTAGCATGATACACCATGGAGGCAGCGACTTACCCTACACTGCTGCGGCTTCGCCTGCCACCTGCAGGTGCAAACAGTGATGGAAGTCATGCCTCATGGAAGCTGGCCAGGGTCCAGGAAGTCTCCTCCAGCCTCGGACGACTGACCACTGGGGATGGTAGCCATGTCAGCAGTGGTGCCACTGTCCGAGCACGTCGCAGGGCTGGTGGCGGTGCTTGCGGCAGTGTCTGTGGCGGCGGTGCTGGCGGTGGTGCATGGGTCAGCACCTGCTGAGGGACACAGCAGGACATCTCCTGCAGCCTCGGACGGCTGCCCAACGGGGAAGAGGCTGAGGACTGTTGCTGAGGTTGTAGACGTGCCAGTGGCTGTGCAGGTGGCGGGGCAGGTGGCAGTTGTGGTGGAGGGGCAGCTTGCGGTGTTAGCCGCCGTACAGGTTGGTGTGGTCATGGACAGAAGGTGTTACACTGGTCCCTCAGTCGGTGCCACCGTGCCCTCTCCAGACCTGCTCTTCTGCTTTTGTCCCGTCCCCACCTTTGATGGTGCCGCAGTTGTCTTGCCACTATCCCCTTTTGTTTTTGCTGAGCCCTTGGTGGCTGGTAGTTTCGGCTTCTTCCTCCGGGATGTGGGCACCTTTTTCACCTTGGCAGGTGGCGGAATGTCCTTGCCCTCGCTACGTGGCACACTGGCAGCCCTGATGGGTGGCGCACTCGATGACCCCGCAGTTGCTGGCACCACTGTGCCTGGGGATTTGGTGGCTGAGGTGCTGGGCTGGGACCTGGAAAGCCTGGCCCTAGGGGAAGAACGGGGGGGGGTCAAGGGTTGCCAGGAAAAGCTTTTTAGACACACTGGGACGGGAAGATGGAGGGGGTTTGGGAGTGGAGGAAGAGGTAGTGGTTGTAGGAGGTGTACATCTGTTGAATTTTGGTGAAGGTACATGGGCCGGAGGCTGTTGTGAGGTGGATGGCTGTTGTGTGGGTGTGTGCCTGGGTTTGTGTAGTTTGGGAGGAGGGCACACAGACACACTGGGAGGTGGTGATTGCATGTGAGCGGTGTGTGGTGATGGGCGTGCTGGTGATGGAGGTAGTGGCTGAGGATGTAGTGCATGCAGGTGTGAGTGGAGACGAGACAGGGAGGGAGGTGGAGGACGTGGAGGAGGGGGACACAGTGGAGGCAGTGGA
This sequence comes from Pleurodeles waltl, assembly GCF_031143425.1. NCBI lineage: Eukaryota > Metazoa > Chordata > Amphibia > Caudata > Salamandridae > Pleurodeles > Pleurodeles waltl. Next base: position 201,140,825 of record NC_090442.1, on the reverse strand, counting down.
TGTTGCTGTGTCTGCATGGGGATGGGTGGAGGAAGTTGGAGGGGGGAGGCTGGACACAGGAACAATGGCTGCCATCAGTGCTGAGGCCAGAGCCTAAAATGCTCTCTGTTGGGCCGCCTGCCCAGAATGGATGCCCTCCAGGTATGCATTTGTTTGTTGCTTTCGACACCCTGGATGGCATTCAAAGTGGTAGATTGCCCAACAGTGAGGGATCTCAGGAGGTCAATAGCCTCCTCACTGTGGGCAGCAGGGCTGACTGGGGCAGGGCCTGAGGTGCCTGGGGCAAAGGAGATGCCCACCCTCCTGGGTGAGCGGGCATGGGACACACGCTGAGGGGCTGCTGGGACGGCGGTGCTGGTGGGGGGGTGGCGGCTGTACCTGTTGATGCAGTGGGCACGGAGGTCCACCACAAGGGAGCTCCCATCAGAAGAGGAGTCGCTGTCACTGGTGTCTGCTCCTGTCCCCGCTGTGGAGCTCCCCTCGCCCTCCGTCCCACTGGTGAAATCAGACTCCGTAGAGTCGCCCTCCAGGGCCATGTGGGATGCAGCTCCCTCCTGATCTGGTGCCACTGCTCCTCCGCCTGATGATGCTAATGCACACAAGAACAGGGAGACCACAAAAAGGGGGGGGGACAGAAGAAAGACATGTTGAGTGCATGCATTACCGCTACCGTTGGCAGACACGACAGACACAGATGCCCCCTGCACTATGCCGCGCACTTGGGGTCCACTTTTCAATCCCTGGGACATGGCCTACAAGGCTATGACCGATATCTGCACACATGGATGTCACAGGAGCCTGACTAGGTGTAGTTGGCACTGTACACAGGTGGGGTGGGGTGCCACAGGGTCAGCCTGAAAAAGGGGACCTAAGTAGCACACTGGCCCTGGCCTAGGGAAACCCACAGCCCACCTCCCCCACCCAGACACCTCCACTGCACGCTGAATCAGCAGAATGGAGTGTACTCACCCCCTTGTTGCTGCTGTGATGCCCTCAATCGCCCATCCAACTCCGGGTACGCCACCGCCAGGATCCTGAACATCAGGGGGGTCATGGTGCGACGGGCACCCCTCCCACGTTGGGAGGCCATCCCCAGCTGTTCCTCCGCCGTCTTTTTGCTCCAGCGGTGAATGTCCTCCCATCTCTTACGGCAGTGGGTGCTCCGTCTGTGATAGACCCCCAGAGTCCGGATTCCTTGGCGATGGCACGCCAAATATCCTTCTTCTGGTGGGCGCTGACCTACAGGAATTGTACAGGGGAAAAAGAGAAGTTATCACCAACTGCACCGTCACAGTCATTGGCCCGCATCCCTACCCTTGCCATGTGGCACATCAACTCACCGTCGTTTCATGCACGCCTCTTCTCCCCCCCCATCTTTCATCCACCCCACTCCACACAGGCATAGCCCATACAGCATGCTCCCAGTGTACTTACCTGTTTCTCTGGAGGACCGTAGAGTAGCGTGTACTGGGGGAGAACCCCATCCACGAGTTTCTCCAACTCCTCCGATGTGAAGGCAGGGGCCCTTTCCCCAGACGCACAAGCCATTGTCTCTTCCAGACTGAGGTCACAGCAGCACTTGCAGTGTAGGTCCTCTCCTGTCGAAGATCAGGTGTCGAGTGATTGAACAGATAGAAAATGGCAGTCACGTCCACGGCGGTGTGTACCGTCACCGCCGGCGTACATCGTCATTGGCTCCTGGGACCCATAGGGTCCAATGTTAACCAATGCAGAATTGCGCTGTGGTCTTCGACCGCCTACCGCGACGGTGTACAACGCCAGCGCAGTTACCTCACATCCCATTGTCCCATTTTACAGGTCAGGCAGCCGCCATATCAGGGGCCCTCATGGCTTTATTTTTAACTGCGTTACACATACCTAGGCCTTGCCTCAACACTCATACATGCAAATTTCGGATTATGAATCGTGTTCTGTGTAAGCTGGGTGTACATACCTCTGAGTTGGTTGACTCTGTGCTCGCTGTTGTCCTTCATAGGCACCGTCCGCTGGGACATGTGAGGAGATGGCGGCATCCTCCAGTGTACAGACCGCTGGTGGACCTGTCGATATTAGAGGAAAGACATGTAATCATCACCTACAGGCTTGATCGTGCCACAATCCTGGAACTGTGTGCCCAGTTGGAGCCAGACCTGATGTCAGCTATCCGCCATCCCACAGGAATCCCTCCTCAAGTGCAGGTGCTGTCAGTACTCCATTTCCTTGCAAGTGGGTCATTTCAAACAACAGTGGCCATAGCATCAGGGATGTCCCGGCCTATGTTTTCCAACTATGTTGTCCATAGTGTTGTCTGCCCTGCTGAAACACATGCGGAGCTATATCATTTTCCCTCAGGTGGAGGATTTGCCTACAGTGAAAGGTGACTTCTATGCCCTGGGACATATCCCCAACATCATAGGTGCCATTGATGGGACACATGTGGCCTTCTCCCCCCCGCAGGAGTGAACAGGTGTACAGAAACCGGAAGAGTTATCATTTGATGAATGTGCAGATGGTGTGTTTGGCAGACCAGTACATCTCCCATGTGAATGCCAAATTCCCTGGCTCAGTGCATGACGCTTACATCCTGCGGAATAGCAGCATCCCTTATATGATGGGGCAACTCCAGAGGCACCATGTGTGGCTATTAGGTGAGCACCTGGAAGCAAGTCAGTGGGAATAGTTGTCTGGGTCTGGCGATATCCCTACAAGTTAGTGTGTGTCTAACAGTTGTCCCTCGCCTTTTTCAGGTGACTCTGGTTACGCCAACCTGTCATGGCTACTGACCCCAGTGAGGAATCCCAGGACAAGGGCAGAAGAACGCTACAATGAGGCCCATGGGCGAACTAGGAGGATTATAGAGGGGACCTTCGGCCTCCTGAAGGCCAGGTTCAGGTGCCTCCATATGACAGGTGGTTCCCTATTCTACTCACCAAAGAAGGTGTGCCAGATCATCTTGGCCTGCTGTATGCTTCACAACTTAGCTTTGCGACAACAGGTGCCTTTTCTGCAGGAGGATGGTCCAGATGGAGGTGTTGTGGCAGCTGTGGAGCCTGTGGACAGTGAAGACGAGGAAGCAGAAGAAGAGGACATCGACAACAGGAACTCGGTTATCCTGCAATACTTCCAGTGAGACACAGGTAAGAAGACAAACCTCCCTACTACATGTACTTTAACACTACTACCTCTCTACTGACTGTCCTTTTCACCCAGTGTATGGTCACTGAGTTGTCACTTTCCCTTATGATTTCACAGATGTGGGTCCCACTATGTGACATCTGCTTTGTTTCCTCAAGGACTAGAGCTGTGTAACATAGGTATGTTGACATTACAATTGAAAGAGCATTTTGTCACTGTAATTGCTAATACACTATTTTGAAATCACAGACAGACTCCAGATTGTTTTGTGCTTTAAGGATGTTTATTTAAGTGCTCAATATTGGAGGGTGCTGTAAAATGGGGAGGGGTGATGGTGGAGGAATGTCCATGGCAGAGTCCAGTCTATTAGTCTCACAGGTGCATTGCCCAAAGGGGCATAGGAAGTGGAGCTGGGCAGTTGATGGAAGGACAGGGTGACAAGGTGGGACAAAAGGATGACATTCAGGGCGGTCTCATTTCTTGGCGGGGGTCTTGGCATCGTTCTCTGTCTTTGTCCTGGATCTCAGGGACCGTTTGTGGGGTGGTTCTCCATCTGCAGGGGGTGGGGTGCTGGTGTGGTGGTCCTGTGGCGGTGCCTCCTGTCCACTAGCACCGGCAGAGGTGGTGGGCAGTTCATCGTCCAGGCTAGTGTTAGGGGCCCCTTGTTGTGCCACAGTGTCCCTCCTGGTGTTGAGGACTTCCTTCAGCAACCCTACGATGGTGCCCAGGGTGGAATTGATGGATCCGAGTTCCTCCCTGAAGCCCAAATACTGTTCCTCCTGCAGCCGCTGGGTCTCCTGAAACTTGGCCAGTACCGTTGCCATCGTCTCCTGGGAATGATGGTATGCTCCCATGATTTTGGAGAGGGCCTTGTGGAGAGTGGGTTCCCTGGGCCTGTCCTCCCCCTGTCGCACAACAGCCCTCCCAGTTCCCCTGTGTTCCTGGGCCTCTGTCCCCTGAACGGTGTGCCCACTGCCCCTGCCCCCAGGTCCCTGTTGTTGTTGGGGTGGTGAGTTAGCCTGGGTTCCCTGTAGTGGTGGACACACTGCTGATTGACGTGTCCTGGGGACAGAGGTAAGGGCCCGCTGGGTGGGTGCTGTGCTGGTGTTTCCAGAGGGGGGAAGCTCTGTGGTGGCCTGTGACTGCGTGAGGGGAACCGACTGTCCCGAGGTCCCAGATAGGCCGGGCTGGTCGTCTAGATCCAGTTGGACAGAGCTGCTGTCATCACTGTGGGCCTCTTCTGTTGGTGGTGTGGACATGTGTGGACCCTCCTGTGCGGTGACGTTGGGTAGGGGTCCTGCAGGGGTGTAAAAGCATGATTATTGCATCTGTGTGTACCATGGTGTGCAATGGGTGGGTGACCGTGTACCCCAGTGCTTGCATTCCTGTGTGGGACCTTGTGTGATGGTGGTTTAGGGGGGTGTATGGGTATGTGCCGTGGCCATGCATTGGTGATGGGTGTCCATGCTTTGGTGTTGCATGCACGGCTTGGTGTTGGGATGTGTGGTTTGTGATGGTGGGACATGTGTGAGGAGTTGGAGTGATGGGGGTGAGGGTGAGGGTGGGGGTATGTGATAGCATGCAAGTAGGGTGGGGAAAAAGGTAATTAAGGTTTGCCTTACCAGAGTGAAAAGATTCGAAGAGGCTCACCGCAGGTACTTTAAAGCAGGATTTATTGATGCTAAACCGGGAGGGAGACTTACAACGGCCGCTGTCTCCACCGCACTCCGTATTCCCCTGAGTGTTCTGTTCCACGCGCTGCGAGCTGCGCATGGCGCACACTCAGCGCGTGGATCAGAATCAATGAGATGCTACACATCCCCCTTCCTTCACATAAAATTAACAACAACCATAAATTGCATCAACATCACTTAAAACGAATATATGTGTGATTAATACACAAAGTAAACATCACATCATGGAATATATAAACACAATCTAATAAGAATAATTATGTAATTAATTTGTTTAATGCATCGATACAATGAACATGAATGAGAAGCATTTCCTTATGTAGCACAACATATTCATGATACTAACAAAGTTTACTTTAAGCAGAGACAAAGTCAACAAACCTCTTAGGCCTTCTGAGCATCGACTTGTCTCTCACATTCACACCTACACGCCCACTCTTATTCAAGGGTGTTTCATTAGTACTGGTAGTACCCTTACCAACATTGTTTCCCAAACTGTTTTCCACCTTCCACAACTTTTCCTGATTAAACTGTGCAGGAACCTTTAGAATTTTTCCTCGGTTCCACACATACCCATCGCTCAGCAACAGGGTATACTTGTACACTTTCCTCACCTCCAAAGGCTCTGAAAATTTTGATTCCCCTTTAGCTGTCCATGCACCCTTCACCACTCGCACCCAATCTCCAACTTTGTAATCACCAGGTATTTCACTCATCTCAAATTGCTTTCTTCCCACACCTTTTGACAGCAATGCTCTCAGTTTTCTATCTCTTATGACCTCAAAACGTGACTTTCCCGTCAAACTATGGGGAGTAGTACGGTAAGACCAAACCAGATCCTTCACTGCCTTATGCCAATTTACACCATTATAAATCGCTAATTGCAACCCCTCTTTCAGCGTCCTGTTCCATCTCTCCACCAAACCATTACTCTGTGGGTAATAAACAGATGCTCTGATGTGCTCTATGTCAAATTTACATAAGAAATCTTTCATGACACTAGATACGAATTGCACACCATTGTCAGAAACTATTGTCTCAGGAATCCCTTCTGAGTCAAATAAATCCACCAAGAACTCCACAACACACATTGTATTTATATTTTCTACAAATTTCACCACCGGCCACCTGGAAAAATAGTCCACAACCACCAAAGCCTATTTTGGCACACTTCCTAAAATATTAAACGGACCCATAATGTCAATGGCTATTTTCTTCCACGGCCCGTCCGATTTATCAGACACAACAAGATCACTTTTAACCAACTTTTGAGATTTGTCGCTCCACGCACACAACACGCACTCCCTCACATGATGTTCCACCTCCCTATCCAGGCCTGGCCACCAATACTCAGATCTGACCCGCCTCTTAGTAGCGCCCATCCCAAGATGACCCTCGTCACCCGTTCCCGCAAAACAGTTGGAACAACCAACTGCTCACCCCTGAACACAACTCCGTTCTCCATACACAACTCTACGCCCACTTGTCGAAAGTACTCAGCCTCGCAAGAAGCACTCCCTCTATTTGGCCATCCTTGACGACAATAACCCATCACCTCTTGTAACACGCCATCATTTTGAACTTCGGTCATCCATTCTTCATGTGAGATCCTGCCTTCTGTCACACATCCTACATCCACGTCCACTGAGGCTATGAGTTTATCAGGTTCAGATTTACCCATACCACCCAGCACAGACTTTACTGGAAGCCTTGACAGACAATCAGCCAACACATTTTTTTTTCTGGGAAAATACACCAAATCATAGTTGTACTCCAACATTCTGGCCACCCAACGAGCTATTCTAGGGGTGGCCCTACCCGCACCCTTGGTCGAAAATACTTCTACCAACGGACGATGATCAGTACGAATCTCAAATTTCAAACCCCACACAAACTTACGGAAATGGTTAACACCCCACCAACATGCCAATGCTTCCTTTTCGATGGTGGAATAATTCATTTCCGATGAACTCAACGGTCTAGAAGCATACGCTATTGTCACTTCCTTTCCAGCTCTTCTTTGCATTAATACGGCTCCCAGTCCCAGGGAACTGGCGTCAGTATTAATTATGATCTCATCCCTAGTGTCAAACGGTTTAAGAGCTGGAAATGAAGCAATTTGTTTTTTCAACAAACAAAACTCTCTCTCACAATTCTCACTCCATACAAATTGTTCCCTCACGCACAATAACCTCCTCATGTTTACCGTCTTGTCGGCAAACTTGGAGATACATTTAGAATAGTACTCCGCAAGACCTAAAAACGATCTCAATTGATCCTTACATGCGGGAGAAGGCGCGCCTTCAATTGCCTCTACTAAATTCAATTTAGGCGAAATACCATCTTTGTTAATGGAGTGACCCAAGTATTCCACTTCAGGCACACTCAACCTGCATTTCTCCAATTTGATCGTCAACCCGCTATCCCTTAAAACACTCAACACCTTTCTCATGACACCATCATGTTCATTCTGGTCTCCGCCAAACACCAAGATATCATCTTAAAAATAAGTAACGCCAGAGACATCTTTAAGTAAATGATGCATTGCCCGTTGAAATACTGATGACGCTGACGCCAAACCAAAAGGCATGCGCTTAAATCTGTACGCCCCCTCTGGAGTGATGAAAGAGGTTAATGCACGTGACTCAGGATGTAACTCAATTTGGTGATACTCTGATGATAAATCCAAGGTAGAAAATACACTTTCCCCATTCACTGTGGATAACATTTCACCAATATTGGGCAGAGGATGTCTATCCACCCATATAGCAGCATTAAGATCACGCAAATCCACAAACAAACGCATGTCTCCATTAGCCTTCTTAGCAATCACCACTGGCGCCAACCACTCCGACGCCTCAATCTCTTCTATCACATCTTGCTCTGACAACTTAGATAATTCACGTCGTAATTATTTACAATAGGCACAGGACGGGGTTTATGCGCCTTTGGTACTGCATCCCGCTTCAAGATAATTCTATGCATAAACCCCTTTAACTTTCCTAACTTATTGTTAAACACTTGGGGAAATTCTTCTACAAAATTGGCCTTTTGCACCACGTGTACGCTGGACTTCGACCCCAACACTTGATCGGGGTGATTAGGATCAAGAATTATGCCAAGGTCCTTTTGCTGCGGCCACCCTAACAAATTGGTACCTTCCTCCACAAAATATACTTTTGACTCGATTACTGTCCCTTGAAATTCTAGAGAGGCATCCATGTACCCCACAAGCTCAATAGGTTTGTTACCATACACTAGCAAACGCACATCTGGAGGTTTAATATCATGCACAGGAAAACTAGACATATTTTCTTTTCCAATCAAAGTATATCTCGCCCCTGAGTCAGCCATCACGAGTACATCTACTCCATCAATGTTAATTACACAGTGCGGACCATTTGAACTCACACTCCCAACATCCACCACCTGTGAAATAAATTGTTGAGAGTCAATATCTTCACTATCACTACCCACAGAATTGATTGCACCTCTACCCCTCCTTGCGCTCATTGCGCTCATTTGCTTACCTTTGCACACTCTCGCGAAATGTCCTTTGGACTTGCACTTCCTGCACACTTGGCCAGCAGCAGGGCAGCAAACATCAGTCGCTATTTGTCCCTTGAGGCCACATTTATAACAAATAGTATCTTTTCTTCCCTCCATCTTCGCTGAAGTTCCAATTAAATCCTCCTTTTTGAACTTATAGTCTCTTCCACTAACCGCATTCACAGCTCCCGACGCGGAAGATAGTTCCTTTAAGCCATCACTCGTTATTTCAATTCTTTTGATTAAGTCAATGGCTTTTTGTAATGTCAAATCTTCTGTATTTAACAATTTTTCTTGAGTTTTTTTATCATTAACTTTCAAAACCAGTTGGTCTCTCAGCATTTCATCCTGAAAATGACCATAGTTGCAAGTTGCAGCCAAAATCCTCAAACTTGACACATAACTTTCAACTGACTCTCCAGGCAATTGGCTTCTTTCTAAAAATGTAAAACACTCCACCACAACATTTTTCTTTTTCCCAAAATTGGAGTTCAGCTGTTCCATGGCAACCTCGTACTCATCCTCATTCTGGTCTTCATCCTCATCAGGATATGGTAAATGTTTCAAAATGTGCTTTCCTTCTGCCCCCAAACAGTGTTTCAACATGGCCAGTTTTCTGGATGCAGTGAATATATCTCCACCCACAGCCAAGACATACGCCTCGAAACCCTCTTTCCAGTCCTCCCAGGACAGGTTCCCCAGGAGTGTTAAAAAAAAAAAACTTGCCGCTGTAAAACCTTCCATTGTTATTATTATTATTTTAAAAAAAATATATATATTCAACAGTGTTTTTTTTCTTATATATTAATTGTCACGAGAAAAAATTAAATAAAAAATAAAAACCACCAAAGGTATAATATTTTCCGTTGCAGAGCAACTAATACAGGCTTGAAAACTCCGAAGTAAGCGTCTTACAGTTGCTAGGCAACAAGCACACCACCATTTGCTGTTGACAAAGTCTTCAAAAGAAGCTTGATACTGTTGCTAAGCAACACTCTTACACGACGATTGTAGCAGTCTCTCAACTGGGAATAAGTTGATTTCCATGTAAGCCTGAATAAACCGCTGTTCAGAGGCTCCTGTAGACGTTTAAAAACTGAAACAAACAGCTGATGAGAAGATTACACAGCCGTTGCCTCACCGGAAGACTGCGTCGATAAATACAGCATGTCGCTCCTCGTCTCTCCTCCCGGTCAGCAGAGCCACACACCCTCCTCGCCAGTGAAAAGATTCAAAGAGGCTCATCGCGGGTACTTTAAAGCAGGATTTATTGATGCTAAACCGGGAGGGAGACTTACAACGGCCGCTGTCTCCACCGCACTCCGTATTCCTCTGAGTGTTCTGTTCCACGCGCTATGAGCTGCGCACGGCGCACACACAGCGCGTGGATCGGAATCAATGAGATACCACACAGAGTCCATTCCTCCAGCTACTCCTTCGAGGCCCTCAGGATGCAGAATCGCCAAGACTTGCTCCTCCCATGTTGTTAGTTGTGGGGGAGGAGGTGGGGTCCGCCGCCAGTCCTCTGAACCGCGATGTGGTGTCTGGATACCACGGAACGCACCTTCCCCCGTAGGTCGTTCCACCTCTCCTGATGTCATCCCTATTTCTTGGGTGCTGTCCCACTGTGTTGACCCTGTCCACTATTCTGCGCCATAGCTCCATCTTCCTAGCTATGGAGGTGTGCTGCACCTGTGATCCGAATAGCTGTGGCTCTACCCGGATGATTTCCACCACCATGACCCTGAGCTCCTCCTCAGAGAACCTGGGGTGTCTTTGCCGTGCCATGGGGTGGGGTGGGTGATGTGTGGGAAAAGTGTGTTGTGATATATGGGGTGATATTTAGTGGTGTGTTGTGTGGGGTGCGTGGATGTTTTGTGGGTGATGGTGTTGTGTGCCTGTGGATGCTTGGTTGTAGATTGTAGTGTCTCTCTCTGGTCGTAGGGGTTTGTGGGTGATGTGGGTGTGTGTTTTATATTGTATTGGGTGTGTTGGAGTGGTGTGTGTATGTGTATCAGGTGTGTGTATTTTGAATTGTCCAATGTGGTAGTGCTTTGGATATGTGTGTGTATTTTGAGCGCGGCGGTGTGTACTGCCAATGGAATACCGCGGTTGAAAGACCGCCGCGTGGATTCGTGGGTCGTGATAGTGTGGGCGTATTCCTGTTGGCGTGACGGTGGAGGTTTTGTTTTCGCCAGTATATCACTGACCTTTGGTGTGGCGGACTTGTGTGGGTGTCTCAATTTTGGCGGATTCTGAGCCGCGGCGGTGTGTTGGCGGTCTTCTGCACGTCGGTAAGCGACTTTTACCGCCAATGTTGTAATGACCCCCATAGTCTACAATCATTCTATTCTAGATCATTGTTTCCCTCATAGCTATCATTTTAGCTATCATCTGTGGTGGAAGTAGCTATGTGTAGGAAGTTGGCTCTGTGTGTACTATTTCAAAGTAAGAAATGGCATGCACAGAGTCCAAGGGTTCCAAGGGTTTAGAGGTAAGAAAATATATTTTTCTATATTAAAACCTATTGTCCTGGAATTGTCTTTGAGTGTGTGTTCCCCATTTATTGCCTGTGTGTGTACAACAAATGTTTAACACTGCCCTCTGATAAGCCTACTGCTCGACCACACTACCACAAAATAGAGCATTAGAATTATCTCTTTTTGCCACTATCTTACCTCTAAGGGGAACCCTTGGACTCTGTGCACAGTATTTCTTACTTTGAAATAGTATATACAGAGCCAACTTCTTACAGTACTGTTTTAGTGGCTTCTGAAATATATTGCAGTAAAGTTTGAGAAGCATAATCTAAGCCTCCGTTCCAGAAATAAAATCTCAGAAGTTTCTAAACCTTCTTTTAATGTGATGGGCATATGTATTATGCAACAGGCGCAAACAGCGTAGCACAAGCAACATGGAAAAAGAAAGAGGACTGCGTGTTAGTGACGCATTAGGTGCCGTGCCATGATATCATGAATGTTGTTTTAACTATTAGAAAAGGAATATGCAGCTAAACCTTACACTCACATTGACATACTTAATTTAACAATTACTTTTATTTGCATTTATGTTTAAAACCTATGTACAAATATGTTTTCTGTTTCGAAGGAATGTGTTATCATTTTTTGGCTACATGTATGCGGAATGTTTTTCAAAACGTTTAAGAGCAATATTCTACTTTTGTGTATTTTTGGATCAGGCTGGCTGAGGGCACCACTCTGAATGCCTGGAAGGTACACACAATTGAATTATGGCCACCAGGGTGCACCTAAACTTCTTTTTTTAACATCTACTTCACTTTGTCTGCAGGCACCGCCACCAAGTAACTCTTTCTAGATCCTCCTCATGCACTTCTCCCAAGAGCTCTGAGCTCCCTGAAGTACTGGTGTGCAATTCGGTGTGGTGGTGATCATAGACAGGCTTGGAGTACTTTTCTTTCAGTGCTATGCCTTTTCCTACAAGAAAGGAACAGTAATGGGATAAAATGTCATCACTCATGCACACTAAAGCCAGTAGCTGAAGTGAGCTGGCACATTGTGACATTCTGTAAGTTGTGGCAGGTGGAACTAAAATGTGAATTACGCTACAGTTCTATATGTATTTGTATATGTATTTTTTAGGGTTGAGCCTGTGAGAGCATGCGCTAGCGCATGCGTCTGACTTAGGAGGCACTAATGTGTACAAAAAGGGCTTAGAGCTCACCTGTTGCTTACCACTTGTTGCCTTGCATGGCATTCTTCTTTAACAGCCTAGTCATTGGTCACTGCAGGCCAAGCATAATTTCCGTTCCTTTCTGTGGAGTAGGGACCAAGCACTGATTGACTCAACCTAATCATTGTCCATCCACTGCTTTCAATGTGATTGAGGTACTATCTTGTTCTTTTAAAGTTCTAGTACCCTGCAAACAGAAGGCAACAGACACAAGAGTGTGAACCCATGTATAAAGCAATTAATGGAATCAGAACAGTTTCAGGAAAAGTGAACTTGCATTTAGCTGCATGCCAGCATTATTGGTAAGCCACGAAGCTCCTGTCCAATCCACCTTATCCAAGCCACACCTGTAGGAGGCTGGCCTGGCTCGTAGTGGGTACCAATGGTACTTACACCTTGTGCCAGGTCCAGTTATCCCTTATTAGTAGAGTAGTAGTGTTCTTCCAGCTTAGGCTGATAGAGGTAGCTATAGCAGAGCAGCCAAGGCTGAACTATGAGACATGCAAATCTCATGCAATACCACTTATATCATATAGGTACTATATCATAAGAAAGACAATACTCAGAGTTACTAAAAATAAAGGTACTTTATTTTAGTGACAATGTGCCCAAAGTATCTCAGAGGATATACTTCCTTAGGAGGTAAGTAAAATACACAAAACATACACAGAAAACCAAATCAGGTAAGTAAAACAGTCAGAAAGTAGTGCAAACACTGTAGAATACAATAGGATGCAATAGGCCTAGGGGCAACACAAACCATATACTAAGAAAGTGGAATGCGAACCACGAATGGACCCCTAGGCTAGTGTAGTGTGCAGAGGGTCGCTGGGAGTGTAAGAAAACACTAAGGGTGTCCAAGATACCCTACCCAAGACCCTGGAAAGTAGGAATAAAGTACTACTATTTCACCAGAAACACACTAAAGTCATGATAAAGGATTTTGAAAAGACCACAACAGACTGCAAAGCCCTGAAGACGGATTCCTGGACCTGAGGAACTGCAAAGGAAGGGGACCAAGTCCAAGAGTCGCGAAAGTGTCCAGGGGGGCTGTCGTAGTTTGGACTCTTGCTCTAGGCAAGACTGCTGGTTTAAGGATGACAGTACTTATGTTTGTAGGCGACTATGCCTATCCTACAACAAGTCGCAACTGTTGTTCCAACCTTTCCGGCTCACTCGCAGCACCTCATCAGAAACCCAGATAGTAAAAGGTGATTTGTGGCAGCCTTTACGCAGGGACTCAAGAGTATGACATCTCAGGGAGTGTCGTGGTTGAACGGAGATTACCCCTTTCTCACAGATACATTATGGGGGTTATTACAACTTTGGAGGAGGTGTTAATCCATCCCAAAAGTGATGGTAAAGTGACGGATATACCACCAGCCGTATTACGAGTTCCATAGGATATAATGGACTCGTAATACTGCTGGTGGTATATCCGTCACTTTACCGTCACTTTTGGGACGGATTAACACCTCCTCCAAAGTTGTAATAACCCCCTATGTGTCTAACCAAACACAGGCAATAATGAAGATGCAGTAAAGTTTCAATAGTTTTTATTCAACACAACTGCAATCTGCAATATGTTGCACGGGCTGCAATTATTAGGATAATGAACAGTGCAAGAAACAGAATTGTAAAGACAAGAGTCATTATTACAAAGACCCCCACCATCTTGCAATAAAATGAAAAGGCATAAGGTGTGTAATATGCCCTAATACCCTATCATGATAGGCCTAACCTCCTACCTAAAGGAGAGCTGGGTTTGTTAAACCTAATCTGCCAACGCCATGTCCATGAGAGGCGCCCCCAACCCTCGTTACCTTGGAATGAGGTCTCTATCTCAGACTCCGCTGGGACACGAAGACTGGGTCAGCTTCAAGAAAACGTGCAGCATCAATATCAGTGATGGTGGCGATGCCCTCTGGTCGGAATCCCTCTGATTATCTGTCTAAAGTGTGATGTATTTATATAGATCTACTTGGACCCCTGACGTAGGTGTGTTCCCAAACAATAGATAACCGGCATGCTTGGAGCGGCAATTACTATAAACAATTCCCTCTAAAGCATAGAGAGGGAAAGTCCCTAAGAGTGAACACCTACTGTTTGTTTGTCTTTGTCACTTGATCTTGATGCCTTAATGCGGTGGCACTGATAATGCATAGCATAGCAAGTGGCATAACTATAAACAAGGCAGCCATCTTAAAGGAATTAAATAATTAAATGGGCTAAGACAGAGCAAGCTAAGTAGGTTAAAAGTCACTAGGTGACAGGGGCACAAGGCTGCAAGCCGAAGGCTAAGCTAACTTCTGTTATTCCATTAAAACAAACTAGGATTCACTACACCCTCTCCATTGCCGTAACAGGTATGACGAAGGTAAATGAATCCAAACGCTAAAATTGCTCTGGACTAAAAAGGCTAAAAGCATAAAACTAGCTAAAAACGTTTAAAATTTGTTAAAAGATAGTAAAAATATTAGCTAAAAATACATACAGAGAATGTTAATGTCAACCATGACAAGCACAGCAGGCCAAAGTAAAGGCAATTTGAATGCATATTTTAATCGGGAATGGCAAGCCAATTCATCAAATTATTTGCTATAGTCATGATCTCGAAGAGTGTCATCGAAGTCACCAACCAAAGACCTAAAAAATTAGTCCACATCATCAGATGTTAAATCGATCACCAGGCAGGCAAACGGATCCACAGAGCAGTAGTGCGTGTCAGTCTCTTGTGCAGAGTCATCTATAGTAGTGCCATCGTCCATGGTAGACATTAGAACGGAAGGCTCATCAGTGGCCTCGCGGCGCAACTTTAGTCTCAAGGGGCATGACCGTGAATGAACCCTCATCATGGACATCAGCAGTTTGTGGTCCACAGGAGATGCCGGTGCAACAGCAAGACTCACCGTAGGCAGGTGTTCGAAGAGGCACCACACGCAGAGGAAAACTGGTTGTACGCACCAGAGAAGTGGCCGAAATGACAACGACCAATCACGCTCCGATTCCACCAGCAAGGGAGCACCGAAGATCCGAACCATGCATTCACGGCACAGTTGAGTTGGTGGGAGCGGCTTCATTGCTCTGCGTAGCTGGAAAGAAACAACCAGTAGGAATCAGAAGAAATAGCAGTAGCAGTCTGCCAATCAATGCCAAAATAATTGGAAAACTGCCAAACACGCTTGAAAAGAGTGACTGGATAGCTGATGGGATGACTCAGAAAACAGTCTGGAAGATGGACACAAATCCAGACCCGACAGCCTTACAGAAATGGCCAATCCCAGTAGTGCTAGAAGCATTGAATATTCTGGATACGAGTTCTCCAAAGTGCTTCGGGAAGTTGGTATTTAATAGGGATTGTATCTCAGCTGATGATCTCGCTATCTGGAGAGCATACATCTCTCTAGCGGATGTCAACGCGACCTGTTTTTGAAACAATAGCGCCTTTAGTCTGCTCAGCTAGTCATAATTTACATTGATAGTATCTATGTGGGGCCACATGTCAGATACTTTTATCTCTCTTGTGGGGGGGAATAAAACATGTCCGCAACACGTAATGACCTTCGAGACCGAGATTGCATAGGCAATTCCTGGTCGCATGCCGCAACAACTTTGATCGCTCAGTACCACATAACTTCCATTGGAAAGTACATGGAATACCGGTTGAATCAAAGGGACGGGAGTACCCTTCAGAAAACAAGCCACGTTTGCGACCCCCGCATTTCAAAGGCCTTGAAGGGACACCTGCTTACATATCATTGAATGACTAACAGTAGTCTCACATTTGCTTCCGGTCAGAAAAACCTCTGTTTCGCCGTTCAAACATTTATAATGAAAGTGCAGCTCCCACTCTTCCTTAATATAGGTATCGCCTAGTTGCTCGAACCTGCCCACTGCAAGATGTTTCAAGCAACTTGAGAAACGAAAGGTCGAAATGGGCAAGTTAATTATGCCATGTAAGAGCCAAATCGTTAGAGGACTCTTTGCTACCGTGAAGGGCAACTTATCTAACTTCTCAGTGTGAGGCATGGCGAAACTAGCTTCCCTTTTAGTCATTCTCTGTTGTTCCACGGAAAGATTAAAAGCAGTGAACAATTCACTACCGTTAATATACTTCCATGGAATGCGGCCATTTTTCAGCATCTGTAATGTCCAACATAACTGCATGATGGAACGTAGCTGTGTTTGTCCATGATATAACCGGGACAAGTCTGTCTGAGTAATATCAATAGCAGACGACACAATGTTTGATAGTGAATAAATCCTGTTGGAGAGAGTGTTCATGCCGTTGTCGACAACTGCTAAAGCCTTCTCTAAGTTTTCCTTATCTTATTGCCTCAAACGTGCAGCAGCTTCTATCTGTGAAAGTTTCCAGATCTCATTATACATAGCGTATAGGAACCTTTTAGAGCGCTGTTTCCTAGGACCTAGCAGAAAATCCTGCAAGTCTACATCTTCAGAAAGAGTGTTAAGATGTTTCTTAACTGCAGCTAACGTGTTAGTCTGTACCCACTGTTGGCACAGTTTACCCACACTGTGGTCCTCATTCTGACACTGGTGGTTTGAAACCGCCAGGGCAGAGGGCAGAGGAAGCACCGCCAACAGGCTGGCGGTGCTTCTTGGGCCATTCTGACCGCGGCGGTAAAGCCGCGGTCAGAAAAGGGGAACCGGCGGTTTCCCGCCGGTTTACCCCTGGCCCAGGGAATCCTCCGCCATGGGGATTCCGACCCCCTTCCCGCCATCCTGTTCCTGGCGGTTTTTACCGCCAGGAACAGGATGGCGGGAACGGGTGTCGTGGGGCCCCTGGGGGCCCCTGCACTGCCCATGCCACTGGCATGGGCAGTGCAGGGGCCCCCTAACAGGGCCCCATAATGATTTTCAGTGTCTGCTTTGCAGACACTGAAAATCGCGACGGGTGCCACTGCACCCATCGCATCCCTACAACTCCGCCGGCTCCATTCGGAGCCGGCTTCATTGTTGAGGGGGGTTTCCCGCTGGGCCGGCGGGCGGCCTTCTGGCGGTCGCCCGCCGGCCCAGCGGGAAAGCCAGAATGGCCGCCGCGGTCTTTTGACCGCGGTGCGGTCATTCGGCGGTTCCCTCCAGGCGGGCGGCTCCTGCCGCCCGCCGGGGTCAGAATGACCCCCTGTATGTTGTAATTATACCTGTATGTTACCCGATACAAAGCGAGGGTCTGGCCTGTTAAGTGAAAAATACCCTGAAGAGTTAAAAAAAACGCGCTTGACAACTATTGGTGTCAGTTGGCCATTTTAACCACCCACCGGAAAGTAAAGAATTATAGGTACCAGCCTTAACCATTGCATCTAGCGTCTCCTCAGTGATATTAAGGAAATATTGCCAATCATTAAACTTTGCCGGTGTGGGCAGACTGGGCGTTTTCATCTCTTTAATTTTTGCTAACCCCAGACAGGATGTCTGTTGGATCCTGTCATTTAAAAACATCATTTGCACAGGAATCAGGCATGCTCTAAATAAAGCTGCTTTACCCTGTATGTGCCAACCTTGTGTTCCCCATACACTTTTTAAGTCAATAGTGCTCTTCCAGTATTTGTAACCTTCAACTGCGAGCCGGGAAACAAAGGGATCTGCATAAATTTGTTTTGTGTTAGTTAGCAAAATTTTCCTAATTTGTGAAGGAGGCAAATTGAAGTAATATAACTCTGCATTCTTCGTGTCATGCCCAGTGAAATATGTAAATTTATCTGTATAGTCTTTTGGGCTCCTCACTGGTGGTGTTGAACAGTGTTCCCACTGTGTATAGTTCAATACTGGCCTGTATCTAGTGGCACGGTGTAGGTAGTAATGTCCACAATTGTAACAGAACATTTCCCCATAATTCATTGTATGTTCATATACATCATCACTTACAAATACGGAATAGTCCTTAATTTCAGTTAGCATGAAATCAACTGTTTGGTCATCCCAATCATCAGAGACAACATCAGGTGTAATCACATCTGTCATAGATATTTTGAACACGTATGGAATTTGAATAACCTCAGTAGGCCCGTATACATTAAAGGGAACATTGTCCCATACAATCCCATCAGAAATCGGTATTGCTGTAATATTCACAAGGGACAAGTCTCTTCAGACCTTATGGGAGGAATGATATGGAGTTAAGACCTCATCCACAGGTTCTACAGAGGAGCATTCAGGAATGTAGTGACCATTTATGAGCAAAAAGAAAACAGTCACAAAACCAACCCCAAAAAATAATGCTGAAAATGTCAAACAGAACCATAAATAGTTCCATGGGTAGTTTAAATAGTTCTTTGTAAGCCATTGATACAGCTTCCGTGTTTTCAAAACATTGTCAATCACAATAGTGGATGAGTCTTAGGAAAAGTCATCAATGTCTACGAAATAGCCAGAGGCAGTCTCTGCAAATACTGGAGCCTGTGCATTCCTTGTACATTGGTCCACTTTGCGTGGAGGCTCTTGGTAGATGGTGTCATCAGTCTGTGAAGTGTTTGTGTAAAAAACAGCCAAATCTTGGACAGGTGTTGTCATTGAAGTGGTAACTGGAACTAGCAAAAGTTTGTTTTCCGCCCTCCCCATGGTCGAGGAGGTATCTGTAACAGCATTGGACATTGTTGCACAATCCGTAGTAGTGTTGTTCACCCTACTATGTAGAGGTATGTCCTGTTGGGTAGTGAGAGGGAATCGGGAACTACCCAAGGGACCTCTTGGTCTACTGTGAAGGATTGGCCACATTGTGTGGTTTGATGTCATCAATGGAAATGAATCTGTTTGTTCGGGAACCAGACAGTGGTGGTAGGATGACAGTCCTGGTACCTTGAATTCCCAAGACCGGTACAGGTGCTCTGTATGATGGACCGAATTCCTTCTTCACAGCGATCTTCTCACGAACCAGATCCCCAACTTTAGGAATCCAGCCAGTCGAAGTTTTCGCTAAATCCCTTATTCCTAAGGTGGCAGCACTGGTAGATAATTTATCATCACGAAATTGCTGAAGCTCCTGTAAGACAGTGAGACGTTCATTTATGTCAAATGGTGTTTCTGCTGCCACCAAACCAGAGGCATCAAGATCTGGGACATACATAGGTATCCCAAAGAGAACCTCATAAGGAGTGCGTCCCCCCAAGGACCGTCTTGGCAGATTATTCAGTGCTCTCTGGACCCCATATAGGTGATGAAGCCAACTGCGGCCTGAACCTAATTCCCAAGCTGTTTAGGACTGCTTTAGATTACGGTTCCGCCTCTCCACGACCAAATTTCCCTCGGATGGTATGGTGAGGAGTAATGGAGTTCAACACCCATTGTCCCCATGGTGTCCCTGAATGCCTTAGAGGCAAATGCAGGGCCCTGGTCCTAATGGAATGCTGCAACCGCATATGTACGGATAAAGATCAGCAACTCTTTTATAAGAGTTCGAGCGTCAGCCGACCGCTGCGGTTATACCCCCAGGAATCTAGAACAAGAATCTACAGCGACTAAGATGTATTTGTATGCACCATCAGGTTGGAGTGGACCTCAATGATCCAGGTACACACATTGTAGTGGCCTGCTGGGCACTAAGAGGGATGTCTGCGGTGGGCGTTTGATATTGGAGCCCTTTATTTGCTGGCAAATGTCACAACAAAGGACATAAACTTTCACATGGAGAACACCAATGACTGCAACTCCACTGCCCTGCTGGGCAACCTCTTAAACCTCGGCCTCAAGCAACTGGTCACCTCACCCACCCACTCAGCCGGTCACACGCTGGACGCCATCTTCTCCTCAAGCAGCCACATCGCCATCACTCACACCACCGAACTCCATTGGACTGACCACCACTGCATCCACTTCTCCTTCCTGAAGCCCACCACCAACAATATCCTATCCCCTACTGCAAGTGGAACAAGATCTCCAAGGAACAACTGATCTCCAACCTCGCACAAGCTTCACCTCCAGTACCAGCGACCCCAACACCGCCGCCCTCAACTTCACACGATAGCTCGACGTATGCGCTGACTCCATCGCCCCACTCAAAAAAAACAACAACACCCGCACCAGCAAGACAGCCCCCTGGTTCACCGCAGAACTTCAGACTTCCAAATGAGAATGCCGAAAAATTGAGAAAGCCTGGTGCCAAGAACCATCAGTAAGCAACTTCTCCGCCCTCAAATCATCCATGCTCAAACATCACCAGCTCATCCGGACCACCAAACGATCCTTCTACAAAGAACGCATAGACGACAATGCACACAACAGCAAGGAACTTTTTGCCATCATTAAAGAACTCACCAAACCCAAATCCTGAACCACCGACCCTCCACACTCTCAAGACTTCTGCAACTCCCTCTCCAACTACTTCCACCGCCAGATCGCAGACCTACACAAAAGCTTCAGATCGTCGTCTCCCACCATCACCACCACCGACACAGCCAACACCACAGCACCCTGCTGCGCCAACGTACTGAATGCCAGGACCCCCACCAACGATGAAGAAACCAGCAAAACCATGAGCTCCATCCACTCAGGCTCCCCAACAGACCCTTGCCACCACCACATCTTTAACAAGGCTAGCCAAATCATCGCTCCCCAGCTCCGGGCCGTCATCAACAGCTCCTTCGAGACCGCAACCTTCCCAGATATTTGGAAACACGCCGAAGTCAACGCTCTGCTAAAAAAAAAACAAAGCAGATCCTGAAGACCTCACAAACTACCGACCTATCTCTCTACTCCCCTTCCCCACGAAGGTCATAGAGAAGATAGTAAACAAACAACTGTCTCGCTTCCTGGAGGACAACAGCATACTCGACCTCACCCAGTCTGGATTCCGCAAAAATCACAGCACCGAGACCGCTCTCATTGCCTGCGCAGACGACATCAGGACCAGACTGGACAACGGCGAAACCGTCGCGCTCATCCTCCTAGACCTCTCCGCAGCTTTCAACACTGTATGCCACCAAACCCTTCGCACGCGCCTCTTCGATGCCGGACTTCGCCACAAAGCCCTGGACTGGTTCACCTCTTTCCTCTCCGAGAGAACCCAAAGAGTTTGCCTCCCTCCTTTCCGGTCTAGAGCCACCAAGACCATTTGAGGGGTCCCCCGAGGATCCTCCCTCAGCCCTACCCTCTTCAATATCTACATGGCTCCGTTCGCCATCATCATCTGTCCTCATGGCCTCAACATCATTTCATGCGTAGACGACACCCAACTCATCCTCTCCCTCACGAGGAACCCATCTACCTCCAAAAACAACCTACACGCCGGACTCCTCACCATCGCTGACTGGATGACAACAAGCCACCACAAATTGAACTCAGATAAAAACGAGATCATCATCTTCGGTCCCAACAAAACAGCATGGAACGACTCTTGGTGGCCTGTCACCCTAGGACCACCCTCAACACCTGCCACCCACGCATGCAATCTTGGCATCATACTTGACTCATCTCTCTCCATGACTCGGCAAATCAACGCCATATCATCCTCCTGCTTCAACACCCTCCGCATGCTATGCAAGACCTTCAAATGGATTCCATTAGAAACCAGAAAAACGGTCACCCACGCTCTCATCAGCAGCAGACTGGACTACGGCAAAGCCGTCTACGCAGGGACCACAGCCAAGCTTCAGAGAAAACTTCAGCGCATCCAGAACGCCGTTGCACGTCTCATCCTCAACCACCCTCACCACGAGCACATCTCCGCCCACCTGAGATCCCTACACTGGCTGCCCATCAACAAAAGGATCGTCTTCAAAATCCTAATCCACGCTCACAAAGCCCTCCACGACACCGGACCGGCCTACCTCAACGAACTAATCAACTTCCACATCCCGACTCGACAACTCCGCTCCGCCGACCTCACCCTCGCAACAGTCCCCTGCATCCAACGTACCACCTCCGGCGGAAGATCATTCTCCCACCTCGCCGCCAAAACCTGGAACTCCCTCCCCACCAACCTACGCAAGACCCAGGACCTCCTAACTTTCAGAAAGCGCCTTAAAACATGGCTCTTCGAGCAGTAACCCCCCCCCCCAACCCCAGTGCCTTGAGACCCTACCGGGTGAGTAGCGCGCTTAAGAGATTTGATTGATTGGATTGGTGTGGGGTGAATTGGATTGATATGGGGTTAATTGGATTAGAGTGGGTGTTTTGGGTTGAATTGGGTTAGGTTGGATTGGATTGGAGTGGGGTGGAATGGGATGGAGTGGAGTGGCATGAGGTGGGTTGGACTGGATTGGATTGGAGTAGGGTGGGGTGTACTGGAGTGTGGTGGGGTGGTTTGGATGGGGTGATTAGGGCTGGAGTAGGGTGGATTTTTTTACTTTATGTCTATAATAAAACCAACATTCACTGCATGCACTGAAACAAAACACGTACTGTAATACAGCCACTCGATGGGTTAAGATGAATAACGCTGCGGCCATCTTTAAATGGAGCTGTTTACCTTTCGTGTTTGAGATACGGTAGAGTGAAATAAATATGTCTGTAACCTGATGTTGCAAGTTTCGGATCTGTGTAATTAGTTATGCTAAAACAGAACGCAGTATTGTTGTACAGAAGGAGTGCATGTATTCAGTACAACGGTGTTTTTAAATAATCGAAAAATTCTTAACTTAATATTAGTAAGTTCACCAAGCAGAGTTATTCATGTTTGTCGAAATACGTAGTTATAAGTATTATCTGAATATAACCGCCCTTTTGCATCTGACTGATATTTTAAAGGTAGTGCTTTTAAACACCGAACTACGCGCACCATGGAAACCCTGCGTTATTCTGCCAGAAGCAGAAACGACGGGTTAATTTCCATCGCCACTTCTCTGTGATTGGCCAGTACCTGAAGCAGGCGGGTTGATGCGGGAATTTCGGTTTGTCAGTTGGGGAGTGACTGCCTCCTAAGAGTCTAGTCCCGCTGGTAAGACGAGTGTGGTAAAGCAGACGAACCACCCTCTGGGGCACAGACAGCCTCGCTTATAGCGAAAAAACCGTTCTGCGGTTCAGGTGGGTACCGGATCGCTTTCCAAATTGCAAACATTATGCGCATACTTGCTGCATTATTCACTTTTTCAACGAACTCTTTACGTGCTTATTATCGCTTTGCGCAGTGCTTTAAATAGATATAAAGAAGTGCAGGTAACTGACTATTTAGAGGATCGGTTTGCTCCCGTGTACTGCCGGTAGTCTCCGATTAAATGTATTGCAGGAGTGTTGTAAAGTATTGGCACTCTTCCTTTCAAATAAAAGAAGTTCGGGTACCGGACAGTACCTGCCTATTTAATGCACTGGCTTGGCGTCCAGGCATGTCCTGCGTACTTCACCGATAGTGGCAGGTAAGTGTTTGAACGAACAGATAATGCACTCTCAGTGACTATACGTTTGCCCTGAATATTTCAAGTAAACCTGATTATGGAAAGTTATCAAATTTCTACTCTTCACCTCTTACCAGGGTGGGATCACGATTAGGCACTGGCAAAAAAGTGGCTCATTTTCACAGAGTGTGCCGTTTCATTAAACACTATTTGCTTAGCTTCAAGGGTCTCATTTTTAGAGAAACATTTAGTAACTTAAACATGTTAAAGATTATAGAGCCAGTAACACTGGCAAAGAATAGAAGCACTTCAGTTCTGAAAACTGAATACACACTTTCAGTCTTAACGCCCTGCACCGTGTAGTTAGATGCCTTCTCCCAACCAGCTATGACCATGACCCTGACCATTACATAAATCAGAAATCTAGCACAACCAAGTCGTGGAGCAAAATTTATTTATGTTCAAGGAAATGTGCAACATCTTTGAGGGAGATACATTTAATTTCTTTTGAGTTTTATGCAAAAAAAAAAAAAAAACTCAAAATAAATTACATCTAGCCAGAAATCTCATACAGAGTCAAGTGAGAAAGCATTAGGTCAGGATCTTTGGTAATGGAACCTACAGTGACCAAGATTTTAACTCTCCTGGGTTCTTCTCTAGTCAATTCACAATGAAGGGGCCTTGACAAATAGAACCTGAAAAAAACAAAGAGTAAAGAGAGTACGTTTACTTTTTACCATGCACAGTTGGAATTTGGCCCTGTGGTGCTGCTGGCTTGCAGAGTAACTGAACATAAAAGGCTAGGTGAGCACTCTGTAGATCTGTATGGAATGATCAGGCCTGCCTTCTGCCTAAGCCTTAGTAGTTGGATGAGGCAACTAAAGGCCTAAGCATGGATTTCTTCCTCCTGGTAAAGGCAGGAAAACATTGGAGCCCAAGGAGATGAAGAACTAGGCTGAAGGAGTAGCCTTTTGCAGCAGACCTCTGTGTGTGTGTGAGAGCTCAATTGGTCAGATCTTTGCTTTGACCTCCTGCTGCAACTTCTGGGTAAGATTCTCCTAGTGGTTGGTGCTGTAATGTCCAACTTGAAGTTGTCTGATGCAAACTGCTGGCCAGCAGGTTGTATATGTCTTTCACCTGGCTAACATGGGCATGGTAATCAAGAGGCGGGATGGAAACATTTATATTCTCACCTCCACTTCAATCCAGAAAGTGTGCCTTACTAGCTGACTGGGAAAGGGGGTATGGTCAGAGCTGCGAGGCAGAAACCCAAAGGCCTACTTTTTTCTCACTCATATGGGCAGCAGAGTGAGGGAGAAGTGTGGCCATATGGAGGTGAGGCAGGGGATTTGAACGTTCCTTTCTGTTGGGGAGGGAAAGGAAAGCCACAAACATCACACAACAATGTCCCTATTACAGGCTGAGGAGGGAGTCACTGGAAAATATGAACGCAACAAAATGTTGTTATCCTAGCACAAGCCTAAGCCCTCCCTCAATAGTCAAAAGCAAATAAAGAGAATAGAAGCAGCATTGTGCATCCAACATGAAGCACAGAATGACTTCAGTATCAGAGCACAGCCATAGAAAACCCAGACAGTGAAGCACTAAGGTGAATTAAATGGAACTTTTGCATCATTGTTTACTGGCACACGTAATTTGTCCCACTCTGAAAAATGAGACATTAATTACGTTTTGGCCAGGTGGGTGAGGTGAAATGGCAACAACATCTAGTTTTGCTAGGTTTGCCACCTGGATGGTGTGTTACTGCCATTGCTGGAATTTGTATGTCCAGGCCAGTATGAAAATGAACTAAATCACCCAAATCCAGTCATTTTTCCTCTTAACAATAAATGCTTTGAACAGCAAACATAAGGGAAAGCCCTTTAAAATGTTTTCTAGCTGCCTTAATGATCTGCAATTTATAGAGCCATTGGAATTATGTGATTGTGTGGCTGCAGTCATTTTTACATAGTTATAGATTTGCCACACTATCCATCATCAGCAGCATAATCTGCAGATTTTATTTTAAAAAATGGTTTGTAAGTCAAACGGGTCAAAAGTCATTAAAATGCAGCAATATGCTTTGCCATGCAGTGAAAGGCCCTTTCTTTTGCTTATTGCTATATTTGTGTGTTACATGGGTACTAATAAGGGGTAACCAATGCCAAGACCGTGTTAACAAGTTTAAAAATGACAGAATAATAAAGTAACATTATCGAAAAATGTGCTGCACTTTGCAGTGTAATTTGCCTTTTGTTGCCTCATAATTAACTCAAACCAGCCCCATAATTTGGGCCTCCTCTGCCACATAATTCCAGAGGCTCTGCTGATAGTTAAACTAACCAAAGGCAGAAAAGCTGCGATAAAAACAATGGAAGTTTTTATATAAAGAATCCTCTTTACGTATGACCTCGGCCCAAATGCATAGGAGCACTTTTTATTGAGCACCAGTTATATTTCGCAAGATCAGATTCATTTTTATTTTAGGGTCTGGGAGATGAAATGATATGCCCAGAATCACAGGATGTTGAACCGCGCTGGGACTCATATCTCATTCCCCGTATCTTTGGCAGCTCTGGTCTTCATGCCACTTTGCATGTAGATAATGCACAACTCTTCCATCAGGGCCTGAGTGGGTGAGGGGATCGTTCCAGGGAAAGTCACTGAGCAAAAGGTGATAACGGCTCAACAGCCATAGCAACACCTACATCGAGCATGGCCCCTTTTCTTACCCCCTCCTGAGCCCCCCATTGTCTCAGGGCGATTGCAAGGCAGGGGTGGGGATTAAGGAAAGGCCACAGCTGCTGTTTGCCCAACTGAAAAACAACACCTAGCAGCCCAGCAAGGCTACTTTACTCTCTCCTTCAGGTGCCCTCTGTGGAAAGGGGAAGAAAAAAACAGTCCACAGAGGGCACTGAGACACTGGTTTATTGCCCGACTGCCCGCTTTACTAATCAGACCCTGCCATTTACCTCTCGCAATGCCCCACCGATGTAGCAGGTGCCTTAAATTTAGGGTGACTAGATTTTCAGAATCCAAAAACTGGGACAGCCACAGAAATAAAAATAGGACAAATATATTGGCCCCGATAACGGTAGCTGGGAATTTTTATATATATATATATATATATATATATATAAGACCCAGCACATCAAAGTGTCTTTTTGGTATCCAGAAGATTACTGTCCCATATCTTTAAGTCACGTCATAAATCACACGGTTCCACAATCCAGTCTCATAAAATCACTATTCTTTATTAATCCAAATTGAAAGTAAATAATCCATAGCCAACGCATTTTGTCCTAACGGACTTCTTCAGGGGTGTAGTCTGCAGTTTCTTCCTAATATGATGGTCTTTTTTCAATGTTCAAAAACCCATCTGGTTATTTGAGGCCTATGGGGTTGGTCCTCAAGACCTGAGAACCAATAGTGTCATTAATTGTATATATTACTAAAGATGAAGGTGCAGCAATGATCACCTCGACCCCCTTCCTATATTGAAAGAAAGAAAAAAAAAAAATATATATATATATATATATATATATCTATATCCACACATACATACATACATACATACAAAAAAAGAATAGAGAACTCTGGGTAGTTCCCAAGTTTAGGTGGAGAGCAGCTCTAGTAAGGATCACCGTGCAACACCAGCGACACTCTACATTTGCTCACCTCAAATGTCTGTTTATCTAGCAAAGTTTTTCTCTTTTTTTGCATAATTATGCGTCACTCTAACCCTGAAAGGGATTTGTTTTGACTTATACTGGGGGCTCCCTTGTGTCTGGACAAAGCTAAACCTCTCTGATGAGCTCTAATGAGAGCGAAACACGTGTCAGGGGTTGCTTTACTCATTCCAGGTTGGCTTGGATGTTATTTTACCAGTCCAAAGCTGTAATACTGTGCCTGGATTGGTAAATGGCTTTTGTCATTTTACAGCTCGGTAAGGTTGACACTGTGTCAAACCTATGCTTAAAGACTTTACTGTATAAATGGCAAAAGACTTTGTCACTATCTAGCTCAGCGTGGATAGCACTGTGCTGATCCAGTGCTTAAAAACTTTGCTAGATAAACAGACATTTGAGGTGAGCAAATCTAGAGTGTGTGATCCTTACTAGAGCTGCTCTCCACCTAAACTTGGGAACTACCCAGAGTTCTCTATTCTTTTTTGCATAATTTTTGCGTCACTCTAACCCTGAAAGGGATTTGTTTTGATATATTTATACACACATTTGCCTCAGGAGGAATATAATAACCCCCTCCGCCAATGCTGTGTTGAGTTTTAGGTACATGTTTGTGATCCAGGCCTTGGGTAATTGGCTCTCTGGATGCTAATTCAATCATTAAATCCTGGTGTGGTTCCTAGGCAAGGCAGCATAGCAGGAGACTCAAAGCAAGTGACCTTATGTCCCTGGTTTGATTAGAAGGTGGAGACTGCACAGCGTGAGACAGTACTACACAGATTAACGTGCTTGTTCACCCAGGACTTGTATTTATGTGCTCACAAGCTTCGGCACATTGGGAAAGGCCTTTATAAACCGGAAACAAATCTGGGACATCTGGACACCCTACTTACATACCTCTGCCCTGTATCCCAACGGATCCCGGCAGCTCCATGTATGGTTCTCAGGCCTGACCTGAGACCTAGAAACAAATGGTCTATCTGGCAGTCATTCCTAAACAGACCGTGACAGGTTCACTCTCGGCACCTGAGGCCCTGCTACTTACTGTGCCACTTCCCTTCCCCCTTTTTTATACATAATCTCCAATAAATTAGCTAGAGATTACACGTATTTAGTCAGTACCACACCCTGTCAAAGAGTTAGGAATACATTTTAGATGGGTGGTTTGGCGAAGAACGACACTCCTCCTGGGCTCCTTTTCACTTATTTTATTAAGTATCGTCTGACAACCCCAGCCAGGGATGCTCGGCAACTGTCGGCTCACTTCTCCTCTCCATCTTCCTCCCGTTCCAGAAGATGAAGCACACCGTTGCTACGCACTTCCTTGACTTCATGACATTCCAGACATAACAGGTGGATTCCTGGAACACCTTTCTTCAAAGAATGTAAGCACAAAAAAATGCCCATGGTTATTCTTTTAAGCTTTATTAGTGTGTTGAAGGCCATATTTTCCTGCAGAATATATGAAAAAGCATTATGATGAGGGAAATTAAAATAATATATGAAAATAGTATAAAAATTGACAACATTATTAATGGCAATCTTAGCTATAATCTTGGATAGGACCCTTTCCCCTGTACTCTTAGTTAATGGCTGCACAGGCACCACATTTAGTAGCCTAAATTGGATTTTCCGCAATGGCATGTACACTTGCTCATCATCCATATTTTCCAGTCTGTTGCTTGCCCGTGGGGAGGGCCACTCGTTGTCTCTGTTTTGCAGCTGTACTGATTGCAAGTGAGTAAGTGTGGCCTTGACTGACGAAGTTGTAGATGTTTCCTGTGGAATGTCTGAAGCTCGCCTGTCCCCGTCAGGCTTTCTGATGAACTTTTATAATCGTTTTAAACCTTATTTTGAGAAAAATGAAACCCGTGATCTATGATGAAGGGTGTGAACAGATATATGCACGTTCATCTGCGCATTTGTATAAAGTAAATGCATTCTTTCTAAATATTACAGTTAATTAATGTATAACATATGAACTAGAAATACGCCATCATTAAAAGAAAACATACAATTTATACTGTAAATGAAGTATCAGTGCATATTAGTTCTACACTTTAAACTATATGTAACGTCTCAGGCAACGATATGCCTAAAAAGCAAATATACGTTGTGATGGGCTTCTGAAGCATAAATGAGGTAAAAATGAAGTTCAAAAGAAGATAAACAGTTGGTGGTAAGGGAAGCAAATGTGTGTATCTAAAACAGAGCTGGATTGCAGCAAGCCAGCACCTGAAAATTAAAATACATTTAAATGAAAACTTCATAAAATTATAGAAACAGGAATAATATTGTCTTGATGCCATCTGGATGCACCTTTTAACTCCTCTCAAAGCCCTACCACAGTTTGATGAATGCAAGATCTAGAGAACTCTCTTTAGCCGCTATTAAACTTTCATTACTTTTGCAGCATCGGGCTCAGTGAAATATCTGCAGATCAGAATCCCATACCTTCTTAAAGTTACATTGTGATGCCAAACCATTGTCAGATCAACATTTAGAGATGTCTCACCAGCGTCACAACACAAGCTCACTCTGATTCGTAGAGCTTGTGGTGATCACTGAGCCATACGTCACACAATCTCACAGTGCCTGGGGCCACAGACTACACGTAGTTCTTGAAAGTGCCGCTATATTACCCGCATCACCCCTTGAGACCCCAGCAGCAGGACACTTAAGACAAGTCAGTTTCATCTGGTGCCTAAACAGTACAAGTTCACCATTGTTATTCTCCAATTTTGACAAGAGTATAATCGTGCTCCCTTGCAAAATCTCCTTGTACTCATTGTTTTTGTGAAGCTGGAAAGTGCAGACTGGTTTACTCATAGAAACCGTTTACCGTACTGACACTTACCAAGTCAAATGAACTTTCCCATATTTTAAAGCCTTATGTCTGGATTCACTCAGCCACTGAACCATATTTATTTTTCTTGCATAGAGAGTAAAAGCTCATACCGTGTTGAATTACAAGGCATGTTTAACACTGAGCTGGGCACAAATATATATATATTTTTCACACACACACCACATTATCACCTACATGTCTTATTGTACAGATTAATCTATATAGTATAATCTGCTCCCTACAACTGCTGTTATGGAGACTGGCAGGGCCGGTAAGCATTGAGTGGACAGTGCAGCAGTTTGAATTGTCAACTAGGCTAAAGGGGAATTGCTAATTGCTCCTGACCTGTTGACATATGTGGCAGGGTCTTCCTGATAATACATATGTATTGCATACAAATTAGGCCTATTTGTATGTTAAACATGAGATGCACTAACTCTTCAGAGAGTGTATGTGCAAGACTTGGAGAACTATTATTATTGAACAATAACAACCGAGTGTGCCAGGCTGCATGTTATTTTATCAAACAAGTTGACATTAGCTGTGCCAACAAAAATAATAGAATTGCAGCACTGAGGAATTCCCTTGTTCTGCTATATAGGAAGCTACATGTAACTCACTAGCGTTGCATGACTTTTGTGCCATGCACAGAACAGTTATGGAAAGAACAAGAAAGCAATTCCAATTAATTTGCTGAATCTCGTCTCTGATGAATCCTAAAAGATTATCTTTTGAGTGGGAGTAGCTTCGGATTTTTGATCATTTATGATAAATCCAAAGCCCTGTAGGAGAGAGATTGAAGTTGTTCCTGCAGCCAAGCCGGTTCCTGATGCATCTGGAGAATGTCATTGAGATGCATAATGAGTCTGGCCCCTTTAGCATGAAACCATCCAATGGCTAGTAGAAGTGCTTGGGTGAAGCACCACGGAACAGAAGATAGGCCGAATGTGA
The DNA here is from genome assembly GCF_031143425.1 of Pleurodeles waltl. NCBI lineage: Eukaryota > Metazoa > Chordata > Amphibia > Caudata > Salamandridae > Pleurodeles > Pleurodeles waltl. Next base: position 201,109,966 of record NC_090442.1, on the reverse strand, counting down.
TGCGTGTGAACCCGTATATTTGAAGTTTCCACTGGAACTGTCTAATGCTGAGGAGGAGAAAATATGGGGATTGTGAGACAGGTATCCCTCAAATCGCGGAACACATATCTGTGTTTTGGACAGCATATACCTCTGAGACGGTGCATGCCTTCCAATTTGAAATGTCGATATACCACCCATTTGATGATATCTTTTATATGTATTACTTGACGATGACCTTTGTCTTTTTTCGTCACTGGGAATACATTGCTGAGAAAAACTCAGAGGTAGAGAGAAGTTATTGCCTTCTTTGCTAAAATACCGCTCACCTTCCAATCCACAATCTGAGCAGCCTCTAGGGGAAAAGACCGCAGTAGTGGATGGGCCCTCTGATGAGGGGTTCAGTAGATGTCTGTGTGGAACCCGATGATAGTCTGTCTTTCTCCGTGTCTCTCATTATATCCCTCCAGTTGAGAAGGAATAACTTTAATCTGCCTCCCACGTCAAGTAGGGAAGAAAGGGGATTGCTTACCATTTCTTCCACCTGGTGCATTGCTAGCATCCCTGAAAGCTCATCTTTTACCATTGTCAGGGAAGGAGAAGAAGCCTTCAAATTTCTTCTGGTCCTGCCACTGCGTAGAGCATCTTGTTTGATGGTTGTAGGGGGGGGTGTTATAGAAATGGTTGGATGAGCACCCCCTGTCTCTCCCAGACCCTCAAAATCTTTTGGCCAAAGACCTTACACATCAATTGTTGTGCTTTGTCCAGAGAAGAAAAGGTTGTCATGAACTTTTGAAAGTTATTTAATGAAAGGATCTCTGAAGAGTATTCTTTCCGACACCAGACCTGGCTACGAGGTGACTAGTTCCCCATTTTCGGGTCATTTGTTTTCAAGAGGGATCCTCTGATTTCCATGGATAAAGAGCAGTTTGCATTACCCAGGAAGCATAACACTTGTTAGGTCCATCCTGAACGGAAATCTTGGTCGATGAGGTTGCCAGTTGCCCAGGCGCCTTTGGCTATAGCTAAGATTTTAGTAGGTAGCTTCAGTACATCCGTGAATTGTCCTGACTGGACTTCCAAGAATGATCAAGGCCTTTTTGTGATCCTTGATGAATTTTGTCACAAAAGTGGCTATTTTAGGGTCAATTTTGGGGTGCAAGGCACCTTACTGGTTAGAGATGGTTGTAGGCGTTATGCCTTTAGCCTTCCCCTGACCTCTTGTCCTTTGATTTTCTGATGCAGCTGCATACACACTGAGCCATCTTTTGCCATTGGGACCCAGTTGATGGAACAGAAGTGAAACAGGTTGTTGGGGCTGAACATATTGGAGGGTCCCGCCAGCCTAGAGTGGTTGGCATCGCTATTATATCCATCATGGGGGTTTTGGGGTGTGTTCCTTCCTCTATGGTTCACTTGAGCCTGGTTTGTCCTCAGTATCTTGATTATAAGACTCTTCCCCTGGCTCATCTCCCAGAAATTGGGGATATTTCCTGGATGTTTGTATTCCTGACTACCTTGGGCATCCGCCCATCATTTTAAGAAGGCTCTACACGGCCTTTCAAAAGCATCCTAAGGTGGGTGACTCTCCAGAGCCCAAGTGTGCACCTGAGAACCTCCAGGTCCCCTATCTTCCCTTCCAGCCATGAAGTTGAATGCCTCTGTTGGCAGCTAACATGATGATCTGTCTACGCAGGGGCTCTAAAGCTGAGGAGATGGCTCATTATAAAGATGCAGCCTCATTAATAGGAAGGAGCATCTGCTCCTCCTCCACCAAATCTATATTGTGCTCCTGAGAAACTGCCATCGTATTGATAGGCTTTTGAATTTTATTGGCTGACGTAAAGGTCTACCTGAGCTGTTAAGTTTACCAGTGCTCAGTGAAAGGAGATTATCACCCTCTAGGTCACAAACAAGCACCAGAAACAAAAGGGAAAACTCAGCCATCTCTAAACCACTAATCTGGTGTGTGTGTATGCTTTTGGTGGGGGGGAGGGGAAGTCTACTGCCTCTCTTGGTTTTGTAAACAACCCAAACTTTCCTCCCTGCAGCAGGGTGGAAGGCTAGTGAGATGTGTGGGGCTGATTATGTGCCAGGATTAGTCACCCTCTAGTGGTATTGTACAGTCACGGCCTCTCAGTGAGACTCTGACTTATTCCACCCCCTCTGCTGCATGGGACTGGGCATCCCTGTGCCTGCAGTCTTGAATGGGGACACAGTACATACCGTTTGGCCACTGACTACGAAATGCCAATGTGCCTCCTATGTGGTGGAGTGGCTGTGAGGAGGCGGCGTGAGTGAGGAGGTCATCCATGAAGAGGAGCGTGGCTCCTCCTCAAACAAACGACTCTGGTTTGGAGCGCCAAAAACGAGATATGAGCTAGAAAACCTATAAATCAATCTACCTTAGTCATATGCCTCATGTTAAACATTTATATATAGTCAATCAGAAAGGAAAGTCACTTATCTGGCTGCTGAGCAGCAAAGAAAAAGAAAGTGCTATTGGTGGACATTGATGTTAAAGTAAAAAATACTCATGGGAGATGTAGTTTTTGGGTTACTATTGTGTTGGCTGCTCAGTTAAAATAAATGGAAGAGAAATGCATAATTTGAGCCTCCGGTCCTAACAGAGAATATGTACTTTATCATCTGGATAGATTTCATAGACTGTTAACAGAAGAGGAAGTGAGCAGTTTCGACCCAGCTCCTTGTCAAACTTCTCCTTGCACTAGCAGTTAAAGAAGAGGTTGTTATGAAGTATGTTAATATGACTAAGGTTTAACACAGATGTAGATGCTTGATTATTGGTTATTGAAGAAGTCATGGGAGAACGTTTGTCCTTTTCACTTTGCGAGAGATATTGGTGTCAGACAGTTTGACATTATGTTAATCTGTACAAATTGAAAGAATACATCCTGGGTAGTATTCCTATGATTATATGCGATAATTTAAAATGTTTTTTATTTTTTAAAAATCAATAGTTTTTGATTTTCTTAGTGAAGTATTCCAGTATCATTTAAATGATCTACTGAAGGTGCTTCGTACACCCCCTCGGTAACACGCTAATTACTGGTCATGGTGCCCCGGTTACCATATAGGCATCATGGAATGAGTTAATGTTATCATTTTAGTATTTAAGATATATATGTTTAAATGTTTTCTCTTTCACAGGCGCCAGGACAGCACTATTTCTGATCCGACCAAATCATGGATTTCTCCCCATTTAATACTTCCATTCCAAGAAGGTAATGAAACTACTCCTTTTTGTTATGGTTGCTACAGTAATGAAACACATGAATGGTCTGTACTTAGCACAGCATCTGTTGAGGATTGCGTTGAGATAATAGAGTGAGCTTATATCCCCGTCAGTTTATTGAGTTGTTAGGCAGAATGTACTACTTGGAGGAGTTGGCAGTGGAATGGCGTCAAACAAGGTGAAACTTTGGAGTTATTGGAGGCCTACTGAACACAAGAGCAGTAGTTATTGTGAAACAAAATGTCACACCAGGCAATAAAACAAGGTGAAAAATTGCAAAACTTGTTGGTATTCGACTGAAGAGGCCCAGAGTTTTATGGTATCCCCAAATGCCTTCGGCTATGGTTGAGGCCTTTTCTCAGAGATGTGTTCATATATTTTACCACAATGAAAAAGGAAAGAAGTGTGTCTGGATTATAAGCTAGAGAAGGTAGACGAATACGTGTCTAGGGATGAACTCAATGGTGGATCATAAGCAAAAACAAATAGGCTGTGTCTCGGTTATAAGAAGTCGGTATTTAGATAGAAAAACTACAAAAAACATTGGTGAAACTTTGTCCAGTTATGCAGACCATTTTATATAGGACCGAAAATTAACTAAGTAGCACCAGCAAGTATGTGGCTAATTTGGAGGACCGTGTTGAATTAAAATTGGTCAGCCTAAGCAGTGGAACCTTAGTGTAGTTGAGACGTTTATGCATTACGTAAGTTTCCTCTGCATATGTTTGTAGCAGGTTTCGCCTGCTAAAAGTAGACCCTGGTATTTCTTCTTGGAAAAAGACCCTTAATTTACTGTTCCTTTTTATACTTTTCCAACTCTGTGACCTCTAGCAAGCTTTAAAAAAAACTTCAGACAAAGGTTGATTACTTCTTTAAGAGCTAGTGATAGACCTACTGACAGACGTTGAGGGCAAATGTGCTTATGTTTTTATCCCTGTGATTCTCTGAGACGTGGTACCTTTTGATTAGAAATTTCATAATTTTGTTTGCTGTCGTGGAGCTAGTCTTCATGATCGACAAAGGAATGGAGTCCGAAGATCCAACTTTAATTCCCTCTTTGGACCCTGACAGCACCTGGGCAGTGATTATATACACTGGCCATGAAAATGAACTACCAAGGTGAAAGTGTAGTACTGTATTGTGTTTGCTCATGCTGAGGTCGCTAGTCTGTGTTACATGTGTGCAGCAGGCATCCATTACCAGCCAAAGGTCTTAAAACGTTGAGAGCACAGGAGCGGATGACACTAAAAATGAAATCGTGTCCATAATCTTTTATCATGAGCTTGTAGTCATTTTTAAGGACAAGATGGTGCACCTGTCCTCCCATATGAGGAATAAGATATCTGTTGAAACTTTATTGTGAAAATTAGATAGCATGAGCTATGAAGGAAAACATGATCATACATTTCAGGAATTAAAGCACTGACTATAGGTTTGTATTGCACTGTTAGTAAAAGCAAACCACAAAAGAGAAGAGGAAAAATAAACCACAAATCATGTCAAGATAAAAAATCAAAGACCATTAGTAAAAGCTGTCAAAAATCCTAGAGTTTCACCATATTAGGCACTGTGAATTTGTGTAAATGAAAGGAGGAAAATTATTAAGAAGAACTGCTATTCCACCAGTGTGATACTATGATAGATGTTTGTTTGTGCAATTAATGGAAATATTGCTATTGCGTAATTCACAGCTGTCTTTAAACATAACATATCTGTCATACGATCAATAGATCATTTTGATTTAAAGAATGACTTGTTGAATAGCATACAAAAACTCTTGCAGTAACATCTTTGATCTGACCGCCACCTGCATGCCCCATGCATCATCTTAAGCAGCCAGCCCACTCTAAGGCAGTAGTTTGCCTGAATTCTGTAACTGGTAGAATGTCTCCTGGATCTTCTTGTGTGGTACAACTGAATATTGCACTTGAATCTAATGCTAAGTCTACCAGATAAAAAAAAAAAAAAAGAAAAAAAAAACTGTAATAAAAAATGCAACTTTTTTTTTTTTTTAAACATAAACTTATAAATAAATCTATACTTAAAATAGATGGACATAAATAGTCAAACATCACTTATATATATGAAAAAACTGTTTGTAATAACTCATGAACATTACTGACCTAATTAACGTCGCAGTATTTTCCATAACAGAATTTCGGCAGACAGTATTATATCTTCAAGGCAATAAACTGGTCGTTCCCATCATTCCGCAACACCATGGAATGTTGTCAAGGGTTACCCTGTTCATTGAGAATTACTTACACTTTGATATTTCATTGATGATTGCGGTAACTCTAAATGGTATTTTTGTGGCTTGACCAGCCTACCATAAATCTCCCAGTTGTCAAGGATTGACCGCTTGCAATACAGTAAAAGATCAGGATTAAATATCCGGCTTCTTGCATTGGTTTTCTTGAGAGGTCTAAAAACGACTCAGCAAGAGGATTTGGGCTTTAGTTACTTCCGGCATCATACAAAAAGAGATGAACTATTTTTGGTACCATTATTTCATGAGGTAAAATGAATAAGATTGTCATCTTTGCGTGGGTAAAGACCCACAAAAGTGACAGTATTGAAGTAAATTCCCCTTCTTGCTTTACTCTGTGCTAATTCAAGGCAAATTAACTTGAGACATGTAAAATTAAAAAGGAATAATGATGTTCTCCGCAGTTTTCTTTTGTTGAATTTACTCCTTTTATCAGAAGCGGGGCTGAAGAACCATACACTGACAGGGAAAGTGTTGACTTTGAATAGAGATGCCCTGGTGCACCCACTATTTTATTTGTCAAAGCTGCCCAATCACTTTGTAGGGGAAGTACCTATCTTTGGGTTGCTTTGTTTTTAAAATGGCCTGTATGTTAATTAATTATGATCCCATCAAGTTAGTCATAATCTTTAACGTGCTCCAAATGTTTCCCATTGATGAACCTGCCAATATTCCTACAACACTGTAGTGCTCATATCCAATAGGACTGCATCACCAGCTTAGTTAAACTTCAAGAACTTTCCCATGCCAGCCAGTGGAAATCATCACCTGGGACCTCCAGTTTAGAAATATGTTGATAAAACAGTACCTAAGCAATACAGATCCGTTTCCAGGCGTCTTGTGACAGGAATTGTTTTATTATGGTAACCATCTCTAATTTTTTAGGTAGTGCAAATTTGCTTTAATTGTGTAATGAAACTCAGTAGCCTTCTCAGGATTTTTAATCTTTTAGTTTAGCCTATAGTTCATCTTGGTTACAATTGTTACAGGCAGTCTTCAAGTCTACACAAACCTGTTTGCATTTAGGGCAGTCTGCCAAATGCCTGAATCTAATCTTCCGTGAGCCCAAGATGATCTTCACCAAGAAAATGGCCCATGTTGCTAAGCATAGCAAGAAAGTGCTAATTCCATGGATCATCAGTGGCGCTTTCTTTTGGACAGGAATGAATATTGATTTACCTTTTCAGTTGGAGGAATGATTGTGCTTTTGACATAACCACCCTCTATGTTTCATGATGTATCTGCTGCCAACCTATGTTGTACCCTTCAACCTTCCCAGCCTAACAGCTGGTGCCCTCTGTCGTTTTTCTTTCTCCCTCACTCTTGCTTCTCTTTCACTTTCTATTATTCTTCCCATATCAGCTTCTTCCCTCTCGTTTCAGTCTTGAAATTCAGCAGTTCAACCAGAATTCGTATATACTACTGTTCTTTATCCTTGCCATTGTTGTATTATACCATGTTGTTGACCCTGTTTGCTAACTTGTCCCTTGTCTACCCTGCACTCATGCTGTTGATGTACAGTGTGCTGAGCATTCAGGTTTGTACACAATATAAAAATGTTATAAATAAATTCAAAAAGCACCTGTTCAACTGCCCATTGAAGGCTTTATTACTTGAACCAGCTTTAAAACTGAAATTCATTGACAAGAACTACGTTGGGGGCCACCACAAACATTGAGTTGGGACGCCCATATAGTTTGCTTTTCTTTTGCTTAGTATCTTCTAGGGTGTCTTAATAACTTCTTTCTGTATTGCTCCAGCCATTACCTCCCATGGTTGCTTAAATGTACTCGTCTTTGTCTTTAACATTTCCAGAACTGTTCCTTTCTTTGTTTCTTTCTTTCTTGTGGCACTTGATGACCAGTAGCTGATCACTTCATTATCAAACCCTTTTGCCATGGCCCTCCTTAAAGACCATTGTGTGATTAGATAATTGGGAGATGCAGAAGCAGGTGTTTGTAGTTACTGCTTCACGTCCTTTCCATAGAACTATCAACTTATTATTGTATTGCAGGGCTATACAGGCAAATATCCCCCGGCTAGTAAATTCCTATATCAAAGCCTCAAGAAGTAGTAGTTTGTGGAGACAAAATATCCACTCCTAGAGTAAATAGATGAGATGGGTAGCGTTGTATGGCAGATATTGTTTGATTGTTGAAACTTGCCAATGGATAAAAGGAGGTGCATGTTTGACCTTTTTTTGTTGCATTTATTTTTTTTTTTTTTTTTTTTTATATGCTGGGCATATCACTTTTTGATATGCCTGGCAAAACGTAAAGTGACCATGTGTAAAATAATTTCAGTTCTGGGGTGTAGAATCTGCCTAAAGGCAGTTGATGATCATTTACAGACATAAAGCTAGCAATATTTGTGGTTTTAAGAATTTACTAGTAATGTTAGTCTTCTTTTCATCCAGTTGTCGATCTGCCTGACCATGTCAAATCGCTATTGATGGCTGTGATAGAGTTAAACATCAAACCATATAGCTCATCTGGTGCCGCACCCTTTCCAGGAAGTCTCTTTGCAGTGCCATTGATTTGGTACTGCTCCCCCTCGGCGACGTCCTGATGCTGATAATGTTGCAACTGCACTCATTCTTTAGACTGGTTAACTGCATTTATCAGTATGGATTGTGTTCGCCTTGTCTTTCGTCAGGATTTCAGACTTGTTGGTTCGTGCACAATCTATTCCTTCCAACGTTTGCCCTCCCAATGTTTTTCTCTTGATTGCATGGCTCCCGGGGTTCCTGTGTCCTCCATTTTAATTTGTATGTCCTATCTGCTTGAAACACTCATAGCTTCATTTGGTGTGTAATTTTACGCATATGCTAGCAATGCCCCTGGCCCCCTCATTTGGTGATGGGAATTCTAAACTTCAATTTTAGGGGGCTTAATGTTAGAATCAACAACCATGTGAACCAGGGTTGCACCAAAAGTTCGGAACTATAGTTGGTTAGGAATAAGGCTCAAGGAAAGATGCATACTATCCATTAGACCTGTCTGTGATCAGAGAGGAAGTCGGAATTGTTGCTGGGAGCTGTGGCTATCTTAAAAGGTCACCCACATCTTGGGAGTAATCATGGACTGGTCTTTGAACATGAAATGAGAGATGCACAGGCAAATTCACTTTGAGGAGGAACACCATATGGGAGAAGCATTTTCTTGAAGAAAGAGACCGCTAAGGACAGTGGAGGAACAGAAAGAGCATGTATTGTGAATTTGTTTACGATATCTGGAAGTCCATGTGTCCAAGATAGATGTGCAGTATTGTGGAGATCTCATGCACTTGTGAAATCGTGAGACACGGTCCTAAAGACATCAACCTCTGGGTTTTATTCCCATATTTAAATATTTCACATTTAACACAGTAAGTAAGCTCTTCTTGGCTCCCCTAGTTCATAAACCTGACCAGAATATGGCAACAACCTACCTTGAAATACCCTTCTAATTTATCAGTAGTCTCAAACACATTCATAATTTGACTGTACATATAATTTCTGATGGATACAACTACCTGTGGATTCCTCACCTAATGAATACTCCCATTGCGCCAGCACTCGACGGAAATCTTCTTCCTAGCTTCTGCACGTCGACGAGGACGTCACAGTTGCCTACGCGACGCCGTCTGACGTCATACAGGCAATAAGAGGTCCTCGCCGACGTCAGTTCCCTTTTTTCCGTGCCATTCGAAACGGTTATCTTCGAGGGAGCTACTGTTGCTGTTCGACAGTTACAGTGTGTTTTTTGGATCTGTTTTTTCTCTGAGATTACAATGTCGCAGAGAAAGTCAGGATTCAAGCCCTGTGGTGAGTGTGGAGGCAAAATGTCAGTAACGGACCCACATTCTGACTGTTTGTGGTGTCTTAGTTCCGATCATGATGTTGACAAGTGTGATTCTTGTCAGCATATGAATCCTAAAGCCCTGAAAGAGCGCGAGGCCAAGCTTTTTCTGGCGAAGTCGAAAAAGAAGGAAAAGAGACACCATCGAAAATCCTCGTCACCGAAGTCTCATCGGCGTCATCGGGACTCCCGGCGTCGTCAAGAATCACGGCGCTGGTTGAGTAAAGAGAGGTCTCGGTCGAGGTCACCATCGACTCGGCGTTGGAAGACTTGGGAAGTCAGTCCCACTGTCACTCCCCATCCGTCGACGCTGTTGCCTTCTCCAGCCTCACCGACTTCGCCCGGGTCATCGGGCCAACCACCTTCAGTGTTTGAGGTTCCACAGCCTCAAATGTTTTCTCCGACGTTGCAGACTTCGAGGCTGGCGTCGGTGTCGCCTTCGAACCAGGCACCCCAGTACCCGGCTTTCCCGGCCCCTGGAGCTGATAATACCGCATTTTTAAATACGATGTTCTCCATCTTCCAGCAGATGGCTCCAGGTGGTGGACCGGCTGGCCCTTCGGGCCCTTTGGCTTTCAACATGGGTGCTCCGGCTCCCCTTCGACCGGCACCCTTTATGCCCTTTCTCCCCCTGGGGAACGTGGGTTCGGCGTCGGAATCGGCTCCGGTGGCTCCTGAGGCTTCGACTCCGACAACTTCGGCTCCGGCGGCTTCGATGTTTCAACCAGTGGCACCGTCTAGACCTCCTACGACTCCGAAGCAGTCCTCTCTCCATCCGACTCCTTGTTCGGCGCCGAAGGTACCTGTGGCTCCTGTAGACCCGGTGTCGGACGGATCCGGAGATCGGCGTCGTTCTTTGACATCTGCTGACGCCATGTCGACGCCGAGGATTGAGGAGAGGCTGCACTCGAGGAGGCTTGCTCTCCGCCTCCTTGAAGAACAGGAGTACCAGAGACAGAACCTGGAGGAAGGAGAGATTGAGGACTCTCATGAGGGTTTCCATGGGCTGGACACTGCTAGTGGCCTAGATACTTCCCCTGAGTGGGACTTGTCATCTCCTGGGGAGTATACAGAAGAGGCGGCCACTTTTCATGCTGTTATCAGGAAGGCAGCTAACTTCTTGGATCTTCCTTTGCCGGTGACTGAAGCCAAGCAGAATTTGTTGACAGAGGTGTTGCACCTGGCCTCTACATCGGCAGAACCACTTTTGCTGTTCAATGAGGCGCTGCTGGAACCTGTTTTGGAAGTCTGGAAGAAGCCGGTGTCGTCTTCAGCTGTCAATAGATCTGTGGCTAGGAGGTATCTGGCTGCACCGGCTGACCCTGGTTTTCTTACCAGACATCCAACACCTGAAAGCTTGGTGGTCCAGGCTTCCTGCTCGGCAAGGTCTGCTCTTGGCTCTTTTCCAACTGTGCCCTCGGATAGAGACTCCAAGAAGATGGACATGGCATCCAAAAAGGTGTTCTCGTCATGTAGCATGGCATTAAAGTCCACCAATGCTACATGTATTTTAGGAAGGTACATTTATGCTCTGATGGATGAAATTGCATTTACGCATACGGAAGTCCCTCAGGGGCTATTGAATCTGGTATCGGACGCTCAGGCAGCTGCAACTCAGGTTATCCAATCTCAGTTGGATACAACTGACTCTGTAGCTAGAGCAATGGGCACTGCTGTAGTTACGAGGAGGCAGGCTTGGCTTCGTAACTCAGGATTTTCCTCGGATGTACAGTCAACCCTACTGGACCTTCCTTTTGATGGGGACAAGCTCTTTGGTGCCAAGGCGGATTCGGCCTTTGAGAGGTTCAAGGAGAGCAGGGCCACGGCCAAATCGCTGGGCTTGCAAGCCACTTCTTCTGCCTCCTCCAGATTTTTTAGGAGGTTTCGAGGATTTGGTCGTGGCTCCTCCTCCTCCTCCTTTCGAGGGAAATTCCAGCAGCCTACCTCTGCTCTCCTATAGATCTTTTAGAGGGAGGGGTAGGGTCCGTACCAGGGGAGCCTCTCAGCAGCACTCTGCCTCTTCCTCTTCCTCTGGAGGGGTGCAGCAGGGGAAGCAGACTTAGGCTTCCACCAATTCCCACTCACTCCTTTCCTGTAGGGGGGAGGTTACTGAATTTTCTTCACAAGTGGGAGGTCATCACATCAGACTCCTGGATTACCAGCATTGTGAGAAAAGGATACACCCTTCCCTTTCGGGAGTTTCCGCCCCCCCATCCCGCCCCGCCCATCTTATTGTTCAGAAGAACACCTCCTGTTGTTAGAACAGGAGGTTCAAGTCCTCCTTTCAAAGGGCGCAGTGGAATTGCTTCCAGAACAGGAAAGGGGTCAAGGTTGTTACTCGCGGTACTTCCTGATTCCCAAGAAGGATGGTCGGTTGAGACCAATCCTGGACCTGAGGATCTTGAATTGGTTCCTCAAACAGGAAAAGTTCAAGATGCTGACCCTAGCTCAGGTGCTTTTGGCGTTGAACAATGGAGATTGGATGGTGTCTGTCGACTTGCAGGATGCTTACTTTCATATCCCGATACTCAAGTCGCACAGGAAGTATCTCTGGTTTGTGGTGGGGTCGCAGCACTATTAGTTTGCGGTCCTTCCGTTTGGTCTTACTTCAGCACCTCGAGTCTTCACGAAGGTGATGTCGGTGGTTGCGGCAGAGCTCAGAAGGAAGGGGATAGCAGTATTCCCTTATCTGGACGACTGGTTGATCAAAGCCAAGTCCCCGGAGCTCGTGTTGCATCATCTGCAGTCGACAACACAGTTGTTGTTCGACCTGGGCTTTTCGGTGTACGTGCCCAAATCTCACCTAGAGCCCTCTCAGCGCCTCCTGTTCATAGGGGCAGTACTGGATACAACATTGAATTGAGCCTTTCCTCCGCCTCAGCGGATTCAAGACATTCAGGCATTGGTTCCAATGTTTCAAAGTGGAGCGGTCATTCCAGTCCACAAGGTCCTACGTCTGCTCGGTCTGTTTGCCTCCTGCATACTGTTGGTCACGCATGCTCGCTGGCACATGAGGGCTCTTCAGTGGTGTCTCCGGAGGCAGTGGTCTCAACACAAAGGGGATCTCAAAGGTTCGGTAAAGATCTCCAGAGATGCTGCCACGGATTTGAAGTGGTGGATTGCGAGCGACAATCTTTCCCGAGGAAGGCCGTTCACGCAACCTCCACCAGTGACCACGGTAATAACGGATGCTTCCACTCTAGGGTGGGGAGCTCATCTGGGGGACCTGGAGATCAAAGGGTTTTGGTCTCCAGTGGAACAGATGTTTCATATCAATCTGTTGGAGTTACGGGCTGTACGTATGGCTCTCAAGGCCTTCCTCCCATCCCTTCGCGGTCAGTCGGTTCAGGTCCTGACGGACAATACTACCGCAATGTGGTATATAAACAAACAGGGAGGAGTGGGGTCGTACCTTCTCTGCAGGGAAGCTCTTCGGCTATGGTCCTGGGCAAAGGACCATCAGATTTGCTTGGTAGCAAATCATCTGGCCGGAGTCTTGAACGTACGTGCGGACAGTCTCAGTCGCCATTTCTCGGCCGACCACGAGTGGCGTCTCCATCCAGATCAAGTTCTTCTAATCTTCCAGATGTGGGGGTTTCCTCGGATAGATCTGTTTGCCACCCGGGAGAACTCGCACTGCCCGTTATTCTGCAGCCTCCAGTATCCGGTACAAGGAGCGTTGGGGGACACGTTTCAGATGACCTGGTGCGGTCAGTTGCTTTACGCGTTTCCCCCCATGCCCTTGATTCCTCGAGTATTGAGGAAAATACGCCAAGACCGGGCCCAAGTCATCTTAATTGCTCCGGATTGGCCAAGGAGGGTGTGGTATTCCGACCTTCTCCAACTCTCACTGTGGCCTCCGCTCCGTCTCCCTCTCAGGGAAGACCTCCTCTCGCAGTCGCAGGGGCAGGCTTTACACCCCAACCTCCAGAGCCTGCACCTTCATGCCTGGAGATTGAACGGGGCAACCTGAGTTCCTTTTCTCTCCCGCCTGAGGTAGTGGATGTTATCTTATCGGCCAGGCGACACTCCACTAAATCTATCTACGCTAATAGGTGGTCTAAATTTGTGGTATGGTGTGGAGAGAGACAGATTGATCCCTTACGTGCTCATTTGTCGGATGTTTTATCTTTTGCTTTGTCTTTAGCACAGAGGGGTTGTGCAGTGGCTACTATTAAGGGTTACTTGTCTGCCTTGTCAGCCTTTATTTGTCTTCCAGACCAGCCTCCTTTATTTAAATCTCCAATAGTACTTAGATTCTTGAAGGGCCTTATAAATAAATTTCCTCCAAATCCTTTTGTTATGCCTCAATGGGATTTGTCCTTGGTTCTAACTTTCCTTATGGGGTCCCCTTTTGAGCCTATGCATTCTTGCCCCATAAGATTGTTAGTTCTTAAAACAGTTTTCCTGGTTGCTATTACATCTGCAAGGAGAGTGAGTGAGTTCAGGCTCTATCGGTAAAACCCCCGTATACATCTTTTTATGGTGATAAGGTGGTGTTGAGGACCAAGGCTGCTTTCCTTCCGAAGGTTGTTTCACCCTTTCATTTGGCCCAGACAATTACTCTATCCATGTTTTTTCCTCCGCCTCATCCGTCAAAGGAAGAAGAGAGACTACACCGCTTGGACCCAAAGAGGGCGTTAAGCTTTTACATAGACAGGACGAAGGATTTCAGGCTGGAGGATCAGCTTTTCACCGGATACGTGGGAAAGAGGAGAGGAAAGGCAGTCCACAAGAGAACACTCTCCAGGTGGGTTGTTTTTTGCATTAAAATGTGTTACTCTTTAGCAAAGAAGGATCCCCCTGATGGTATAAGAGCTCATTCCACCAGAGCTAAGTCGGCCTCCTCGACCATGGCTAGGGGTGTTCCTGTGGTCGACATCTGCAAGGCTGCAACTTGGTTGTCCCTTAACACTTTTGCATTACTGCTTGGACTCTGAGGTCAGAAGGGACGGCCATTTTGCACGGTCAGTGCTGCAGGATTTCTTGGTTTGACCATTCAGGCACCCACCACCGAGTGCGGTACTGCTTTGGGACTCTATTCATTAGGTGAGGAATCCACAGGTAGTTGTATCCATCAGAAGAACGAGTTACTTACCTTCGGTAACGACTTTTCTGGTGGATACATTAGCTACCTGTGGATTCCTCACGGTCCCACCCGCCTCCCCGTTGCCTGTTTGGTCTAACCAAGTAATTCTTGAGTGTGCTCCTCTTGGTTTTGAGGATTGGTATATAATATGTATATATGTTTATATGTGTATATATATATATATATAGTTCATATATTTATTTACTTGTTTTAAAATTTAAAAAAAATGGTATGTTGAATTCTCGGAATGATGTGTTTGCTTGGAATATCATTAAATATTACTATTGTTCTTTCATCTCAATGGCCTATTATTCTCAGGCACAGAAAAAATGTTGGTACTGACGTCGGCACGTCGGCGAGGACCTCTTATTGCCTGTATGATGTCAGACAGCGTCGCGTGGGCAACTGTGACGTCCTCGTCGACGTGCAGAAGCTAGGAAGAAGATTTCTGTCGAGTGCTGGCGCAATGGGAGTATTCATTAGGTGAGGAATCCACAGGTAGCTAATGTATCCACCAGAAAAGTCGTTACCGAAGGTAAGTAACTCGTTCGTTTGGCAGGAGAAAAAAACATCACACTGCTCTCGTCTTCTTTGAGCTTTACTGACATTGCATATGCTCTCCTTTGTGAACCACTGTTAAAAGCCGTTTGTATTATGCACATACTTTTTTTTACACTGCTCATTTGTAAATTATTTGTAACAAGTTCTTTTGACCAGACAAAATGCCTTCTCCCTTTTCTTTGATAAACTTTAGCACACTCTGCCGCTAAAGCTTGGTGCCTTGCAGAACCACAATATTCTGGAAGCTTGGCTACACTCCCAAAAGTACTTCACTCTTTAGTTCCAGACTGCACCAAAAAGCAGTATCATGGAAGCATGTGTCCAAATAAAAGCCTTTAACACAGCGTTTACACAAACTGAAGTTACTGCGCTATAGGTTGGTTTCGGAAATTGGATTAAACCAAGAACTCAGTGGCTTGTACTATTAAGTATTGTGTGTGTGTGATTCCAAACGAAGCACTCGTGAGCCGGACTAATCTTATGCATATACTAGCATTATGCCAGTCATGTCAGAGATTTTAGGAGTGAAGTCTTTCAACACCGAGCAAAATCTGCAGCAAGAATGACTCTGTTAGCCCGTGGTGATCAATTGCATATAACAATTTTGTTGTTCTGTTTCTAAGTGCCACAGGTTGAAATGTTGGTAAGGGCTGGAGGTTGGCAATGTCTTGTTGACACATAGCTCATGATCCTTCTGGTAAATACATCAGAGGATGTTCTTGCAGCAAACTGGGATGGGGGGGTGGTTAGACAGTAGTCGGCAGCCGGCAGTGGTTTCTGAGCCCCTTCCCTCCATGAGCCATGGTTTGATACTAAGCAACATCTAGCACTGGTTGGCCCAAAGTCTAGAGCTGGTGTTCGTCTGTTGATGTTGTTATATTAAATAAGCTACCTGCATGGTCTGTGGCCTTCTGGACCAGTAGTTCACTTTTTAATGGGTCCTGCAGAATTGAAGACTGTTGAGTATTTGTTTTAGAATGTCGACTGATGTGGCATTACAAACATGTTACCTTTGAGTATTATGGGTACTTAGTCTTCTTGTTTTCCTAAATGACTGAGACCTTCTCCTATGTATTTTTTTAAAGCATAAAGTTACTATTTGCTGCAAGCTGATGAGAAGCCTTTCTCTGTGGTGATAAACAGGTGCTCTGTACTTGAGTATGCCAGGCACATCTATACTTGAGTATGCCAGGCACATCAATGATTATTAGTATAATCTACAACAGTATGATCAAGCAGACTGTGAATTTTGAATCAGAAGAATGTAAGTGTTTGGGTGCATTTGTCTGTGGGTGCAGTGAGATGTGCTTTGGAATCTCATAGATTCATTAGTTCTTGGATTATCTGGAAAAGTTATTGGTTTGGGGAAATTTTCAGGGTGACACGGAAATAAGTATATTTGAAGGATGCAGTCCATTATGGAGAGTTCTGTATGTGATTCACACAGTCTGAGCGTGCCCTGGTCCAAGCTAGCAGAGCTTTGTTTTTTTTAGTAAGCATTATGCATGGTTTTTTTGTCCTGATGAGCAAACTCTGCTCCGAACAAATCTAGTAATTTCTTCTTCAAGTGAATTTCAACAGAAAATGTGGTTCTTATTCTGACTATTCGAAGATGGATATTATGTCTGATCTGCAGGAAATACTAATGTATTCCAAGAAAATGAATGAGTGTTTGAAATAAAGAGTTTCTTCAGCTTCTGGCAGCGCTATTCAGCTCCAGTGTTGTGATTGGAAGTACAGTATCCTAGGAAGTAATTACAGATTTAACACTTTTAGGAAATTCAATTACCATTTGCATTTCATAGGTCAAGGGCATCCCATGATTCAGACCGGTACTGTGAGATTAAGACTCCCAAACCTGGGCCATCCACTCCCCTACCTTCTATAAACGAACGTTTGGCATACCTGCGACCGTCTCGGGAACTGCTAGAATATTACCGCAAGAAGATTGCAGAATTTGATGAGGAGCACGCAGACCTGGTGAAAAGACTTGAAAAATACAAATCTACTTATGAGGAGCAGGTAAGACTGACTATATCCTACTACCTTCAAGTTATATTTCCACTAATTCATTATTTTGAGGAACGGAATTGGCAATGTTTATTTATATACAGTTTTAGAGTTTGTTTTGAACCAGGAAATTGTGAAACTTTTTTTTTTTTCTGTTATGGAATCGTGTTTTGCTCCTTTCAAGCTGGAGCACATTCAAGTTATTAATGGGCTTCTTGGTTATGTAAAAGTGCTTAGGTGTACTTGGTAGAAACCAGAAGCATTTTCCAGTATTTACAGCTCCATCCGCAAAATCTCTGTTGGATCAACCAGTTGGTTTACAATCATGTCCAAAGTTTGATAAATAGACTAGTTCAACTTTGCCATCCTTTGACTGCTGTAGCAGAGAGGAACCAGGATCCGACTGTGTCTCATATCTCCACCCCACACCCACAAGAGATACTTGTTTGAAATGCAAAACTGTGCTTTCAGTCGTTCTCTTAAAATGGAACTTTCAACAAGCTCATTCATGGAGAATGTGTGGATAAGGATAAACACCTGGAGAGAGGCACCCATGGGACTCGGACTGAGGCACATCTACCAAGGAACAGTTAGAGGTTGGTTCCTAAAAGTTTACAGGATTCACCAGTGGCATGTTTTTACAGGTACCACCATCTTGCTCTCAGGTCATGATCATGAAGAATACAAGTTCAAGCTTGATTTGTGCAACAAAACTGCTCATGTTCTTGATAACTGCCATGAACTCGGGTCTATCCAAGCATTAGCAATCATGGCTTAAATCCTTAGCATTTAAATCTTATCCCCATGACAAAGTCACCAACTATACGTATATACATTGAAAGGGAAAAAGCAAAGCTTAAAGTTGAGTTATTGTTGCGTATAGTTATAAGATCTTAGCTTATGTTAACAAACAAAGGTTGAAGTGACGTTATAGATAGGTGTTGAATGACAATCGTGAAAAATATACTTAATTCACTAAACTATTACTGGCGAGTTTATTTTTTTATTTTTATTTTTTTTAACAGTAGTTCTTATTTCATTTTAGCATCTGACTATACTATCACTTTAAACTTTGTATTTTTTCAGTGAATTTCTGTGGTTTTCTTTTCTCTTTCATTTTCAAAGTTAATCATATGCCCAACTACCTCGGGCTCAACCTACCCGCTATTGCCCTCTACCCCTGTTCTGGTCATGTCCAGCACCCAACACCTCTCTGCATGGCCTTCAGCCATGCGTATGGCTGTTTTGGCCCAGTGACCAACCCACTGTGGGAGTCAACGCTCGCTGCTTGCACCATGGAGGTTGGTCCCAATTTTTTTTTTTGTAAATAATTTTTCAATTTTTTTATTTATTTATTTATTTTTTAAAGGGGTTTTCATTACTGTGATATTTTAGTGGGTACTGCGATAACAGGTGATGGTACCACGGTTCTGGGACTAGCCACAGGGTCAGGCCTATGGCCAGGCTCTGTGCCCACCTCTTTATAGGTGCCCAGCTCCCCACAGGTAGCCAACCTCCAGCCAGGTTCTATCCCCATCAACCTGTATTCAACCCCAGCTGTCCACACTTTTTGCCAAAGGTCATGCGCGGAGGAGGGTTTGGCGCCTTCAGAGGTTGGTGAACCACCTGGTTGGTGTTCAGACGGGACATGTCACTTTTGGAAAACCCACTGCATCCCCTCTGCCCACAATATGTTTAGGTTCCACTTGATAGATGTGCTTGAAATGTGTGATGAAGAACCCAAAAGAGCTGTAGTTTTGTTTTCTAAAGGTTTGTGCAGATTCGTTGAACAACACTATATTTATTAAGAAAATTTAAAAAATGCCTCTTTAATTAAAAGTTTGATTTAACAATAACAACGGAGGTGCTTTTGCCACCTCCTGTGACATGTAGATAAACATATCTACATTAAGTCTGAAAGCCTTAAACACGCGTGTGTATATGTAGATTTCCTTTTCCCTATTTTATCTTTAATTTTATTTACAGTTTTCTTAAATGTCATTATGAATATACATTGCAATTTACAATTATGTTAATATTATTACTTGTTATATAAATTATTTTAGTTATATTTTATATTTTGAATGGATCTAATTATTTTCCAATATATTTATGTAATCGACATGGTTATGTTCATTTATATATATATTTTTAAAGTGCTTATGTGACTCCTGATGTGAATGTAGTAAAACGTACCCATGATGTAGTGACTCCCAGTCTACTCACTACATCACAGGTAAGTAATCATTAAGTTGCAGCTACTACACGGGTAGACACTACACCAGTTGTCTTTATCCTTGTTTTATTTCATATCTCTGCTTATAATCTCTGCAAGTACATTAAAAACTGAAGCTAAATGTTTTGTTTAGTTGTTTTTTTTCCAAGTCTGTTTTAACTATCTTACTTTTAACTTCTGAGACTTTCGTCTCATTTACCTGTAATTCTACTATCTCCTTTTCCCTATTCCCTCCACTTTATTCTACCTTTCAAGTGGGATTACATTTCCAGGGTTATTTTGAGCACAACATGGATCTGTTTTCCCTTTCATCCTGGATTTTCATATTGCAT